>NW_027488371.1:10000000-10600000 GCF_051014445.1 Colletes latitarsis
CTCCCTCACCATCCAGTCGTCAAAACGGACAGCATCACGACTAAGATACGAGTCGTATTTGATGCGTCAGCGCGTTCATCGTCAGGCACCTCATTGAACGACATTCTTATGGTCGGTCCAACAATACAAGATGATTGGTTTGCCATCATCATGCGATTTAGACTCCACAAGTATGTGTTGACCGCGGATATCACAAAAATGTATCGTCAAATAGACTTGAACATTAACGATCGAAGATACCACAAAATATTGTGGCGCGAAAGCATAAACGAGCCAATTAAAACTTATCAGCTTAATACAGTCACGTACGGTACCGCGTCTGCACCGTATCTAGCAATTCGTACATTACAACAACTAGCGCATGACGAAGGTCACAGTTTCCCGTTAGCGGCACGCAGTTTTCGTAAAGATTTCTATGTCGACGACGTGTTAACTGGCGCGGAGACAATAGACCAAGCCATAAAACTTCGGGACGAACTCATCAAATTATCCGCGAAAGGATGCTTCGAACTTCGACAATGGGTGTCCAACGAGCCTAAACTAATCGAGTCGTTAAGGAAACTAGACAATACCGAACATATAGCTCTAGACACGGTAGAAGCAAAAAAAACTTTAGGTCTATATTGGAATGCCAATAAGGATACGTTAGGTTATTCGTTAAAGCAGGCACCAGCAAGGCAAAAAATAACAAAACGCACGATTCTCGCGAGGGTCGCACAGTTATTCGACCCGCTTGGTTTACTGGGTCCAATAATTGTGCAGGCAAAACTAATTATGCAGGATCTATGGAAATGTCAGGTAGACTGGGACGAAGACGTACCGATCGGTATTCGCACCGCTTGGACGACCTTCCACTCGCAGTTACAAAATATACGCCAAATTCAGATCCCTCGACGCGTTATTGCAGACAATACCAAAAACATACAATTACACGGCTTCTGTGATGCAAGTGAACGAGCTTACGGAGCCTGTATATACATTAGAAGTACAGATTCGTCACATCAGCATATTTCTCAGCTATTATGTTCAAAATCGCGTGTAGCTCCTTTAAAAACGCAATCATTGCCAAGATTAGAATTGTGTGCTGCGGTATTGTTAATTAAATTGTACAATATGGTTGTAAAAATACTACAAATCGAGTTTCAAACCACCACATTTTGGTCAGATTCAACCATAGTCCTTCATTGGATCAATACCACACCACACACACTTAAACCTTTCGTTGCCAATCGTGTAAACCAAATTCAGAAAGACAGTAGGTACAACCAATGGCGCCACGTACCATCAGAATGCAACGCAGCAGATGTATTGTCACGTGGATTAAATCCAACTGACATAATAAACCACCCCACTTGGTATCGCGGACCACAGTGGTTATCTCAGTCAGAGGACACGTGGCCGTATCTTGAGATACAGCCAATAGAAATTCCCGAAAAACGAAAGGTGATAGTTCTAAAGACAACAACGCATACAGATTTTCCGTTACTCGAGAAGTACTCATCGTTTACTACACTCAAACGCGTCATAGCATATTGCTTAAGGTTCATAAATAACACACAAAAACAGGAAAAACACGCGGGTCACCTCACCACTAACGAATTAACACAAGCTACGGTTAAAATAATTGCACTGGTTCAGGAAATTGCGTTCCCCCGCGAGAGGCAGGAAATTATGAAATCACCAACTCACACTCAGAAAAACAAATTAACAGCACTTGATCCTTTTATTGATACCAATGGAATCCTTAGAGTTGGTGGAAGATTAAAACATTCAATAATCCCACACGAATCGAAGCATCCAGCTATTTTACCACACCATCATCACATCACGAATTTAATTATACGCGAAGCACACATTAAACATGGGCATAGCGGAATGCAGGGTACTCTCAACGCGGTAAGACAAGCGTTTTGGCCAATTAACGGGAGGGTCGTAGTAAAATCAATCATCAAGAAATGTATAACGTGTCAGAGAATGGAACCTGCAATTCCACGTTACCCGATGGGACAACTGCCAGGTAACAGAGTAAGGTTCATTCGACCATTCTTAGTGGCTGGTGTCGATTATTGTGGGCCACTGTACATCAAAGAAAAGAAACACCGGAATACAAAAAAATTAAAAACGTACGTGGCAATTTTCGTTTGCTTTAGCACAAAGGCAGTTCACATAGAGCTCGTAAGCGACTTGACATCGGACGCTTTTCTTGCAGCCCTAAAAAGATTCTTTGCACGACGGGGAAAATGTACCGATATATATAGTGACAACGCAACTACATTTACCGGAGCGGATCGCGAATTAAAAGCAATCCACAAAACCTTGAACGTCGAAACGAATAATAATATCCACAAATATTTAGCAAATAATGGCATTAACTGGCATTTTATTCCTCCTCGAGCTCCTCATTTCGGCGGTTTATGGGAAGCTGCAGTAAAATCATGTAAACGCCATCTCATTCGCATCATAGGCAATAATTTATTTACGTTTGAGGAACTATCAACTTGTCTAATCGAAATAGAAGCCATCTTAAATTCAAGACCTTTAACTCCACTATCTTCCGACCCAAATGATTTAACTCCTTTAACACCTGGCCATTTTCTAATTGGTGACTCAATAACAAGCACCCCGGTGTGCGACCTTACCAGTCTGAAGGCAGGACGATTATCGTCCTGGCAACAGGTACAACAAATTCGACAACATTTTTGGAAACGATGGTACAAGGAGTACCTCAATGAACTCACCGTTCGAAAAAAATGGCACCATGCAACCACGAGCATCGTCAAGGAAGGCATGTTGGTGATGCTAAAGGACGACAATACACCTCCCCTCCACTGGCCCATGGGACGTATCATAGCCATACATCCAGGAGAAGATGGGATCATTCGCGTAGTTACAGTAAAAACTACTCATGGAGAGTACAAGCGTAGCGTAAAAGGCATCGCCCCATTGCCGATAGAGTAACCGGAGACATTAGAAGCTTAGAAATTATAACATTAAAAATTTAGATATAAGGTTATCAGTATAATAAGACGCTCAAAACACACAACAAACACGACAAACACATATCACACATCATTTGTATCTCGTCGATCACCTATCTTATTATTGAACTAAATAGTTCAAGGGGGGCGGCATGTTGAGCCCCAACACAGGTAGCGGCAGAAGGGTCGGAGCAGCCGAATATGTTTAGGCTCGACAATTACCACTCTTCGCGACCAGAACGTTTCATAAAACTTGACCTTACCTACAGCTGCACATCACGTGCAAATCACCGCAATAAAACCATTACCTGCTAGCCCTAACTGAACAACATTTCCCAAAAATGTTTAAACATCCAAGCTCCACCTCAAGACCATTTTAGATCCACCCTCACAATATAACCGACCAATTCAAAATCATAGAGTTTACCTTTCCCCAAAATGACATCAGCCAATCAGAACTTTAACCTCCTCGACAACCGAGCAAACACGGTCGAGCATATCAGAACTCAACCAGAGGTCAAAGAAAACACATCAAAGGTTCACTTACTACTTCATCAAACCACTTGTACAGATATTATTGTGTATTAAAGTTTAAATAGTGTTACCAAAAAACCTCTTGTAAAAACTCATTGCAAAATCAACCATTATACACACAAATCTTTGCGCATTAAGTTGCACGAAGAAGAGCGAGCGCAAACGATCCGTTAAACCGGACAGATCGTCATCCTGCGTCGCAACAGGTCTCGTTGTAATGTGGTACCACACTGGAACTGTGAATTAAAGCTGGATTCTATCTGCATTTTAGATGATAACGCCGGTTAGGTAAGGGTTAGGTTTGGTATTTGCCATCATCTGGCTCATACATTTGCATTTTTCCCATACTTTTTGACAAGATCCTGGGCGTTTTCCTGGTTTGGATCACGTAGGAATGTGGTACCACACCGAAGCAGGCAACTAAACCTGGTTACGATTAATACTGTTGCGCCGGGGAGTATTGCTCGTCGCTCGCCTCATATTGTCACAACACAATTAAAATAGCACAACGTAACACAACTAGGAACTTTATTAACAAGGAATCTTTCGATACGTTTGTTCGCCTTGCGATCTGTCGTAATTCTAATCTTCAAATCGTTTCCGGTCTCTCAGCAACCGGAAGGCTCGGGAACTCGCATCCGCTCGTTTTCGTGTGGCAGCTTCACCTCATCGCGAAGCCTCTTCACACCATTCCGACGATGCAATTTCGCGGTATTGCGCGGCATCTTCATACCGTCGCAACAATGCTTTAGAGGGTAACGCCGATTAGGTGTGGGATAAGCCTGGTATTTGCCATCATCTGGCTCATGCTTTCGCATATTTCGCATACATGTTGGCCAGATCCTGGGCCTTTTCTGGCTTGGATCACGTAGTAATGTGGTACCACACTGCAACAGTGAGTTAAACCTGGATTCAATCTACATTTTAGAGAATAACACCGGTTAGGTCAGGGTTAGGTCTGGTATTTGTCATCATCTGGCTCATACTTTCGCATTATTCGCATACTTGTTGACCTGATCCTGGGCATTTTCTGGGTTGGATCACGTAGTAATGTGGTACCTCACTGAAACAGTGAGTTAAACCTGGATTCAATCTATAGAGGATAACCCCGGTTAGGTCAGGGTTAGGCCTGGTATTTGCCATCATCTGGCTGATACTTTCGCATCCTTCGCATACTTGTTGGCCAGAGGCTTTTTCTGGTTTGGATCACGTAGTAATGTGGTACCACACTGAAACAGTGTTTAATCCTGGATTCGATCTATATTTTAGAGGATAACACCGGTTAGGTCGGGGTTAGGTCTGGTATTTGCCATCATCTGGCTCATACTTTCGCATTTTTCGCATACTTGTTGACCTGATCCTGGGCTTTTTCTGGCTTGGGTCTCGTTGTAATGTGGTACCACACTGAAACAGTGAGTTAAACCTGGATTCGATCTATATTTTAGAGGATAACACCGGTTAGGTCGGGGTTAGGACTGGTATTTGCCATCATCTGGCTCATTATTTGCATTTGTCGCGTACTTGTTGGCCAGATCCTGGGCCTTTTCTGGCTTGGATCACGTAGTAGTGTGATACCACACTGCAACAGTGAGTTAAACCTGGATTCAATCTATATTTTAGAGAATAACACCGGTTAGGTCAGGGTTAGGTCTGGTATTTGCCACCATCTGGCTCATACTTTTGCATTTCTCGCGTACTTGTTGACCAGATCCTGGGCCTTTTCTGGTTTGGATCACGTAGTAATGTGGTACCACACTGCAACAGTGAGTTAAACCTGGATTCAATCTATATTTTACAGGATAACTCCGGTTAGGTCAGTGTTGGGTCTGGTATTTGCCATCATCTGGCTCATACTTTCGCATTTTTCGCATACTTGCTGGCCGGATCCTGGGCGTTTTCTGGTTTGGATCACGTTGTAATGTGGTACCACACTGAAACAGTGAGTGTATCATGGATTCGATCAATATTTTGGAGGATAACACAGGTTAGGTATGGGTTAGGTCTGGTATTTGCTATCATCTGGCTCATACTTTCGCATTTTTCGCATTCTTGTTGGCCAGATCCTGGGCGTTTTCTGGATTGGACCACGTAGTAATGTGGTACCACACTGAAACTGTGTGTTAAACCTGGATTCAATCTATATTTTAGGGGATAACACCATTTATGTCTGGTATTTGCCATCATCTGGCTCATACCTTCGCATTTTTCACCTACTTGTTGGCCACATCCTGTGCGTTTTCTGGGTTGGATCACGTAGTAATGTTTTACCAGACTGAAACAGTGAGTTATACCTGGATTCAATCTAGATTTTTGTGGATAACACAGGTTGGGTCAGGGTTAGATCTGGTATTTGCCATCATCTGGCTCATACTTTCGCATTTTTCGATTACTTCTTGGCCAGATCCTGGACGTTTCCTGGTTTGGATCACGTAGGAATGTGGTACCACACTGCAACAGTGAGTTAAACCTGGATTCAATGTATATTTTAGAGGATAACACCGGTTAGGTTTGGGATAGGTCTGGTATTTGCCATTATTTGCCTCATAGTTTCACATTCTTCGCATACTGGATTGCAAGATCCTGGGCTTTTTCCTGGTTTGGATCACGTAGGAATGTGGTACCACACCGAAGCAGGCAACTAAACCTGGTTACGATTAATACTGTTGCGCCGGGGAGTATTGCTCGTCGCTCGCCTCATATTGTCACATCACAATTAAAATAGCACATCGTAACACAACTAGGAACTTTATTAACAAGGAAGCTTTCGATACGTTTGTTCGCCTTGCGATCTGTCGTAATTCTAATCATCAAATCGTTTCCGGTCTCTCAGCAACCGGAAGGCTCGGGATCCCGCGTCCGCTCGTTTTCGTGTGGCAGCTTCACCTCATCGCGAAGCCTCTTCACACCATTGCGACGATGCAATTTCGCGGTATTGCGCGGCATCGTCATACCGTCGCAACAATACTTTAGAGGGTAACGCCGGTTAGGTATGGGATAGGCCTGGTATTTGATATTATCTGGCTCATACTTTCGCACATTTCGCATACATGTTGGCCAGATGCTGGGCATTTTTTGAGCTGGATCACGTAGTAGTGTGGTACCGCACTGAAACAGTGAGTTAAACCTGGATTCGATCTATATTTTAGAGGATAACACCGGTTAGGGCGGGGTTAGGTCTGGTATTTGCCATCATCTAGCTCATACTTTCGCAGTTTTCACATACATGTTAACCAGATCCTAGGCTTTTTCTGGCTTGGGTCACGTTGTAATGTGGTACCACACTGAAACAGTGAACTAAACCTGGATTCGATCTATATTTTAGAGGATAACACCGGTTAGGTCGGGGTTAGGTCTGGTATTTGCCATCATCTGGCTCATACTTTCGCATTTTTCACCTACTCGTTGGCCAGACCCTGGGCTTTTTCTGGCTTGGGTCTCGTTGTAATGTGGTACCACACTGGAACTGTGAATTAAAGCTGGATTCGATCTATATTTTAGAGGATAACACCGGTTAGGTCGGGGTTTGGTATGGTATTTGCCATCATCTGGCTCATACTTTCGCATTTTTCGCATACTTGTTGACCAGATCCTGGGCTTTTTCTGGCTTGGGTCTCGTTGTAATGTGGTACCACACTGGAACTGTGAATTAAAGCTGGATTCTATCTGCATTTTAGATGATAACGCCGGTTAGGTAAGGGTTAGGTTTGGTATTTGCCATCATCTGGCTCATACATTTGCATTTTTCCCATACTTTTTGACAAGATCCTGGGCGTTTTCCTGGTTTGGATCACGTAGGAATGTGGTACCACACCGAAGCAGGCAACTAAACCTGGTTACGATTAATACTGTTGCGCCGGGGAGTATTGCTCGTCGCTCGCCTCATATTGTCACAACACAATTAAAATAGCACAACGTAACACAACTAGGAACTTTATTAACAAGGAATCTTTCGATACGTTTGTTCGCCTTGCGATCTGTCGTAATTCTAATCTTCAAATCGTTTCCGGTCTCTCAGCAACCGGAAGGCTCGGGAACTCGCATCCGCTCGTTTTCGTGTGGCAGCTTCACCTCATCGCGAAGCCTCTTCACACCATTCCGACGATGCAATTTCGCGGTATTGCGCGGCATCTTCATACCGTCGCAACAATGCTTTAGAGGGTAACGCCGATTAGGTGTGGGATAAGCCTGGTATTTGCCATCATCTGGCTCATGCTTTCGCATATTTCGCATACATGTTGGCCAGATCCTGGGCCTTTTCTGTCTTGGATCACGTAGTAATGTGGTACCACACTGCAACAGTGAGTTAAACCTGGATTCAATCTATATTTTAGAGAATAACACCGGTTAGGTCAGGGTTAGGTCTGGTATTTGTCATCATCTGGCTCATACTTTCGCATTTTTCGCATACTTGTTGACCTGATCCTGGGCATTTTCTGGGTTGGATCACGTAGTAATGTGGTACCTCACTGAAACAGTGAGTTAAACCTGGATTCAATCTATAGAGGATAACCCCGGTTAGGTCAGGGTTAGGCCTGGTATTTGCCATCATCTGGCTGATACTTTCGCATCCTTCGCATACTTGTTGGCCAGAGGCTTTTTCTGGTTTGGATCACGTAGTAATGTGGTACCTCACTGAAACAGTGAGTTAAACCTGGATTCAATCTATAGACGATAACCCCGGTTAGGTCAGGGTTAGGCCTGGTATTTGCCATCATCTGGCTGATACTTTCGCATCCTTCGCATACTTGTTGGCCAGAGGCTTTTTCTGGTTTGGATCACGTAGTAATGTGGTACCACACTGAAACAGTGTTTAATCCTGGATTCGATCTATATTTTAGAGGATAACACCGGTTAGGTCGGGGTTAGGTCTGGTATTTGCCATCATCTGGCTCATACTTTCGCATTTTTCGCATACTTGTTGACCTGATCCTGGGCCTTTTCTGGCTTGGATCACGTAGTAGTGTGGTACCACACTGCAACAGTGAGTTAAACCTGGATTCAATCTATATTTTAGAGAATAACACCGGTTAGGTCAGGGTTAGGTCTGGTATTTGCCACCATCTGGCTCATACTTTTGCATTTCTCGCGTACTTGTGGACCAGATCCTGGGCCTTTTCTGGTTTGGATCACGTAGTAATGTGGTACCACACTGCAACAGTGAGATAAACCTGGATTCAATCTATATTTTAGAGAATAACACCGGTTAGGCCAGGGTTAGGACTGGTATTTGCCATCATCTGGCTCATACTTTTGCATTTGTCGCGTACTTGTTGGCCAGATCCTGGGCCTTTTCTGGCTTGGATCACGTAGTAGTGTGGTACCACACTGCAACAGTGAGTTAAACCTGGATTCAATCTATATTTTAGAGGATAACACCGGTTAGGTTTGGGTTAGGTCTGGTATTTGCCATCATCTGGCTCATAGTTTCACATTCTACGCATCCTTGATTGCAAGATCCTGGGCTTTTTCTAGTTTGGATCACGTAGTAGTGTGGTACCACACTGAATCAGTGAGTTAAACCTGGATTCAATCTATATTTTAGAGAATAACACCGGTTAGGTCAGGGTTAGGTCTGGTATTTACCATCATCTGGCTCATACTTTTGCATTTGTCGCGTACTTGTTGGCCAGATCCTGGGCCTTTTCTGGCTTGGATCACGTAGTAGTGTGGTACCACACTGCAACAGTGAGTTAAACCTGGATTCAATCTATATTTTAGAGGATAACACCGGTTAGGTCGGGGTTAGGTCTGGTATTTGCCATCATCTGGCTCATACTTTTGCATTTGTCGCGTACTTGTGGACCAGATCCTGGGCCTTTTCTGGCTTGGATCACGTAGTAATGTGGTACCACACTGCAACAGTGAGATAAACCTGGATTCAATCTATATTTTAGAGAATAACACCGGTTAGGTCAGGGTTAGGTCTGGTATTTACCATCATCTGGCTCATACTTTCGCAATTTTCACACACATGTTAGCCAGATCCTGGGCTTTTTCTGGCTTGGGTCACGTTGTAATGTGGTACCACACTGGAACTGTGAATTAATGCTGGATTCCATCTGCAATTTAGATGATAACGCCGGTTACGTTAGGGTTAGGTCTGGTATTTGCAATCATCAGGCTCATACTTTCGCATTTTTCACCTACTCGTTGGCCAGACCCTGGGCGTTTTCTGGGTTTGATCACGTAGTAATGTGGTACCTCACTGAAACAGTGAGTTAAACCTGGATTCAATCTATATTTTAGAGAATAACACCGGTTAGGCCAGGGTTAGGTCTGGTATTTGCCATCATCTGGCTCATAGTTTCACATTCTACGCAAATTTGATTGCAAGATCCTGGGCTTTTTCTGGTTTGGATCACGTAGTAATGTGGTACCGCACTGAAACAGTGAGTTATACCTGGGTCCGATGAATATTTTAGAGGATAACACCGGTTAGGTCTGGGTTAGGTCTGGTATTTGACATCATCTGGCTCATACTTTCGCATTTTTCGCATACTTGTTGGCCAGATGCTGGGCGTTCTCTGGTTTGGATCACGTAGTAATCTGGTACCACACCGAAACAGTGAGTTAAACCTGGATTGTATCTATATTTTAGAGGGAAACACCGGTCAGGTCAGTGTTAGCTCTGGTATTTGCCATCATCTAGCTCATACTTTCACATTTTTCGCATACTTGATTGCAAGTTCCAGGGCTTTTTCCTGGTTTGGATCACGTAGGAATGTGGTGCCACACCGAAACATGCAACTAAACCTAGTTACGTTTAATACTTTAGAGGATAACACCGGTCAGGTCAGTGTTAGGTCTGGTATTTGCCACCATCTAGCTCATACTTTCGCATTTTTCGCATACTTGTTGGCCAGATCCTGGGCCTTTTCTGGTTTGGATCACGTAGTAATGTGGTACCACACTGCAACAGTGAGTTAAACCTGGATTCAATCTATATTTTAGAGAATAACATCGTTTAGGTCAGGGTTAGGTCTGGTATTTGCCATCATCTGGCTCATACTTTCACATTTTTCGCATACTTGATTGCAAGTTCCAGGGCTTTTTCCTGGTTTGGATCACGTAGGAATGTGGTGCCACACCGAAACATGCAACTAAACCTGGTTACGTTTACTACTTTAGAGGATAACACCGGTTAGGTCTGGGTTAGGTCTGGTATTTGCCATCATCTAGCTGATACTTTCGCATTTTTCACCTACTTGTTGGCCAGATCCTGCGCGTTTTCTGGGTTGGATCACATAGTAATGTGGTACCACACTGAAACAGTGAGTTAAACCTGGATTCAATCTATATTTTAGAGGATAACACCGGTGAGGTCTGGGTTAGGTCTGGTATTTGCCATCATCCGGCTCATACTTTTGCATTTGTCGCGTACTTGTGGACCAGATCCTGGGCCTTTTCTGGCTTGGATCACGTAGTAATGTGGTACCACACCGAAACAGTGAGTTAAACCTGGATTGTATCTATATTTTAGAGGGAAACACCGGTCAGGTCAGTGTTAGCTCTGGTATTTGCCATCATCTAGCTCATACTTTCACATTTTTCGCATACTTGATTGCAAGTTCCAGTGCTTTTTCCTGGTTTGGATCACGTAGGAATGTGGTGCCACACCGAAACATGCAACTAAACCTAGTTACGTTTAATACTTTAGAGGATAACACCGGTCAGGTCAGTGTTAGGTCTGGTATTTGCCACCATCTAGCTCATACTTTCGCATTTTTCGCATACTTGTTGGCCAGATCCTGGGCCTTTTCTGGTTTGGATCACGTAGTAATGTGGTACCACACTGCAACAGTGAGTTAAACCTGGATTCAATCTATATTTTAGAGAATAACATCGTTTAGGTCAGGGTTAGGTCTGGTATTTGCCATCATCTGGCTCATACTTTCACATTTTTCGCATACTTGATTGCAAGTTCCAGGGCTTTTTCCTGGTTTGGATCACGTAGGAATGTGGTGCCACACCGAAACATGCAACTAAACCTGGTTACGTTTACTACTTTAGAGGATAACACCGGTTAGGTCTGGGTTAGGTCTGGTATTTGCCATCATCTAGCTGATACTTTCGCATTTTTCACCTACTTGTTGGCCAGATCCTGCGCGTTTTCTGGGTTGGATCACATAGTAATGTGGTACCACACTGAAACAGTGAGTTAAACCTGGATTCAATCTATATTTTAGAGGATAACACCGGTGAGGTCTGGGTTAGGTCTGGTATTTGCCATCATCCGGCTCATACTTTCGCATTTTCGCATACTTGTTGGCCACATCCAGGGCCATTTCTGGATTGGATCACGTAGTAATGTGGTACCACACAGCAACAGTGAGTTAAACCTGATTTCAATGTATATTTTAGAGAATGACACCGGCTAGGTCAGTGTTAGGTCTGGTATTTGCCATCATCTGGCCAAATACTTTCGCATTTTTCGCATACTTGTTGGCCAGATCCAGGGCGTTTTCTGGGTTGAATCACATAGTAATGTGGTACCACACTGAAACAGTGAGTTAATCCTGGATTCAATCTATATTTTAGAGGATAAGACCGGTGAGGTCAGGGTTAGGTCTGGTATTTGCCATCATCCGGCACATACTTTCGCATTTTTCGCATACTTGTTGGCCAGATCCTGGGCGTTTTCTGGTTTGGATCACGCAGTAATGTGGTACCACACAGCCACATGAGTTAAACCTGGATTCAATCTATATATTAGAGGGTAACACCGGTTAGGTCAGGGTAAGGTCTGGTATTTGCCATCATCTGGCTCATACTTTCGCATTTTTCGCATTCTTGTTGGCCAGATCCTGGGCATTTTCTGGTTTGGATCACGTAGTAGTGTGGTACCACACTGAAACAGTGAATTAGTACTGGATTCGATCTACATTTTAGAGGATAACACGGGTGAGGTCAGGGTTAGGTCTGGTATTTGCCATCATCCGGCACATACTTTCGCATTTTTCGCATACTTGTTGGCCAGATCCTGGGCGTTTTCTGGGTTGGATCACATAGTAATGTGGTACCACACTGAAACAGTGAGTTAAACCTGGATTCAATCTATATTTTAGAGGATAACACGGGTGAGGTCAGGGTTAGGTCTGGTATTTGCCATCATCCGGCACATACTTTCGCATTTTTCGCATACTTGTTGGCCAGATCCTGGGCGTTTTCTGGTTTGGATCACGCAGTAATGTGGTACCACACAGCCACATGAGTTAATCCTGGATTCAATCTATATTTTAGTGGATAACACCGGTGAGGTCAGGGTTAGGTCTGGTATTTGCCATTATCCGGCACATACTTTCGCATTTTTCGCATTCTTGTTGGCCAGATCCTGGGCATTTTCTGGTTTGGATCACGTAGTAGTGTGGTACCACACTGAAACAGTGAATTAGTCCTGGATTCGATCTACATTTTAGAGGATAACACGGGTGAGGTCAGGGTTAGGTCTGGTATTTGCCATCATCCGGCACATACTTTCGCATTTTTCGCATACTTGTTGGCCAGATCCTGGGCGTTTTCTGGGTTGGATCACATAGTAATGTGGTACCACACTGAAACAGTGAGTTAAACCTGGATTCAATCTATATTTTAGAGGATAACACGGGTGAGGTCAGGGTTAGGTCTGGTATTTGCCATCATCCGGCACATACTTTCGCATTTTTCGCATACTTGTTGGCCAGATCCTGGGCGTTTTCTGGTTTGGATCACGCAGTAATGTGGTACCACACAGCCACATGAGTTAATCCTGGATTCAATCTATATTTTAGTGGATAACACCGGTGAGGTCAGGGTTAGGTCTGGTATTTGCCATTATCCGGCACATACTTTCGCATTTTTCGCATTCTTGTTGGCCAGATCCTGGGCATTTTCTGGTTTGGATCACGTAGTAGTGTGGTACCACACTGAAACAGTGAATTAGTCCTGGATTCGATCTACATTTTAGAGGATAATGCCGGTTAGGTCTGGGTTAGGTCTGGTATTTGATATTATCTGGCTCATACTTTCGCATTTTTGGCATAATTGTTGACCAGATCCTGGGCCTCTTCTGGTTTGGATCACGTAGTAATGTGGTACCACACTGCAACAATGAGCTAAACCTGGATTCAATCTATATTTTAGAGAATAAAACCGGTTAGGTTAGGGTTAGGTCTGGTATTTGCCATCATCCGGCTCATACTTTCGCATTCTCGCATACTTGTTGGTCGCATCCTGGGCCATTTCTGGTTTGGATCACGTAGTAATGTGGTACCACACACCAACAGTGAGTTAAACCTGCTTTCAATCTATATTTTAGAGAACAACACCGGTTAGGTCAGTGTTAGGTCTGGTATTTGCCATCATCTGGGTCATACTTTCGCATTTTTCGCATACCTGTTGGCCGGATCCTGGGAGTTTTCTGGTTTGGATCACGTAGTAGTGTGGTACCACACTGAAACAGTGAATAAGTCCTGGATTCGATCTATACTTTAGAGGATTGCAGCGGTTAGGTTTGGGGTTAGGTCTGGGATTTGCCCACTTCTGACTCATAGTTTCGCATTTTTCGCATACTTGTTGGCCAGATCCTGGGCGTTATCTGGTTTGGACCACGTAGTAATCTGGTACCACACTGAAACAGTGAGTTAAACCTGGATTCTATCTTTATTTTAGAGAATAACACCGGTTAGGTCAGTGTCAGGTCTGGTATTTGCCATCATCTGACTCATACTTTCGCATTTTTCACTTACTTGTTGAGCAGATCCTGGGCGTTTTCTGGTTTGTGTCATGTAGCAATGTGGTACCGCACTGAATCAGTGAACTAAACCTGGATTCAATCTATATTTTACAGGAAAACACCGGTCAGGTCAGTGTTAGGTCTGGAATTTGATATTATCTGGCTCATACTTTCGCATTTTTCGCATACATGTTGGCCAGATCCTGGGCATTCTCTGGTTTGGATCACGTAGTAATCTGGTACCACACTGAAACAGTGAGTTAAACCTGGATTCAATCTATATTTTAGAGGAAAACACCGGTCAGGTCATTGTTAGGTCTGGGATTTGCCATCATCTAGCTCATACTTTAGCATTTTTCACCTACTTGTTGGCCAGATCCTGGGCTTTTTCTGGGTTGGATCACGTAGCAATGTGGTACTACACTCAAACAGTGAGTTAAACCTGGATTTAATCTTCATTTTCGAGGATAACGCCGGTTACGTCAGGGTTAGGTCTGGTATTTGCCATCATCTGGTTCATACTATCGCATTCGTCGCATACTTGTTGGCCAGATGCTGTGCCTTTTCTGGGATGGATCACGTAGTAGTGTGGTACCACACTGGAACAGTGAATTGATCCTGGATTCGATCTATATTTTAGAGGATAACGTCGGTTAGGTTTGGGTTAGGTCTGGTATTTGCCGCCATCTAGCTCGTACTTTCGCATTTTTCACCTACTTGTTGGCCAGATCATGGGCGTTTTCTGGGTTGGATCACGTAGTAATGTAGTACCTCACTGAAACAGTGAGTTAAACCTGGATTCAATCAATATTTTAGTGGGTAACACCGGTCAGGTCAGTGTTAGGTCTGGTATTTGCCATCATCTAGCTCATACTTTCGCATTTTTCACCTACTTGTTGGCCCGATCCTTGGCGTTTTCTGGTTAAGATCACGTAGTAATGCGGTACCTCACTGTAACTGTGTGTTAAACCTGGATTCAATCTATATTTTAGAGAATAACACCGGTTAGGTCAGGGTTAGGTGTGGTATTTGCCATCACCTGGTTCATACTTTCGCATTTTTCGCATAGTTGTTGGCCAGATCCTTGGCGTTTTCTGATTTGGATCACGTAGTAGAGTCGTACCACACTGAAACAGTGAATTAGTCCTGGATTCGATCTACATTTTAGAGGATAACGCCGGTTGGGTCAGGGTTAGGTGTGGTATTTGCCATCATCTGGCTCATACTTTTGCATTTTTCTCGTACTTGTTGGCCAGATCCCTGGCGTTTTCTGATTTGGATCACGTAGTAGTGTCGTACCACACTGAAACAGTGAATTAGTCCTGGATTCGATCTACATTTTAGAGGATAACGCCGGTTAGGTCAGTGTTACTCTGGTATATGCCATCATCTAGCTCATACTTTCGTATTTTTCACCTACTTGTTGGACAGATCCTGCGCGTTTTCTGGGTTGGATCACATAGTAATGTGGTACCACACTGAAACAGTGAGTTAAACCTGGATTCGATCTATATTTTAGAGGATAACAACGGTTAGGTCAGTGTCAGGTCTGGTATTTGCCATCATCTGACTCATACTTTCGCATTTTTCACCTACTTGTTGGACAGATCCTGCGCGTTTTCTGGGTTGGATCACATAGTAATGTGGTACCACACTGAAACAGTGAGCTAAACCTGGATTTAATCTACATTTTCGAGGATAACACCGGTTAGGTCAGGGTTAGGTCTGGTATTTGCCATCATCTGGTTCATACTTTCGCATTTTTCGCATACTTGTTGGCCAGATCCTTGGCGTTTTCTGATTTGGATCACGTAGTAGTGTCGTACCACACTGAAACAGTGAATTAGTCCTGGATTCGATCTAAATTTTAAAGGATAACGCCGGTTAGGTCAGTGTTACTCTGGTATTTGCCATCATCTAGCTCATACTTTCGCATTTTGCACCTACTTGTTGGACATATCCTGCGCGTTTTCTGGGTTGGATCACATAGTAATGTGGTACCACACTGAAACAGTGAGCTAAACCTGGATTTAATCTACATTTTCGAGGATAACACCGGTTAGGTCAGGGTTAGGTCTGGTATTTGCCATCATCTGGCTCATACTTTCGCAATTTTCACATACATGTTAGCCAGATCCTCGGCGTTTTGTGGTTTGGATCGCGTAGTAGTGTGGTACCACACTGAAACTGCGAATTAGTCCTGGATTCGATCTATATTTTAGAGGATAACACCTGTTAGGTCAGTGTTAGGATTGATTCTTGCAATCATCTGGATCATATTTTCGTATTTTTCGCATAATTGTTGGCCAGATCCTGGGCCTTTTCTGGTTTGGATCACGTAGTAATGTGGTACCACACTGCAGCAGTGAGATAAACCTGGATTCAATCTATATTTTAGAGGATAACACCGGTTAGGTCAGGATTAGGACTGGTATTTGCCATCATCTGGCTCAAACATTCGCATTTTTCGCATTCTTGTTGGCCAGATCCTGGGAGATTTCTGGTTTCGGTCACGTAGCAATGTGGTACCACACTGAAACGGTGAGTTAAACCTGGATTCGATCTATATTTTAAAGGATAACACCGGTTAGGTCAGTGTTAGGATTGATACTTCCAATTATCTGGATCATATTTTCGCATTTTTCGCATAATTGTTGGCCAGATCCTGGGCGTGTTCTGGTTTGGATCACGCAGTAATGTGGTACCACACTGAAACGGTGTGTTAAACCTGGATTCAATCTATATTTTAGAGGATGACACAGGTTAGGTCAGGGTTAGGTCTGGTATTTGGCATCATCTGGCTCATACTTTCGCATTGTTCGCATACTTGTTGGCCAGATCCTGGGCGTTTTCTGGTTTGGATCACGTAGTATTCTGGTACCACACTGAAACAGTGAATTAGTCCTGGATTCGATCTATATTTTATAGGATAGCAGCGGTTAGGTTTGGGTTAGGTCTGGTATTTGCCATCATCTGGCTCATACTTTCGCATTTTTCGCATACTTGTTGGTCATATCCTCGGCGTTTTCTGGTTTAGATCAAGTAGTAGTGTGGTACCACACTGAAACAGTGAATTAGTCCTGGATTCGATCTATATTTTAGAGGATAACACCGGTTAGGTCAGTGTTAGGATTGATACTTGCAATCATCTGGATCATATTTTCGCATTTTTCGCATAATTGTTGGCCAGATCCTGGGCGTTTTCTGGTTTGGATCACGCAGTAATGTGGTACCACACTGAGACGGTGAGTTAAACCTGGATTCGATCTATATTCTAGAGGATAACACCGGTTAGGTCAGTGTTAGGATTGATTCTTGCAATCATCTGGATCATACTTTCGTATTTTTCGCATAACTGTTGGCCAGATCCTGGGCCATTTCTGGTTCGGATCACGTAGTAACGTGGTGCCACACAGCAACAGTGAGTTAAACCTGGATTCGATCTATATTTTAGAGGATAACACCGGTTAGGTCAGTGTTAGGATTGATACTCGCAATCATCTGGATCATATTTTCGCATTTTTCGCATAATTGTTGGCCAGATCCAGGGCGTTTTCTGGTTTGGATCACGCAGTAATGGTACCACACTGAAACGGTGAGTTAAACCTGGATTCAATCTATATTTTAGAGGATAACACCGGTTAGGTAGGGGTTAGGTCTGGTAATTGCCATCGTCTGGCTCATACTTTCGCAATTTTCGCATACATATTAGCCTGATCCTGGGCTTTTTCTGGCTTGGGTCACGATGTAATGTGGTACCACACTGAAACAGTGAACTAAACCTGGATTCGATCTATATTTTAGAGGATAACACCGGCTAGGTCGGGGTTGGGTCGGGTATTTGCCATCATCTGGCTCATACTTTTGCAATTTTCGAATACATATTAGCCAGATCCTGGGCGTTTTCTGGTTTGGATCACGTAGTAGTGTGGTACCACACTGAAACAGTGAATTAGTCCTGGATTCAATCTATATTTTAGAGGATAACACAGGTTAGGTTTGGGTTAGGTCTGGTATTTGCCATCATCTGGCTCATACTTTCGCATTTTTCGCATACTTGTTGGCCATATCCTCGGCGTTTTCAGGTTTGGATCACGTAGTAGTGTGGTACCACACTGAAACAGTGAATTAGTCCTGGATTCGATCTATATTTTAGAGGACAACACCGGTTAGGTCAGTGTTAGGATTGATTCTTGCAATCATCTGGATCATATTTTCGTATTTTTCGCATAATTGTTGGCCAGATCCTGGGCCTTTTCTGGTTTGGATCACGTAGTAATGTGGTACCACACTGCAGCAGTGAGATAAACCTGGATTCAATCTATATTTTAGAGGATAACACCGGTTAGGTCAGGATTAGGACTGGTGTTTACCATCATCTGGGACATACATTCACATTTTTCACATACATGTTAGCCAGATCCTGGGCCTTTTCTGGTTTGGATCACGTAGTAACGTGGTGCCACACAGCAACAGTGAGTTAAACCTGGAATCGATCTATATTTTAGAGGATAACACCGGTTAGGTCGGGGTTGGGTCTGGTATTTGCCATCATCTGGCTCATACTTTTGCAATTTTCACATACATATTAGCCAGATCCTGGGCTTTTTCTGGCTTGGGTCACGTTCTAATGTGGTACCACACTGAAACAGTGAATTAAACCTGGATTCGATCTATATTTTAGATGATAACACCGGTTAGTTCAGGATTAGGTCTGGTATTTGCCATCATCTGGGTCATGCTTTCGCATTTTTCGCATACTTGTTGGCCAGATCCTGGGCGTTTTCTGGTGTGGATCACGTAGTAGTGTGGTACCACACTGAAACAGTGAATTAGTCCTGGATTCAATCTATATTTTAGAGGATAACACAGGTTAGGTTTGGGTTAGGTCTGGTATTTGCCATCATCTGGCTCATACTTTCACATTTTTCGCATAATTGATGGCCAGATCCTGGGCGTGTTCTGGTTTGGATCACGCAGTAATGTGGTACCACACTGAAACGGTGAGTTAAACCTGGATTCAATCTATATTTTATAGGATAGCAGCGGTTAGGTTCGGGTTAGGTCTGGTATTTGCCATCATCTGGCTCATACTTTCGCATTTTTCGCATACTTGTTGGTCATATCCTCGGCGTTTTCTGGTTTGGATCAAGTAGTAGTGTGGTACCACACTGAAACAGTGAATTAGTCCTGGATTCGACCTATATTTTAGAGGATAACACTGGTTAGGTCAGTGTTAGGATTGATACTTGCAATCATCTGGATCATATTTTCGTATTTTTCGCATAACTGTTGGCCAGATCCTGGGCCATTTCTGGTTCGGATCACGTAGTAACGTGGCGCCACACAGCAACAGTGAGTTAAACCTGGATTCGATCTATATTTTAGAGGATAACACTGGTTGGGTCAGGGTTAGGTCTGGTATTTGGCATCATCTGGCTCATACTTTCGCATTGTTCGCATACTTGTTGGCCAGATCCTGGGCGTTTTCTGGTTTGGATCACGTAGTAGTGTGGTACCACACTGAAACAGTGAATTAGTCCTGGATTCGATCTATATTTTATAGGATAGCAGCGGTTAGGTTTGGGTTAGGTCTGGTATTTGCCATCATCTGGCTCATACTTACGCATTTTTCGCATACTTGTTGGTCATATCCTCGGCGTTTTCTGGTTTGGATCAAGTAGTAGTGTGGTACCACACTGAAACAGTGAATTGGTCCTGGATTCGACCTATATTTTAGAGGATAACACCGGTTAGGTCAGTGTTAGGATTGATACTTGCAATCATCTGGATCATATTTTCGCATTTTTCGCATAATTGTTGGCCAGATCCTGGACGTTTTCTGGTTTGGATCACGCAGTAATGTGGTACCACACTGAAACGGTGAGTTAAACCTGGATTCGATCTATATTCTAGAGGATAACACCGGTTAGGTCAGTGTTAGGATTGATTCTTGCAATCATCTGGATCATATTTTCGTATTTTTCGCATAACTGTTGGCCAGATCCTGGGCCATTTCTGGTTCGGATCACGTAGTAACGTGGTGCCACACAGCAACAGTGAGTTAAACCTGGATTCGATCTATATTTTAGAGGATAACACCGGTTAGGTCAGTGTTAGGATTGATACTTGCAATCATCTGGATCATATTTTCGCATTTTTCGCATAATTGTTGGCCAGATCCAGGGCGTTTTCTGGTTTGGATCACGCAGTAATGGTACCACACTGAAACGGTGAGTTAAACCTGGATTCAATCTGTATTTTAGAGGATAACACCGGTTAGGTAGGGGTTAGGTCTGGTAATTGCCATCGTCTGGCTCATACTTTCGCAACTTTCGCATACATATTAGCCTGATGCTGGGTTCTTTCTGGCTTGGGTTACGATGTAATGTGGTACCACACTGAAACAGTGAACTAAACCTGGATTCGATCTATATTTTAGAGGATAACACCGGCTAGGTCGGGGTTGGGTCTGGTATTTGCCATCATCTGGCTCATACTTTTGCAATTTTCACATACATATTAGCCAGACCATGGGCTTTTTCTGGCTTGGGTCACGTTGTAGTGTGGTACGACACTGAAACAGTGAATTAGTCCTGGATTCGATCTATATTTTATAGGATAGCAGCGGTTAGGTTTGGGTTAGGTCTGGTATTTGCCATCATCTGGCTCATACTTTCGCATTTTTCGCATACTTGTTGGTCATATCCTGGGCGTTTTCTGGTTTGGATCACGTAGTAGTGTGGTAGCACACTGAAACAGTGAATTAGTCCTGGATTCAATCTATATTTTAGAGGATAACACAGGTTAAGTTTGGGTTAGGTCTGGTATTTGCCATCATCTGGCTCATACTTTCGCATTTTTCGCATACTTGTTGGCCATATCCTCGGCGTTTTCAGGTTTGGATCACGTAGTAGTGTGGTACCACACTGAAACAGTGAATTAGTCCTGGATTCGATCTATATTTTAGAGGACAACACCGGTTAGGTCAGTGTTAGGATTGATTCTTGCAATCATCTGGATCATATTTTCGTATTTTTCGCATAATTGTTGGCCAGATCCTGGGCCTTTTCTGGTTTGGATCACGTAGTAATATGGTACCACACTGCTGCAATGAGATAAACCTGGATTCAATCTATATTTTAGAGGATAACACCGGTTAGGCCAGGGTTAGGATTGATTTTTGCAATTATCTGGCTCATACTTTCGCATTTTTCGCATACTTGTTGGCCATATCCAGGGCTTTTTCTGCTTCGGATCTTGTGGTAATGTGGTGCCACACTGAAACTATGAGTTAAACCCGGATTCGAGCTATATTTTAGAGGATAACACCGGATAGGCCAGGGTTAGGTCTGGTATTTGCAACCATCTGGCTGATACTTTCGCATTTTTCGCATACTTGTGGGCCAGATCCTCGGCGTTTTCTGGTTTGGATCACGTAGTAGTGTGGTACCACACTGAAACAGTGAATTAGTCCTGGATTCGATCTATATTTTAGAGGATAACACCGGTTAGGTCAGTGTTAGGATTGATTTTTGCAATTATCTGGCTCATACTTTCGCATTTTTCGCAAACTTGTTGGCCATAGCCAGGGCTCTTTCTGCTGCGGATCTTGTAGTAATGTGGTGCCACACTGAAACAGTGAGTTTAACCTGGATTCGATCTATATTTTAGAGGATAACACCGGTTAGGCCAGGGTTAGGATTGATTTTTGCAATTACCTGGCTCATACTTTCGCATTTTTCGCATACTTGTTGGCCATAGCCAGGGCTCTTTCTGCTGCGGATCTTGTAGTAATGTGGTGCCACACTGAAACAGTGAGTTTAACCTGGATTCGATCTATATGTTAGAGGATAACACCGGATAGGCCAGGGTTAGGTCTGGTATTTGCAACCATCTGGCTGATACTTTCGCATTTTTCGCATACTTGTGGGCCAGATCCTCGGCGTTTTCTGGTTTGGATCACGTAGTAGTGTGGTACCACACTGAAACAGTGAATTAGTCCTGGATTCGATCTATATTTTAGAGGATAACACCGGTTAGGTCAGTGTTAGGATTGATTCTTGCAATCATCTGGATCATATTTTCGCATTTTTCGCATACTTGTTGGCCAGATCTTCGGCGTTTTCTGGTTTGGATCACGCAGTAATGTGGGTACCACACTGAAACAGTGAATTAAACCTGGATTCGATCTATATTTTAGAGGATAACTCCGGTTACGTCAGGATTAGGTCTGGTATTTGTCATCATCTAGCTCATACTTTCGCTATTTACATATACATGTTAGCCAGATCCTGGGCTTTTTCTGGCTTGGGCCACGTTGTAATGTGGTACCACACTGGAACTGTGAATTAAAGCTAGATTCGATCTACATTTTAAATGATAACGCCGGTTAGGTAAGGGTTAGGTTTTTTATTTGCCATCATCTGGCTCATACTTTCGCATTTTTCCCATACTTGTTGGCCAGATCCTGGGCCTTTTCTGGTTTGGATCACGTAGTAATGTGGTACCACACTGCAACAGTGAGATAAACCTGGATTCAATCTATATTTTAGAGAATAACACCGGTCAGGTCAGGGTTAGGTCTGGTATTTGCCATCATCCGGCTCAAACTTTCGCATTTTTCGCATACCTGTTGGCCAGATCCTGGGCCTTTTCTGGTTTGGATCACGTAGTAATGTTGTACCACCCTGCAACAGTGAGATAAACCTGGATTCAATGTATATTTTAGAAGAGAACACCGGTTAGGTCAGGGTTAGGTCTGGTATTTGCCATCATCTGGCTCATACTTTCGCAATTTTCACATACATGTTAGCCAGATCCAGGGCCTTTTCTGGTTTGGATCACGTAGTATTGTGGTGCCACACAGCAACAGTGAGTTAAACCTGGATTCAATCTATATTTTAGAGAATAACACCGGTTAGGTATGGGTTATGTCTCGTATTTGCCACCGTCTGGCTCATACTTTCGCATT
The DNA here is from genome assembly GCF_051014445.1 of Colletes latitarsis. Lineage (NCBI taxonomy): Eukaryota > Metazoa > Arthropoda > Insecta > Hymenoptera > Colletidae > Colletes > Colletes latitarsis. The sequence continues at coordinate 10,023,198 of NW_027488371.1, forward strand.
TTTCACGTAATTGTTGGCCAAATCCTGGGCGTTTTCTGGGTTGGATCACGTAGTAATGTGGTACCACACTGAAGCCATGTGTTAAACCTGGATTCGATCTATATTTTAGAGGAAAGCACCGGTTAGGTCAGGGTTAGGTCTGGTATTTGCCATCATCTGGCTCATACTTTCGCAATTTTCACATACATGTTAGCCAGATCCTGGGCCTTTTCTGGATTGGATCACGTAGTAATGTGGTGCCACACAGCAACAGTGAGTTAAACCTGGATTCAATCTATATTTTAGAGAATAACACCTGTTAAGTCAGGGTTAGGTCTGGTATTCGCCATCATCTGGCTCATACTTTCGCATTTTTCACCTACTTGTTGGCCATATCCAGGGCTCTTTCTGCTTCGGATCTTGTAGTAATGTGGTGCCACACTGAAACAGTGAATTAGTCCTGGATTCGATCTATGTTTTAGAGGATAGCAGCGGTTAGGTTTGGGTTAGGTCTGGTATTTGCCATCATCTGGGTCATACTTTCACATTTTTCGCATACATGTTAGCCAGATCCTGGGCCTTTTCTGGTTTGGATCACGTTGTAATGTGGCGCCACACAGCAACAGTGAGTTAAACCTGGATTCAATCTATATTTTTGTGAATAACACCGGTTAGGTCAGGGTTAGGTCTGGTATTCGCCATCATCTGGCTCATACTTTCGCATTTTTCACCTACTTGTTGGCCATATCCAGGGCTCTTTCTGCTTCGGATCTTGTAGTAATGTGGTGCCACACGGAAACAGTGAGTTAAACCTGGATTCAATCTATATTTTAGAGAATAACACCGGTTAGGTATGGGTTATGTCTCGTATTTGCCACCATCTGGCTCATACTTTCGCACTTTTCGCATAGTTGTTGGCCAGATCCTGGGCGTTTTCAGGCTTGGATCACGTAGTAATGTGGTACCGCACTGAAACACTGATTTAAACCTGGATTCGATCTATATTTTAGAGGCTAACACCTGTTAGGTCGGGGTTAAGGTCTGGTATTTGCCATCATCTGGCTCATACTTTCGCAATTTTCACATACATGTTAGCCAGATCCTGGGCCTTTTCTGGTTTGGATCACGTAGTAATGTGGTACCACACTGAAATAGTGAGTTAAACCTGGATTCAACCTTTATTTTAGAGGATAACACCGGTTAGGTCACGGTTAGGTCTGGTATTCGCCATCATCCCGCTCATACTTTCGCATTTTTCGCATACTTGTTAGCCAGATCCTGGGCTTTTTGTGGCTTGGATCACGTTGTAATGTGGTGCCACACAGCAACATTGAGCTAAACCTGGATTCAATCTATATTTTAGGGAATAACACCGGTTAGGTCACGGTTAGGTCTGGTATTCGCCATCATCCGGCTCATACTTTCGCATTTTTCGCATACTTCTTGGCCAGATCCTGGGCGTTTTCTGGTCTGGATCACGTAGGAGAGTGGTACCACACTGAAACAGTGTCTTAGTCTTGGATTCGATCTATATTTTAGAGGATAACAGCGGTTAGGGCAGTGTTAGGATTGATTTTTGCAATCATCTGCATCATACTTTCGCATTTTTCGCATACTTGTTGGCCAGATCATGGGCGTTTTCTGGTTTGGATCACGTAGTAATGTGGTACCACACTGAAACAGTGAGTTAAACCTGGATTCAACCTATATCTTAGAGGATAACACCGGTTAGGTCACGGTTAGGTCAGGTATTCGCCATCATCCGACTCATACTTTCGCATTTTTCGCATACTTCTTGGCCAGATCCTGGGCGTTTTCTGGTCTGGATCACGTAGGAGAGTGGTACCACACTGAAACAGTGTATTAGTCTTGGATTCGATCTATATTTTAGAGGATAACAGCGGTTAGGGCAGTGTTAGGATTGATTTTTGCAATCATCAGGATCATTCTTTCACATTTTTCCCATACTTGTTGGCCATATCCTCGGCGTTTTCTGGTTTGGATCACGTAGTTGTGTGGTACCACACTGAAACAGTGAATTAGTCCTGGATTCGATGTATATTTTAGAGGATAACACCGGTTAGGTCAGGGTTAGGTCTGGTATTTGCCATCATCTGGGTCATACTTTCACATTTTTCGCATACATGTTAGCCAGATCCTGGGCGTTTTCTGGTTTGGATCACGTAGTAATGTGGTACCACACTGAAACAGTGAGTTAAACCTGGATTCAACCTATATCTTAGAGGATAACACCGGTTAGGTCACGGTTAGGTCAGGTATTCGCCATCATCCGACTCATACTTTCGCATTTTTCGCATACTTGTTGGCCAGATCCTGGGTGTTTTCAGGTTTGGACCACATAGTAATGTAGAACCACTCTGAAACAGTGAGTTAAACCTGGATTCGATCTATGTTTTAGAGGATAGCAGCGGTTAGGTTTGGGTTAGGTCTGGTATTTGCCATCATCTGGGTCATACTTTCACATTTTTCGCATACATGTTAGCCAGATCCTGGGCCTTTTCTGGTTTGGATCACGTTGTAATGTGGCGCCACACAGCAACAGTGAGTTAAACCTGGATTCAATCTATATTTTTGTGAATAACACCGGTTAGGTCAGGGTTAGGTCTGGTATTCGCCATCATCTGGCTCATACTTTCGCATTTTTCACCTACTTGTTGGCCATATCCAGGGCTCTTTCTGCTTCGGATCTTGTAGTAATGTGGTGCCACACGGAAACAGTGAGTTAAACCTGGATTCAATCTATATTTTAGAGAATAACACCGGTTAGGTATGGGTTATGTCTCGTATTTGCCACCATCTGGCTCATACTTTCGCACTTTTCGCATAGTTGTTGGCCAGATCCTGGGCGTTTTCAGGCTTGGATCACGTAGTAATGTGGTACCGCACTGAAACACTGATTTAAACCTGGATTCGATCTATATTTTAGAGGCTAACACCTGTTAGGTCGGGGTTAAGGTCTGGTATTTGCCATCATCTGGCTCATACTTTCGCAATTTTCACATACATGTTAGCCAGATCCTGGGCCTTTTCTGGTTTGGATCACGTAGTAATGTGGTACCACACTGAAATAGTGAGTTAAACCTGGATTCAACCTTTATTTTAGAGGATAACACCGGTTAGGTCACGGTTAGGTCTGGTATTCGCCATCATCCCGCTCATACTTTCGCATTTTTCGCATACTTGTTAGCCAGATCCTGGGCTTTTTGTGGCTTGGATCACGTTGTAATGTGGTGCCACACAGCAACATTGAGCTAAACCTGGATTCAATCTATATTTTAGGGAATAACACCGGTTAGGTCACGGTTAGGTCTGGTATTCGCCATCATCCGGCTCATACTTTCGCATTTTTCGCATACTTCTTGGCCAGATCCTGGGCGTTTTCTGGTCTGGATCACGTAGGAGAGTGGTACCACACTGAAACAGTGTCTTAGTCTTGGATTCGATCTATATTTTAGAGGATAACAGCGGTTAGGGCAGTGTTAGGATTGATTTTTGCAATCATCTGCATCATACTTTCGCATTTTTCGCATACTTGTTGGCCAGATCATGGGCGTTTTCTGGTTTGGATCACGTAGTAATGTGGTACCACACTGAAACAGTGAGTTAAACCTGGATTCAACCTATATCTTAGAGGATAACACCGGTTAGGTCACGGTTAGGTCAGGTATTCGCCATCATCCGACTCATACTTTCGCATTTTTCGCATACTTCTTGGCCAGATCCTGGGCGTTTTCTGGTCTGGATCACGTAGGAGAGTGGTACCACACTGAAACAGTGTATTAGGCTTGGATTCGATCTATATTTTAGAGGATAACAGCGGTTAGGGCAGTGTTAGGATTGATTTTTGCAATCATCAGGATCATTCTTTCACATTTTTCCCATACTTGTTGGCCATATCCTCGGCGTTTTCTGGTTTGGATCACGTAGTTGTGTGGTACCACACTGAAACAGTGAATTAGTCCTGGATTCGATGTATATTTTAGAGGATAACACCGGTTAGGTCAGGGTTAGGTCTGGTATTTGCCATCATCTGGGTCATACTTTCACATTTTTCGCATACATGTTAGCCAGATCCTGGGCGTTTTCTGGTTTGGATCACGTAGTAATGTGGTACCACACTGAAACAGTGAGTTAGACCTGGATTCAACCTATATCTTAGAGGATAACACCGGTTAGGTCACGGTTAGGTCAGGTATTCGCCATCATCCGACTCATACTTTCGCATTTTTCGCATACTTGTTGGCCAGATCCTGGGTGTTTTCAGGTTTGGACCACATAGTAATGTAGAACCACTCTGAAACAGTGAGTTAAACCTGGATTCGATCTATATTTTAGAGGATAACACCTGTTAGGTCGGGGTTAGGTCTGGTATTTGCCATCATCTGGCTCATAGTTTCGCATTTTTCGCATACTTGTCGGCCAGATCCTGGGCGCTTTCTGGTTTGGATCACGTAGTAATGTGGTTCCACACTGCAACAGTGAGTTAAACCTGGATACAATCAATATTTTAGAGGATAACACCAGTTAGGCCAGGGTTAGGTTTGGTATTTACCATCATCCGGCGCATACTTTCGCATATTTCGCATACTTGTAGGCCAGATCCTGGGCGTGTTCTGGTCTGGATCACGTAGTAATGTAGAACCACTCTGAAACAGCGAGTTAAACCTGGATTCAATCTATATTTTAGAAGATAACAGCGGTTAGGTCAGGGTTAGTTCTGGTATATGCCATCATCTGGCTCATAATTTCACATTTTTCGCATACTTATTGGCCATATCCTGGGCGCTTTCTGGTTTGGATCACGTAGTAATGTGGTTCCACACTGCAACAGTGAGTTAAACCTGGATACAATCAATATTTTAGAGGATAACACCAGTTAGGCCAGGGTTAGGTTTGGTATTTACCATCATCCGGCGCATACTTTCGCATATTTCGCATACTTGTTGGCTAGGTCCTGGGCGTTTTCTGGTTTGGATAACGTAGTAATGTAAAACCACTCCCAAACAGTGAGTTAAATCTGGATTCAATCTATATTTTAGAGGATAACACCGGTTAGGTCAGGGTTAGGTCTGGTATTTGCCATCATCTGGCCCATACTTTCGCATTTCTCGCATACTTGTTAGCCAGATCCTGGGCGTTTTCTGGTTTGGATAACGTAGTAATGTAAAACCACTCCCAAACAGTGAGTTAAATCTGGATTCAATCTATATTTTAGAGGATAACACCGGTTAGGTCAGGGTTAGGTCTGGTATTTGCCATCATCTGGCCCATACTTTCGCATTTCTCGCATACTTGTTAGCCAGATCCTGGGCGTTTTCTGGTTTGGATCACGTAGTAATGTAGAACCACTCTGAAACAGTGAGTTAATCCTGGATTGAATCTATATTTTAGAGGATAACACCGGCTAGGTCAGGGTTAAGTCTGGTATTTGCCATCATCTGGCTCATAGTTACGCATTTTTCGCATACTTGTTAGCCAGATCCTGGGCCTTTTCTGGTTTGGATCACGTAGTAATGTGGTACCACACTGCCACATGAGTTAAACCTGGATACAATCTATATTTTAGAGGATAACAGCGGTTAGGTCTGGGTTAGTTCTGGTATCTGCCATCATCTGACTCATACTCTCGCATTTTTCACCTACTTGTTGGCCAGATCCTGGGCGTTTTCTGGTTTCGATCACGTAGTAATGTGGTACCACACTGAAACTGTGAGTTAATACTGGATTCGATCTACATATTAGAGGGTAACACCAGTTAGGCCAGGGTTAGGTTCGGTATTTACCATCATCCGGCGCATACTTTCGCATATTTCGCATACTTGTTGGCTAGGTCCTGGGCGTTTTCTGGTTTGTATCACGTAGTAATGTAGAACCACTCTGAAACAGCGAGTTAAACCTGGATTCAATCTATATTTTAGAGGATAACACCGGTTAGGTCAGGGTTAGGTCTGGTATTTGCCATCATCTGGCTCATACTTTCGAATTTTTCGCATACTTGTTGGCCAGATCCTGGGCGTGTTCTGGTCTGGATCACGTAGTAATGTGGTTCCACACTGCAACAGTGAGTTAATCCAGGATTCAATCTATGTTTTAGAGGATAACAGCGGTTAGGTCAGGGTTAGTTTTGGTATTTGCCATCATCTGTCTCATACTTTCGCATTTTTCACCTACTTGTGGCCAGATACTGGGCGCTTTCTGGGTTGGATCACGTAGTAATGTGGCACCACTCTCAAACAGTGAGTTAAACCTGGATTCAATCTACATTTTAGAGGATAACACCGGTTAGGTCATGGTTAGGTCTGGTATTTGCCATCGTCTGCCTCATACTTACGCATTTTTCGCATACTTGTTGGCAAGATCCAGGGCGTTTTCTGGTTTGGATCACGTAGTAATGTGGTACCACACTGAAACTGTGAGTTAATACTGGATTCGATCTACATATTAGAGGGTAACACCAGTTAGGCCAGGGTTAGGTTTGGTGTTTACCATCATCCGGCGCATACTTTCGCATATTTCGCATACTTGTTGGCTAGGTCCTGGGCGCTTTCTGGTTTGGATCACGTAGTAATGTAGAACCACTCCCAAACAGTGAGCTAAATCTGGATTCAATCTACATTTTAGAGGATAACACCGGTTAGGTCATGGTTAGGTCTGGTATTTGCCATCGTCTGCCTCATACTTACGCATTTTTCGCATACTTGTTGGCAAGATCCAGGGCGTTTTCTGGTTTGGATCACGTAGTAATGTGGTACCACACTGAAACTGTGAGTTAATACTGGATTCGATCTACATATTAGAGGGTAACACCAGTTAGGTCAGGGTTAGGTCTGGTATTTGCCATCATCGGGCTCATACTTTCGCATTTTGCACATACTTGTTAGCCAGATCCTGGGCCTTTTCTGGTTTGGATCACGTAGTAATGTGGTACCACACTGCCACATGAGTTAAACCGGGATTCAATCTATATTTTAGAGGATAACACCGGTTAGGTCAGGGTTAGGTCTGGTATTTGCCATCATCGGGCTCATACTTTCGCATTTTTCGCATACTTGTTAGCCAGATCCTGGGCCTTTTCTGGGTCGGATCACGTAGTAATGTGGCACCACACTCAAACAGTGAGTTAACCTGGAGTCAATCTATATTTTAGAGGATAACACCGGTTAGGTCAGGGTTAGGTCTGGTATTTGCCATCATCGGGCTCATACTTTCGCATTTTTCGCATACTTGTTAGCCAGATCCTGGGACTTTTCTGGGTCGGATCACGTAGTAATGTGGCACCACACTCAAACAGTGAGTTAACCTGGAGTCAATCTATATTTTAGATGATAACACCGGCTAGGTCAGGGTTAAGTCTGGTATTTGCCATCATCTGGCTCATAGTTACGCATTTTTCACATACTTGTTAGCCAGATCCTGGGCCTTTTCTGGTTTGGATCACGTAGTAATGTGGTACCACACTGCCACATGAGTTAAACCTGGATACAATCTATATTTTAGAGGATAACAGCGGTTAGGTCTGGGTTAGTTCTGGTATCTGCCATCATCTGACTCATACTCTCGCATTTTTCACCTACTTGTTGGCCAGATCCTGGGCGTTTTCTGGTTTCGATCACGTAGTAATGTGGTACCACACTGAAACTGTGAGTTAATACTGGATTCGATCTACATATTAGAGGGTAACACCAGTTAGGCCAGGGTTAGGTTCGGTATTTACCATCATCCGGCGCATACTTTCGCATATTTCGCATACTTGTTGGCTAGGTCCTGGGCGTTTTCTGGTTTGGATCACGTAGTAATGTAGAACCACTCTGAAACAGCGAGTTAAACCTGGATTCAATCTATATTTTAGAGGATAACACCGGTTAGGTCAGGGTTAGGTCTGGTATTTGCCATCATCTGGCTCATACTTTCGAATTTTTCGCATACTTGTTGGCCAGATCCTGGGCGTGTTCTGGTCTGGATCACGTAGTAATGTGGTTCCACACTGCAACAGTGAGTTAATCCAGGATTCAATCTATGTTTTAGAGGATAACAGCGGTTAGGTCAGGGTTAGTTTTGGTATTTGCCATCATCTGTCTCATACTTTCGCATTTTTCACCTACTTGTGGCCAGATACTGGGCGCTTTCTGGGTTGGATCACGTAGTAATGTGGCACCACTCTCAAACAGTGAGTTAAACCTGGATTCAATCTACATTTTAGAGGATAACACCGGTTAGGTCATGGTTAGGTCTGGTATTTGCCATCGTCTGCCTCATACTTACGCATTTTTCGCATACTTGTTGGCAAGATCCAGGGCGTTTTCTGGTTTGGATCACGTAGTAATGTGGTACCACACTGAAACTGTGAGTTAATACTGGATTCGATCTACATATTAGAGGGTAACACCAGTTAGGCCAGGGTTAGGTTTGGTATTTACCATCATCCGGCGCATACTTTCGCATATTTCGCATACTTGTTGGCTAGGTCCTGGGCGTTTTCTGGTTTGGATCACGTAGTAATGTAGAACCACTCTGAAACAGTGAGTTAATCCTGGATTGAATCTATATTTTAGAGGATAACACCGGCTAGGTCAGGGTTAAGTCTGGTATTTGCCATCATCTGGCTCATAGTTTCGCATATTTCGCATACTTGTTGGCTAGGTCCTGGGCGTTTTCTGGTTTGAATCACGTAGTAATGTAGAACCACTCCCAAACAGTGAGTTAAATCTGGATTCAATCTATATTTTAGAGGATAACACCGGTTAGGTCAGGGTTAGGTCTGGTATTTGCCATCATCTGGCTCATACTTTCGAATACTTCGCATACTTGTTGGCCAGATCCTGGGCGTGTTCTGGTCTGGATCACGTAGTAATGTGGTTCCACACTGCAACAGTGAGTTAATCCAGGATTCAATCTATATTTTAGAGGATAACAGCGGCTAGGTCAGGGTTAGTTCCGGTATCTGCCATCATCTGACTCATACTCTCGCATTTTTCACCTACTTGTTGGCCAGATCCTGGGCGTTTTCTGGTTTCGATCACGTAGTAATGTGGTACCACACTGAAACTGTGAGTTAATACTGGATTCGATCTACATATTAGAGGGTAACACCAGTTAGGCCAGGGTTAGGTTCGGTATTTACCATCATCCGGCGCATACTTTCGCATATTTCGCATACTTGTTGGCTAGGTCCTGGGCGTTTTCTGGTTTGGATCACGTAGTAATGTAGAACCACTCTGAAACAGCGAGTTAAACCTGGATTCAATCTATATTTTAGAGGATAACACCGGTTAGGTCAGGGTTAGGTCTGGTATTTGCCATCATCTGGCTCATACTTTCGAATTTTTCGCATACTTGTTGGCCAGATCCTGGGCGTGTTCTGGTCTGGATCACGTAGTAATGTGGTTCCACACTGCAACAGTGAGTTAATCCAGGATTCAATCTATGTTTTAGAGGATAACAGCGGTTAGGTCAGGGTTAGTTTTGGTATTTGCCATCATCTGTCTCATACTTTCGCATTTTTCACCTACTTGTGGCCAGATACTGGGCGCTTTCTGGGTTGGATCACGTAGTAATGTGGCACCACTCTCAAACAGTGAGTTAAACCTGGATTCCATCTACATTTTAGAGGATAACACCGGTTAGGTCATGGTTAGGTCTGGTATTTGCCATCGTCTGCCTCATACTTACGCATTTTTCGCATACTTGTTGGCAAGATCCAGGGCGTTTTCTGGTTTGGATCACGTAGTAATGTGGTACCACACTGAAACTGTGAGTTAATACTGGATTCGATCTACATATTAGAGGGTAACACCAGTTAGGCCAGGGTTAGGTTTGGTGTTTACCATCATCCGGCGCATACTTTCGCATATTTCGCATACTTGTTGGCTAGGTCCTGGGCGCTTTCTGGTTTGGATCACGTAGTAATGTAGAACCACTCCCAAACAGTGAGCTAAATCTGGATTCAATCTACATTTTAGAGGATAACACCGGTTAGGTCATGGTTAGGTCTGGTATTTGCCATCGTCTGCCTCATACTTACGCATTTTTCGCATACTTGTTGGCAAGATCCAGGGCGTTTTCTGGTTTGGATCACGTAGTAATGTGGTACCACACTGAAACTGTGAGTTAATACTGGATCCGATCTACATATTAGAGGGTAACACCAGTTAGGTCAGGGTTAGGTCTGGTATTTGCCATCATCGGGCTCATACTTTCGCATTTTGCGCATACTTGTTAGCCAGATCCTGGGCCTTTTCTGGTTTGGATCACGTAGTAATGTGGTACCACACTGCCACATGAGTTAAACCGGGATTCAATCTATATTTTAGAGGATAACACCGGTTAGGTCAGGGTTAGGTCTGGTATTTGCCATCATCGGGCTCATACTTTCGCATTTTTCGCATACTTGTTAGCCAGATCCTGGGCCTTTTCTGGGTCGGATCACGTAGTAATGTGGCACCACACTCAAACAGTGAGTTAACCTGGAGTCAATCTATATTTTAGATGATAACACCGGCTAGGTCAGGGTTAAGTCTGGTATTTGCCATCATCTGGCTCATAGTTTCGCATTTTTCGCATACTTGTTAGCCAGATCCTGGGCCTTTTCTGGTTTGGATCACGTAGTAATGTGGTACCACACTGCCACATGAGTTAAACCTGGATACAATCTATATTTTAGAGGATAACAGCGGTTAGGTCTGGGTTAGTTCTGGTATCTGCCATCATATGACTCATACTCTCGCATTTTTCACCTACTTGTTGGCCAGATCCTGGGCGTTTTCTGGTTTCGATCACGTAGTAATGTGGTACCACACTGAAACTGTGAGTTAATACTGGATTCGATCTACATATTAGAGGGTAACACCAGTTAGGCCAGGGTTAGGTTCGGTATTTACCATCATCCGGCGCATACTTTCGCATATTTCGCATACTTGTTGGCTAGGTCCTGGGCGTTTTCTGGTTTGGATCACGTAGTAATGTAGAACCACTCTGAAACAGCGAGTTAAACCTGGATTCAATCTATATTTTAGAGGATAACACCGGTTAGGTCAGGGTTAGGTCTGGTATTTGCCATCATCTGGCTCATACTTTCGAATTTTTCGCATACTTGTTGGCCAGATCCTGGGCGTGTTCTGGTCTGGATCACGTAGTAATGTGGTTCCACACTGCAACAGTGAGTTAATCCAGGATTCAACCTATGTTTTAGAGGATAACAGCGGTTAGGTCAGGGTTAGTTTTGGTATTTGCCATCATCTGTCTCATACTTTCGCATTTTTCACCTACTTGTGGCCAGATACTGGGCGCTTTCTGGGTTGGATCACGTAGTAATGTGGCACCACTCTCAAACAGTGAGTTAAACCTGGATTCAATCTACATTTTAGAGGATAACACCGGTTAGGTCATGGTTAGGTCTGGTATTTGCCATCGTCTGCCTCATACTTACGCATTTTTCGCATACTTGTTGGCAAGATCCAGGGCGTTTTCTGGTTTGGATCACGTAGTAATGTGGTACCACACTGAAACTGTGAGTTAATACTGGATTCGATCTACATATTAGAGGGTAACACCAGTTAGGCCAGGGTTAGGTTTGGTATTTACCATCATCCGGCGCATACTTTCGCATATTTCGCATACTTGTTGGCTAGGTCCTGGGCGTTTTCTGGTTTGGATCACGTAGTAATGTAGAACCACTCCCAAACAGTGAGATAATCTGGATTCAATCTATATTTTAGAGGATAACACCGGTTAGGTCAGGGTTAGGTCTGGTATTTGCCATCATCGGGCTCATACTTTCGCATTTTTCGCATACTTGTTAGCCAGATCCTGGGCGTTTTCTGGTTTGGATCACGTAGTAATGTGGTACCACACCGCCACATGAGTTAAACCTGGATTCAATCTATATTTTAGAGGATAACACCGGTTAGGTCAGGGTTAGGTCTGGTATTTGCCATCATCGGGCTCATACTTTCGCATTTTTCGCATACTTGTTAGCCAGATCCTGGGCGTTTTCTGGTTTGGATCACGTAGTAATGTAGAGACACTCTGAAACAGTGAGTTAAACCTGGATTCAATCTATATTTTAGAGGATAACACCGGTTAGGTCAGGGTTAGGTCTGGTATTTGCCATCATCGGGCTCATACTTTCGCATTTTGCGCATACTTGTTAGCGAGATCCTGGGCCTTTTCTGGTTTGGATCACGTAGTAATGTGGTACCACACTGCCACATGAGTTAAACCTGGATTCAATCTATATTTTAGAGGATAACACCGGTTAGGTCAGGGTTAGGTCTGGTATTTGCCATCATCGGGCTCATACTTTCGCATTTTTCGCATACTTGTTAGCCAGATCCTGGGCCTTTTCTGGGTCGGATCACGTAGTAATGTGGCACCACACTCAAACAGTGAGTTAACCTGGAGTCAATCTATATTTTAGATGATAACACCGGCTAGGTCAGGGTTAAGTCTGGTATTTGCCATCATCTGGCTCATAGTTTCGCATTTTTCGCATACTTGTTAGCCAGATCCTGGGCCTTTTCTGGTTTGGATCACGTAGTAATGTGGTACCACACTGCCACATGAGTTAAACCTGGATACAATCTATATTTTAGAGGATAACACCGGTTAGGTCAGGGTTAGGTCTGGTATTTGCCATCATCTGGCTCATACTTTCGCATTTTTCGCATACATGTTAGCAAGATCCTGGGCGTTTTCTGGTTTGGATCACGTAATAATGTGGTTCCACACTGCAACAGTGAGTTAAACCTGGACACAATCTATATTTTAGAGGATAACACCGGTTAGGTCAGGGTTAGGTCTGGTATTTGCCATCATCTGGCTCATAGTTTCGCATTTTTCGCATACTTGTTGGCCAGATCCAGGGCGTTCTCTGGTTTGGATCACGTAGTAATGTGGTACCACACTGCCGCATGGGTTAAACCTGGATTCAATCTATATTTTAGAGGATAACACCGGTTAGGTCAGGGTTAGGTCTGGTATTTGCCATCATCTGGCCCATACTTTCGCATTTTTCGCATACTTGTTAGCCAGATCCTGGGCGTTTTCTGGTTTGGATCACGTAGTAATGTGGTTCCACACTGCAACAGTGAGTTAAACCTGGATACAATCTATATTTTAGAGGATAACACCGGTTAGGTCAGGGATAGGTCTGGTACTTGCCATGATCTGGCTCATACTTTCGCATTTTTCGCACACATGTTGGCCAGATCCTGGGCGTTTTCTGGTTTGGATCACGTAGTAATGTGGTACCACACTGAAACAGTGAGTTAAACCTGGATTCAACCTATATTTTAGAGGATAACACCGGTTAGGTCACGGTTAGGTCAGGTATTCGCCATCATCCGACTCATACTTTCGCATTTTTCGCATACTTGTTGGCCAGATCCTGGGTGTTTTCAGGTTTGGATCACGTAGTAATGTAGAACCACTCTGAAACAGTGAGTTAAACCTGGATTCGATGTATATTTTAGAGGATAACACCTGTTAGGTCGGGGTTAGGTCTGGTATTTGCCATCATCTGGCTCATAGTTTCGCATTTTTCGCATACTTGTTGGCCAGACCCTGGGCGTTTTCTGGTTTGGATCACGTAGTAATGTGGTTCCACACTGCAACAGTGAGTTAAGCCTGGATACAATCTATATTTTAGAGGATAACACCGGTTAGGTCAGGGTTAGTTCTGGTATTTGCCATCATCGGGCTCATACTTTCGCGTTTTTCGCATACTTGTTAGCCAGATCCTGGGCGTTTTCTGGTTTGGATCACGTAGTAATGTAGAACCACTCTGAAACAGTGAGTTAATCCTGGATTGAATCTATATTTTAGAGGATAACACCGGCTAGGTCATGGTTAAGTCTGGTATTTGCCATCATCTGGCTCATAGTTTTGCATATTTCGCATACTTGTTGGCTCGGTCCTGGACGTTTTCTGGTTTGGATCACGTAGTAATGTAGAACCACTCCCAAACAGTGAGTTAAATCTGGATTCAATCTATATTTTAGAGGATAACACCGGTTAGGTCACGGTTAGGTCAGGTATTCGCCATCATCCGACTCATACTTTCGCATTTTTCGCATACTTGTTAGCCAGATCCTGGGCCTTTTCTGGTTTGGATCACGTAGTAATGTGGTACCACACTGCCACATGAGTTAAACCTGGATTCAATCTATATTTTAGAGGATAACACCGGTTACGTCAGGGTTAGGTCTGGTATTTGCCATCATCGGGCTCATACTTTCGCATTTTTCGCATACTTGTTAGCCAGATCCTGGGCGTTTTCTGGTTTGGATCACGTAGTAATGTAGAACGACTCTGAAACAGTGAGTTAAACCTGGATTCAATCTATATTTTAGAGGATAACACCGGTTAGGTCAGGGTTAGGTCAGGTATTTGCCATCATCGGGCTCATACTTTCGCATTTTTCACCTACTTGGTGGCCAGATACTGGGCGCTTTCTGGGTTGGATCACGTAGCAATGTAGAACCACTCTGAAACAGTGAGTTAATACTGGATTCGATCTACATATTAGAGGGTAACACCAGTTAGGCCAGGGTTAGGTTTGGTATTTGCCATCATCTGGCTCATATTTTCGAATTCTTCGCATACTTGTTGGCCAGATCCTGGGCGAGTTCTGGTCTGGATCACGTAGTAATGTGGTTCCACACTGCAACAGTGAGTTAATCCAGGATTCAATCTATATTTTAGAGGATAACAGCGGCTAGGTCAGGGTTAGTTCCGGTATCTGCCATCATCTGACTCATACTCTCGCATTTTTCACCTACTTGTTGGCCAGATCCTGGGCGTTTTCTGGTTTCGATCACGTAGTAATGTGGTACCACACTGAAACTGTGAGTTAATACTGGATTCGATCTACATATTAGAGGGCAACACCAGTTAGGCCAGGGTTAGGTTCGGTATTTACCATCATCCGGCGCATACTTTCGCATATTTCGCTTACTTGTTGGCTAGGTCCTGGGCGTTTTCTGGTTTGGATCACGTAGTAATGTAGAACCACTCTGAAACAGCGAGTTAAACCTGGATTCAATCTATATTTTAGAGGATAACACCGGTTAGGTCAGGGATAGGTCTGGTATTTGCCATCATCTGGCTCATACTTTCGAATTTTTCGCATACTTGTAAGCCAGATCCTGGGCCTTTTCTGGTTTGGATCGCGTAGTAATGTGGTACCACACTGCCACATGAGTTAAACCTGGATTCAATCTATATTTTAGAGGATAACACCGGTTAGGTCAGGGTTAGGTCTGGTATTTGCCATCATCTGGCTCATAGTTTCGCATTTTTCGCATACTTATTGGCCAGATCCTGGGCGTTTTCTGGTTTGTATCACGTAGTAATGTGGTTCCACACTGCAACAGTGAGTTAAGCCTGGATACAATCTATATTTTAGAGGATAACACCGGTTAGGTCAGGGTTAGGTCTGGTATTTGCCATCATCTGGCTCATACTTTCGCATTTTTCGCATACTTGTTAGCCAGATCCTGGGCGTTTTCTGGTTTGGATCACGTAGTAATGTAGAACCACTCCCAAACAGTGAGTTAAATCAGGATTCAATCTATATTTTAGAGGATAACACCGGTTAGGTCAGGGTTAGGTCTGGTATTTGCCATCATCTGGCTCATACTTTGGCATTTTTCGCATACTTGTTGGCCAGATCCAGGGCGTTTTCTGGTTTGGATCACGTAGTAATGTGGTACCACACTGCCACATGAGTTAAACCTGGATTCAATCTATATTTTAGAGGATAACACCGGTTAGGTCAGGGTTAGGTCTAGTATTTGCCATCATCGGGCTCATACTTTCGCATTTTTCGCATACTTGTTAGCAAGATCCTGGGTGTTTTCTGGTCTGGATCACGTAGTAATGTGGTACCACACTGAAACTGTGAGTTAATACTGGATTCGATCTACATATTAGAGGGTAACACCAGTTACGCCAGGGTTAGGTTTGGTATTTACCATCATCCGGCGCATACTTTCGCATATTTCGCATACTTGTTGGCTAGGTCCTGGACGTTTTCTGGTCTGGATCACGTAGTAATGTGGTACCACACTGAAACTGTGAGTTAATACTGGATTCGATCTACATATTAGAGGGTAACACCAGTTAGGCCAGGGTTAGGTTTGGTATTTACCATCATCCGGCGCATACTTTCGCATATTTCGCATACTTGTTGGCTAGGTCCTGGGCGTTTTCTGGTTTGGATCACGTAGTAATGTAGAACCACTCCCAAACAGTGAGTTAAATCTGGATTCAATCTATATTTTAGAGGATAACACCGGTTAGGTCAGGGTTAGGTCTGGTATTTGCCATCATCGGGCTCATACTTTCGCATTTTTCGCATACTTGTTAGCCAGATCCTGGGCGTTTTCTGGTTTGGATCACGTAGTAATGTGGTACCACACCGCCACATGAGTTAAACCTGGATTCAATCTATATTTTAGAGGATAACACCGGTTAGGTCAGGGTTAGGTCTGGTATTTGCCATCATCGGGCTCATACTTTCGCATTTTTCGCATACTTGTTGGCCAGATCCAGGGCGTTTTCTGGTTTGGATCACGTAGTAATGTGGTACCACACTGCCACATGAGTTAAACCTGGATTCAATCTATATTTTAGAGGATAACACCGGTTAGGTCAGGGTTAGGTCTAGTATTTGCCATCATCGGGCTCATACTTTCGCATTTTTCGCATACTTGTTAGCAAGATCCTGGGCGTTTTCTGGTTTGGATCACGTAATAATGTGGTTCCACACTGCAACAGTGAGTTAAACCTGGACACAATCTATATTTTAGAGGATAACACCGGTTAGGTCAGGGTTAGGTCTGGTATTTGCCATCATCTGGCTCATACTTTCGCATTTTTCGCATACTTGTTGGCCAGATCCAGGGTGTTCTCTGGTTTGGATCACGTAGTAATGTGGTACCACACTGCCGCATGGGTTAAACCTGGATTCAATCTATATTTTAGAGGATAACACCGGTTAGGTCAGGGTTAGGTCTGGTATTTGCCATCATCTGGCCCATACTTTCGCATTCTTCGCATACTTGTTAGCCAGATCCTGGGCGTTTTCTGGTTTGGATCACGTAGTAATGTGGTTCCACACTGCAACAGTGAGTTAAACCTGGATACAATCTATATTTTAGAGGATAACACCGGTTAGGTCAGGGATAGGTCTGGTACTTGCCATGATCTGGCTCATACTTTCGCATTTTTCGCACACATGTTGGCCAGATCCTGGGCGTTTTCTGGTTTGGATCACGTAGTAATGTGGTACCACACTGAAACAGTGAGTTAAACCTGGATTCAACCTATATTTTAGAGGATAACACCGGTTAGGTCACGGTTAGGTCAGGTATTCGCCATCATCCGACTTATACTTTCGCATTTTTCGCATACTTGTTGGCCAGATCCTGGGTGTTTTCAGGTTTGGATCACGTAGTGATGTAGAACCACTCTGAAACAGTGCGTTAAACCTGGATTCGATGTATATTTTAGAGGATAACACCTGTTAGGTCGGGGTTAGGTCTGGTATTTGCCATCATCTGGCTCATAGTTTCGCATTTTTCGCATACTTGTTGGCCAGACCCTGGGCGTTTTCTGGTTTGGATCACGTAGTAATGTGGTTCCACACTGCAACAGTGAGTTAAGCCTGGATACAATCTATATTTTAGAGGATAACACCGGTTAGGTCAGGGTTAGTTCTGGTATTTGCCATCATCGGGCTCATACTTTCGCGTTTTTCGCATACTTGTTAGCCAGATCCTGGGCGTTTTCTGGTTTGGATCACGTAGTAATGTAGAACCACTCTGAAACAGTGAGTTAATCCTGGATTGAATCTATATTTTAGAGGATAACACCGGCTAGGTCAGGGTTAAGTCTGGTATTTGCCATCATCTGGCTCATAGTTTCGGATATTTCGCATACTTGTTGGCTAGGTCCTGGACGTTTTCTGGTTTGGATCACGTAGTAATGTAGAACCACTCTGAAACAGTGAGTTAATCCTGGATTGAATCTATATTTTAGAGGATAACACCGGTTAGGTCAGGGTTAGGTCTGGTATTTGCCATCATCTGGCTCATACTTTCGAATTCTTCGCATACTTGTTGGCCAGATCCTGGGCGAGTTCTGGTCTGGATCACGTAGTAATGTGGTTCCACACTGCAACAGTGAGTTAATCCAGGATTCAATCTATATTTTAGAGGATAACAGCGGCTAGGTCAGGGTTAGTTCCGGTATCTGCCATCATCTGACTCATACTCTCGCATTTTTCACCTACTTGTTGGCCAGATCCTGGGCGTTTTCTGGTTTCGATCACGTAGTAATGTGGTACCACACTGAAACTGTGAGTTAATACTGGATTCGATCTACATATTAGAGGGCAACACCAGTTAGGCCAGGGTTAGGTTCGGTATTTACCATCATCCGGCGCATACTTTCGCATATTTCGCATACTTGTTGGCTAGGTCCTGGGCGTTTTCTGGTTTGGATCACGTAGTAATGTGGTTCCACACTGCAACAGTGAGTTAATCCAGGATTCAATCTATATTTTAGAGGATAACAGCGGCTAGGTCAGGGTTAGTTCTGGTATTTGCCATCATCTGTCTCATACTTTTGCATTTTTCACCTACTTGTTGGCCAGATACTGGGCGCTTTCTGGGTTGTATCACGTAGTAATGTGGCACCACTCTCAAACAGTGAGTTAAACCTGGATTCAATCTACATTTTAGAGGATAACACCGGTTAGGTCATGGTTAGGTCTGGTATTTGCCATCGTCTGCCTCATACTTACGCATTTTTCGCATACTTGTTGGCCAGATCCAGGGCGTTTTCTGGTTTGGATCACGTAGTAATGTGGTACCACACTGAAACTGTGAGTTAATACTGGATTCGATCTACATATTAGAGGGTAACACCAGTTAGGCCAGGGTTAGGTTTGGTGTTTACCATCATCCGGCGCATACTTTCGCATATTTCGCATACTTGTTGGCTAGTTCCTGGGCGTTTTCTGGTTTGGATCACGTAGTAATGTAGAACCACTCCCAAACAGTGAGTTAAATCTGGATTCAATCTATATTTTAGAGGATAACACCGGTTAGGTCAGGGTTAGGTCTGGTATTTGCCATCATCTGGCTCATACTTTCGCATTTTTCGCATACTTGTTAGCCAGATCCTGGGCGTTTTCTGGTTTGGATCACGTAGTAATGTGGTACCACACTGCCACATGAGTTAAACCTGGATTCAATCTATATTTTAGAGGATAACACCGGTTAGGTCAGGGTTAGGTCTGGTATTTGCCATCATCGGGCTCATGCTTTCGCATTTTTCGCATACTTGTTAGCCAGATCCTGGGCGCTTTCTGGTTTGGATCACGTAGTAATGTAGAACCACTCTGAAACAGTGAGTTAAACCTGGATTCAATCTATATTTTAGAGGATAACACCGATTAGGTCAGGGTTAGGTCTGGTATTTGCCATCATCGGGCTCATACTTTCGCATTTTGCGCATACTTGTTAGCCAGATCCTGGGCCTTTTCTGGTTTGGATCACGTAGTAATGTGGTACCACACTGCCACATGAGTTAAACCTGGATTCAATCTATATTTTAGAGGATAACACCGGTTAGGTCAGGGTTAGGTCTGGTATTTGCCATCATCGGGCTCATACTTTCGCATTTTTCGCATACTTGTTAGCCAGATCCTGGGCCTTTTCTGGGTCGGATCACGTAGTAATGTGGCACCACACTCAAACAGTGCGTTAACCTGGATTCAATCTATATTTTAGATGATAACACCGGCTAGGTCAGGGTTAAGTCTGGTATTTGCCATCATCTGGCTCATAGTTTCGCATTTTTCGCATACTTATTGGCCAGATCCTGGGCGTTTTCTGGTTTGGATCACGTAGTAATGTGGTTCCACACTGCAACAGTGAGTTAAGCCTGGATACAATCTATATTTTAGAGGATAACACCGGTTAGGTCAGGGTTAGGTCTGGTATTTGCCATCATCTGGCTCATACTTTCGCATTTTTCGCATACTTGTTAGCCAGATCCTGGGCGTTTTCTGGTTTGGATCACGTAGTAATGTAGAACCACTCCCAAACAGTGAGTTAAATCTGGATTCAATCTATATTTTAGAGGATAACACCGGTTAGGTCAGGGTTAGGTCTGGTATTTGCCATCATCTGGCTCATACTTTGGCATTTTTCGCATACTTGTTGGCCAGATCCAGGGCGTTTTCTGGTTTGGATCACGTAGTAATGTGGTACCACACTGCCACATGAGTTAAACCTGGATTCAATCTATATTTTAGAGGATAACACCGGTTAGGTCAGGGTTAGGTCTAGTATTTGCCATCATCGGGCTCATACTTTCGCATTTTTCGCATACTTGTTAGCAAGATCCTGGGCGTTTTCTGGTTTGGATCACGTAATAATGTGGTTCCACACTGCAACAGTGAGTTAAACCTGGACACAATCTATATTTTAGAGGATAACACCGGTTAGGTCAGGGTTAGGTCTGGTATTTGCCATCATCTGGCTCATACTTTCGCATTTTCCGCATACTTGTTGGCCAGATCCAGGGCGTTCTCTGGTTTGGATCACGTAGTAATGTGGTACCACACTGCCGCATGGGTTAAACCTGGATTCGATCTATATATTAGAGGGTAACACCGGTTAGGTTTGGGTTAGGTCTGGTATTTGCCATCATCTGGCTCCTACTTTCGCATTATTTGCATACTTGTTGGCCAGTTCCAGGGCGCTTTCTGGTTTAGATCACGTAGTAATGTGGTACCACACTGAAACTGTGTGTTAATCCTGGCTTCGATCTACATATTAGGGGGTAATACCGATTAGGTCAGGGTTAGGTCTGGTATTTGCCAAAATCTGGCTCATAGTTTCGCATTTTTCGCATACTTGTTGGCCAGATCCAGGACGTTTTCTGGTTTGGATCACGTAGTAATGTGGTACCACTCAGAAACAGTGAGTATATCTTGGATTCAATCTATATTTTAGAGGATGTCACCGGTTAGGTCAGGGTTAGGACTGGTATTCGACATCATCTAGCTCATACTTTCGCATTTTTCGCATACTTGTTGGCCAGATCCTGGGCGTTTCCTGGTTTGGATCACGTAGTAATGTGGTTCCACACTGCAACAGTGAGTTGAACCTGGATACAATCTATATTTTAGAGGATAACACCGATTAGGTCAGGGTTAGGTGTGGTACTTGCCATCATCTGGCCCATACTTTCGCACTTTTCGCATACTTGTTGGCCAGATCCAGGGCGTTTTCTGGTTTGGATCACGTAGTAATGTGGTACCACACTGAAACTGTGAGTTAATCCTGGCTTCGATCTACATATTAGGGGGTAACTCCGATTAGGTCAGGGTTAGGTGTGGTACTTGCCATCATCTGGCCCATTCTTTCGCACTTTTCGCATACTTGTTGGCCAGATCCAGGGCGTTTTCTGGTTTGGATCACGTAGTAATGTAGAACCACTCTGAAACAGTGAGTTAAACCTGGATTCAATCTATATTTTAGAGGGTAACACCGGCTAGGTCATGGTTAGGTCTGGTATTTTCCATCATCTGGCTCATAGTTTCCCATTTTTCGCATATTTATTGGCCAGATCCTGGGCGTTTTCTTGTTTGGATCACGTAATAATGTGGTTCCACACTGGAACAGTGAGTTAAACCTGGATACAATCTATATTTTAGAGGATTACACCGGTTAGGTCAGTGTTAGGTCTGGTATTAGCCATGATCTGGCTCATACTTTCGCATTTTTCGCATACATGTTGGCCAGATCCTGGGCATTTTCTGGTTTGGATCACGTAGTAATGTAGAACCACTCTGAAACTGTGAGTTAATCCTGGATTCAATCTATATTTTTGAGGATAACACCGGCTAGATCAGGGTTAGGTCTGGTATTTGCCATCATCTGGCTCATACTTTCGCATTTTTCGCATACTTGTTGGCCAGATCCAGGGCGTTCTCTGGTTTGGATCACGTAGTAATGTGGTACCATACTGCCGCATGAGTTAAACCTGGATGCAATCTATATTTTAGAGGATAACACCGGTTAGGTCAGTGTTAGGTCTGGTATTTGCCATGTTCTGGCTCATACTTTCGCATTTTTCGCATACTTGTTGGCCAGATCCTGGGCGTTTTCTGGTTTGGATCACGTAGTAATGTAGAACCACTCTGAAACTGTGAGTTAATCCTGGATTCAATCTATATTTTAGAGGATAACACCGGCTAGATCAGGGTTAGGTCTGGTATTTGCCATCATCTGGCACATAGTTTCGCATTTTTCGCATACTTGTCGGCCAGATCCAGGGCGTTTTCTGGTTTGGATCACGTAGTAATGTGGTTCCACACTGCAACAGTGAGTTAAACCTGGATACAATCCATACTTTAGAGGATAACACCGGTTAGGTCAGGTTTAGGTGTGGTATTTGCCATGATCTGGCCCATACTTTCGCACTTTTCGCATACTTGTTAGCCTGAACCTGGGCGTTTTCTGGTTTGGATCACGTAGTATTGTAGAACCACTCTGAAACAGTGAGCTAAACCTGGATTCAATCTATATTTTAGAGGGTAACACCGGCTAGGTCATGGTTAGGTCTGGTATTTTCCATCATCTGGCGCATAGTTTCGCATCTTTCGCATATTTATTGGCCAGATCCTGTGCGTTTTCTGGTTTGGATCACGTAATAATGTGGTTCCACACTGCAACAGTGAGTTAATCCTGGATTCGATCTATATATTAGAGGGTAACACCGGTTAGGTCAGAGTTAGGTCCGGTATTTGCCATCATCTGGCTCATAGTTTCGCATTTTTCGCATACTTGTTGGCCTGATCCTGGGCGTTTTCTGGTTTGGATCACGTAGTATTGTAGAACCACTCTGAAACAGTGAGCTAAACCTGGATTCAATCTATATTTTAGAGGATAACACCGGTTAGGTCAGGGTTAGGTCTGGTATTTGCCATCATCTGGCTCATACTTTCGCATTTTTCGCATACTTGTTGGCTAGATCCAGGGCGTTCTCTGGTTTGGATCACGTAGTAATGTGGTACCACACTGCCGCATTAGTTAAACCTGGATTCAATCTATATTTTAGAGGATAACACCGGTTAGGTCAGTGTTAGGTCTGGTATTTGCCATGTTCTGGCTCATACTTTCGCATTTTTCGCATACTTGTTGGCCAGATCCTGGGCGTTTTCTGGTTTGGATCACGTAGTAATGTAGAACCACTCTCAAACTGTGAGTTAATCCTGGATTCAATCTATATTTTAGAGGATAACTCCGGTTAGGTCAGGGATATTTCTGGTATTTGACATTATATGGCTCATACTTTCGCATTTTTCGCATACTTGTTGGCCAGATCCAGGTCGTTTCCTGGGTTGGATCAGGTAGTAATGTGGTAGCGCACTGAAACAGTGAAGTAATCCTGGATTCGATCTATATATTAGAGGGTAACATCGGTTAGGTCAGGGTTAGGTCTGGCATTTGGCATAATCTGGCTCATATTTTCGCATTTTTCGCATACTTGTTGGCCAGATCCTGGGCGTTTTCTGGTTTGGATCACGTAGTAATGTGGTACCACACTGAAACAGTGAGTTAATCCTGAATTCGATCTATATATTAGAGGGTAACACCGGTTAGGTCAGGGTTAGGTCTGGTATTTGCCATAATCTGGCTCGTACTTTCGCATTTTTCGCATACTTGTTGGCCAGATCCTGGGCGTTTTCTGGTTTGGATCACGTAGAATTGAGGTTCCACACTGCATCAGTGAGTTAAACCTGGATACAATCGATATTTTAGAGGATAACAGCGGTTGGGTCAGGGTTAGGTCTGGTATTTGCCATCATGTGGCTCATATTTTCGCATTTTTCGCATACTTATTGGCCAGATACTGGACGTTTTCTGGTTTGGATCACGCAGTAATGTGGTACCACTCTGAAACAGCGAGTTAAACCTGGATTCAATCTATATTTTAGAGGATAACACCGGTTAGGTCAGGGATAGGTCTGGTATTTGACATCATATGGCTCATACTTTCGCATTTTTCGCATACTTGTTGGCCAGATCCTGGGCGTTTTCTGGATTGGATCACGTAGTAATGAGGTTCCACAATGCAACAGTGAGTTAAACCTGGATACAATCTATATTTTAGAGGATAACACCGGTTAGGTCAGGGTTAGTTTTGGTATTTGCCATCATCTGTCTCATACTTTCGCATTTTTCACCTACTTGTTGGCCAGATACTGGGCGCTTTCTGGGCTGTATCACGTAGTAATGTGGCACCATTCTCAAACAGTGAGTTAAACCTGGATTCAATCTACATTTTAGAGGATAACACCGGTTAGGTCATGGTTAGGTCTGGTATTTGCCATCGTCTGCCTCATACTTACGCATTTTTCGCATACTTGTTGGCAAGATCCAGGGCGTTTTCTGGTTTGGATCACGTAGTAATGTGGTACCACACTGAAACTGTGAGTTAATACTGGATTCGATCTACATATTAGAGGGTAACACCAGTTAGGCCAGGGTTAGGTTTGGTGTTTACCATCATCCGGCGCATACTTTCGCATATTTCGCATACATGTTGGCTAGGTCCTGGGCGTTTTCTGGTTTGGATCACGTAGTAATGTAGAACCACTCCCAAACAGTGAGTTAAATCTGGATTCAATCTATATTTTAGAGGATAACACCGGTTAGGTCAGGGTTAGGTCTGGTATTTGCCATCATCGGGCTCATACTTTCGCATTTTTCGCATACTTGTTAGCCAGATCCTGGGCGTTTTCTGGTTTGGATCACGTAGTAATGTGGTACCACACTGCCACATGACATAAACCTGGATTCAATCTATATTTTAGAGGATAACACCGGTTAGGTCAGGGTTAGGTCTGGTATTTGCCATCATCGGGCTCATACTTTCGCATTTTTCGCATACTTGTTAGCCAGATCCTGGGCGTTTTCTGGTTTGGATCACGTAGTAATGTAGAACCACTATGAAACAGTGAGTTAAACCTGGATTCAATCTATATTTTAGAGGATAACACCGGTTAGGTCAGGGTTAGGTCTGGTCTTTGCCATCATCGGGCTCATACTTTCGCATTTTGCGCATACTTGTTAGCCAGATCCAGGGCCTTTTCTGGTTTGGATCACGTAGTAATGTGGTACCACACTGCCACATGAGTTAAACCTGGATTCAATCTATATTTTAGAGGATAACACCGGTTAGGTCAGGGTTAGGTCTGGTATTTGCCATCATCGGGCTCATACTTTCGCATTTTTCGCATACTTGTTAGCCAGATCCTGGGCCTTTTCTGGGTCGGATCACGTAGTAATGTGGCACCACACTCAAACAGTGAGTTAACCTGGAGTCAATCTATATTTTAGATGATAACACCGGCTAGGTCAGGGTTAAGTCTGGTATTTGCCATCATCTGGCTCATAGTTTCGCATTTTTCGCATACTTATTAGCCAGATCCTGGGCCTTTTCTGGTTTGGATCACGTAGTAATGTGGTACCACACTGCCACATGAGTTAAACCTGGATACAATCTATATTTTAGAGGATAACACCGGTTAGGTCAGGGTTAGGTCTGGTATTTGCCATCATCTGGCTCATACTTTCGCATTTTTCGCATACTTGTTGGCCAGATCCAGGGCGTTTTCTGGTTTGGATCACGTAGTAATGTGGTACCACACTGCCACATGAGTTAAACCTGGATTCAATCTATATTTTAGAGGATAACACCGGTTAGGTCAGGGTTAGGTCTAGTATTTGCCATCATCGGGCTCATACTTTCGCATTTTTCGCATACTTGTTAGCAAGATCCTGGGCGTTTTCTGGTTTGGATCACGTAATAATGTGGTTCCACACTGCAACAGTGAGTTAAACCTGGACACAATCTATATTTTAGAGGATAACACCGGTTAGGTCAGGGTTAGGTCTGGTATTTGCCATCATCTGGCTCATACTTTCGCATTTTTCGCATACTTGTTGGCCAGACCCTGGCCGTTTTCTGGTTTGGATCACGTAGTAATGTGGTTCCACACTGCAACAGTGAGTTAAGCCTGGATACAATCTATATTTTAGAGGATAACACCGGTTAGGTCAGGGTTAGTTCTGGTATTTGCCATCATCGGGCTCATACTTTCGCGTTTTTCGCATACTTGTTAGCCAGATCCTGGGCGTTTTCTGGTTTGGATCACGTAGTAATGTAGAACCACTCTGAAACAGTGAGTTAATCCTGGATTGAATCTATATTTTAGAGGATAACACCGGTTAGGTCAGGGTTAGGTCTGGTATTTGCCATCATCTGGCTCATACTTTCGAATTCTTCGCATACTTGTTGGCCAGATCCTGGGCGAGTTCTGGTCTGGATCACGTAGTAATGTGGTTCCACACTGCAACAGTGAGTTAATCCAGGATTCAATCTATATTTTAGAGGATAACAGCGGCTAGGTCAGGGTTAGTTCCGGTATCTGCCATCATCTGACTCATACTCTCGCATTTTTCACCTACTTGTTGGCCAGATCCTGGGCGTTTTCTGGTTTCGATCACGTAGAAATGTGGTACCACACTGAAACTGTGAGTTAATACTGGATTCGATCTACATATTAGAGGGCAACACCAGTTAGGCCAGGGTTAGGTTCGGTATTTACCATCATCCGGCGCATACTTTCGCATATTTCGCATACTTGTTGGCTAGGTCCTGGGCGTTTTCTGGTTTGGATCACGTAGTAATGTGGTTCCACACTGCAACAGTGAGTTAATCCAGGATTCAATCTATATTTTAGAGGATAACAGCGGCTAGGTCAGGGTTAGTTCTGGTATTTGCCATCATCTGTCTCATACTTTTGCATTTTTCACCTACTTGTTGGCCAGATACTGGGCGCTTTCTGGGTTGTATCACGTAGTAATGTGGCACCACTCTCAAACAGTGAGTTAAACCTGGATTCAATCTACATTTTAGAGGATAACACCGGTTAGGTCATGGTTAGGTCTGGTATTTGCCATCGTCTGCCTCATACTTACGCATTTTTCGCATACTTGTTGGCAAGATCCAGGGCGTTTTCTGGTTTGGATCACGTAGTAATGTGGTACCACACTGAAACTGTGAGTTAATACTGGATTCGATCTACATATTAGAGGGTAACACCAGTTAGGCCAGGGTTAGGTTTGGTGTTTACCATCATCCGGCGCATACTTTCGCATATTTCGCATACTTGTTGGCTAGTTCCTGGGCGTTTTCTGGTTTGGATCACGTAGTAATGTAGAACCACTCCCAAACAGTGAGTTAAATCTGGATTCAATCTATATTTTAGATGATAACACCGGTTAGGTCAGGGTTAGGTCTGGTATTTGCCATCATCTGGCTCATACTTTCGCATTTTTCGCATACTTGTTAGCCAGATCCTGGGCGTTTTCTGGTTTGGATCACGTAGTAATGTGGTACCACACTGCCACATGAGTTAAACCTGGATTCAATCTATATTTTAGAGGATAACACCGGTTAGGTCAGGGTTAGGTCTGGTATTTGCCATCATCGGGCTCATGCTTTCGCATTTTTCGCATACTTGTTAGCCAGATCCTGGGCGTTTTCTGGTTTGGATCACGTAGTAATGTAGAACCACTCTGAAACAGTGAGTTAAACCTGGATTCAATCTATATTTTAGAGGATAACACCGATTAGGTCAGGGTTAGGTCTGGTATTTGCCATCATCGGGCTCATACTTTCGCATTTTGCGCATACTTGTTAGCCAGATCCAGGGCCTTTTCTGGTTTGGATCACGTAGTAATGTGGTACCACACTGCCACATGAGTTAAACCTGGATTCAATCTATATTTTAGAGGATAACACCGGTTAGGTCAGGGTTAGGTCTGGTATTTGCCATCATCGGGCTCATACTTTCGCATTTTTCGCATACTTGTTAGCCAGATCCTGGGCCTTTTCTGGGTCGGATCGCGTAGTAATGTGGCACCACACTCAAACAGTGCGTTAACCTGGATTCAATCTATATTTTAGATGATAACACCGGCTAGGTCAGGGTTAAGTCTGGTATTTGCCATCATCTGGATCATAGTTTCGCATTTTTCGCATACTTATTGGCCAGATCCTGGGCGTTTTCTGGTTTGGATCACGTAGTAATGTGGTTCCACACTGCAACAGTGAGTTAAGCCTGGATACAATCTATATTTTAGAGGATAACACCGGTTAGGTCCGGGTTAGGTCTGGTATTTGCCATCATCTGGCTCATACTTTCGCATTTTTCGCATACTTGTTAGCCAGATCCTGGGCGTTTTCTGGTTTGGATCACGTAGTAATGTAGAACCACTCCCAAACAGTGAGTTACATCTGGATTCAATCTATATTTTAGAGGATAACACCGGTTAGGTCAGGGTTAGGTCTGGTATTTGCCATCATCTGGCTCATACTTTGGCATTTTTCGCATACTTGTTGGCCAGATCCAGGGCGTTTTCTGGTTTGGATCACGTAGTAATGTGGTACCACACTGCCACATGAGTTAAACCTGGATTCAATCTATATTTTAGAGGATAACACCGGTTAGGTCAGGGTTAGGTCTAGTATTTGCCATCATCGGGCTCATACTTTCGCATTTTTCGCATACTTGTTAGCAAGATTCTGGGCGTTTTCTGGTTTGGATCACGTAATAATGTGGTTCCACACTGCAACAGTGAGTTAAACCTGGACACAATCTATATTTTAGAGGATAACACCGGTTAGGTCAGGGTTAGGTCTGGTATTTGCCATCATCTGGCTCATACTTTCGCATTTTCCGCATACTTGTTGGCCAGATCCAGGGCGTTCTCTGGTTTGGATCACGTAGTAATGTGGTACCACACTGCCGCATGGGTTAAACCTGGATTCGATCTATATATTAGAGGGTAACACCGGTTAGGTTTGGGTTAGGTCTGGTATTTGCCATCATCTGGCTCCTACTTTCGCATTATTCGCATACTTGTTGGCCAGTTCCAGGGCGCTTTCTGGTTTAGATCACGTAGTAATGTGGTACCACACTGAAACTGTGTGTTAATCCTGGCTTCGATCTACATATTAGGGGGTAATACCGATTAGGTCAGGGTTAGGTCTGGTATTTGCCATAATCTGGCTCATAGTTTCGCATTTTTCGCATACTTGTTGGCCAGATCCAGGACGTTTTCTGGTTTGGATCACGTAGTAATGTGGTACCACTCAGAAACAGTGAGTATATCTTGGATTCAATCTATATTTTAGAGGATGTCACCGGTTAGGTCAGGGTTAGGACTGGTATTCGACATCATCTAGCTCATACTTTCGCATTTTTCGCATACTTGTTGGCCAGATCCTGGGCGTTTCCTGGTTTGGATCACGTAGTAATGTGGTTCCACACTGCAACAGTGAGTTAAACCTGGATACAATCTATATTTTAGAGGATAACACCGATTAGGTCAGGGTTAGGTGTGGTACTTGCCATCATCTGGCTCATAATTTCCCATTTTTCGCATATTTATTGGCCAGATCCTGGGCGTTTTCTTGTTTGGATCACGTAATAATGTGGTTCCACACTGCAACAGTGAGTTAAACCTGGATACAATCTATATTTTAGAGGATTACACCGGTTAGGTCAGTGTTAGGTCTGGTATTAGCCATGATCTGGCTCATACTTTCGCATTTTTCGCATACATGTTGGCCAGATCCTGGGCATTTTCTGGTTTGGATCACGTAGTAATGTAGAACCACTCTGAAACTGTGAGTTAATCCTGGATTCAATCTATATTTTAGAGGATAACACCGGCTAGATCAGGGTTAGATCTGGTATTTGCCATCATCTGGCTCATACTTTCGCATTTTTCGCATACTTGTTGGCCAGATCCAGGGCGTTCTCTGGTTTGGATGACGTAGTAATGTGGTACCATACTGCCGCATGAGTTAAACCTGGATGCAATCTATATTTTAGAGGATAACACCGGTTAGGTCAGTGTTAGGTCTGGTATTTGCCATGTTCTGGCTCATACTTTCGCATTTTTCGCATACTTGTTGGCCAGATCCTGGGCGTTTTCTGGTTTGGATCACGTAGTAATGTAGAACCACTCTGAAACTGTGAGTTAATCCTGGATTCAATCTATATTTTAGAGGATAACACCGGCTAGATCAGGGTTAGGTCTGGTATTTGCCATCATCTGGCACATAGTTTCGCATTTTTCGCATACTTGTCGGCCAGATCCAGGGCGTTTTCTGGTTTGGATCACGTAGTTATGTGGTACCACACTGAAACAGTGAGTTAATCCTGGATTCGATCTATATATTAGAGGGTACCACCGGTTAGGTCAGGGTTAGGTCTGGTATTTGCCATAATCTGGCTCATACTTTCGCATTTTTCGCATTCTTGTCGGCCAGATCCAGGGCGTTTTCTGGTTTGGATCACGTAGTAATGTGGTACCACTGAAACAGTGAGTTAATCCTGGCTTCGATCTACATATTAGGGGGTAACGCCGATTAGGTCAGGGTTAGGTCTGGTATTTGCCATCGTCTGGCTCATACTTTCGCATTTTTCGCATACTTGTTAGCCAGAGCCTGGGCGTTTTCTGGTTTGGATCACGTAGTAATGTGGTTCCACACTGCAACAGTGAGTTAAACCTGGATACAATCCATACTTTAGAGGATAACACCGGTTAGGTCAGGTTTAGGTGTGGTATTTGCCATGATCTGGCCCATACTTTCGCACTTTTCGCATACTTGTTAGCCTGAACCTGGGCGTTTTCTGGTTTGGATCACGTAGTATTGTAGAACCACTCTGAAACAGTGAGCTAAACCTGGATTCAATCTATATTTTAGAGGGTAACACCGGCTAGGTCATGGTTAGGTCTGGTATTTTCCATCATCTGGCGCATAGTTTCGCATCTTTCGCATATTTATTGGCCAGATCCTGTGCGTTTTCTGGTTTGGATCACGTAATAATGTGGTTCCACACTGCAACAGTGAGTTAATCCTGGATTCGATCTATATATTAGAGGGTAACACCGGTTAGGTCAGGGTTAGGTCCGGTATTTGCCATCATCTGGCTCATAGTTTCGCATTTTTCGCAGACTTGTTGGCCTGATCCTGGGCGTTTTCTGGTTTGGATCACGTAGTAATGTAGAACCACTCTGAAACAGTGAGCTAAACCTGGATTCAACCTATATTTTAGAGGATAACACCGGTTAGGTCAGGGTTAGGTCTGGTATTAGCCATGATCTGGCTCATACTTTCGCATTTTTCGCATACATGTTGGCCAGATCCTGGGCATTTTCTGGTTTGGATCACGTAGTAATGTAGAACCACTCTGAAACTGTGAGTTAATCCTGGATTCAATCTATATTTTAGAGGATAACACCGGCTAGATCAGGGTTAGGTCTGGTATTTGCCATCATCTGGCTCATACTTTCGCATTTTTCGCATACTTGTTGGCCAGATCCAGGGCGTTCTCTGGTTTGGATCACGTAGTAATGTGGTACCATACTGCCGCATGAGTTAAACCTGGATGCAATCTATATTTTAGAGGATAACACCGGTTAGGTCAGTGTTAGGTCTGGTATTTGCCATGTTCTGGCTCATACTTTCGCATTTTTCGCATACTTGTTGGCCAGATCCTGGGCGTTTTCTGGTTTGGATCACGTAGTAATGTAGAACCACTCTGAAACTGTGAGTTAATCCTGGATTCAATCTATATTTTAGAGGATAACACCGGCTAGATCAGGGTTAGGTCTGGTATTTGCCATCATCTGGCACATAGTTTCGCATTTTTCGCATACTTGTTAGCCAGAGCCTGGGCGTTTTCTGGTTTGGATCACGTAGTAATGTGGTTCCACACTGCAACAGTGAGTTAAACCTGGATACAATCCATACTTTAGAGGATAACACCGGTTAGGTCAGGTTTAGGTGTGGTATTTGCCATGATCTGGCCCATACTTTCGCACTTTTCGCATACTTGTTAGCCTGAACCTGGGCGTTTTCTGGTTTGGATCACGTAGTATTGTAGAACCACTCTGAAACAGTGAGCTAAACCTGGATTCAATCTATATTTTAGAGGGTAACACCGGCTAGGTCATGGTTAGGTCTGGTATTTTCCATCATCTGGCGCATAGTTTCGCATCTTTCGCATATTTATTGGCCAGATCCTGTGCGTTTTCTGGTTTGGATCACGTAATAATGTGGTTCCACACTGCAACAGTGAGTTAATCCTGGATTCGATCTATATATTAGAGGGTAACACCGGTTAGGTCAGGGTTAGGTCCGGTATTTGCCATCATCTGGCTCATAGTTTCGCATTTTTCGCAGACTTGTTGGCCTGATCCTGGGCGTTTTCTGGTTTGGATCACGTAGTAATGTAGAACCACTCTGAAACAGTGAGCTAAACCTGGATTCAACCTATATTTTAGAGGATAACACCGGTTAGGTCAGGGTTAGGTCTGGTATTAGCCATGATCTGGCTCATACTTTCGCATTTTTCGCATACATGTTGGCCAGATCCTGGGCATTTTCTGGTTTGGATCACGTAGTAATGTAGAACCACTCTGAAACTGTGAGTTAATCCTGGATTCAATCTATATTTTAGAGGATAACACCGGCTAGATCAGGGTTAGGTCTGGTATTTGCCATCATCTGGCTCATACTTTCGCATTTTTCGCATACTTGTTGGCCAGATCCAGGGCGTTCTCTGGTTTGGATCACGTAGTAATGTGGTACCATACTGCCGCATGAGTTAAACCTGGATGCAATCTATATTTTAGAGGATAACACCGGTTAGGTCAGTGTTAGGTCTGGTATTTGCCATGTTCTGGCTCATACTTTCGCATTTTTCGCATACTTGTTGGCCAGATCCTGGGCGTTTTCTGGTTTGGATCACGTAGTAATGTAGAACCACTCTGAAACTGTGAGTTAATCCTGGATACAATCTATATTTTAGAGGATAACACCGGCTAGATCAGGGTTAGGTCTGGTATTTGCCATCATCTGGCACATAGTTTCGCATTTTTCGCATACTTGTCGGCCAGATCCAGGGCGTTTTCTGGTTTGGATCACGTAGTTATGTGGTACCACACTGAAACAGTGAGTTAATCCTGGATTCGATCTATATATTAGAGGGTACCACCGGTTAGGTCAGGGTTAGGTCTGGTATTTGCCATAATCTGGCTCATACTTTCGCATTTTTCGCATTCTTGTCGGCCAGATCCAGGGCGTTTTCTGGTTTGGATCACGTAGTAATGTGGTACCACTGAAACAGTGAGTTAATCCTGGCTTCGATCTACATATTAGGGGGTAACGCCGATTAGGTCAGGGTTAGGTCTGGTATTTGCCATCGTCTGGCTCATACTTTCGCATTTTTCGCATACTTGTTAGCCAGAGCCTGGGCGTTTTCTGGTTTGGATCACGTAGTAATGTGGTTCCACACTGCAACAGTGAGTTAAACCTGGATACAATCCATACTTTAGAGGATAACACCGGTTAGGTCAGGTTTAGGTGTGGTATTTGCCATGATCTGGCCCATACTTTCGCACTTTTCGCATACTTGTTAGCCTGAACCTGGGCGTTTTCTGGTTTGGATCACGTAGTATTGTAGAACCACTCTGAAACAGTGAGCTAAACCTGGATTCAATCTATAT
This sequence comes from Colletes latitarsis, assembly GCF_051014445.1. NCBI lineage: Eukaryota > Metazoa > Arthropoda > Insecta > Hymenoptera > Colletidae > Colletes > Colletes latitarsis. The sequence goes on from NW_027488371.1 coordinate 10,056,872, forward strand.
TTTAGAGGGTAACACCGGCTAGGTCATGGTTAGGTCTGGTATTTTCCATCATCTGGCGCATAGTTTCGCATCTTTCGCATATTTATTGGCCAGATCCTGTGCGTTTTCTGGTTTGGATCACGTAATAATGTGGTTCCACACTGCAACAGTGAGTTAATCCTGGATTCGATCTATATATTAGAGGGTAACACCGGTTAGGTCAGGGTTAGGTCCGGTATTTGCCATCATCTGGCTCATAGTTTCGCATTTTTCGCAGACTTGTCGGCCTGATCCTGGGCGTTTTCTGGTTTGGATCACGTAGTAATGTAGAACCACTCTGAAACAGTGAGCTAAACCTGGATTCAACCTATATTTTAGAGGATAACACCGGTTAGGTCAGGGTTAGGTCTGGTATTTGCCATCATCTGGCTCATACTTTCGCATTTTTCGCATACTTGTTGGATAGATCCAGGGCGTTCTCTGGTTTGGATCACGTAGTAATGTGGTACCACACTGCCGCATGAGTTAAACCTGGAGTCAATCTATATTTTAGAGGATAACACCGGTTAGGTCAGTGTTAGGTCTGGTATTTGCCATGTTCTGGCTCATACTTTCGCATTTTTCGCATACTTGTTGGCCAGATCCTGGGCGTTTTCTGGTTTGGATCACGTAGTAATGTAGAACCACTCTCAAACTGTGAGTTAATCCTGGATTCAATCTATATTTTAGAGGATAACACCGGTTAGGTCAGGGATATTTCTGGTATTTGACATTATATGACTCATACTTTCGCATTTTTCGCATACTTGTTGGCCAGATCCAGGTCGTTTCCTGGGTTGGATCAGGTAGTAGTGTGGTAGCGCACTGAAACAGTGAAGTAATCCTGGATTCGATCTATATATTAGAGGGTAACATCGGTTAGGTCAGGGTTAGGTCTGGCATTTGGCATAATCTGGCTCATATTTTCGCATTTTTCGCATACTTGTTGGCCAGATCCTGGGCGTTTTCTGGGTTGGCTCAGGTAGTAGTGTGGAACCGCACTGAAGCAGTTAAGTAATCCTGGATTCGATCTATATATTGGAGGGTAACACTGGTTAGGTCAGGGTTAGGTCTGGTATTTGCCATAATCTGGCTCATACTATCGCATTTTTCCCATACTTGTTGGCCAGATCCTGGGCGTTTTCTGGTTTGGATCACGTAGTAATGTGGTACCACACTGAAACAGTGAGTTAATCCTGGATTCGATCTATATATTAGAGGGTAACACCGGTTAGGTCAGGGTTAGGTCTGGTATTTGCCATAATCTGGCTCGTACTTTCGCATTTTTCGCATACTTGTTGGCCAGATCCTGGGCGTTTTCTGGTTTGGATCACGTAGAATTGAGGTTCCACACTGCATCAGTGAGTTAAACCTGGATACAATCGATATTTTAGAGGATAACAGCGGTTGGGTCAGGGTTAGGTCTGGTATTTGCCATCATGTGGCTCATATTTTCGCATTTTTCGCATACTTATTGGCCAGATACTGGACGTTTTCTGGTTTGGATCACGCAGTAATGTGGTACCACTCTGAAACAGCGAGTTAAACCTGGATTCAATCTATATTTTAGAGGATAACACCGGTTAGGTCAGGGATAGGTCTGGTATTTGACATCATATGGCTCATACTTTCGCATTTTTCGCATACTTGTTGGCCAGATCCTGGGCGTTTTCTGGATTGGATCACGTAGTAATGAGGTTCCACACTGCAACAGTGAATTAAACCTGGACACAATCTATATTTTAGAGGATAACACCGGTTAGGTCAGGGATAGGTCTGGTACTTGCCATGATCTGGCTCATACTTTCGCATTTTTCGCATACATGTTGGCCAGATCCTGGGCGTTTTCTGGTTTGCATCACGTAGTAATGTAGAACCACTCTGAAACTGTGAGTTAATCCTGGATTCAATCTATATCTTAGAGGATGACACCGGTTAGGTCAGGGTTAGGTCTGGTATTTGCCTTCATCTGGCTCATAGTTTCGCATTGTTCGCATACATGTTGGCCAGATCCTGGGCGTTTTCTGGTTTGCATCACGTAGTAATGTAGAACCACTCTGAAACTGTGAGTTAATCCTGGATTCAATCTATATCTTAGAGGATGACACCGGTTAGGTCAGGGTTAGGTCTGGTATTTGCCATCGCCTGCCTCATACTTTCGCATTTTTCGCACACTTGTTGGCCAGATCCAGGGCGTTTTCTGGTTTGGATCACGTAGTAATGAGGTTCCACACTGCGACAGTGAGTTAAACCTGGATTCAATCTATATTTTAGAGGATAACATCGGTTATGTCAGGGTTAGGTCAGGTATTTGCCATCGTCTGCCTCATACTTTCGCATTTTTCGCATTCTTGTCGGGCAGATCCAGGGCATTTTCTGGTTTGGATCACGTAGTAATGAGGTTCCACACTGCGACAGTGAGTTAAACCTGGATTCAATCTATATATTAGAGGGTAACACCGGTTAGGTTTGGGTTAGGTCTGGTATTTGCCATCATCTGGCCCATAATTTCGCACTTTTCCCATACTTGTTGGCTAGATCCAGGGCGTTTTCTGGTTTGGATCACGTAGTAATGTAGAACCACTCTGAAACTGTGAGTTAATCCTGGATTCAATCTATATTTTAGAGGATAACACCGGCAAGATCAGGGTTAGGTCTGGTATTTGCCATAATCTGGCTCATACTTTCACATTTTTCGCATACTTGTTGGCCAGATCCAGGGCGTTTTCTGGTTTGGATCACGTAGTAATGTGGTACCACTCAGAAACAGTGAGTATATCTTGGATTCAATCTATATTTTAGAGGATGTCACCGGTTAGGTCAGGGTTAGGACTGGTATTTGACATCATCAGGCTCATACTTTCGCATTTTTCGCATACTTGTTGGCCAGATCCTGGGCGTTTCCTGGTTTGGATCACGTAGTATTGTGGTTCCACACTGCAACAGTGAGTTAAACCTGGATACAATCGATATTTTAGAGGATAACAGCGGTTGGGTCTGGGTTAGGTCTGGTATTTGCCATCATGTGGCTCATATTTTCGCATTTTTCGCATACTTATTGGCCAGATACTGGACGTTTTCTGGTTTGGACCACGTAGTAATGTGGTACCACACTGAAACAGTGAGTTAATCTTGGATTCAATCTATATTTTAACGGATAACACCGGTTATGTCGGGGTGAGGCCTGGGATTTGACATCATCTAGCTCATAGTTTCGCATTTTTCGCATACTTGTTAGCCAGATCCTGGGCGTTTTCTGGTTTGGCTCACGTAGTAATGTGGTACCACACTGCAACAGTGAGTTAAACCTGGATTCAATATATATTTTAGAGGGTAACACCGGTTAGGTTTGGGTTAGGTCTGGTATTCGATATTATTCTGCCCATACTTTCCCATATTTCGTATAAATGTTGGCCAGATCCTGGGCTTTTTCTGGTATGGCTCACGTAGTAATGTGGTACGACAATGAAACAGTGGGTTAAACCAGGATTCAATCTATATTTTAGAGGATAACACCGGTTTGGTCAGGGTTAGGTCAGGTATTGTCCATCATCTGGCTCATACATTCGCATTTTTCGCATACTTGTTGGCCAGATCCTGTGCGTTTTCTGGGTTGGATCACGTAGTATTGTGGTACCACACTGAAACAGTGAATTAATCCTGGATACAATCTATATTTTAGAGGATAACACCGGTTAGGTCAGGGTTAGTTTTGGTATTTGCCATCATCTGTCTCATACTTTCGCATTTTTCACCTACTTGTTGGCCAGATACTGGGCGCTTTCTGGGTTGTATCACGTAGTAATGTGGCACCATTCTCAAACAGTGAGTTAAACCTGGATTCAATCTACATTTTAGAGGATAACACCGGTTAGGTCATGGTTAGGTCTGGTATTTGCCATCGTCTGCCTCATACTTACGCATTTTTCGCATACTTGTTGGCAAGATCCAGGGCGTTTTCTGGTTTGGATCACGTAGTAATGTGGTACCACACTGAAACTGTGAGTTAATGCTGGATTCGATCTACATATTAGAGGGTAACACCAGTTAGGCCAGGGTTAGGTTTGGTGTTTACCATCATCCGGCGCATACTTTCGCATATTTCGCATACTTGTTGGCTAGGTCCTGGGCGTTTTCTGGTTTGGATCACGTAGTAATGTAGAACCACTCCCAAACAGTGAGTTAAATCTGGATTCAATCTATATTTTAGAGCATAACACCGGTTAGGTCAGGGTTAGGTCTGGTATTTGCCATCATCGGGCTCATACTTTCGCATTTTTCGCATACTTGTTAGCCAGATCCTGGGCGTTTTCTGGTTTGGATCACGTAGTAATGTGGTACCACACTGCCACATGAGATAAACCTGGATTCAATCTATATTTTAGAGGATAACACCGGTTAGGTCAGGGTTAGGTCTGGTATTTGCCATCATCGGGCTCATACTTTCGCATTTTTCGCATACTTGTTAGCCAGATCCTGGGCGTTTTCTGGTTTGGATCACGTAGTAATGTAGAACAACTATGAAACAGTGAGTTAAACCTGGATTCAATCTATATTTTAGAGGATAACACCGGTTAGGTCAGGGTTAGGTCTGGTATTTGCCATCATCGGGCTCATACTTTCGCATTTTGCGCATACTTGTTAGCCAGATCCTGGGCCTTTTCTGGTTTGGATCACGTAGTAATGTGGTACCACACTGCCACATGAGTTAAACCTGGATTCAATCTATATTTTAGAGGATAACACCGGTTAGGTCAGGGTTAGGTCTGGTATTTGCCATCATCGGGCTCATACTTTCGCATTTTTCGCATACTTGTTAGCCAGATCCTGGGCCTTTTCTGGGTCGGATCACGTAGTAATGTGGCACCACACTCAAACAGTGAGTTAACCTGGATTCAATCTATATTTTAGATGATAACACCGGCTAGGTCAGGGTTAAGTCTGGTATTTGCCATCATCTGGCTCATAGTTTCGCATTTTTCGCATACTTATTGGCCAGATCCTGGGCGTTTTCTGGTTTGGATCACGTAGTAATGTGGTTCCACACTGCAACAGTGAGTTAAACCTGGATACAATCTATATTTTAGAGGATAACACCGGTTAGGTCAGGGTTAGGTCTGGTATTTGCCATCATCTGGCTCATACTTTCGCATTCTTCGCATACTTGTTAGCCAGATCCTGGGAGTTTTCTGGTTTGGATCACGTAGTAATGTAGAACCACTCCCAAACAGTGAGTTAAATCTGGATGCAATCTATATTTTAGAGGATAACACCGGTTAGGTCAGGGTTAGGTCTGGTATTTGCCATCATCTGGCTCATACTTTGGCATTTTTCGCATACTTGTTGGCCAGATCCAGGGCGTTTTCTGGTTTGGATCACGTAGTAATGTGGTACCACACTGCCACATGAGTTAAACCTGGATTCAATCTATATTTTAAAGGATAACACCGGTTAGGTCAGGGTTAGGTCTAGTATTTGCCATCATCGGGCTCATACTTTCGCATTTTTCGCATACTTGTTAGCAAGATCCTGGGCGTTTTCTGGTTTGGATCACGTAATAATGTGGTTCCACACTGCAACAGTGAATTAAACCTGGACACAATCTATATTTTAGAGGATAACACCGGTTAGGTCACGGTTAGGTCTGGTATTTGCCATCATCTGGCTCATACTTTCGCATTTTTCGCATACTTGTTGGCCAGATCCAGGGCGTTCTCTGGTTTGGATCACGTAGTAATGTGGTACCACACTGCCGCATGGGTTAAACCTGGATTCAATCTATATTTTAGAGGATAACACCGGTTAGGTCAGGGTTAGGTCTGGTATTTGCCATCATCTGGCCCATTCTTTCGCATTTTTCGCATACTTGTTAGCCAGATCCTGGGCGTTTTCTGGTTTGGATCACGTAGTAATGTGGTTCCACACTGCAACAGTGAGTTAAACCTGGATACAATCTATATTTTAGAGGATAACACCGGTTAGGTCAGGGATAGGTCTGGTACTTGCCATGATCTGGCTCATACTTTCGCATTTTTCGCATACATGTTGGCCAGATCCTGGGCGTTTTCTGGTTTGGATCACGTAGTAATGTGGTACCACTCAGAAACAGTGAGTATATCTTGGATTCAATCTATATTTTAGAGGGTAACACCGGTTAGGTTTGGGTTAGGTCTGGTATTTGCCATCATGTGGCTCATAGCTTCGCATTTTTCGGATACTTATTGGCCAGATCCTGGGCGTTTTCTGGTTTGGATCACGAAGTAATGTTGTTCCGCACTGCAACAGTGAGTTAAACCTGGATACAATCTATATTTTAGAGGATAACACCGATTAGGTCAGGGTTAGGTGTGGTACTTGCCATCATCTGGCCCATACTTTCGCACTTTTCGCATACTTGTTGGCCAGATCCAGGGCGTTTTCTGGGTTGGATCAGGTAGTAGTGTGGAACCGCACTGAAACTGTGAGTTAATCCTGGCTTCGATCTACATATTAGGGGGTAACACCGATTAGGTCAGGGTTAGGTGTGGTACTTGCCATCATCTGGCCCATACTTTCGCACATTTCGCATACTTGTTGGCTAGATCCAGGGCGTTTTCTGGTTTGGATCACGTAGTAATGTAGAACCACTCTGAAACAGTGAGTTAAACCTGGATACAATCTATATTTTAGAGTATAACACCGGTTAGGTCAGGGTTAGGTCTGGTATTTGCCATCATGTGGCTCAGACTTTCGCATTTTTCGCATACTTGTTGGCCAGATCCAGGGCGTTTTCTGGTTTGGATCACGTAGTAATGTGGTACCACACTGCCGCATGAGTTAAACCTGGATTCAATCTATATTTTAGAGGATAACACCGGTTAGGTCAGTGTTAGGTCTGGTATTTGCCATGTTCTGGCTCATACTTTCGCATTTTTCGCATACTCGTTGGCCAGATCCTGGGCGTTTTCTGGTTTGGATCACGTAGTAATGTAGAACCACTCTGAAACTGTGAGTTAATCCTGGATTCAATCTATATTTTAGAGGATAACACCGGCTAGATCAGAGTTAGGTCTGGTATTTGCCATCATCTGGCTCATACTTTCGCATTTTTCGCATACTTGTTGGCCAGATACTGGGCGTTTTCTGGTTTGGATCACGTAGTAATGTGGTACCACACTGAAACAGTGAGTTAATCCTGGATTCGATCTATATATTAGAGGGTAACACCGGTTAGGTCAGGGTTAGGTCTGGCATTTGCCATCATCTGGCCCATACATTCGCATGTTTCGCATACTTGTTAGCCAGATCCTGGGCGTTTTCTGGTTTGGATCACGTAGTAGTGTAGAACCGCTCTCAAACTGTGAGTTAATCCTGGATTCAATCTATATTTTAGAGGATAACACCGGTTAGGTTTGGGTTAGGTCTGGTATTTGCCATCATCTGGCCCATACTTTCGCATTTTTCGCATACTTGTTGGCCAGATCCAGGGCGTTTTCTGGTTTCGATCACTTAGTAATGTGGTTCCACACTGCAACAGTGAGCTAAACCTGGATACAACCTATATTTTAGAGGATAACACCGCTTAGGTCGAAGTTAGGTCTGGTATTTGCCATCGTCTGCCTCATTCATTCGCATTTTTCGCATACTTGTCGGGCAGATCCAGGGCGTTTTCTGGTTTGGATCACGTAGCAATGTGGTACCACACTGAAACTGTGAGTTAATCCTGGATTCGATCTATATATTAGAGGGTAACACAGGTTAGGTCAGGGTTAGGTCTGGTATTTGACATAATCTGGCTCATACTTTCGCATTTTTCGCATACTTGTTGGCCAGATCCAGGGCGTTTCCTGGTTTGGATCACGTAGCAATGTGGTACCACACTGAAACAGTGAAGTAATCCTGGATTCGATCTATATGTTAGAGGGCAACACCGGTTAGGTCAGGGTTAGGTCTGGTATTTGCCATCATCTGGCCCATAGTTTCGCATTTTTCGCATACTTATTGGCAGATCCTGGGCGTTTACTGGTTTGGATCACTTAGTAGTGTGGTTCCACACTGCAACAGTGAGTTAAACCTGGATACAATCTATATTTTAGAGGATAACACCGCTTAGGTCGGGGTTAGGTCTGGTATTTGCCATCATCTGGCTCATACTTTCGCATTTTTCGCATACTTGTTGGCCAGATACTGGGCGTTTTCTGGTTTGGATCACGTAGTAATGTGGTACCACACTGCCGCATGAGTTAAACCTGGATTCAATCTATATTTTAGAGGATAACACCGGTTAGGTCAGTGTTAGGTCTGGTATTTGCCATGTTCTGGCTCATACTTTCGCATTTTTCGCATACTCGTTGGCCAGATCCTGGGCGTTTTCTGGTTTGGATCACGTAGTAATGTAGAACCACTCTGAAACTGTGAGTTAATCCTGGATTCAATCTATATTTTAGAGGATAACACCGGCTAGATCAGAGTTAGGTCTGGTATTTGCCATCATCTGGCTCATACTTTCGCATTTTTCGCATACTTGTTGGCCAGATACTGGGCGTTTTCTGGTTTGGATCACGTAGTAATGTGGTACCACACTGAAACAGTGAGTTAATCCTGGATTCGATCTATATATTAGAGGGTAACACCGGTTAGGTCAGGGTTAGGTCTGGTATTTGCCATCATCTGGCCCATACATTCGCATGTTTCGCATACTTGTTAGCCAGATCCTGGGCGTTTTCTGGTTTGGAACACGTAGTAGTGTAGAACCGCTCTCAAACTGTGAGTTAATCCTGGATTCAATCTATATTTTAGAGGATAACACCGGTTAGGTTTGGGTTAGGTCTGGTATTTGCCATCATCTGGCCCATACTTTCGCATTTTTCGCATACTTGTTGGCCAGATCCAGGGCGTTTTCTGGTTTCGATCACTTAGTAATGTGGTTCCACACTGCAACAGTGAGCTAAACCTGGATACAACCTATATTTTAGAGGATAAGACCGCTTAGGTCGAAGTTAGGTCTGGTATTTGCCATCGTCTGCCTCATTCTTTCGCATTTTTCGCATACTTGTCGGGCAGATCCAGGGCGTTTTCTGGTTTGGATCACGTAGCAATGTGGTACCACACTGAAACTGTGAGTTAATCCTGGATTCGATCTATATATTAGAGGGTAACACAGGTTAGGTCAGGGTTAGGTCTGGTATGTGACATAATCTGGCTCATACTTTCGCATTTTTCGCATACTTGTTGGCCAGATCCAGGGCGTTTCCTGGTTTGGATCACGTAGCAATGTGGTACCACACTGAAACAGTGAAGTAATCCTGGATTCGATCTATATGTTAGAGGGCAACACCGGTTAGGTCAGGGTAAGGTCTGGTATTTGCCATCATCTGGCCCATAGTTTCGCATTTTTCGCATACTTATTGGCAGATCCTGGGCGTTTACTGGTTTGGATCACTTAGTAATGTGGTTCCACACTGCAACAGTGAGTTAAACCTGGATAAAATCTATATTTTAGAGGATAACACCGGTTAGGTCAGGGTTAGGTCTGGTATTTGCCATCATCTGGCCCATTCTTTCGCATTTTTCGCATACTTGTTAGCCAGATCCTGGGCGTTTTCTGGTTTGGATCACGTAGTAATGTGGTTCCACACTGCAACAGTGAGTTAAACCTGGATACAATCTATATTTTAGAGGATAACACCGGTTAGGTCAGCGATAGGTCTGGTACTTGCCATGATCTGGCTCATACTTTCGCATTTTTCGCATACATGTTGGCCAGATCCTGGGCGTTTTCTGGTTTGCATCACGTAGTAATGTAGAACCACTCTGAAACTGTGAGTTAATCCTGGATTCAATCTATATCTTAGAGGATAACACCGGTTAGGTCAGGGTTAGGTCAGGTATTTGCCATCGTCTGCCTCATACTTTCGCATTTTTCGCATTCTTGTCGGGCAGATCCAGGGCATTTTCTGGTTTGGATCACGTAGTAATGAGGTTCCACACTGCGACAGTGAGTTAAACCTGGATTCAATCTATATATTAGAGGGTAACACCGGTTAGGTTTGGGTTAGGTCTGGTATTTGCCATCATCTGGCCCATACTTTCGCACTTTTCGCATACTTGTTGGCTAGATCCAGGGCGTTTTCTGGTTTGGATCACGTAGTAATGTGGTACCACTCAGAAACAGTGAGTATATCTTGGATTCAATCTATATTTTAGAGGGTAACACCGGTTAGGTTTGGGTTAGGTCTGGTATTTGCCATCATGTGGCTCATAGCTTCGCATTTTTCGGATACTTATTGGCCAGATCCTGGGCGTTTTCTGGTTTGGATCACGAAGTAATGTTGTTCCGCACTGCAACAGTGAGTTAAACCTGGATACAATCTATATTTTAGAGGATAACACCGATTAGGTCAGGGTTAGGTGTGGTACTTGCCATCGTCTGGCCCATACTTTCGCACTTTTCGCATACTTGTTGGCCAGATCCAGGGCGTTTTCTGGGTTGGATCAGGTAGTAGTGTGGAACCGCACTGAAACTGTGAGTTAATCCTGGCTTCGATCTACATATTAGGGGGTAACACCGATTAGGTCAGGGTTAGGTGTGGTACTTGCCATCATCTGGCCCATACTTTCGCACATTTCGCATACTTGTTGGCTAGATCCAGGGCGTTTTCTGGTTTGGATCACGTAGTAATGTAGAACCACTCTGAAACAGTGAGTTAAACCTGGATACAATCTATATTTTAGAGTATAACACCGGTTAGGTCAGGGTTAGGTCTGGTATTTGCCATCATGTGGCTCAGACTTTCGCATTTTTCGCATACTTGTTGGCCAGATCCAGGGCGTTTTCTGGTTTGGATCACGTAGTAATGTGGTACCACACTGCCGCATGAGTTAAACCTGGATTCAATCTATATTTTAGAGGATAACACCGGTTAGGTCAGTGTTAGGTCTGGTATTTGCCATGTTCTGGCTCATACTTTCGCATTTTTCGCATACTCGTTGGCCAGATCCTGGGCGTTTTCTGGTTTGGATCACGTAGTAATGTAGAACCACTCTGAAACTGTGAGTTAATCCTGGATTCAATCTATATTTTAGAGGATAACACCGGCTAGATCAGAGTTAGGTCTGGTATTTGCCATCATCTGGCTCATACTTTCGCATTTTTCGCATACTTGTTGGCCAGATACTGGGCGTTTTCTGGTTTGGATCACGTAGTAATGTGGTACCACACTGAAACAGTGAGTTAATCCTGGATTCGATCTATATATTAGAGGGTAACACCGGTTAGGTCAGGGTTAGGTCTGGCATTTGCCATCATCTGGCCCATACATTCGCATGTTTCGCATACTTGTTAGCCAGATCCTGGGCGTTTTCTGGTTTGGATCACGTAGTAGTGTAGAACCGCTCTCAAACTGTGAGTTAATCCTGGATTCAATCTATATTTTAGAGGATAACACCGGTTAGGTTTGGGTTAGGTCTGGTATTTGCCATCATCTGGCCCATACTTTCGCATTTTTCGCATACTTGTTGGCCAGATCCAGGGCGTTTTCTGGTTTCGATCACTTAGTAATGTGGTTCCACACTGCAACAGTGAGCTAAACCTGGATACAACCTATATTTTAGAGGATAACACCGCTTAGGTCGAAGTTAGGTCTGGTATTTGCCATCGTCTGCCTCATTCTTTCGCATTTTTCGCATACTTGTCGGGCAGATCCAGGGCGTTTTCTGGTTTGGATCACGTAGCAATGTGGTACCACACTGAAACTGTGAGTTAATCCTGGATTCGATCTATATATTAGAGGGTAACACAGGTTAGGTCAGGGTTAGGTCTGGTATTTGACATAATCTGGCTCATATTTTCGAATTCTTCGCATACTTGTTGGCCAGATCCTGGGCGAGTTCTGGTCTGGATCACGTAGTAATGTGGTTCCACACTGCAACAGTGAGTTAATCCAGGATTCAATCTATATTTTAGAGGATAACACCGGTTAGGTCAGGGTTAGGTCTGGTATTTGCCATCATCTGGCCCATAGTTTCGCATTTTTCGCATACTTATTGGCAGATCCTGGGCGTTTACTGGTTTGGATCACTTAGTAGTGTGGTTCCACACTGCAACAGTGAGTTAAACCTGGATACAATCTATATTTTAGAGGATAACACCGCTTAGGTCGGGGTTAGGTCTGGTATTTGCCATCATCTGGCTCATACTTTCGCATTTTTCGCATACTTGTTGGCCAGATACTGGGCGTTTTCTGGTTTGGATCACGTAGTAATGTGGTACCACACTGCCGCATGAGTTAAACCTGGATTCAATCTATATTTTAGAGGATAACACCGGTTAGGTCAGTGTTAGGTCTGGTATTTGCCATGTTCTGGCTCATACTTTCGCATTTTTCGCATACTCGTTGGCCAGATCCTGGGCGTTTTCTGGTTTGGATCACGTAGTAATGTAGAACCACTCTGAAACTGTGAGTTAATCCTGGATTCAATCTATATTTCAGAGGATAACACCGGCTAGATCAGAGTTAGGTCTGGTATTTGCCATCATCTGGCTCATACTTTCGCATTTTTCGCATACTTGTTGGCCAGATACTGGGCGTTTTCTGGTTTGGATCACGTAGTAATGTGGTACCACACTGAAACAGTGAGTTAATCCTGGATTCGATCTATATATTAGAGGGTAACACCGGTTAGGTCAGGGTTAGGTCTGGTATTTGCCATCATCTGGCCCATACATTCGCATGTTTCGCATACTTGTTAGCCAGATCCTGGGCGTTTTCTGGTTTGGAACACGTAGTAGTGTAGAACCGCTCTCAAACTGTGAGTTAATCCTGGATTCAATCTATATTTTAGAGGATAACACCGGTTAGGTTTGGGTTAGGTCTGGTATTTGCCATCATCTGGCCCATACTTTCGCATTTTTCGCATACTTGTTGGCCAGATCCAGGGCGTTTTCTGGTTTCGATCACTTAGTAATGTGGTTCCACACTGCAACAGTGAGCTAAACCTGGATACAACCTATATTTTAGAGGATAAGACCGCTTAGGTCGAAGTTAGGTCTGGTATTTGCCATCGTCTGCCTCATTCTTTCGCATTTTTCGCATACTTGTCGGGCAGATCCAGGGCGTTTTCTGGTTTGGATCACGTAGCAATGTGGTACCACACTGAAACTGTGAGTTAATCCTGGATTCGATCTATATATTAGAGGGTAACACAGGTTAGGTCAGGGTTAGGTCTGGTATGTGACATAATCTGGCTCATACTTTCGCATTTTTCGCATACTTGTTGGCCAGATCCAGGGCGTTTCCTGGTTTGGATCACGTAGCAATGTGGTACCACACTGAAACAGTGAAGTAATCCTGGATTCGATCTATATGTTAGAGGGCAACACCGGTTAGGTCAGGGTAAGGTCTGGTATTTGCCATCATCTGGCCCATAGTTTCGCATTTTTCGCATACTTATTGGCAGATCCTGGGCGTTTACTGGTTTGGATCACTTAGTAATGTGGTTCCACACTGCAACAGTGAGTTAAACCTGGATAAAATCTATATTTTAGAGGATAACACCGGTTAGGTCAGGGTTAGGTCTGGTATTTGCCATCATCTGGCCCATTCTTTCGCATTTTTCGCATACTTGTTAGCCAGATCCTGGGCGTTTTCTGGTTTGGATCACGTAGTAATGTGGTTCCACACTGCAACAGTGAGTTAAACCTGGATACAATCTATATTTTAGAGGATAACACCGGTTAGGTCAGGGATAGGTCTGGTACTTGCCATGATCTGGCTCATACTTTCGCATTTTTCGCATACATGTTGGCCAGATCCTGGGCGTTTTCTGGTTTGCATCACGTAGTAATGTAGAACCACTCTGAAACTGTGAGTTAATCCTGGATTCAATCTATATCTTAGAGGATAACACCGGTTAGGTCAGGGTTAGGTCAGGTATTTGCCATCGTCTGCCTCATACTTTCGCATTTTTCGCATTCTTGTCGGGCAGATCCAGGGCATTTTCTGGTTTGGATCACGTAGTAATGAGGTTCCACACTGCGACAGTGAGTTAAACCTGGATTCAATCTATATATTAGAGGGTAACACCGGTTAGGTTTGGGTTAGGTCTGGTATTTGCCATCATCTGGCCCATACTTTCGCACTTTTCGCATACTTGTTGGCTAGATCCAGGGCGTTTTCTGGTTTGGATCACGTAGTAATGTGGTACCACTCAGAAACAGTGAGTATATCTTGGATTCAATCTATATTTTAGAGGGTAACACCGGTTAGGTTTGGGTTAGGTCTGGTATTTGCCATCATGTGGCTCATAGCTTCGCATTTTTCGGATACTTATTGGCCAGATCCTGGGCGTTTTCTGGTTTGGATCACGAAGTAATGTTGTTCCGCACTGCAACAGTGAGTTAAACCTGGATACAATCTATATTTTAGAGGATAACACCGATTAGGTCAGGGTTAGGTGTGGTACTTGCCATCATCTGGCCCATACTTTCGCACTTTTCGCATACTTGTTGGCCAGATCCAGGGCGTTTTCTGGGTTGGATCAGGTAGTAGTGTGGAACCGCACTGAAACTGTGAGTTAATCCTGGCTTCGATCTACATATTAGGGGGTAACACCGATTAGGTCAGGGTTAGGTGTGGTACTTGCCATCATCTGGCCCATACTTTCGCACATTTCGCATACTTGTTGGCTAGATCCAGGGCGTTTTCTGGTTTGGATCACGTAGTAATGTAGAACCACTCTGAAACAGTGAGTTAAACCTGGATACAATCTATATTTTAGAGTATAACACCGGTTAGGTCAGGGTTAGGTCTGGTATTTGCCATCATGTGGCTCAGACTTTCGCATTTTTCGCATACTTGTTGGCCAGATCCAGGGCGTTTTCTGGTTTGGATCACGTAGTAATGTGGTACCACACTGCCGCATGAGTTAAACCTGGATTCAATCTATATTTTAGAGGATAACACCGGTTAGGTCAGTGTTAGGTCTGGTATTTGCCATGTTCTGGCTCATACTTTCGCATTTTTCGCATACTCGTTGGCCAGATCCTGGGCGTTTTCTGGTTTGGATCACGTAGTAATGTAGAACCACTCTGAAACTGTGAGTTAATCCTGGATTCAATCTATATTTTAGAGGATAACACCGGCTAGATCAGAGTTAGGTCTGGTATTTGCCATCATCTGGCTCATACTTTCGCATTTTTCGCATACTTGTTGGCCAGATACTGGGCGTTTTCTGGTTTGGATCACGTAGTAATGTGGTACCACACTGAAACAGTGAGTTAATCCTGGATTCGATCTATATATTAGAGGGTAACACCGGTTAGGTCAGGGTTAGGTCTGGCATTTGCCATCATCTGGCCCATACATTCGCATGTTTCGCATACTTGTTAGCCAGATCCTGGGCGTTTTCTGGTTTGGATCACGTAGTAGTGTAGAACCGCTCTCAAACTGTGAGTTAATCCTGGATTCAATCTATATTTTAGAGGATAACACCGGTTAGGTTTGGGTTAGGTCTGGTATTTGCCATCATCTGGCCCATACTTTCGCATTTTTCGCATACTTGTTGGCCAGATCCAGGGCGTTTTCTGGTTTCGATCACTTAGTAATGTGGTTCCACACTGCAACAGTGAGCTAAACCTGGATACAACCTATATTTTAGAGGATAACACCGCTTAGGTCGAAGTTAGGTCTGGTATTTGCCATCGTCTGCCTCATTCTTTCGCATTTTTCGCATACTTGTCGGGCAGATCCAGGGCGTTTTCTGGTTTGGATCACGTAGCAATGTGGTACCACACTGAAACTGTGAGTTAATCCTGGATTCGATCTATATATTAGAGGGTAACACAGGTTAGGTCAGGGTTAGGTCTGGTATTTGACATAATCTGGCTCATATTTTCGAATTCTTCGCATACTTGTTGGCCAGATCCTGGGCGAGTTCTGGTCTGGATCACGTAGTAATGTGGTTCCACACTGCAACAGTGAGTTAATCCAGGATTCAATCTATATTTTAGAGGATAACACCGGTTAGGTCAGGGTTAGGTCTGGTATTTGCCATCATCTGGCCCATAGTTTCGCATTTTTCGCATACTTATTGGCAGATCCTGGGCGTTTACTGGTTTGGATCACTTAGTAGTGTGGTTCCACACTGCAACAGTGAGTTAAACCTGGATACAATCTATATTTTAGAGGATAACACCGCTTAGGTCGGGGTTAGGTCTGGTATTTGCCATCATCTGGCTCATACTTTCGCATTTTTCGCATACTTGTTGGCCAGATACTGGGCGTTTTCTGGTTTGGATCACGTAGTAATGTGGTACCACACTGCCGCATGAGTTAAACCTGGATTCAATCTATATTTTAGAGGATAACACCGGTTAGGTCAGTGTTAGGTCTGGTATTTGCCATGTTCTGGCTCATACTTTCGCATTTTTCGCATACTCGTTGGCCAGATCCTGGGCGTTTTCTGGTTTGGATCACGTAGTAATGTAGAACCACTCTGAAACTGTGAGTTAATCCTGGATTCAATCTATATTTCAGAGGATAACACCGGCTAGATCAGAGTTAGGTCTGGTATTTGCCATCATCTGGCTCATACTTTCGCATTTTTCGCATACTTGTTGGCCAGATACTGGGCGTTTTCTGGTTTGGATCACGTAGTAATGTGGTACCACACTGAAACAGTGAGTTAATCCTGGATTCGATCTATATATTAGAGGGTAACACCGGTTAGGTCAGGGTTAGGTCTGGTATTTGCCATCATCTGGCCCATACATTCGCATGTTTCGCATACTTGTTAGCCAGATCCTGGGCGTTTTCTGGTTTGGAACACGTAGTAGTGTAGAACCGCTCTCAAACTGTGAGTTAATCCTGGATTCAATCTATATTTTAGAGGATAACACCGGTTAGGTTTGGGTTAGGTCTGGTATTTGCCATCATCTGGCCCATACTTTCGCATTTTTCGCATACTTGTTGGCCAGATCCAGGGCGTTTTCTGGTTTCGATCACTTAGTAATGTGGTTCCACACTGCAACAGTGAGCTAAACCTGGATACAACCTATATTTTAGAGGATAAGACCGCTTAGGTCGAAGTTAGGTCTGGTATTTGCCATCGTCTGCCTCATTCTTTCGCATTTTTCGCATACTTGTCGGGCAGATCCAGGGCGTTTTCTGGTTTGGATCACGTAGCAATGTGGTACCACACTGAAACTGTGAGTTAATCCTGGATTCGATCTATATATTAGAGGGTAACACAGGTTAGGTCAGGGTTAGGTCTGGTATGTGACATAATCTGGCTCATACTTTCGCATTTTTCGCATACTTGTTGGCCAGATCCAGGGCGTTTCCTGGTTTGGATCACGTAGCAATGTGGTACCACACTGAAACAGTGAAGTAATCCTGGATTCGATCTATATGTTAGAGGGCAACACCGGTTAGGTCAGGGTTAGGTCTGGTATTTGCCATCATCTGGCCCATAGTTTCGCATTTTTCGCATACTTATTGGCAGATCCTGGGCGTTTACTGGTTTGGGTCACTTAGTAATGTGGTTCCACACTGCAACAGTGAGTTAAACCTGGATACAATCTATATTTTAGAGGATAACACCGCTTAGGTCGGGGTTAGGTCTGGTATTTGCCATCATCTGGCTCATACTTTCGCATTTTTCGCATACTTGTTGGCCAGATACTGGGCGTTTTCTTGTTTGGATCACGTAGTAATGTGGTACCACACTGAAACAGTGAGTTAATCCTGGATTCGATCTATATATTAGAGGGTAACACCGGTTAGGTCAGGGTTAGGTCTGGTATTTGCCATAATCTGGCTCATATTTTCGCAATTTTCGCATACCTGTTGGCCAGATCCTGGCCGTTTTCTGGGTTGGATCAGGCAGTAGTGTGGTACCACACTGAAACAGTGAAGTAATCCTGGATTCGATCTATATATTAGAGGGTAACACCGGTTAGGTTTGGGTTAGGTCTGGTATTAGCTATCATCTGGCTCATACTTTCGCATTATTCGCATACTTGTTGGCCAGATCCAGCGCGTTTTCTGATTTGGATCACGTAGTAATGTGGTACCACACTGAAACTGTGAGTTGATCCTGGCTTTGATCTACATATTTGGGGGTAACACCGATTAGGTCAGGGTTAGGTCTGGTATTTGCCATAATCTGGCTCATAGTTTCGCATTTTTCGCATACTTGTTGGCCAGATCCAGGGCGTTTACTGGTTTGGATCACGTAGTAATGTGGTACCACACTGAAACAGTTAGTTAATCCTGGATTCGATCTATATATTAGAGGGTAACACCGGTTAGGTCAGGGTTAGGTCTGATAATTGCCATAATCTGGCTCGTACTTTCGCATTTTTCGCATACTTGTTGACCAGATCCTGGGCGTTTTCTGGTTTGGATCACGTAGAAATGAGGTTCCACACTGCAACAGTGAGTTAAACCTGGATACAATCGATATTTTAGAGGATAACACCGGTTAGGTCAGGGTTAGGTCTGGTATTTGCCATCATGTGGCTCATATTTTCGCATTTTTCGCATACTTATTGGCCAGATACTGGACGTTTTCTGGTTTGGATCACGCAGTAATGTGGTACCACTCAGAAACAGTGAGTTAAACCTGGATTCAATCTATATTTTAGAGGATAACACCGGTTAGGTCAGGGTTAGGTCTGGTATTTGCCATCATCTGGCCCATACTTTCGCATTATTCGCATACTTGTTGGCCAGATCCTGGGCGTTTTCTGGTTTGGATCACGTACTAATGTGGTTCCACACTGCAACAGTGAGCTAAACCTGGATACAATCTATATTTTAGAGGATAACACCGGTTAGGTCAGGGTTAGGTCTGGTATTTGCCATCATGTGGCTCATAGTTTTGCATTTTTCGGATACTTATTGGCCAGATCCTGGGCGTTTTCTGGTTTGGATCACGAAGTAATGTGGTTCCACACTGCAACAGTGAGTTAAACCTGGATACAATCTATATTTTAGAGGATAACACCGGTTGGGTCAGGGTTAGGTCTGGTATTTGCCATTATGTGGCTCATAGTTTCACATTTTTCGGATACTTACTGGCCAGATCCTGTGCGTTTTCTGGTTTGGATAACGTAGTAATGAGGTTACACAATGCAACAGTGAGTTAAACCTGGATACAATCTATATTTTAGAGGATAACACCGGTTAGGTCAGGGTTAGGTCTGGTATTTGCCATCATGTGGCTCATATTTTCGCATTTTTGGCATATTTATTGGCCAGATCCTGGGCGTTTTCTGGATTGGATCACGTAGTAATGTGGTTCCACGCTGCAACAGTGAGTTAAACCTGGATACAATCTATATTTTAGAGGATAACACCGGTTAGGTCAGGGTTAGGTCTGGTATTTGCCATCATCTGGCTCATACTTTCGCATTTTTCGCATACTTGTTGGCCAGATCCAGGGCGTTTTCTGGTTTGGATCACGTAGTAATGTGGTACCACACTGCCGCATGAGTTAAACCTGGATTCAATCTATATTTTAGAGGATAACACCGGTTAGGTCAGTGTTAGGTCTGGTATTTGCCATGTTCTGGCTCATACTTTCGCATTTTTCGCATACTTGTTGGCCAGATCCTGGGCGTTTTCTGGTTTGGATGACGTAGTAATGTAGAACCACTCTGAAACTGTGAGTTAATCCTGGATTCAATCTATATTTTAGAGGATAACACCGGCTAGATCAGAGTTAGGTCTGGTATTTGCCATCATCTGGCTCATACTTTCGCATTTTTCGCATACTTGTTGGCCAGATACTGGGCGTTTTCTTGTTTGGATCACGTAGTAATGTGGTACCACACTGAAACAGTGAGTTAATCCTGGATTCGATCTATATATTAGAGGGTAACACCGGTTAGGTCAGGGTTAGTTCTGGTATTTGCCATCATCTGGCCCATACATTCGCATTTTTCGCATACTTGTCGGGCAGATCCAGGGCGTTTTCTGGTTTGGATCACGTAGCAATGTGGTACCACACTGAAACTGTGAGTTAATCCTGGATTCGATCTATATATTAGAGGGTAACACCGGATAGGTCAGGGTTAGGTCTGGTATTTGCCATCATCCGGCCCATACTTTCGCATATTTCGCATACTTGTTGGCCAGATCCTGGGCGTTTTCTGGGTTGGATCAGGTAGTAGTGTGGTACCGCACTGAAAAAGTGAAGTAATCCTGGATTCGATCTATATATTAGGGGGTAACACCGGTTAGGTTTGGGTTAGGTCTGGTATTTGCCATCGCCTGCCTCATACTTTCGCATTTTTCGCATTCTTGTCGGGCAGATCCAGGGCGTTTTCTGGTTTGGATCACGTAGCAATGTGGTACCACACTGAAACTGTGAGTTAATCCTGGATTCGATCTATATATTAGAGGGTAACACAGGTTAGGTCAGGGTTAGGTCTGGTATTTGACATAATCTGGCTCATACTTTCGCATTTTTCGCATACTTGTTGGCCAGATCCAGGGCGTTTTCTGGTTTGTATCAGGTAGTAGTGTGGTACCGCACTGAAACAGTGAAGTAATCCTGGATTCGATCTATATGTTAGAGGGCAACACCGGATAGGTCAGGGTTAGGTCTGGTATTTGCCATCATCTGGCCCATAGTTTCGCATTTTTCGCATACTTATTGGCAGATCCTGGGCGTTTACTGGTTTGGATCACTTAGTAATGTGGTTCCACACTGCAACAGTGAGTTAAACCTGGATACAATCTATATTTTAGAGGATAACACCGCTTAGATCGGGGTTAGGTCTGGTATTTGCCATCATCTGGCTCATACTTTCGCATTTTTCGCATACTTGTTGGCCAGATACTGGGCGTTTTCTTGTTTGGATCACGTAGTAATGTGGTACCACACTGAAACAGTGAGTTAATCCTGGATACGATCTATATATTAGAGGGTAACACCGGTTAGGTCAGGGTTAGGTCTGGTATTTGCCATAATCTGGCTCATATTTTCGCAATTTTCGCATACCTGTTGGCCAGATCCTGGGCGTTTTCTGGGTTGGATCAGGTAGTAGTGTGGTACCACACTGAAACAGTGAAGTAATCCTGGATTCGATCTATATATTAGAGGGTAACACCGGTTAGGTTTGGGTTAGGTCTGGTATTAGCTATCATCTGGCTCATACTTTCGCATTATTCGCATACTTGTTGGCCAGATCCAGGGCGTTTTCTGATTTGGATCACGTAGTAATGTGGTACCACACTGAAACTGTGAGTTGATCCTGGCTTCGATCTACATATTAGGGGGTAACACGGATTAGGTCAGTGTTAGGTCTGGTATTTGCCATAATCTGGCTCATAGTTTCGCATTTTTCGCATACTTGTTGGCCAGATCCAGGGCGTTTACTGGTTTGGATCACGTAGTAATGTGGTACCACACTGAAACAGTGAGTTAATCCTGGATTCAATCTATATTTTAGAGGATAACACCGGTTAGGTCAGGTTTTGGTCTGGTATTTGCCATCATCTGGCCCAACTTTCGCATTATTCGCATACTTGTTGTCCAGATCCTGGGCGTTTTCTGGTTTGGATCACGTACTAATGTGGTTCCACACTGCAACAGTGAGCTAAACCTGGATACAGTCTATATTTTAGAGGATAACACCGGTTAGGTCAGGGTTAGGTCTGGTATTTGCCATCATGTGGCTCATAGTTTTGCATTTTTCGGATACTTATTGGCCAGATCCTGGGCGTTTTCTGGTTTGGATCACGAAGTAATGTGGTTCCACACTGCAACAGTGAGTTAAACCCGGATACAATCTATATTTTAGAGGATAACAGCGGTTAGGTCAGGGTTAGGTCTGGTATTTGCCATCATGTGGCTCATAGTTTCACATTTTTCGCATACTTGTTGGCCAGATCCTGGGCGTTTTCTGGGTTGGATCAGGTAGTAGTGTGGTACCGCACTGGAACAGTGAAGTAATCCTGGATTCGATCTATATATTAGAGGGTAACACCGGTTAGGTTTGGGTTAGGTCTGGTATTTGCCATCGCCTGCCTCATACTTTCGCATTTTTCGCATACTTGTCGGGCAGATCCAGGGCGTTTTCTGGTTTGGATCACGTAGCAATGTGGTACCACACTGAAACTGTGAGTTAATCCTGGATTCGATCTATATATTAGAGGGTAACACCGGATAGGTCAGGGTTAGGTCTGGTATTTGCCATCATCCGGCCCATACATTCGCATATTTCGCATACTTGTTGGCCAGATCCTGGGCGTTTTCTGGGTTGGATCAGGTAGTAGTGTGGTACCGCACTGAAAAAGTGAAGTAATCCTGTATTCGATCTATATATTAGAGGGTAACACCGGTTAGGTTTGGGTTAGGTCTGGTATTTGCCATCGCCTGCCTCATACTTTCGCATTTTTCGCATTCTAGTCGGGCAGATCCAGGGCGTTTTCTGGTTTGGATCACGTAGCAATGTGGTACCACACTGAAACTGTGAGTTAATCCTGGATTCGATCTATATATTAGAGGGTAACACAGGTTAGGTCAGGGTTAGGTCTGGTATTTGACATAATCTGGCTCATACTTTCGCATTTTTCGCATACTTGTTGGCCAGATCCAGGGCGTTTTCTGGTTTGTATCAGGTAGTAGTGTGGTACCGCACTGAAAAAGTGAAGTAATCCTGTATTCGATCTATATATTAGAGGGTAACACCGGTTAGGTCAGGGTTAGGTCTGGTATTTGCCATCGCCTGCCTCATACTTTCGCATTTTTCGCATTCTAGTCGGGCAGATCCAGGGCGTTTTCTGGTTTGGATCACGTAGCAATGTGGTACCACACTGAAACTGTGAGTTAATCCTGGATTCGATCTATATATTAGGGGGTAACACCGATTAGGTCAGGGTTAGGTCTGGTATTTGCCATAATCTGGCTCATAGTTTCGCATTTTTCGCATACTTGTTGGCCAGATCCAGGGCGTTTTCTGATTTGGATCACGTAGTAATGTGGTACCACACTGAAACAGTGAGTTAATCCTGGATTCGATCTATATATTAGAGGGTAACACCGGTTAGGTCAGGGTTAGGTCTGGTATTTGCCATAATCTGGCTCGTGCTTTCGCATTTTTCGCATACTTGTTGGCCAGATCCTGGGCGTTTTCTGGTTTGGATCACGTAGAAATGAGGCTCCACACTGCAACAGTGAGTTAGACCTGGATACAATCGATATTTTAGAGGATAACACCGGTTAGGTCAGGGTTAGGTCTGGTATTTGCCATCATCTGGCCCATACTTTCGCATTATTCGCATACTTGTTGGCCAGATCCTGGGCGTTTTCTGGTTTGGATCACGTACTAATGTGGTTCCACACTGCAACAGTGAGCTAAACCTGGATACAATCTATATTTTAGAGGATAACACCGGTTAGGTCAGGGTTAGGTCTGGTATTTGCCATCATGTGGCTCATAGTTTTGCATTTTTCGGATACTTATTGGCCAGATCCTGGGCGTTTTCTGGTTTGGATCACGAAGTAATGTGGTTCCACACTGCAACAGTGAGTTAAACCTGGATACAATCTATATTTTAGAGGATAACACCGGTTAGGTCAGGGTTAGGTCTGGTATTTGCCATCATGTGGCTCATAGTTTCTCATTTTTCGGATACTTATTGGCCAGATCCTGTGCGTTTTCTGGTTTGCATCACGTAGTAATGAGGTTACACAATGCAACAGTGAGTTAAACCTGGATACAATCTATATTTTAGAGGATAACACCGGTTAGGTCAGGGTTAGGTCTGGTATTTGCCATCATGTGGCTCATATTTTCGCATTTTTGGCATATTTATTGGCCAGATCCTGGGCGTTTTCTGGATTGGATCACGTAGTAATGTGGTTCCACGCTGCAACAGTGAGTTAAACCTGGATACAATCTATATTTTAGAGGATAACACCGGTTAGGTCAGGGTTAGGTCTGGTATTTGCCATCATCTGGCTCATACTTTCGCATTTTTCGCATACTTGTTGGCCTGATCCAGGGCGTTTTCTGGTTTGGATCACGTAGTAATGTGGTACCACACTGCCGCATGAGTTAAACCTGGATTCAATCTATATTTTAGAGGATAACACCGGTTATGTCAGTGTTAGGTCTGGTATTTGCCATGTTCTGGCTCATACTTTCGCATTTTTCGCATACTTGTTGGCCAGATCCTGGGCGTTCTCTGGTTTGGATGACGTAGTAATGTAGAACCACTCTGAAACTGTGAGTTAATCCTGGATTCAATCTATATTTTAGAGGATAACACCGGCTAGATCAGAGTTAGGTCTGGTATTTGCCATCATCTGGCTCATACTTTCGCATTTTTCGCATACTTGTTGGCCAGATACTGGGCGTTTTCTTGTTTGGATCACGTAGTAATGTGGTACCACACTGAAACAGTGAGTTAATCCTGGATTCGATCTATATATTAGAGGGTAACACCGGTTAGGTCAGGGTTAGTTCTGGTATTTGCCATCATCTGGCCCATACATTCGCAT
Organism: Colletes latitarsis; assembly: GCF_051014445.1. Lineage (NCBI taxonomy): Eukaryota > Metazoa > Arthropoda > Insecta > Hymenoptera > Colletidae > Colletes > Colletes latitarsis. The sequence goes on from NW_027488371.1 coordinate 10,081,385, forward strand.
TTTTCGCATACTTGTTAGCCAGATCCTGGGCGTTTTCTGGTTTGGATCACGTAGTAATGTAGATCCGCTCTCAAACTGTGAGTTAATCCTGGATTCAATCTATATTTTAGAGGATAACACCGGTTAGGTCAGGGATAGGTCTGGTATTTGCCATCATCTGGCCCATACTTTCGCATTTTTCGCATACTTGTTGGCCAGATCCAGGGCGTTTTCTGGTTTGGATCACTTAGTAATGTGGTTCCACACTGCAACAGTGAGTTAAACCTGGATACAATCTATATTTTAGAGGATAACACCGCTTAGGTCGGGGTTAGGTCTGGTATTTGCCATCGTCTGCCTCATACTTTCGCATTTTTCGCATACTTGTTGGCCAGAACCAGGGCGTTTTCTGGTTTGGATCACGTAGCAATGTGGTACCACACTGAAACTGTGAGTTAATCCTGGATTCGATCTATATATTGGAGGGTACCACCGGTTAGGTCAGGGTTAGTTCTGGTATTTGCCATCATCTGGCCCACACTTTCGCATTTTTCGCATACTTGTTGGCCAGATCCTGGGCGTTTTCTGGGTTGGATCACGTAGTAGTGCGGTACCGCACTGAAACAATGAAGTAATCCTGGATTCGATCTATATATTAGAGGGTAACACCGGTTAGGTTTGGGTTAGGTCTGGTATTTGCCATCGCCTGCCTCATACTTTCGCATTTTTCGCATTCTTGTCGGGCAGATCCAGGGCGTTTTCTGGTTTGTATCAGGTAGTAGTGTGGTACCGCACTGAAACTGTGAGTTAATCCTGGATTCGATCTATATATTAGAGGGTACCACCGGTTAGGTCAGGGTTAGGTCTGGTATTTGCCATCATCTGGCCCACACTTTCGCATTTTTCGCATACTTGTTGGCCAGATCCAGGGCGTTTTCTGGGTTGGATCACGTAGTAGTGCGGTACCGCACTGAAACAGTGAAGTAATCCTGGATTCGATCTATATATTAGAGGGTAACACCGGTTAGGTTTGGGTTAGGTCTGGTATTTGACATCATATGGCTCATACTTTCGCATTTTTCGCATGCTGGTTGGCCAGATCCTGGGCGTTTTCTGGTTTGGATCTCGTAATAATGAGGTTCCACAATGCAACAGTGAGTTAAACCTGGATACAATCTATATTTTAGAGGATAACACCGGTTAGGTCAGGGTTAGGTCTGGTATTTGCCATCATGTGGCTCATATTTTCGCATTTTTCGCATACTTATTGGCCAGATCCTGGGCGTTTTCTGGATTGGATCACGTAGTAATGTAGAATCACTCTGAATCAGTGAGTTAATCCTGGATTCGATATATATATTAGAGGGTAACACCGGTTAGGTCAGGGTTAGGTCTGGTATTTGCCATCATCTGGCTCATACTTTCGCATTTTTCGCATACTTTTTGGCCAGATCCAGGGCGTTTTGTGGTTTGGATCACGTAGTAACGAGGTACCACACTGCCACATGAGTTAAACCTGGATCCAATCTATATTTTAGAGGATAACACCGGTTAGGTCAGGGTTAGGTCTGGTATTTGCCATCGTCTGGCTCATACTTTCGCATTTTTCGCATACTTGCTGGCCAGATCCAGGGCGTTTTCTTGTTTGGATCACGTAGTGATGTGGTATCACACTGCCACATGAGTTAAACCTGGATTCAATCTATATTTTAGAGGATATCACCGGTTAGGTCAGGGTTAGGTTTGGTATTTGCCATCATCTGGCTCATACTTTCGCATTTCTCTCATACTTGTTGGCCAGGTCCTGGGCGTTTTCTGGTTTGGATCACGTAGTAATGTAGAACCACTCTGAAACATTGAGTTAAACCTGGATTCAATCTATATTTTAGAGGATAACACCGGTTAGGTCAGGGTTAGGTCTGGTATTTGCCATCGTCTGCCTCATACTTTCACATATTTCGCATACTTGTTGGCCAGGTCCTGGGCGTTTTCTGGTTTGGATTACGTAGTAATGTAGAACCACTCTGAAACAGTGAGTTAAACCTGGATTCAATCTATATTTTAGAGGATAACACCGGTTAGGTCAGGGTTAGATTCTGGTATTTGCCATCGTCTGCCTCATACTTTCGCATATTTCGCATACTTGTTGGCCAGGTCCTGGGCGTTTTCTGCTTTGGATCACGTAGTAATGTAGAACCACTCTGAAACAGTGAGTTAAACCTGGATTCAATGTATATTTTAGAGGATAACACCGGTTAGGTCAGGGTTAGGTCTGGTATTTGCCAACCTCTGGCTCATACTTTCGCATTTTTCGCATACTTCTTGGCCAGATCCAGGGCGTTTTGTGGTTTGGATCACGTAGTAATGAGGTACCACACTGCCACATGAGTTAAACCCGGATTCAATCTATATTTTAGAGGATAACACCGGTTAGGTCAGGGTAAGGTCTGGTATTTGCCATCGTCTGCCTCGTACTTTCGCATTTTTCGCATACTTGTTGTCCAGATCCTGGGCGTTTTCTGGTTGGATCACGTAGTAATGTGGTACCACACTGAAACTGTAAGTTAAACCTGGATTCGATCTATACTTTAGAGGATAACACCGGTTAGGTCAGGGTTAGGTCTGGTATTTGCCATCGTCTGCCTCATACTTTCGCATATTTCGCGTACTTGTTGGCCAGGTCCTGGGCGTTTTATGGGTTGGATCACATAGTAATGTGGCACCACACTTAAACAGTGAGTTAAACCTGGATTCAATCTATATTGTAGAGGATAACACCGGTTAGGTCAGGGTTAGATTCTGGTATTTGCCATCGTCTGCCTCACACTTTCGCATATTTCGCATACTTGTTGGCCAGGTCCTGGGCGTTTTCTGGTTTGGATCACGTAGTAATGTAGAACCACTCTGAAACAGTGAGTTAAACCTGGATTCAATCTATATTTTAGAGGATAACACCGGTTAGGTCAGGGTTAGGTCTGGTATTTGCCATCGTCTGCCTCATACTTTCGCATATTTCGCATACTTGTTGGCCAGGTCCTGGGCGTTTTCTGGTTTGGATTACGTAGTAATGTAGAACCACTCTGAAACAGTGAGTTAAACCTGGATTCAATCTATATTTTAGAGGATAACACCGGTTAGGTCAGCGTTAGATCTGGTATTTGCCATCATCTGGCTCATACTTTCGCATTTTTCGCATACTTGCTGGCCAGATCCAGGGCGTTTTCTTGTTTGGATCACGTAGTAATGTGGTATCACACTGCCACATGAGTAAAACCTGGATTCAATCTATATTTTAGAGGATATCACCGGTTAGGTCAGGGTTAGGTTTGGTATTTGCCATCATCTGGCTCATACTTTCGCATTTCTCTCAAACTTGTTGGCCATATCCAGGGCGTCTTCTGGTTTGGATCACGTAGTAATGTGGTATCACACTGCCACATGAGTTAAACCTGGATTCAATCTATATTTTAGAGGATATCACCGGTTAGGTCAGGGCTAGGTCTGGTATTTGCCATCGTCTGCCTCATACTTTCGCATTTTTCGCATACTTGTTGGCCAGATCCAGGGCGTTTTCTGGTTTGGATCACGTAGTAATGTAGAACCACTCTGAAACAGTGAGTTAATCCTGGATTCAATCTATATTTTAGAGGATAACACCGGTTAGGTCAGGGTTAGTTCTGGTATTTGCCATCATCTGGCCCGTACTTTCGCATTTTTCGCACACTTGTTAGCCAGATCCATGGGCGTTTTCTTGTTTGGATCACGTAGTAATGTAGAACCACTCTGAAACAGTGAGTTAAACCTGGATACAATCTATATTTTAGAGGATAACACCGGTTAGGTCAGGGTTAGGTCTGGTATTTGCCATCATCTGGCTCATACTTTCGCATTTTTCGCATACTTACTGGCCAGATCCAGGGCGTTTGCTTGTTTGGATCACGTAGTAATGTGGTACCACACTGCCACATGAGTTAAACCTGGATTCAATCTATATTTTAGAGGATATCACCGGTTAGGTCTGGGTTAGTTCTGGTATTTGCCGTCATCTGGCCCGTACTTTCGCATTTATCGCATACTTGTTAGCCAGATCCATTGGCGTTTTCTGTTTTGGACCACGCAGTAATGTAGAACCACTCTGAAACAGTGAGTTAAACCTGGATACAATGTATATTTTAGAGGATAACACCGGTTAGGTCAGCGTTAGGTCTGGTATTTGCCATCATCTGGCTCATTGTTTCGCATTTTTCGCATACTTGTTGGCCAGGTCCTGGGCGTTTTCTGGTTTGGACCACGCAGTAATGTAGAACCACTCTGAAACAGTGAGTTAAACCTGGATACAATCTATATTTTAGAGGATAACACCGGCTAGGTCAGGGTTAGGTCTGGTATTTGCCATCATCTGGCTCATTGTTTCGCATTTTTCGCAAACTTGTCGGCCAGATCCAGGGCGTTTTCTGGTTTGGATCACGTAGTAATGTGGTACCACATTGCCACATGAGTTAAACCTGGATTCAATCTATATTATAGAGGATAACACCGGTTAGGTCAGGGTTAGGTCTGGTATTTGCCATCATCTGGCTCATACTTTCGCATTTTTCGCATACTTGCTGGCCAGATCCAGGGCGTTTTCTTGTTTGGATCACGTAGTAATGTGGTATCACACTGCCACATGAGTTAAACCTGGATTCAATCTATATTTTAGAGGATATCACCGGTTAGGTCAGGGTTAGGTTTGGTATTTGCCATCATCTGGCTCATTATTTTGCATTTTTCGCAAACTTGTTGGCCAGATCCTGGGCGTTTTCTGGTTTGGATCACGTAGTAATGTGGTTCCACACTGCAACAGTGAGTTAAACCTGGATACAATCTATATTTTAGAGGATAACACCGGTTAGGTCAGCGTTAGGTCTGGTATTTGCCATCATCTGGCTCATTGTTTCGCATTTTTCGCATACTTGTTAGCCAGATCCATGGGCGTTTTCTGGTTTGGATCACGTAGTAATGTAGAACCACTCTGAAACAGTGAGTTAAACCTGGATAAAATCTATATTTTAGAGGATAACACCGGCTAGGTCAGGGTTAGGTCTGGTATTTGCCATCATCTGGCTCATTGTTTCGCATTTTTCGCAAACTTGTCGGCCAGATCCAGGGCGTTTTCTGGTTTGGATCACGTAGTAATGTGGTACCACATTGCCACATGAGTTAAACCTGGATTCAATCTATATTTTAGAGGATATCACCGGTTAGGTCAGGGTTAGGTTTGGTATTTGCCACCATCTGGCTCATTATTTTGCATTTTTCGCAAACTTGTTGGCCAGATCCAGGGCGTTTTCTTGTTTGGATCACGTAGTGATGTGGTATCACACTGCCACATGAGTTAAACCTGGATTCAATCTATATTTTAGAGGATATCACCGGTTAGGTCAGGGTTAGGTTTGGTATTTGCCATCATCTGGCTCATACTTTCGCATTTCTCTCATACTTGTTGGCCAGATCCAGGGCGTTTTCTGGTTTGGATCACGTAGTAATGTGGTATCACTGTGCCACATGAGTTAAACCTGGATTCAATCTATATTTTAGAGGATATCACCGGTTAGGTCAGGGCTAGGTCTGGTATTTGCCATCGTCTGCCTCATACTTTCGCATTTTTCGCATACTTGTTGGCCAGATCCAGGGCGTTTTCTGGTTTGGATCACGTAGTAATGTAGAACCACTCTGAAACAGTGAGTTAAACCTGGATTCAATCTATATTTTAGAGGATAACACCGGTTAGGTCAGGGTTAGGTCTGGTATTTGGCATCATCTGGCCCGTACTTTCGCATTTTTCGCATACTTCTTAGCCAGATCCATGGGCGTTTCCTGGTTTGGATCACGTAGTAATGTAGAACCACTCTGAAACAGTGAGTTAAACCTGGATTCAATCTATATTTTAGAGGATAACACCGGTAAGGTCAGGGTCAGGTCTGGTAATTGCCATCGTCTGCCTCATACTTTCGCATTTTTCGCATACTTGTTGGCCAGATCCTGGGCGTTTTCTCGGTTGGATCACGTAGTAATGTGGTATCACACTGCCACATGAGTTAAACCTGGATTCAATCTATATTTTAGAGGATATCACCGGTTAGGTCAGGGTTAGGTTTGGTATTTGCCATCATCTGGCTCATTATTTTGCATTTTTCGCAAACTTGTTCGCCAGATCCTGGGCGTTTTCTGGTTTGGATCACGTAGTAATGTGGTTCCACACTGCAACAGTGAGTTAAACCTGGATACAATCTATATTTTAGAGGATAACACCGGTTAGGTCAGAGTTAGGTCTGGTATTTGCCATCATCTGGCTCATTGTTTCGCATTTTTCGCATACTTGTTAGCCAGATCCATGGGCGTTTTCTGGTTTGGATCACGTAGTAATGTAGAACCACTCTGAAACAGTGAGTTAAACCTGGATAAAATCAATATTTTAGAGGATAACACCGGCTAGGTCAGGGTTAGGTCTGGTATTTGCCATCATCTGGCTCATACTTTCGCATTTTTCGCATACTTGCTGGCCAGATCCAGGGCGTTTTCTTGTTTGGATCACGTAGTGATGTGGTTTCACACTGCCACATGAGTTAAACCTGGATTCAATCTATATTTTAGAGGATATCACCGGTTAGGTCAGGGTTAGGTTTGGTATTTGCCATCATCTGGCTCATACTTTCGCATTTCTCTCATACTTGTTGGCCAGATCCAGGGCGTTTTCTGGTTTGGATCACGTAGTAATGTGGTATCACAGTGCCACATGAGTTAAACCTGGATTCGATCTATATTTTAGAGGATATCACCGGTTAGGTCAGGGCTAGGTCTGGTATTTGCCATCGTCTGCCTCATACTTTCGCATTTTTCGCATACTTGTTGGCCAGATCCAGAGCGTTTTCTGGTTTGGATCACGTAGTAATGTAGAACCACTCTGAAACAGTGAGTTAAACCTGGATTCAATCTATATTTTAGAGGATAACACCGGTTAGGTCAGGGTCAGGTCTGGTATTTGCCATCGTCTGCCTCATACTTTCGCATTTTTCGCATACTTGTTGGCCAGATCCTGGGCGTTTTCTCGGTTGGATCCCGTAGTAATGTGGCACCACACTCAAACAGTGAGTTAAACCTGGATTCAATCTATATTTTAGAGGATAACACCGGTTAGGTCAGGGTTAGGTCTGGTATTTGCCAATCTCTGGCTCATACTTTCGCATTTTCCGCATACCTGTTGGCCAGATTCTGGGCGTTTTCTGGTTTGGATCACGTAGTAATGTGGTACCACACTGAAACTGTGAGTTAATCCTGGATTCGATCTATATATTAGAGGATAACACCGGTTAGGTCAGGGTTAGGTCTGGTATTTGCCATCATCTGGCTCATACTTTCGTAGTTTTCGCATACTTGTTGGCCAGATCCTGGGCGTTTTCTGGGTTGGATCACGTAGTAATGTGGCACCACACTCAAACAGTGCGTTAAACCTGGATTCAATCTATATTTTAGAGGATAACACCGGTTAGGTCAGGGTTAGGTCTGGTATTTGCCAATCTCTGGCTCATACTTTCGCATTTTTCGCATACTTGTTGGCCAGATCCAGGGCGTTTTGTGGTTTGGATCACTTAGTAATGAGGTACCACACTGCCACATGAGTTAAACCTGGATTCAATCTATATTTTAGAGGATAACACCGGTTAGATCAGGGTCAGGTCTGGTATTTGCCATCGTCTGCCTCATACTTTCGCATTTTTCGCATACTTGTTGGCCAGATCCTGGGCGTTTTCTGGTTGGATCACGTAGCAATGTGGTACCACACTGAAACTGTGAGTTAAACCTGGATTCGATCTATATTTTAGAGGATAACACCGGTTAGGTCAGGGTTAGGTCTGGTATTTGCCATCGTCTGCCTCATACTTTCGCATATTTCGCATACTTGTTGGCCAGGTCCTGGGCGTTTTCTGGGTTGGATCACGTAGTAATGTGGCACCACACTCAAACAGTGAGTTAAACCTGGATTCAATCTATATTTTAGAGGATAACACCGGTTAGGTCAGGGTTAGATTCTGGTATTTGCCATCGTCTGCCTCATACTTTCGCATATTTCGCATACTTGTTGGCCAGGTCCTGGGCGTTTTCTGGTTTGGATCACGTAGTAATGTAGAACCACTCTGAAACAGTGAGTTAAACCTGGATTCAATCTATATTTTAGAGGATAACACCGGTTAGGACAGCGTTAGGTCTGGTATTCGCCATCATCTGGCTCATACTTTCGCATTTTTCGCATACTTGCTGGCCAGATCCAGGGCGTTTTCTTGTTTGGATCACGTAGTAATGTGGTATCACACTGCCACATGAGTAAAACCTGGATTCAATCTATATTTTAGAGGATATCACCGGTTAGGTCAGGGTTAGGTTTGGTATTTGCCATCATCTGGCTCATACTTTCGCATTTCTCTCAAACTTGTTGGCCAGATCCAGGACGTTTTCTGGTTTGGATCACGTAGTAATGTGGTATCACACTGCCACATGAGTTAAACCTGGATTCAATCTATATTTTAGAGGATATCACCGGTTAGGTCAGGGCTAGGTCTGGTATTTGCCATCGTCTGCCTCATACTTTCGCATTTTTCGCATACTTGTTGGCCAGATCCAGGGCGTTTTCTGGTTTGGATCACGCAGTAATGTAGAACCACTCTGAAACAGTGAGTTAATCCTGGATTCAATCTATATTTTAGAGGATAACACCGGTGTGGTCAGGGTTAGTTCTGGTATTTGCCATCATCTGGCCCGTACTTTCGCATTTTTCGCATACTTGTTAGCCAGATCCATGGGCGTTTTCTTGTTTGGATCACGTAGTAATGTAGAACCACTCTGAAACAGTGAGTTAAACCTGGATACAATCTATATTTTAGAGGATAACACCGGTTAGGTCAGGGTTAGGTCTGGTATTTGCCATCATCTGGCTCATACTTTCGCATTTTTCGCATACTTGCTGGCCAGATCCAGGGCGTTTTCTTGTTTGGATCACGTAGTAATGTAGAACCACTCTGAAACAGTGAGTTAAACCTGGATACAATCTATATTTTAGAGGATAACACCGGTTAGGTCAGGGTTAGGTCTGGTATTTGCCATCATCTGGCTCATACTTTCGCATTTTTCGCATACTTGCTGGCCAGATCCAGGGCGTTTTCTTGTTTGGATCACGTAGTAATGTGGTACCACACTGCCACATGAGTTAAACCTGGATTCAATCTATATTTTAGAGGATATCACCGGTTAGGTCAGGGCTAGGTCAGGTATTTGCCATCGTCTGCCTCATACTTTCGCATTTTTCGCATACTTGTTGGCCATATCCAGGGCGTTTTCTGGTTTGGATCACGTAGTAATGTGGTATCACACTGCCACATGAGTTAAACCTGGATTCAATCTATATTTTAGAGGATAACAACGGTTAGGTCAGGGTTAGGTCTGGTATTTGCCACCATCTGGCACGTACTTTCGCATTTTTCGCATACTTGTTAGCCAGATCCTGGGTGTGTTCTGGTTTGGATCATGTAGTAATGTAGAACCACTCTGAAACAGTGAGTTAAACCTGGATTCAATCTATACTTTAGAGGATAACACCGGTTAGGTCAGGGTTAGGTCTGGTATTTGCCATCATCTGGCTCATTGTTTCGAATTTTTCGCATACTTGTTGGCCAGATCCTGGGCGTTTTCTGGGTTGGATCACGTAGTAATGTGGTTCCACACTGCAACAGTGAGTTAAACCTGGATTCAATCTATATTTTAGAGGATAACTCCGGTCAGGTCAGGGTTAGGTCTGGTATTTGCCATCATCTGTCCCGTACTTTCACATTTTTCGCATACTTGTTAGCCAGATCCTGGGTGTGTTCTGGTTTGGATCATGTAGTAATGTAGAACCACTCTGAAACAGTGAGTTAAACCTGGATACAATCTATACATTAGAGGGTAACACCGGCTAGGTGAGGGTTAGGTCTGGTATTTGCCATCATCTGGCTCATACTTTCGCATTTTTCGCATACTTATTGGCCAGATCCTGGGCGTTTTCTGGTTTGGATCACGTAGTAATGCAGGACCACACTGAAACAGTGAGTTAAACCTGGGTCCGATCTATATTTTAACGGATAACACCGGTTATGTCGGGGTGAGGCCTGGGATTTGACATCATCTGGCTCATAGTTTCGCATTTTTCGCATACTTGTTGGCCAGATCCAGGGCGTTTTCTGGTTTGGATCACGTAGTATTGTGGTTCCACACTGCAACAGTGAGTTAAACCTGGATTCAATCTATATTTTAGAGGATAACACCGGTTAGGTCAGGGTTAGGTCTGGTATTTGCCATCGTCTGCCTCATACTTTCGCATTTTTCGCATACTTGTTGGCCAGATCCTGGGCGTTTTCTGGTTTGGATCACGTAGTAATGTAGAACCACTCTGAAACAGTGAGTTAAACCTGGATTCAATCTATATTTTAGAGGATAACACCGGTTAGGTCAGGGTTAGGTCTGGTATTTGCCATCGTCTGCCTCATACTTTCGCATTTACCGCATACTTGTTGGCCAGATCCAGGGCGTTTTCTGGTTTGGATCACGTAGTAATGTAGAACCACCCTGAAACAGTGAGTTAAACCTGGATTCGATCTATATTTTAGAGGATAACACCGGTTAGGTCAGGGTTAGGTCTGGTATTTGCCATCGTCTGCCTCATACTTTCGCATATTTCGCATACTTGTTGGCCAGGTCCTGGGCGTTTTCTGGGTTGGATCACGTAGTAATGTGGCACCACACTCAAACAGTGAGTTAAACCTGGATTCAATCTATATTTTAGAGGATAACACCGGTTAGGTCAGGGTTAGATTCTTGTATTTGCCATCGTCTGCCTCATACTTTCGCATATTTCGCATACTTGTTGGCCAGGTCCTGGGCGTTTTCTGGTTTGGATCACGTAGTAATGTAGAACCACTCTGAAACAGTGAGTTAAACCTGGATTCAATCTATATTTTAGAGGATAACACCGGTTAGGACAGCGTTAGGTCTGGTATTCGCCATCATCTGGCTCATACTTTCGCATTTTTCGCATACTTGCTGGCCAGATCCAGGGCGTTTTCTGGTTTGGATCACGTAGTAATGTGGTATCACACTGCCACATGAGTTAAACCTGGATTCAATCTATATTTTAGAGGATATCACCTGTTAGGTCAGGGCTAGGACTGGTATTTGCCATCGTCTGCCTCATACTTTCGCATTTTTCGCATACTTGTTGGCCAGATCCAGGGCGTTTTCTGGTTTGGATCACGCAGTAATGTAGAACCACTCTGAAACTGTGAGTTAATCCTGGATTCAATCTATATTTTAGAGGATAACACCGGTTTGGTCAGGGTTAGTTCTGGTATTTGCCATCATCTGGCCCGAACTTTCGCATTTTTCGCATACTTGTTAGCCAGATCCATGGGCGTTTTCTTGTTTGGATCACGTAGTAATGTAGAACCACTCTGAAACAGTGAGTTAAACCTGGATACAATCTATATTTTAGAGGATAACACCGGTTAGGTCAGGGTTAGGTCTGGTATTTGCCATCATCTGGCTCATACTTTCGCATTTTTCGCATACTTGCTGGCCAGATCCAGGGCGTTTTCTTGTTTGGATCACGTAGTAATGTGGTACCACACTGCCACATGAGTTAAACCTGGATTCAAACTATATTATAGAGGATAACACCGGTTAGGTCAGGGTTAGGTCTGGTATTTGCCATCATCTGGCTCATACTTTCGCATTTTTCGCATACTTGCCGGCCAGATCCAGGGCGTTTGCTTGTTTGGATCACGTAGTAATGTGGTATCACACTGCCACATGAGTTAAACCTGGATTCAATCTATATTTTAGAGGATATCACCGGTTAGGTCAGGGCTAGGTCTGGTATTTGCCATCGTCTGCCTCATACTTTCGCATTTTTCGCATACTTGTTGGCCATATCCACGGCGTTTTCTGGTTTGGATCACGTAGTAATGTGGTATCACACTGCCACATGAGTTAAACCTGGATTCAATCTATATTTTAGAGGATAACAACGGTTAGGTCAGGGTTAGGTCTGGTATTTGCCACCATCTGGCACGTACTTTCGCATTTTTCGCATACTTGTTAGCCAGATCCTGGGTGTGTTCCGGTTTGGATCACGTAGTAATGTAGAACCACTCTGAAACAGTGAATTAAACCTGGATTCAATCTATACTTTAGAGGATAACACCGGTTAGGTCAGGGTTAGGTCTGGTATTTGCCATCATCTGGCTCATTGTTTCGAATTTTTCGCATACTTGTTGGCCAGATCCTGGGCGTTTTCTGGTTTGGATCACGTAGTAATGTGGTTCCACACTGCAACAGTGAGTTAAACCTGGATACAATCTATATTTTAGAGGATAACACCGGTTAGGTCAGGGTTAGGTCTGGTATTTGCCATTATCTGTCCCATACTATCGCATTTTTCACCTACTTGTTGGCCAGATCCTGGGCGTTTTCTGGGTTGGATCACGTAGTAATGTGGCACCACACTCAAACAGTGAGTTAAACCTGGATTCAATCTATATTTTAGAGGATAACGCCGGTCAGGTCAGGGTTAGGTCTGGTATTTGCCATCATCTGGCCCGTACTTTCACATTTTTCGCATACTTGTTAGCCAGATCCTGGGCGTTTTCTGGGTTGGATCACGTAGTATTGTGGTTCCGCACTGCAACAGTGAGTTAAACCTGGATACAATCTATATATTAGAGGGTAACACCGGCTAGGTGAGGGTTAGGTCTGGTATTTGCCATCATCTGGCTCATACTTTCGCTTTTTTCGCATACTTGTTGGCCAGATCCAGGGCGTTTTCTGGTTTGGATCACGTAGTAATGTGGTACCACACTGCCACATGAGTTAAAGCTGGATTCAATTTATATTTTACAGGATATCACCGGTTAAGTCAGGGCTAGGTCTGGTATTTGCCATCGTCTGCCTCATAGTTTCGCATTTTTCGCATACTTGTTGGTCAGATCCTGGGCGTTTTCTGGTTTGGATCAGGTAGTAATGAGGTTCCACACTGCAACAGTGAGTTAAACCTGGATACAATGTATATTTTAGAGGATAACACCGGTTATGTCAGGGTTAGGTCTGGTATTTGCCATCATCTGGCTCATAGTTTCGCATTTTTCGCATACTTATTTGCCAGATCCTGGGCGTTTTCTGGTTTGGATCACCTAGTAATGTGGTTCCGCACTGCAACAGTGAGTTAAACCTGGATACAATCTATACATTAGAGGGTAACACCGGCTAGGTGAGGGTTAGGTCTGGTATTTGCCATCATCTGGCTCATACTTTCGCTTTTTTCGCATACTTGTTGGCCAGATCCAGGGCGTTTTCTGGTTTGGATCACGTAGTATTGTGGTTCCACACTGCAACAGTGAGTTAAACCTGGATTCAATCTATATTTTAGAGGATAACACCGGTTAGGTCAGGGTTAGGTCTGGTATTTGCAATCGTCTGCCTCATACTTTCGCATTTTTCGCATACTTGTTGGCCAGATCCTGGGCGTTTTCTGGTTTGGATCACGTAGTAATGTAGAACCACTCTGAAACAGTGAGTTAAACCTGGATTCAATCTATATTTTAGAGGATAACACCGGTTAGGTCAGTGTTAGGTCTGGTATTTGCCATCGTCTGCCTCATACTTTCGCATTTATCGCATACTTGTTGGCCAGATCCAGGGCGTTTTCTGGTTTGGATCACGTAGTAATGTAGAACCACCCTGAAACAGTGAGTTAAACCTGGATTCGATCTATATATTAGAGGATAACACTGGTTAGGTCAGGGTTAGGTCTGGTATTTGCCATCATCTGGCCCGTACTTTCGCATTTTTCGCATACTTGTTAGCCAGATCCTGGGCGTGTTCAAGTTTGGATCACTTAGTAATGTGGCACCACACTCGAAGAGTGAGTTAAACCTGGTTTCAATCTATATTTTAGAGGATAACACCGGTTAGGTCAGGGTTAGGTCTGGTGTTTGGCATCATCTGGCTCATACTTTCGCATTTTTCGCATACTTGTTGGCCAGATCCAGGGCGTTTTCTTGATTGGATCACGTAGTAATGTGGTTCACACTGCCACATTGGATAAACCTGGATTCAGTCTATATTTTAGAGGATATCACCGGTTAGGTCAGGCTTAGGTTTGGTATTTGCCATCATCTGGCCCGTAGTTTCGCATTTTTCGCATACTTGTTAGCCAGATCCATGGGCGTTTTCTGGTTTGGATCACGTAGTAATGTAGAACCACTCTGAAACACTGAGTTAAACCTGGATGCAATCTATATTTTAGAGGATAACACCGGCTAGGTCAGGGTTAGGTCGGGTATTTGCCATCATCTGGCTCATTATTTCGCATTTTTCGCAAACTTGTTGGCCAGATCCTGGGCGTTTTCTGGTTTGGATCACGTAGTAATGTGGTTCCACACTGCAACAGTGAGTTAAACCTGGATTCAATCTATATTTTAGAGGATAACACCTGTTAGGTCAGGGTTAGGTCTGGTATTTGCCATCATCTGGCTCATACTTTTGCATTTTTCGCATTCTTGTTGGCCAGATCCAGGGCGTTTTCTTGATTGGATCACGTAGTAATGTGGTTCACACTGCCACATTGGATAAACCTGGATTCAATCTATATTTTAGAGGATATCACCGGTTAGGTCAGGGTTAGGTTTGGTATTTGCCATCATCTAGCTCATACTTTCGCATTTCTCTCATACTTGTTGGCCAGATCCAGGGCGTTTTCTGGTTTGGATTACGTAGTAATGTGGTATCACACTGCCACATGAGTTAAACCTGGATTCAATCTATATTTTACAGGATATCACCGGTTAGGTCAGGGTTAGTTCTGGTATTTCCCATCATCTGGCCCGTACTTTCGCATTTTTCGCATACTTGTTAGCCAGATCCATGGGCGTTTTCTGGTTTGGATCACGTAGTAATGTAGAACCACTCTGAAACAGTGAGTTAAACCTGGATACAATCTATATTTTAGAGGATAACACCGGCTAGGTCAGGGTTAGGTCAGGTATTTGCCATCATCTGGCTCATTGTTTCGCATTTTTCGCAAACTTGTTGGCCAGATCCTGGGCGTTTTCTGGTTTGGATCACGTAGTAATGTGGTACCACACTGCCACATGAGTTAAACCTGGATTCAATCTATATTATAGAGGATAACACCGGTTAGGTCAGGGTTAGGTCTGGTTTTTGCCATCATCTGGCTCATACTTTCGCATTTTTCGCATACTTGCTGGCCAGATCCAGGGCGTTTTCTTGTTTGGATCACGTAGTGATGTGGTATCACACTGCCACATGACTTAAACCTGGATTCAATCTATATTTTAGAGGATATCACCGGTTAGGTCAGGGTTAGGTTTGGTATTTGCCATCATCTGGCTCATACTTTCGCATTTCTCTCATACTGGTTGGCCAGTTCCAGGGCGTTTTCTGGTTTGGATCACGTAGTAATGTGGTTCCACACTCCAACAGTGAGTTAAACCTGGATTCAATCTATATTTTAGAGGATAACACTGGCCATGTCAGGGTTAGGTCTGGTATTTGCCATCATCTGGCTCATTGTTTCGCATTTTTCGCAAACATGTTGGCCAGATCCTGGGCGTTTTCTGGTTTGGATCACGTAGTAATGTGGTACCACACTGCCACATGAGTTAATCCAGGATTCAATCTATATTTTAGAGGATAACACCGGTTAGGTCAGGGTTAGGTCTGGCATTTGCCATCATCTGGCCCATACTTTCGCATTATTCGCATACTTGTTGGCCAGATACTGGGCGTTTTCTGGTTTGGATCACGTACTAATGTGGTTCCACACTGCAACAGTGAGCTAAACCTGGATACAATCTATATTCTAGAGGATAACACCGGTTAGGTCAGGGTTAGGTCTGGTATTTGCCATCACGTGGCTCATAGTTTTGCATTTTTCGGATACTTATTGGCCAGATCCTGGGCGTTTTCTGGTTTGGATCACGAAGTAATGTGGTTCCACACTGCAACAGTAAGTTAAACCTGGATACAATCTATATTTTAGAGGATAACACCGGTTAGGTCAGGGTTAGGTCTGGTATTTGCCATCATCTGGCTCATTTTTTCGCATTTTTCGCAAACTTGTTGGCCAGATCCTGGGCGTTTTCTGGTTTGGATCACGTAGTAATGTGGTTCCACACTGCAACAGTGTGTTAAACCTGGATACAATCTATATTTTAGAGGATAACACCGGTTAGGTCAGGGTTAGGTCTGGTATTTGCCATCATCTGGCCCATACTTTCGCATTATTCGCATACTTGTTGGCCAGATACTGGGCGTTTTCTGGTTTGGATCACGTACTAATGTGGTTCCACACTGCAACAGTGAGCTAAACCTGGATACAATCTATATTCTAGAGGATAACACCGGTTAGGTCAGGGTTAGGTCTGGTATTTGCCATCACGTGGCTCATAGTTTTGCATTTTTCGGATACTTATTGGCCAGATCCTGGGCGTTTTCTGGTTTGGATCACGAAGTAATGTGGTTCCACACTGCAACAGTAAGTTAAACCTGGATACAATCTATATTTTAGAGGATAACACCGGTTAGGTCAGGGTTAGTTCTGCTTTCTGCCATAATCTGGCACATACTTTCGAATTTTTCGCATACTTGTTGGCCAGATCCTGGGCGTTTTCTGGTTTGGATCACGTAGTAATGTGGTACCACACTGCAAGAGTGAGTTAAACCTGGATACAATCTATATTTTAGAGGATAACACCGGTTAGGCCAGGGTTAGGTCTGGTATTTGCCATCATCTGGCTCATACTTTCGCATTTCTTTCAAACTTGTTGGCCAGATCCAGGGCGTTTTCTGGTTTGGATCACGTAGCAATGTGGTACCACACTGCCACATGAGTTAAACCTGGATTCAATCTATATTATAGAGGATAACTCCGGTTAGGTCAGGGTTAGGTCTGGTATTTGCCATTATCTCTCTCATACTATCGCATTTTTCGCAAACTTGTTGGTCAGATCCTGGGCGTTTTCTGGTTTGGATCAGGTAGTAATGAGGTTCCACACTGCAACAGTGAGTTAAACCTGGATACAATGTATATTTTAGAGGATAACACCGGTTAAGTCAGGGTTAGGTCTGGTATTTGCCATCATCTGGCCCGTACTTTCGCATTTTTCGCATACTTGTTAGCCAGATCCTGGGCGTTTTCTGGTTTGGATCACGTAGTAATGTAGAACCACTCTGAAACAGTGAGTTAAACCTGGATTCAATCTATACTGTAGAGGATAACACCGGTTAGGTCAGGGTTAGGTCTGGTATTTGCCATCGTCTGCCTCATACTTTCGCATTTTTCACCTACTTGTTGGCCAGATACTGGGCGCTTTCTGGGTTGGATCACGTAGTAATGTGGCACCACACTCAAACAGTGAGTTAATCCTGGATTCAATCAATATTTTAGAGGATGACACGGATTAGGTCAGGGTTAGGTCTGGTATTTGCCATCGTCTGCCTCATGCTTTCGCATTTTTCGCAAACTTGTTGGCCAGATCCAGGGCGTTTTCTGGTTTGGATCACGTAGTAGTGTAGAAACACTCTGAAACAGTGAGTTGAACCTGTATTCAATTTATATTTTAGGGGATAACACCGGATAGGTCAGGGTTAGGTCTGGTATTTGCCATCATCTGGCCCATACTTTCGCATTTTTCGCATACTTGTTGGCCAGATCCTGGGCGTTTTCTGGTTTGGATCACGCAGTAATTTGGTACCACACTGAAACAGTGAGTTAATCCTGGATTCAATCTATATTTTAGAGGATAACAGCGGTTAGGTCAGGGTTAGGTCTAGTATTTGCCATTATCTCTCTCATACTATCGCATTTTCCACCTACTTGTTGGCCAGATCCTGGGCGTTTTCTGGTTTGGATCACGTAGTAATGTGGTATCACACTGCCATTAGAGTTAAACCTGGATTCAATCTATATTTTACAGGATAACACTGGTTAGGTCAGGGTTAGGTCTGGTATTTGCCATCGTCTGCCTCATACTTTCGCATTTTTCGCATACTTGTTGGTCAGATCCTGGGCGTTTTCTGGTTTGGATCAGGTAGTAATGAGGTTCCACACTGCAACAGTGAGTTAAACCTGGATACAATGTATATTTTAGAGGATAACACCGGTTATGTCAGGGTTAGGTGTGGTATTTGCCATCATCTGGCTCATACTTTCGCATTTTTCGCATACTTGTTGGCCAGATCCAGAGCGTTTTCAGGTTTGGATCACGTAGTGATGTGGTATCACACTGCCATTAGAGTTAAACCTGGATTCAATCTATATTTTACAGGATAACACTGGTTAGGTCAGGGTTAGGTCTGGTAATTGCCATCGTCTGCCTCATACTTTCGCATTTTTCGCATACTTGTTGGCCAGATACTGGGCGCTTTCTGGGTTGGATCACGCAGTAATGTGGCACCACACTCAAACAGTGAGTTAGACCTGGATTCAATCTATATTTTAGAGGATAACACCGGTTAGGTCAGGGTTAGGTCTGGTATTTGTCATCGTCTGCCTCATACTTTCGCATTTTTCGGATACTTGTTCGCCAGATCCAGGGCGTTTTCTGGTTTGGATCACGTAGTAATGTGGTACCACACTGAAACTGAGAGTTAATCCTGGATTCGATCTATATATTAGAGGGTAACACCGGTTAGGTCAGGGTTAGGTCTGGTATTTGCCATCGTCCGGCTCATAGTTTCGCATTTTTCACATACTTATTTGCCAGATCCTGGGCGTTTTCTGGGTTGGATCACGTAGTAATGTGGCACCACACTCAAACAGTGAGTTAAACCTGGATTCAATCTATATTTTAGAGGATAACACCGGTTAGTTCAGGGTTCGGTCTGGTATTTGCCATCATCTGGCTCATACTTTCGCATTTTTAGCATACTTGTTGGCCTGATCCTGGGCGTTTTCTGGTTTGGATCACGTAGTAATGTGGTACCACACTGAAACAGTGAATTAATCCTGGATTCGATCTATATATTAGAGGGTAACACAGGTTAGGTCAGGGTTAGGTCAGGTATTTGCCATCATCTGGCGCATACTTTCGCAATTTTCGCATACTTTTTGGCCATATCCTAGGCGTTTTCTGGGTTGGATCACGTAGGAGTGTCATGCCACACTGAAACAGTGAATTAATCCTGGATTCGATCTATATATTAGTGGGTAACACCGGTTAGGTTTGGGTTAGGTCTGGTGTTTGGTATTGCCTGGCCCATACTTTCGCATACTTCGTATAAATGTTGTCCAGATCCTGGGCTTTTTCTGGTATGGATCACGTAGTAATGTGGTACCACAATGAAGCAGCGGGTTAAACCGGGGTCCGATCAATTCTTTAGAGGGTAACACCGGTTAGGTCTGGGTCAGGTCTGGGATTCGCCATCATCTGGCTCATACTTTTTTTTTTTTTTTTTTTTTTTTTTTTTTTTTTTTTTTGTCGTGGGGAAAATCTTCGAAAGACTCCCTCCCACCTCCTTGGGGAGAGGTGTGAGGGGTGTGTGGGATTCCCCGCGCCCGTACAACAACAGGCGCGGGACCTACCCACTAAAAACCCCACGGTGACCCTTCGGCACGCTTTGGGAGGATACCGGGAATCGCTCGAAGCATTCTTCCGGTATCCTCCCCGTGCCCGCGCTTTCGCGCCCATCCCCCGGGGGGACAATCGGTCCCCCCAGTAGACACACTGCCTCATAGCGGCGGGACGGGGCCACTCCATCCCGCCGCTATCCGTCCCGGGGCCGCGTTTAGTGGCGGCTGCGAGCCCCAACTCGCAACCGCCCGCGACCCCGTTTCCACCCCTCGGCGGCCGGGCGTTCATGGCCGCACCAGACCGCCGAGGGTGCCTCCCCTTGCGTCGGACCGGTAGGGGGAGGCACTTCTACCCCCAACCGGTCCGACCCGGCGCCGCCTGGCGGGAGGAGGGTCCCCTCAGGACCCCCCTCCCAGCCTAGGTCATCCGCCACGCCGAGGCGGCCGCCCGCGACGCCTCGCGACCGGGCGACGACCTCGGGCCACCGCACGAGCGCGAGCTTCAGCGCGCCGCTGAAGCTCGCGCTCCCTCCCCGCGGCCTCCTTCTGCAACATTACGTTCTCGCAGAAGGAGGCCACGGCCCTCCACTTCTCCTCGCTGCCGAGCATGGCGCGCACCACGCCCGGCAGCGAGACATCCCGCCCGACGACGCCGACCAGGACACGGCGCTCCCCCTCCCACGCGGGGCATACCTCCAGGGTATGATCCGCCGTGTCCTGCTCAGCGTCGCAGTGGCAGCAACGCGCCGTCGGCTCCTTCCCTATCCGGCACAGGTATCTTCCGAAGCTGCCATGCCCGGAAAATACCTGTGCCATCCGGTAGGTGAGGCTGCCATGGCCTCTGTCCAGCCACTCCTTCAGGAGTGGCCGAACCGCCCCGACAGTCCGGTGCCCCGCGGTTGGCAGAGCCAGCCGCTCCTGCCACGCGAGCAACACGGACTGCCGGGCCTGGCGCTTCAAATCGCCCCAAGCAGGTTCCTGCCCGCCCGGGACCGCCCCCACCCCCGCGCGACGGTCGACGCGGTGCCGGTACATCACCGCGTGCGACCGCGCGAGCAGGTCCATGGGCGGCATCCCCGCTAGAACCGTCGCCGCCTCGTGTGACATGGTCCGATACCCGCGGACGACCCTGAGCGCCATGCGCCTCTGCACCCGACGCAGCATAGTCATGCTGCGCCGGGAGGCAGCCAGGTCGTCCGCCCAGACGGGGGCCCCGTATAGGGCCACCGACTGGACCATTGCCACATAGAGGCGACGAACTCGGCCCGCCGGGCCCCCCAGGTTGGGCAGGATCCGGCCCAGAGCCGCAACCATCCTTTCCAACCGGGGGACCAGGCAGCGGAAATGCTCCTCGAAACGCCAGTGGCTATCGAGGATCAGCCCTAGATACCTGATCCGGGGCTTCACCTCGATGTCAGCCCCACCCACCCGGATCAGAGGGGGTGGCGGATCCTGCCGAGGTGAATGAAACGCAATCACCTCGGTCTTATGGACCGCCACCGTCATCCCCATCCCCCTGATCCGGTCGATCTGGCTCATACTTTCGCATTTGTCGCATACTTGTTGGCCAGATCCAGGGCGTTTTCTGGTTTGGTTCACGTAGTAATGTGGTACCGCACTGAAACAGTGAAGTAATCCTGGATTCGATCTATATATTAGAGGGTAACACCGGTTAGGTTTAGGTTAGGTCTGGTATTTGCCATCATCTGGCTCATACTTTCGCATTTTTCGCATACTTGTTGGCCTGGTCCTGGGCGTGTTCTGGTTTGGATCACGTAGTAATATGGCACCACACTGAAACAGTGAGTTAATCCTGGATTCAATCTATATTTTTGAGGATAACACCGGTTAGGTTTAGGTTAGGTCTGGTATTTGCCATCATCTGGCTCATACTTTCGCATTTTTCGCATACTTGTTGGCCTGGTCCTGGGCGTCTTCTGGTTTGGATCACGTAGTAATATGGCACCACACTGAAACAGTGAGTTAATCCTGGATTCAATCTATATTTTTGAGGATAACACCGGTTAGTTCAGGGTTAGTTCTGGTATTTACTATAATCTGGCTCATACTTTCGCATTTTTTGCATACTTTTTGGCCATATCCTGGGCGTTTTCTGGGTTGGATCACGTAGGAGTGTCATGCCACACTGAAACAGTGAGTTAAACCTGGATTCAATCTATATTTTAGAGGGTAACACCGGTTAGGTCTGGGTTAGGTCTGGTATTTGCCATCATCCGGCTCATACTTTCACATATTTCGCATACTTGTTGGCCAGATCCTGGGAGTTTTCTGGTTTGGATCACGTAGTAATGTAGAACCACTCTGAAACAGTGAGTTAAACCTGGATTCAATCTATATTTTAGAGGATAACACCGGTTACGTCAGGGTTAGGTCTGGTATTTGCCATCATCCGGCTCATACTTTCACATATTTCGCATACTTGTTGGCCAGATCCTGGGAGTTTTCTGGTTTGGATCACGTAGTAATATAGAACCGCTCTGAAACAGTGAGTTAAACCTGGATTCAATCTATATTTTAGAGGATAACTCCGGTTAGGTCAGGGTTAGGTCTGGTATTTGCCATCATCTGGCCCATACTTTCGCATTTTTCGCATACTTGTTAGCCAGTTCCTGGGCGTTTTCTGGTTTGGATCACGTAGTAATGTTGAACCGCACTGAAACAGTGGGTTAAACCAGGATTCAATCTATATTTTAGAGGGTAACACCGGTTAGGTCAGGGTTAGGTCTGGTATTTGCCATCATCCGGCTCATACTTTCACATATTTCGCATACTTGTTGGCCAGATCCTGGGAGTTTTCTGGTTTGGATCACGTAGTAATGTAGAACCACTCTGAAACAGTGAGTTAAACCTGGATTCAATCTATATTTTAGAGGATAACACCGGTTACGTCAGGGTGAGGTCTGGTATTTGCCATCATCTGGCTCATACTTACGCATTTTTCGCATACTTATTGGCCAGATCCTGGGCGTTTTCTGGTTTGGATCACGTAGTAATGTAGGACCACTCTGAAACAGTGAGTTAAACCTGGATACAATCTGTATTTTAGAGGATAACACCGGTTAGGTCAGGGTTAGGTCTGGTATTTGCCGTCATCTGGCTCATACTTTCGCATTTTTCGCATACTTGTCGGCCAGATCCAGGGCGTTTTCTGGTTTGGATCACGTAGTA
This sequence comes from Colletes latitarsis, assembly GCF_051014445.1. Lineage (NCBI taxonomy): Eukaryota > Metazoa > Arthropoda > Insecta > Hymenoptera > Colletidae > Colletes > Colletes latitarsis. The sequence goes on from NW_027488371.1 coordinate 10,104,210, forward strand.
ATGTGGTACCACACTGAAACAGTGAATTAATCCTGGATTCGATCTATATATTAGAGGGTAACACCGGTTAGGTCAGGGTTAGGTCTGCTATTTGCCATCATCTGGCTCATAGTTTCGCATTTTTCGCATACTTATTGGCCAGATCCTGGGCGTTCTCTGGTTTGGATCACGTAGTAATGTGGTTCCACACTGCAACAGTGAGCTAAACCTGGATACAATGTATATTTTAGAGGATAAGACCGGTTAGGTCAGGGTTAGGTTTGGCATTTGCCATCATCTGTCTCATACTTTCGCATTTTTCGCATACTTATTGGCCAGATCCTGGGCGTTTTCTGGTTTGGATCACGTAGTAATGCAGGACCACACTGAAACAGTGAGTTAAACCTGGGTCCGATCTATATTTTAACGGATAACACCGGTTATGTCGGGGTGAGGCCTGGGATTTGACATCATCTGGCTCATAGTTTCGCATTTTTCGCATACTTATTGACCAGATACTGGGCGTTTTCTGGTTTGGATCACGTAGTAATGTGGTTCCACACTGCATCAGTGAGTCAAACCTGGATTCAATCTATATTTTAGAGGATAACACCGGTTAGGTCAGTGTTAGGTCTGGTATTTGCCATCATCTGGCTCATACTTTCGCATTTTTCGCATACTTCTTGGCCAGATCCTGGGCGTTTTCTGGTTTGGACCACGTAGTAATGTGGTACCACACTGAAACAGTGAGTTAATCTTGGATTCAATCTATATTTTAACGGATAACACCGGTTATGTCGGGGTGAGGCCTGGGATTTGACATCATCTAGCTCATAGTTTCGCATTTTTCGCATACTTGTTAGCCAGATCCTGGGCGTTTTCTGGTTTGGCTCACGTAGTAATGTGGTACCACACTGCAACAGTGAGTTAAACCTGGATTCAATATATATTTTAGAGGGTAACACCGGTTAGGTTTGGGTTAGGTCTGGTATTCGATATTATTCTGCCCATACTTTCCCATATTTCGTATAAATGTTGGCCAGATCCTGGGCTTTTTCTGGTATGGCTCACGTAGTAATGTGGTACGACAATGAAACAGTGGGTTAAACCAGGATTCAATCTATATTTTAGAGGATAACACCGGTTTGGTCAGGGTTAGGTCAGGTATTGTCCATCATCTGGCTCATACATTCGCATTTTTCGCATACTTGTTGGCCAGATCCTGTGCGTTTTCTGGGTTGGATCACGTAGTATTGTGGTACCACACTGAAACAGTGAATTAATCCTGGGTCCGATCTATATTTTAAAGGATAACACCGGTTAGGTCAGGACAAGGTCTGGTATTTGCCATCATCTGGCTCATAGTTTCGCATTTTTCGCATACATGTTGGCCAGATCCTGGGCGTTTTCTGGGTTGGGTCACGTAGTAATGTGGTACCACACTGCAACAGTGAGTTAAACCTGGATTCAATATATATTTTAGAGGGTAACACCGGTTAGGTTTGGGTTAGGTCTGGTATTTGATATTATTCTGCCCATACCTTCCCATATTTCGTATAAATGTTGGCCAGAACCTGGGCGTTTTCTGGTTTCGATCACGTAGTAATGTGGTACCGCACTGAAACAGTGAATTAATCCTGGGTCCGATCTATATTTTAAAGGATAACACCGGTTAGGTCAGGATAAGGTCTGGTATTTGGCATCATCTGGCTCATACTTTCGCATTTTTCGCATACTTGTTGGTCATATCCTGGGCGTTTTCTGGTTTGGGTCACGTAGTAATGTGGTACCACACTGCAACAGTGAGTTAAACCTGGATTCAATATATATTTTAGAGGGTAACACCGGATAGGTTTGGGTTAGGTCTGGTATTTGATATTATTCTGCCCATACTTTCCCATATTTCGTATAAATGTTGGCCAGATCCTGGGCTTTTTCTGGTATGGCTCACGTATTAATGTGGTACGACAATGAAACAGCGGGTTAAACCGGGGCCCGATCAATTCTTTAGAGGATAACACCGGTAAGGTCTGGGTAAGGTCTGGGATTCGCCATCATCTCGCTCATACTTTCACTTTTTTCGAATAATTGTTGGCCTAATGCTGGCTTTTTCTGGGTTGGATCACGTAGAAATGTGGTACAACACTTGAACAGTGAATTAATCCTGGGTCCGATCTATATTTTAAAGGATAACACCGGTTAGGTCGGGGTGAGGTCTGGGATTTGCCATCATCTGGCTCATACTTTCGCATTTTTCGCATACTTGTTGGCCAGATCCGGGGCGTTTTCTGGTTTGGATCACGTAGTAATGTGGTACCACACTGCCACATGCCTTAAACCTGGATTCAATCTCTATTTTAGAGGATAACACCGGTTAGGTCAGGGTTAGATCTGGTATTTGCCATCATCTGGCCCAGAATTTCGCATTTTTCGCATACTTGTTGGCCAGATCCTGGGCGGTTTCTGGGTTGGATCAGGTAGTAGTGTGGTAACGCACTGAAACAGCGAAGTAATCCTGGATTCGATCTATATATTAGAGGGTAACACCGGTTAGGTTTGTGTTAGGTCTGGTATTTGACATCATCTGGCTTATGCTTTCGCATTTTTCGCATACTTGTAGGCCAGATCATGGGCGTTTTCTGGTTTGGATCACGTAGTAATGTGGTACCACAATGAAGCAGTGAGTTAATGCTGGATTCGATCTTTATATTAGAGGGTAACACCGGTTAGGTTTGGGTTAGGTCGGGTATTTGCCATCATCTGGCTCATACTTTCGCATTTTTCGCATACCTGTTGGCCAGATCCTGGGCGTTTTCTGGTTTCTATCACGTAGTAATGTGGTACCACACTGCCACATGCCTTAAACCTGGATTCAATCTCTATTTCAGAGGATAACACCGGTTAGGTCAGGGTTAGATCTGGTATTTGCCATCATCTGGCCCAGAATTTCGCATTTTTCGCATACTTGTTGGCCAGATCCTGGTCGTTTTCAGGTTTGAGTCACGTATTAATGTGGTGCGACATTGCAACAGTGAGTTAAACCTGGATTCAATCTATATTTTAGACGATAACACCGGTTAGGTCAGGTTAGGTCTGGCATTTGCCATCATCTGGCTCATACTTTCGCCTTTTGCACCTATATGTTTGCCTGATCCTGGGCGTTTTCTGGATTGGATCACGTAGTAATGTGGTACCACACTGAAACAGTGGGTTAAACCAGGATTCAATCTATATTTTAGAGGATAACACCGGTTGGGTCAGGGTTAGGTCAGGTATTTTCCATCATCTGGCTCATACTTTCGCATTTTTCGCATACTTGTTGGCCAGATCCTGGACGTTTTCTGGGTTGGAACAGGTGGTAGTGTGGTACCGCACTGAAACAGTGAAGTAATCCTGGATTCGATTTATATATTAGAGGGTAACACCGGTAAGGTTTGGGTTAGGTCTGGTATTTGCCATCATCTGGCTCATGCTTTCGCATTTTTCGCATGCTTGTTGGTCAGATCCTGGGCGTGTTCTGGTTTGCATCACGTAGTAATGTGTTACCACACTGCAACAGTGAGCTAAACCTGGATTTAATCTATATTTTAGAGGATAACACCGGGTAGGTCAGGGTTAGGTCTGGTATTTGCCATCATCTGGCTCATGCTTTCGCATTTTTCGCATACTTGTTGGCCAGATCCGGGGCTTTTTCTGGTTTGGATCACGTAGTAATGCGGAACCACACTGCCACATGAGTTAAACCTGGATTCAATCTATATTTTAGAGGATAACACCGGTTAGGTCAGGGTTAGGTCTGGTATTTGCCATCATCTGGCTCATACTTTCGCATTTTTCGCATACTTGTTGGCCAGATCCTAGGCGTTTTCTGGGTTGGATCGGGTAGTAGTGTGGTACCGCACTGAAACAGTGAAGTAATCCTGGATTCGATCTATATATTAGAGGGTAACACCGGTTAGGTTTGGGTTAGGTCTGGTATTTGCCATCATCTGACTCATGCTTTCGCATTTTTCGCATACTTGTTGGCCAGATCCTGGGCGTTTTCTAGTTTGCATCACGTAGTAATGTGGTACCACACTGATACAGTGAGTTAGGCTTGGATTCAATTTATATTTTAGAGGATAACACCGGCTAGGTCAGGGTTAGGTCTGGTATTTGCCATCATCTGACTCATGCTTTCGCTTTTTTCGCATGCTTGTTGGTCAGATCCTGGGCGTGTTCTGGTTTGCATCACGTAGTAATGTGGTACCACACTGATACAGTTAGTTAAGCCTGGATTCGATCTATATACTAGAGGGTAACACCGGTTAGGTTTGGGTTAGGTCTGGTATTTGCCATCATCCTGCTCATACTTTCGCATTTTTCGCATACTTGTTGGCCAGATTCTGGGCGTTTTCTGGGTTGGAACAGGTAGTAGTGTGGTACCGCACTGAAACAGTGAAGTAATTCTGGATTCGATCTATATAGTAGAGGGTAACACCGGTTAGGTTTGGGTTAGGTCTGGTATTTGCCATCATCTGGCTCATGCTTTCGCATTTTTCGCATACTTGTTGGCCAGATCCTGGGCGTTTTCTGGGTTGGAACAGGTAGTAGTGTAGTACAGCACTGAAACAGTGAATTAATCCTGGATTCGATCTATATAGTAGAGGGTAACACCGGTTAGGTTTGGGTTAGGTCTGGTATTTGCCATCACCTGGCTCAAACTTTCGCCTTTTATCACTTACTTTTTGGCCTGATCCTGGGCGTTTTCTGGGTTGGATCGCGTAGCAGTGTGGTACCACACTGAAACAGTGGGTTAAACCAGGATTCAATCTATATTATAGAGGATAACACCGGTTAGGTCAGAGTTAGGTCTGGTATTTGCCATCATCTGGCTCATACTTTCGCATTTTTCGCATACTTGTTGGCCAGATCCTGGGCGTTTTCTGGTTTTGATCACGTTGTAATGTGGCACCACACTCAAACCGTGAGTTAAACCTGGATTCAATCTATATAATAGAAGAATAACACCAGTTAGGTCAGGGTCAGGTCTGGTATTTGCCATGATCATGCTCATACTTTCGCATATTTCGCATACTTGTTGGACAGATCCTGGGCGTGTTCTGGTTTTGATCACGTTATAATGTGGTACGACAATGAAACAGCGGGTTAAACCGGTGCCCGATCAATTCTTTAGAGGATAACACCGGTAAGGTCTGGGTAAGGTCTGGGATTCGCCATCATCTCGCTCATACTTTCACTTTTTTCGAATAATTGTTGGCCTAATGCTGGCTTTTTCTGGGTTGGATCACGTAGAAATGTGGTACAACACTTGAACAGTGAATTAATCCTGGGTCCGATCTATATTTTAAAGGATAACACCGGTTAGGTCGGGGTGAGGTCTGGGATTTGCCATCATCTGGCTCATACTTTCGCATTTTTCGCATACTTGTTGGCCAGATCCGGGGCGTTTTCTGGTTTGGATCACGTAGTAATGTGGTACCACACTGCCACATGCCTTAAACCTGGATTCAATCTCTATTTTAGAGGATAACACCGGTTAGGTCAGGGTTAGATCTGGTATTTGCCATCATCTGGCCCAGAATTTCGCATTTTTCGCATACTTGTTGGCCAGATCCTGGGCGGTTTCTGGGTTGGATCAGGTAGTAGTGTGGTAACGCACTGAAACAGCGAAGTAATCCTGGATTCGATCTATATATTAGAGGGTAACACCGGTTAGGTTTGTGTTAGGTCTGGTATTTGACATCATCTGGCTTATGCTTTCGCATTTTTCGCATACTTGTAGGCCAGATCATGGGCGTTTTCTGGTTTGGATCACGTAGTAATGTGGTACCACCCTGCCACATGCCTTAAACCTGGATTCAATCTCTATTTTAGAGGATAACACCGGTTAGGTCAGGGTTAGATCTGGTATTTGCCATCATCTGGCCCAGAATTTCGCATTTTTCGCATACTTGTTGGCCAGATCCTGGGCGTTTTCAGGTTTGGGTCACGTATTAATGTGGTGCGACATTGCAACAGTGAGTTAAACCTGGATTCAATCTATATTTTAGACGATAACACCGGTTAGGTCAGGTTAGGTCTGGCATTTGCCATCATCTGGCTCATACTTTCGCCTTTTGCACCTACATGTTTGCCTGATCCTGGGCGTTTTCTGGATTGGATCACGTAGTAATGTGGTACCACACTGAAACAGTGGGTTAAACCAGGATTCAATCTATATTTTAGAGGATAACACCGGTTGGGTCAGGGTTAGGTCAGGTATTTTCCATCATCTGGCTCATACTTTCGCATTTTTCGCATACTTGTTGGCCAGATCCTGGACGCTTTCTGGGTTGGAACAGGTGGTAGTGTGGTACCGCACTGAAACAGTGAAGTAATCCTGGATTCGATTTATATATTAGAGGGTAACACCGGTAAGGTTTGGGTTAGGTCTGGTATTTGCCATCATCTGGCTCATGCTTTCGCATTTTTCGCATGCTTGTTGGTCAGATCCTGGGCGTGTTCTGGTTTGCATCACGTAGTAATGTGTTACCACACTGCAACAGTGAGCTAAACCTGGATTTAATCTATATTTTAGAGGATAACACCGGGTAGGTCAGGGTTAGGTCTGGTATTTGCCATCATCTGGCTCATGCTTTCGCATTTTTCGCATACTTGTTGGCCAGATCCGGGGCTTTTTCTGGTTTGGATCACGTAGTAATGCGGAACCACACTGCCACATGAGTTAAACCTGGATTCAATCTATATTTTAGAGGATAACACCGGTTAGGTCAGGGTTAGGTCTGGTATTTGCCATCATCTGGCTCATACTTTCGCATTTTTCGCATACTTGTTGGCCAGATCCTAGGCGTTTTCTGGGTTGGATCGGGTAGTAGTGTGGTACCGCACTGAAACAGTGAAGTAATCCTGGATTCGATCTATATATTAGAGGGTAACACCGGTTAGGTTTGGGTTAGGTCTGGTATTTGCCATCATCTGACTCATGCTTTCGCATTTTTCGCATACTTGTTGGCCAGATCCTGGGCGTTTTCTAGTTTGCATCACGTAGTAATGTGGTACCACACTGATACAGTGAGTTAGGCTTGGATTCAATCTATATTTTAGAGGATAACACCGGCTAGGTCAGGGTTAGGTCTGGTATTTGCCATCATCTGACTCATGCTTTCGCATTTTTCGCATGCTTGTTGGTCAGATCCTGGGCGTGTTCTGGTTTGCATCACGTAGTAATGTGGTACCACACTGATACAGTTAGTTCAGCCTGGATTCGATCTATATACTAGAGGGTAACACCGGTTAGGTTTGGGTTAGGTCTGGTATTTGCCATCATCCTGCTCATACTTTCGCATTTTTCGCATACTTGTTGGCCAGATTCTGGGCGTTTTCTGGGTTGGAACAGGTAGTAGTGTGGTACCGCACTGAAACAGTGAAGTAATCCTGGATTCGATCTATATAGTAGAGGGTAACACCGGTTAGGTTTGGGTTAGGTCTGGTATTTGCCATCATCTGGCTCATGCTTTCGCATTTTTCGCATACTTGTTGGCCAGATCCTGGGCGTTTTCTGGGTTGGAACAGGTAGTAGTGTAGTACAGCACTGAAACAGTGAATTAATCCTGGAATCGATCTATATAGTAGAGGGTAACACCGGTTAGGTTTGGGTTACGTCTGGTATTTGCCATCACCTGGCTCAAACTTTCGCCTTTTATCACGTACTTTTTGGCCTGATCCTGGGCGTTTTCTGGGTTGGATCGCGTAGCAGTGTGGTACCACACTGAAACAGTGGGTTAAACCAGGATTCAATCTATATTATAGAGGATAACACCGGTTAGGTCAGAGTTAGGTCTGGTATTTGCCATCATCTGGCTCATACTTTCGCATTTTTCGCATACTTGTTGGCCAGATCCTGGGCGTTTTCTGGTTTTGATCACGTTGTAATGTGGCACCACACTCAAACCGTGAGTTAAACCTGGATTCAATCTATATAATAGAAGAATAACACCAGTTAGGTCAGGGTTAGGTCTGGTATTTGCCATCACCAGGCTCAAACTTTCGCCTTTTATCACTTACTTGTTGGCCTGATCCTGGGCGTTTTCTGGATTGGATCGCGTAGCAGTGTGGTACCACACTGAAACATTGGGTTAAACCAGGATTCAATCTATATAATAGAAGAATAACACCAGTTAGGTCAGGGTTAGGACTGGTATTTGCCATCATCTGGCTCATACTTTCGAATTTTTCGCATACTTGTTGGCCAGATCCTGGGCGTTTTCTGGTTTCGATCACGTAGTAATGTGGTACCACACTGAAACAGTGAGTTAATCCTGCATTCGATCTTTATATTAGAGGGTAACACCGGTTAGATCTTGGTTAGGTCTGGTATTTGCCATCACCTGGCTCATACTTTCGCATTTTTCGCATACCTGTTGGCCAGATCCTGGGCGTTTTCTGGTTTCGATCACGTAGTAATGTGGTACCACACTGAAACAGTGAAGTAATCCTGGACTCAATCTATATTTTAGAGGGTAACACCGGTTAGGTTTGTGTTAGGTCTGGTATTTGCCATCATCTGGCTCATAATTTCGCATTTTTCGCATACTTGTTGGCCAGATCCTGGGCGTTTTCTGGTTTGCATCACGTAGTAATGTGGTATCACACTGAAACAGTGAGTTAATCCTGGATTCGATCTATATATTAGAGGGTAACACCGGTTAGGTTTGGGTTAGGTCTGATATTTGCCATCATCTGGCTCATACTTTCGCATTTTTCGCATACTTGTTGGCCAGATCCTGGGCGTTTTCTGGTTTGGAACACGTAGTAATATGGTTACCACACTGAAACAGTGAGTTAATCCTGGATTCAATCTATATTTTAGAGGATACCTCCGGTTAGGTCAGGTTAGGTCTGGTATTTGCCATCATCTGGCCCATACTTTCGCATTTTTCACATACTTGTTGGCCAGATCCTGGGCGTTTTCAGGTTTGGGTCACGTAGTAATATGGTGCGACATTGCAACAGTGAGTTAAACCTGGATTCAATCTATATTTTAGAGGATAACACCGGTTAGGTCAGGTTAGGTCTGGCATTTGCCATCATCTGGCCCATACTTTCGCCTTTTGCACCTACATGTTGGCCTGATCCTGGGCGTTTTCTGGTTTTGATCACGTTGTAATGTGGCACCACACTCAAACCGTGAGTTAAACCTGGATTCAATCTATATAATAGAAGAATAACACCAGTTAGGTCAGGGTTAGGTCTGGTATTTGCCATCACCAGGCTCAAACTTTCGCCTTTTATCACTTACTTGTTGGCCTGATCCTGGGCGTTTTCTGGATTGGATCGCGTAGCAGTGTGGTATCACACTGAAACAGTGAGTTAATCCTGGATTCGATCTATATAATAGAGAGTAACACCGGTTAGGTTTGTGTTAGGTCTGGTATTTGCCATCATCTGGCTCATACTTCCGCATTTTTCGCATACTTGTTGGCCAGATCCTGGGCGTTCTCTGGGTTGGAACAGGTGGTAGTGTGGTACCGCACTGAAACAGTGAAGCAATCCTGGATTCGATCTATATAATAGAGAGTAACACCGGTTAGGTTTGTGTTAGGTCTGGTATTTGCCATCATCTGGCTCATAATTTCGCATTTTTCGCATACTTGTTTGCCAGATCCTGGGCGTTTTCTCGTTTGGATCATGTAGTAATGTGGTACCACACTGAAACAGTGAGTTAATCCTGGATTCGATTTATATATTAGAGAGTAACACCGGTTAGGTTTGGGTTAGGTCTGGGATTCGCCATCATCTCGCTCATACTTTCACTTTTTTCGCATAATTGTTGGCCAATTGCTGGCTTTTTCTGGGTTGAATCACGTAGTAATGTCGTACCACACTTGAACAGTGAGTTAATCCTGGATTCGATCTATATATTAGAGGGTAACACCGGATAGGTTTGGGTTAGGTCTGGTATTTGCCATCATCTGGCTCATACTTTCGCATTTTTCGCATACTTGTTGGCCAGATCCTGGGCGTTTTCTGGGTTGGATCAGGTAGTAGTGTGGTACCGCACTGAAACAGTGAAGTAATCCTGGATTCGATCTATATATTAGAGGGTAACACCGGTTAGGTTTGGGTTAGGTCTGGTATTTGCCATCATCTGACTCATGCTTTCGCATTTTTCGCATACTTGTTGGCCAGATCCTGGGCGTTTTCTAGTTTGCATCACGTAGTAATGTGGTACCACACTGATACAGTGAGTTAGGCTTGGATTCAATCTATATTTTAGAGGATAACACCGGCTAGGTCAGGGTTAGGTCTGGTATTTGCCATCATCTGACTCATGCTTTCGCATTTTTCGCATGCTTGTTGGTCAGATCCTGGGCGTGTTCTGGTTTGCATCACGTAGTAATGTGGTACCACACTGATACAGTTAGTTAAGCCTGGATTCGATCTATATACTAGAGGGTAACACCGGTTAGGTTTGGGTTAGGTCTGGTATTTGCCATCATCTGACTCATACTTTCGCATTTTTCGCATACTTGTTGGCCAGATTCTGGGCGTTTTCTGGGTTGGAACAGGTAGTAGTGTGGTACCGCACTGAAACAGTGAATTAATCCTGGATTCGATCTATATAGTAGAGGGTAACACCGGTTAGGTTTGGGTTAGGTCTGGTATTTGCCATCACCTGGCTCAAACTTTCGCCTTTTATCACTTACTTTTTGGCCTGATCCTGGGCGTTTTCTGGGTTGGATCGCGTAGCAGTGTGGTACCACACTGAAACAGTGGGTTAAACCAGGATTCAATCTATATTATAGAGGATAACACCGGTTAGGTCAGGGTTAGGTCTGGTATTTGCCATCATCTGGCTCATACTTTCGCATTTTTCGCATACTTGTTGGCCAGATCCTGGGCGTTTTCTGGGTTGGATCAGGTAGTAGTGTGGTACCGCACTGAAACAGTGAAGTAATCCTGGATTCGATCTATATATTAGAGGGTAACACCGGTTAGGTTTGGGTTAGGTCTGGTATTTGCCATCATCTGACTCATGCTTTCGCATTTTTCGCATACTTGTTGGCCAGATCCTGGGCGTTTTCTAGTTTGCATCACGTAGTAATGTGGTACCACACTGATACAGTGAGTTAGGCTTGGATTCAATCTATATTTTAGAGGATAACACCGGCTAGGTCAGGGTTAGGTCTGGTATTTGCCATCATCTGACTCATGCTTTCGCATTTTTCGCATGCTTGTTGGTCAGATCCTGGGCGTGTTCTGGTTTGCATCACGTAGTAATGTGGTACCACACTGATACAGTTAGTTAAGCCTGGATTCGATCTATATACTAGAGGGTAACACCGGTTAGGTTTGGGTTAGGTCTGGTATTTGCCATCATCTGACTCATACTTTCGCATTTTTCGCATACTTGTTGGCCAGATTCTGGGCGTTTTCTGGGTTGGAACAGGTAGTAGTGTGGTACCGCACTGAAACAGTGAATTAATCCTGGATTCGATCTATATAGTAGAGGGTAACACCGGTTAGGTTTGGGTTAGGTCTGGTATTTGCCATCACCTGGCTCAAACTTTCGCCTTTTATCACTTACTTTTTGGCCTGATCCTGGGCGTTTTCTGGGTTGGATCGCGTAGCAGTGTGGTACCACACTGAAACAGTGGGTTAAACCAGGATTCAATCTATATTATAGAGGATAACACCGGTTAGGTCAGGGTTAGGTCTGGTATTTGCCATCATCTGGCTCATACTTTCGCATTTTTCGCATACTTGTTGGCCAGATCCTGGGCGTTTTCTGGTTTTGATCACGTTGTAATGTGGCACCACAGTCAAACCGTGAGTTAAACCTGGATTCAATCTATATAATAGAAGAATAACACCAGTTAGGTCAGGGTCAGGTCTGGTATTTGCCATCATCATGCTCATACTTTCGCATTTTTCGCATACTTGTTGGCCAGATCCTGGGCGTTTTCTGGTTTGGAACACGTAGTAATATGGTTACCACACTGAAACAGTGAGTTAATCCTGGATTCAATCTATATTTTAGAGGATAGCACCGGTTAGGTCAGGTTAGGTCTGGTATTTGCCATCATCTGGCCCATACTTTCGCATTTTTCGCATACTTGTTGGCCAGATCCTGGGCGTTTTCTGGTTTGCATCACGTAGTAATGTGGTACCACACTGATACAGTGAGTTAGGCTTGGATTCAATCTATATTATAGAGGATAACACCGGTTAGGTCAGGGTTAGGTCTGGTATTTGCCATCATCTGGCTCATACTTTCGCATTTTTCGCATACTTGTTGGCCAGATCCTGGGCGTTTTCTGGTTTTGATCACGTTGTAATGTGGCACCACAGTCAAACCGTGAGTTAAACCTGGATTCAATCTATATAATAGAAGAATAACACCAGTTAGGTCAGGGTCAGGTCTGGTATTTGCCATCATCATGCTCATACTTTCGCATTTTTCGCATACTTGTTGGCCAGATCCTGGGCGTTTTCTGGTTTGGAACACGTAGTAATATGGTTACCACACTGCAACAGTGAGTTAAGCCTGGATTCAATCTATATTTTAGAGGATAACACCGGTTAGGTCAGGGTTTGGTCTGGTATTTGCCATCACCTGGCTCATACTTTCGCCTTTTATCACTTACTTGTTGGCCTGATCCTGGGCGTTTTCTGGGTTGGATCGCGTAGCAGTGTGGTACCACACTGAAACAGTGAAGTAATCCTGGATTCAATCTATATAATAGAAGAATAACACCGGCTAGGTCAGGGTTAGGTCTGGTATTTGCCATCATCTGGCTCATACTTTCGCATTTTTCGCATAATTGTTGGCAAGATCCTGGGCGTTTTCTGGTTTGGATCAGGTAGTAATGTGGTACCACACTGCAGCAGTGAGTTAAACCAGGATTCAATCTATATTTTAGAGGATAACACCGGTTAGGTCAGGGTTAGGTCTGGTATTTGCCATTATCTGGCTCATACTTTCGCATTTTTCGCATACTTTTTGGCCAGATCCTGGGCGTTTTCTGGGTTCGATCACGTAGTAGTGTGATGCCACACTGAAACAGTGAATTAGTCCTGGATTCAATCTATATTTTAGAGGATAACACCGGTTAGGTTTGGGTTAGGTCTGGTATTTGATATTATCTGGCCCATACTTTCGCATATTTCGTATATATGTTGGCCAGATCCTGGGCTTTTTCTGGTATGGCTCACGTAGTAATGTGGTACCACACAGCCACATGAGTTAAACCTGGATTCAATCTATATTTTAGAGGATAACACCGGCTAGGTCAGGGTTAGGTCTGGTATTTGCCATCATCTGACTCATGCTTTCGCATTTTTCGCATGCTTGTTGGTCAGATCCTGGGCGTGTTCTGGTTTGCATCACGTAGTAATGTGGTACCACACTGAAACAGTGAGTTAATCCTGCATTCGATCTTTATATTAGAGGGTAACACCGGTTTGGTTTGGGTTAGGTCTGGTATTTGCCATCATCTGGCTCATACTTTCGCATTTTTCGCATACTTGTTGGCCAGATCCTGGGCGTTTTCTGGGTTGGATCAGGTAGTAGTGTGGTACCGCACTGAAACAGTGAAGTAATCCTGGATTCGATCTATATATTAGAGGGTAACACCGGTTAGGTTTGGGTTAGGTCTGGTATTTGCCATCATCTGACTCATGCTTTCGCATTTTTCGCATACTTGTTGGCCAGATCCTGGGCGTTTTCTGGGTTGGATCGCGTAGCAGTGTGGTACCACACTGAAACAGTGGGTTAAACCAGGATTCAATCTATATTATAGAGGATAACACCGGTTAGGTCAGGGTTAGGTCTGGTATTTGCCATCATCTGGCTCATACTTTCGCATTTGTCGCATACTTGTTGGCCAGATCCTGGGCGTTTTCTGGGTTGGAACAGGTAGTAGTGTGGTACCGCACCGAAACAGTGAATTAATCCTGGATTCGATCTATATAGTAGAGGGTAACACCGGTTAGGTTTGGGTTAGGTCTGGTATTTGCCATCACCTGGCTCAAACTTTCGCCTTTTATCACTTACTTTTTGGCCTGATCCTGGGCGTTTTCTGGGTTGGATCGCGTAGCAGTGTGGTACCACACTGAAACAGTGGGTTAAACCAGGATTCAATCTATATTATAGAGGATAACACCGGTTAGGTCAGGGTTAGGTCTGGTACTAGCCATCATCTGACTCATGCTTTCGCATTTTTCGCATATTTGTTGGCCAGATCCTGGGCGTTCTCTGGTTTGGATAAGGTAGTAATGTGGTACCACACTGCAACAGTGAGTTAAGCCTGGATTCAATCTATATTTTAGAGGATAACACCGGTTAGGTCAGGGTTAGGTCTGGTATTTGCCATCATCTGGCTCATACTTTCGCATTTTTCGCATAATTGTTGGCCAGATCCTGGGCGTTTTCTGGTTTGGATCAGGTAGTAATGTGGTACTACACTGCAGCAGTGAGTTAAACCAGGATTCAATCTATATTTTAGAGGATAACACCGGTTAGGTCAGGGTTAGGTCTGGTATTTGCCATTATCTGGCTCATACATTCGCATTTTTCGCATACTTTTTGGCCAGATCCTGGGCGTTTTCTGGGTTCGATCACGTAGTAGTGTGATGCCACACTGAAACAGTGAAGTAGTCCTGGATTCAATCTATATTTGAGAGGATAACACCGGTTAGGTTTGGGTTAGGTCTGGTATTTGATATTATCTGGCCCATACTTTCGCATATTTCGTATATATGTTGGCCAGATCCTGGGCTTTTTCTGGTATGGCTCACGTAGTAATGTGGTACCACATTGAAACAGCGGGTTAAACCGGGGACCGATCAATTCTTTAGAGGATAACACCGGTAAGGTTTGGCTAAGGTCTGGGATTCGCCTTCAACTCGCTCATACTTTCACTATTTTCGCATAATTGTTGGCCAATTGCTGACTTTTTCTGGGTTGGCTCACGTAGTAATGTGGTACCACACTTGAACAGTGAATTAATCCTGGGTCCGATCTATATTTTAAAGCATAACACCGGTTAGGTCGGGGTGAGGTCTGGGATTTGCCATCATCTGGCTCATACTTTCGCATTTTTCGTATAATTGTTGGCCAGATCCTGGTCGTTTTTTGGTTTGGATCTTGTAGTAATGTGGTTCCACACTGCAACAGTGAGTTAAACCTGGATTCAATCTATATTTTAGAGGATAACACCGGTTAGGTCAGGGTTAGGTCTGGTATTTGCCATCACCAGGCTCAAACTTTCGCCCTTTATCACTTACTTGTTGGCCTGATCCTGGGCGTTTTCTGGATTGGATCGCGTAGCTGTGTGGTACCACACTGAAACAGTGGGTTAAACCAGGATTCAATCTATATAATAGAAGAATAACACCAGTTAGGTCAGGGTTAGGACTGGTATTTGCCATCATCTGGCTCATACTTTCGCATTTTTCGCATACTTGTTGGCCAGATCCTGGGCGTGTTCTGGTTTCGATCACGTAGTAATGTGGTACCACACTGAAACAGTGAGTTAATCCTGCATTCGATCTTTATATTAGAGGGTAACACCGGTTAGATCTTGGTTAGGTCTGGTATTTGCCATCATCTGGCTCATACTTTCGCATTTTTCGCATACTTGTTGGCCAGATCCTGGGCGTTTTCTGGTTTGGATCAGGTACTAGTGTGGTACCGCACTGAAACAGTGAAGTAATCCTGGATTCGATCTATATATTAGATGGGTAACACCGGTTAGGTTTGGATTAGGTCTGGTATTTGCCATCATCTGGCTCATACTCTCGCATTTTTCGCATACTTATTGGCCAGATCCTGGACGTTTTCTGGTTTGGATCACGTACGAATGTGGTACCACACTGAAACAGTGGGTGAAACCAGGATTCAATCTATATTTTAGAGGATAACACCGGTTAGGTCTTGGTTAGGTCTGGTATTTGCCATCATCTGGCTCATGCTTTCGCATTTTTCGCATATTTGTTGGCCAGATCCTGGGCGTTCTCTGGTTTGGATAAGGTAGTAATGTGGTACCACACTGCAACAGTGAGTTAAACCTGGATTTAGTCTATATTTTAGAGGATAACACCGGTTAGGTCAGGGTTAGGTCTGGTATTTGCCATCATCTGGCTCATACTTTCGCATTTTTCGCATAATTGTTGGCCAGATCCTGGGGCGTTTTCTGGTTTGGATCACGTAGTAATGTGGTTCCACACTGCAACAGTGAGTTAAACCTGGATTCAATCTATATTTTAGAGGATAACACCGGTTGGGTCAGGGTTAGGTCTGGTATTTGCCATCATCTGGCTCATACTTTCGCATTTTTCGCATACTTGTTGGCCAGATCCTGGGCGTTTTCTGGGTTGGATCAGGTAGTAGTGTGGTACCGCACTGAAACAGTGAGTTAATCCCGGATTCGATCTATATAATAGAGAGTAACACCGGTTAGGTTTGGGTTAGGTCTGGTATTTGCCATCATCTGGCTCATGCTTTCGCATTTTTCGCATACTTGTTGGCCAGATCCGGGGCTTTTTCTGGTTTGGATCACGTAGTAATGCGGAACCACACTGCCACATGAGTTAAACCTGGATTCAATCTATATTTTAGAGGATAACACCGGTTGGGTCAGGGTTAGGTCTGGTATTTGCCATCATCTGGCTCATACTTTCGCATTTTTCGCATACTTGTTGGCCAGATCCTGGGCGTTTTCTGGGTTGGATCAGGTAGTAGTGTGGTACCGCACGGAAACAGTGAAGTAATCCTGGATTCGATCTATATATTAGAGGGTAACACCGGTTAGGTTTGGGTTAGGTCTGGTATTTGCCATCATCTGGCTCATGCTTTCGCATTTTTCGCATATTTGTTGGCCAGATCCTGGGCGTTCTCTGGTTTGGATAAGGTAGTAATGTGGTACCACACTGCAACAGTGAGTTAAACCTGGATTTAATCTATATTTTAGAGGATAACACCGGTTAGGTCAGGGTTAGGTCTGGTATTTGCCATCATCTGGCTCATACTTTCGCATTTGTCGCATACTTGTTGGCCAGATCCTGGGCGTTTTCTGGGTTGGAACAGGTAGTAGTGTGGTACCGCACTGAAACAGTGAGTTAATCCCGGATTCGATCTATATAATAGAGAGTAACACCGGTTAGGTTTGGGTTAGGTCTGGTATTTGCCATCATCTGGCTCATGCTTTCGCATTTTTCGCATATTTGTTGGCCAGATCCTGGGCGTTCTCTGGTTTGGATAAGGTAGTAATGTGGTACCACACTGCAACAGTGAGTTAAACCTGGATTTAATCTATATTTTAGAGGATAACACCGGTTAGGTCAGGTTTAGGTCTGGTATTTGCCATCATCTGGCTCATACTTTCGCATTTTTCGCATAATTGTTGGCCAGATCCTGGGGCGTTTTCTGGTTTGGATCACGTAGTAATGTGGTTCCACACTGCAACAGTGAGTTAAACCTGGATTCAATCTATATTTTAGAGGATAACACGGGTTAGGTCAGGGTTAGGTCTGGTATTTGCCATCACCAGGCTCAAACTTTCGCCTTTTATCACTTACTTGTTGGCCTGATCCTGGGCGTTTTCTGGATTGGATCGCGTAGCAGTGTGGTACCACACTGAAACAGTGGGTTAAACCAGGATTCAATCTATATAATAGAAGAATAACACCAGTTAGGTCAGGGTTAGGACTGGTATTTGCCATCATCTGGCTCATACTTTCGCATTTTTCGCATACTTGTTGGCCAGATCCTGGGCGTTTTCTGGTTTCGATCACGTAGTAATGTGGTACCACACTGAAACAGTGAGTTAATCCTGCATTCGATCTATATTTTAGAAGATAACACTGGTTAGGTCAGGTTAGGTCTGGTATTTGCCATCACCTGGCTCAAACTTTCGCCTTTTTCGCATACTTGTTGGCCACATCCTGGGCGTTTTCTGGGTTGGAACGGGTAGTGGTGTGGTACCGCACTGAAACAGTGAAGTAATCCTGGATTCGATCTATATAGTAGAGGGTAACACCGGTTAGGTTTGGGTAAGGTCTGGTATTTGCCATCATCAGGCTCATACTTTCGCATTTTTCGCATACTTGTTGGCCAGATCCTGGGCGTTTTCTGGTTTGGAACACGTAGTAATATGGTTACCACACTGAAACAGTGAGTTAATCCTGGACTCAATCTATATTTTAGAGGATAACACTGGTTAGGTCAGGTTAGGTCTGGTATTTGCCATCATCTGGCTCATACTTTCGCATTTTTCGCATACTTGTTGGCCAGATCCTGGGCGTTCTCTGGTTTGGATAAGGTAGTAATGTGGTACCACACTGCATCAGTGAGTTAAACCTGGATTTAATCTATATTTTAGAGGATAACACCTGTTAGGTCAGGGTTAGGTCAGGTATTTTCCATCATCTGGCTCATACTTTCGCATTTCTCGCATACTTGTTTGCCAGATCCTGGGCGTTTTCTGGTTTGGATCATGTAGTAATGTGGTACCACACTGAAACAGTGAGTTAATCCTGGATTCGATCTATATAATAGAGAGTAACACCGGTTAGGTTTGGGTTAGGTCTGATATTAGCCATCATCTGGCTCATACTTTCGCATTTTTCGCATACTTGTTGGCCAGATCCTGGACGTTTTCTGGGTTGGAACAGGTGGTAGTGTGGTACCGCACTGAAACAGTGAAGTAATCCTGGATTCGATCTATATAATAGAGAGTAACACCGGTTAGGTTTGGGTTAGGTCTGGTATTTGCCATCATCTGACTCATGCTTTCGCATTTTGCGCATACTTGTTGGCCAGATCCTGGGCGTTTTCTGGGTTGGAACAGGTGGTAGTGTGGTACCGCACTGAAACAGTGAAGTAATCCTGGATTCGATCTATATATTAGAGGGTAACACCGGTTAGGTTTGGGTTAGGTCTGGTATTTGCCATCATCTGACTCATGCTTTCGCATTTTGCGCATACTTGTTGGCCAGATCCTGGGCGTTTTCTAGTTTGCATCACGTAGTAATGTGGTACCACACTGATACAGTGAGTTAAGCCTGGATTCGATCTATATACTAGAGGGTAACACCGGTTAGGTTTGGGTTAGGTCTGGTATTTGCCATCATCTGGCTCATACTTTCGCATTTTGCGCATTTCTCGCATACTTGTTGGCCAGATCCTGGGCGTTTTCTGGTTTGGATCACGTAGGAATGTGGTACCACACTGAAACAGTGGGTGAAACCAGGATTCAATCTATATTTTAGAGGATAACACCGGTTAGGTCTTGGTTAGGTCTGGTATTTGCCATCATCTGGCTCATGCTTTCGCATTTTTCGCATACTTGTTGGCCAGATCCGGGGCTTTTTCTGGTTTGGATCACGTAGTAATGCGGAACCACACTGTCACATGAGTTAAACCTGGATTCAATCTATATTTTAGAGGATAACACCGGTTAGGTCAGGGTTAGGTCTGGTATTTGCCATCATCTGGCTCATACTTTCGCATTTTTCGCATACTTGTTGGCCAGGTCCTGGGCGTTTTCTGGGTTGGAACAGGTAGTAGTATGGTACCGCACTGAAACAGTGAAGTAATCCTGGATTCGATCTATATAATAGAGAGTAACACCGGTTAGGTTTGTGTTAGGTCTGGTATTTGCCATCATCTGGCTCATACTTTCGCATTTTTCGCATACTTGTTGGCCAGATCCTGGGCGTTTTCTGGGTTGGAACAGGTGGTAGTGTGGTACCGCACTGAAACAGTGAAGTAATCCTGGTTTCGATCTATATAATAGAGAGTAACACCGGTTAGGTTTGTGTTAGGTCTGGTATTTGCCATCATCTGGCTCATAATTTCGCATTTTTCGCATACTTGTTTGCCAGATCCTGGGCGTTTTCTGGGTTGGAACAGGTGGTAGTGTGGTACCGCACTGAAACAGTGAAGTAATCCTGGATTCGATCTATATAATAGAGAGTAACACCGGTTAGGTTTGTGTTAGGTCTGGGATTCGCCATCATCTCGCTCATACTTTCACTTTTTTCGCATAATTGTTGGCGAATTGCTGGCTTTTTCTGGGTTGAATCACGTAGTAATGTCTTACCACACATGAACAGTGAGTTAATCCTGGATTCGATCTATATATTAGAGGGTAACACCGGATAGGTTTGGGTTAGGTCTGGTATTTGCCATCATCTGGCTCATACTTTCGCATTTTGCGCATTTCTCGCATACTTGTTGGCCAGATCCTGGGCGTTTTCAGGGTTGGATCAGGTAGTAGTGTGGTACCGCACTGAAACAGTGAGTTAATCATGGATTCAATCTATATTTTAGAAGATAACACTGGTTAGGTCAGGTTAGGTCTGGTATTTGCCATCATCTGGCTCATACTTTCGCATTTTTCGCATACTTGTTTGCCAGATCCTGGGCGTTTTCTGGCTTGGATCATGTAGTAATGTCGTACCACACTTGAACAGTGAGTTAATCCTGGATTCGGTCTATATAGTAGAGGGTAACACCGGTTAGGTTTGGGTTAGGTCTGGTATTTGCCATCATCTGGCTCATGCTTTCGCATTTTTCGCATACTTGTTGGCCAGATCCTGGGCGTTTTCTGGGTTGGAACGGGTAGTAGTGTGGTACCGCACTGAAACAGTGAAGTAATCCTGGATTCGATCTATATAGTAGAGGGTAACACCGGTTAGGTTTGGGTAAGGTCTGGTATTTGCCATCATCAGGCTCATACTTTCGCATTTTTCGCATACTTGTTGGCCAGATCCTGGGCGTTTTCTGGTTTGGAACACGTAGTAATATGGTTACCACACTGAAACAGTGAGTTAAACCTGGATTCAATCGATATAATAGAGAGTAACACCGGTTAGGTTTGGGTTAGGTCTGATATTAGCCATCATCTGGCTCATACTTTCGCATTTTTCGCATACTTGTTGGCCAGATCCTGGACGTTTTCTGGTTTGGATCATGTAGTAATGTGGTACCACACTGATACAGTGAGTTAGGCTTGGATTCGATCTATATAATAGAGAGTAACACCGGTTAGGTTTGGGTTAGGTCTGGTATTTGCCATCATCTGGCTCATGCTTTCGCATTTTTCGCATACTTGTTGGCCAGATCCTGGACGTTTTCTGGGTTGGAACAGGTGGTAGTGTGGTACCGCACTGAAACAGTGAAGTAATCCTGGATTCGATTTATATATTAGAGGGTAACACCGGTTAGGTTTGGTTTAGGTCTGTTATTTGCCATCATCTGGCTCATGCATTCGCATTTTTCGCATGCTTGTTGGGCAGATCCTGGGCGTGTTCTGGTTTGCATCACGTAGTAATGTGGTACCACACTGCAACAGTAAGCTAAACCTGGATTTAATCTATATTTTAGAGGATAACACCGGTTAGGTCAGGGTTAGGTCTGGTATTTGCCATCATCTGGCTCAAACTTTCGCATTTGTCGCATACTTGTTGGCCAGATCCTGGGCGTTTTCTGGGTTGGAACAGGTAGTAGTGTGGTACCGCACTGAAACAGTGAGTTAATCCCGGATTCGATCTATATAATAGAGAGTAACACCGGTTAGGTTTGGGTTAGGTCTGGTATTTGCCATCATCTGGCTCATGCTTTCGCATTTTTCGCATACTTGTTGGCCAGATCCGGGGCTTTTTCTGGTTTGGATCACGTAGTAATGCGGAACCACACTGCCACATGAGTTAAACCTGGATTCAATCTATATTTTAGAGAATAACACCGGTTAGGTCAGGGTTAGGTCTGGTATTTGCCATCATCTGGCTCATACTTTCGCATTTTTCGCATACTTGTTGGCCAGATCCTGGGCGTTTTCTGGGTTGGATCAGGTAGTAGTGTGGTACCGCACTGAAACAGTGAAGTAATCCTGGATTCGATCTATATATTAGAGGGTAACACCGGTTAGGTTTGGGTTAGGTCTGGTATTTGCCATCATCTGACTCATGCTTTCGCATTTTTCGCATACTTGTTGGCCAGATCCTGGGCGTTTTCTAGTTTGCACCACGTAGTAATGTGGTACCACACTGATACAGTGAGTTAGGCTTGGATTCAATGTATATTTTAGAGGATAACACCGGCTAGGTCAGGGTTAGGTCTGGTATTTGCCATCATCTGACTCATGCTTTCGCATTTTTCGCATGCTTGTTGGTCAGATCCTGGGCGTGTTCTGGTTTGCATCACGTAGTAATGTGGTACCACACTGATACAGTTAGTTAAGCCTGGATTCGATCTATATACTAGAGGGTAACACCGGTTAGGTTTGGGTTAGGTCTGGAATTTGCCATCATCCGGCTCATACTTTCGCATTTTTCGCATACTTGTTGGCCAGATCCTGGGCGTTTTCTGGGTTGGAACAGGTAGTAGTGTGGTACCGCACTGAAACAGTGAAGTAATCCTGGATTCGATCTATATAGTAGAGGGTAACACCGGTTAGGTTTGGGTTAGGTCTGGTATTTGCCATCATCTGGCTCATGCTTTCGCATTTTTCGCATACTTGTTGGCCAGATCCTGGGCGTTTTCTGGGTTGGAACAGGTAGTAGTGTGGTACCGCACTGAAACAGTGAATTAATCCTGGATTCGATCTATATAGTAGAGGGTAACACCGGTTAGGTTTGGGTTAGGTCTGGTATTTGCCATCACCTGGCTCAAACTTTCGCCTTTTATCACTTACTTTTTGGCCTGATCCTGGGCGTTTTCTGGGTTGGATCGCGTAGCAGTGTGGTACCACACTGAAACAGTGGGTTAAACCAGGATTCAATCTATATTATACAGGATAACACCGGTTAGGTCAGGGTTAGGTCTGGTATTTGCCATCATCTGGCTCATACTTTCGCATTTTTCGCATACTTGTTGGCCAGATCCTGGGCGTTTTCTGGTTTTGATCACGTTGTAATGTGGCACCACACTCAAACCGTGAGTTAAACCTGGATTCAATCTATATAATAGAAGAATAACACCAGTTAGGTCAGGGTTAGGTCTGGTATTTGCCATCATCAGGCTCATACTTTCGCATTTTTCGCATACTTGTTGGCCAGATCCTGGGCGTTTTCTGGTTTGGAACACGTAGTAATTTGGATACCACACTGAAACAGTGAGTTAATCCTGGATTCAATCTATATTTTAGAGGATAGCACCGGTTAGGTCAGGATAGGTCTGGTATTTGCCATCATCTGGCCCATACTTTCGCATTTTTCGCATACTTGTTGGCCAGATCCCGGGCTTTTTCTGGTTTGGATCATGTAGTAATGTGGTACCACACTGAAACAGTGAGTTAATCCTGGATTCGATCTGTATAATAGAGAGTAACACCAGTTAGGTCAGGGTTAGGTCTGGTACTTGCCATCATCTGACTCATGCTTTCGCATTTTTCGCATATTTGTTGGCCAGATCCTGGGCGTCCTCTGGTATGGATAAGGTAGTAATGTGGTACCACACTGCAACAGTGAGTTAAGCCTGGATTCAATCTATATTTTAGAGGATAACACCGGTTAGGTCAGGGTTAGGTCTGGTATTTGCCATCACCTGGCTCAAACTTTCGCCTTTTATCACTTACTTGTTGGCCTGATCCTGGGCGTTTTCTGGGTTGGATCTCGCAGTAATGTGGTGCCACACTCAAACAGTGAGTTAAACCTGGATTCAATCTATATAATAGAAGAATTACACCAGCTAGGTCAGGGTTAGGTCTGGTATTTGCCATCATCTGGCTCATACTTTCGCATTTTTCGCATAATTGTTTGCCAGATCCTGGGCGTTTTCTGGTTTGGATCAGGTAGTAATGTGGTACCACACTGCAACAGTGAGTTAAACCAGGATTCAATCTATATTTTAGAGGATAACACCGGTTAGGTCAGGGTTAGGTCTGGTATTTGCCATTATCTGGCTCATACTTTCGCATTTTTCGCATACTTTTTGGCCAGATCCTGGGCGTTTTCTGGGTTCGATCACGTAGTAGTGTGATGCCACACTGAAACAGTGAATTAGTCCTGGATTCAATCTATATTTTGGAGGATAACACCGGTTAGGTTTGGGTTAGGTCTGGTATTTGATATTATCTGGCCCATACTTTCGCATATTTCGTATATATGTTGGCCAGATCCTGGGCGTTTTCTGGTTTGGATCAGGTAGTAATGTGGTACCACACTGCAACAGTGAGTTAAACCAGGATTGAATCTATATTTTAGAGGATAACACCGGTAAGGTTTGGCTAAGGTCTGGGATTCGCCTTCATCTCGCTCATACTTTCACTATTTTCGCATAATTGTTGGCCAATTGCTGGCTTTTTCTTGGTTGGCTCACGTAGTAATGTGGTACCACACTTGAACAGTGAATTAATCCTGGGTCCGATCTATATTTTAAAGCATAACACCGGTTAGGTCGGGGTGAGGTCTGGGATTTGCCATCATCTGGCTCATACTTTCGCATTTTTCGCATAATTGTTGGCCAGATCCTGGGGCGTTTTCTGGTTTGGATCACGTAGTAATGTGGTTCCACACTGCAACAGTGAGTTAAACCTGGATTCAATCTATATTTTAGAGGATAACACCGGTTGGGTCAGGGTTAGGTCTGGTATTTGCCATCATCTGGCTCATACTTTCGCATTTTTCGCATACTTGTTGGCCAGATCCTGGGCGTTTTCTGGGTTGGATCAGGTAGTAGTGTGGTACCGCACTGAAACAGTGAGTTAATCCCGGATTCGATCTATATAATAGAGAGTAACACCGGTTAGGTTTGGGTTAGGTCTGGTATTTGCCATCATCTGGCTCATGCTTTCGCATTTTTCGCATACTTGTTGGCCAGATCCGGGGCTTTTTCTGGTTTGGATCACGTAGTAATGCGGAACCACACTGCCACATGAGTTAAACCTGGATTCAATCTATATTTTAGAGGATAACACCGGTTGGGTCAGGGTTAGGTCTGGTATTTGCCATCATCTGGCTCATACTTTCGCATTTTTCGCATACTTGTTGGCCAGATCCTGGGCGTTTTCTGGGTTGGATCAGGTAGTAGTGTGGTACCGCACGGAAACAGTGAAGTAATCCTGGATTCGATCTATATATTAGAGGGTAACACCGGTTAGGTTTGGGTTAGGTCTGGTATTTGCCATCATCTGGCTCATGCTTTCGCATTTTTCGCATATTTGTTGGCCAGATCCTGGGCGTTCTCTGGTTTGGATAAGGTAGTAATGTGGTACCACACTGCAACAGTGAGTTAAACCTGGATTTAATCTATATTTTAGAGGATAACACCGGTTAGGTCAGGGTTAGGTCTGGTATTTGCCATCATCTGGCTCATACTTTCGCATTTGTCGCATACTTGTTGGCCAGATCCTGGGCGTTTTCTGGGTTGGAACAGGTAGTAGTGTGGTACCGCACTGAAACAGTGAGTTAATCCCGGATTCGATCTATATAATAGAGAGTAACACCGGTTAGGTTTGGGTTAGGTCTGGTATTTGCCATCATCTGGCTCATGCTTTCGCATTTTTCGCATATTTGTTGGCCAGATCCTGGGCGTTCTCTGGTTTGGATAAGGTAGTAATGTGGTACCACACTGCAACAGTGAGTTAAACCTGGATTTAATCTATATTTTAGAGGATAACACCGGTTAGGTCAGGTTTAGGTCTGGTATTTGCCATCATCTGGCTCATACTTTCGCATTTTTCGCATAATTGTTGGCCAGATCCTGGGGCGTTTTCTGGTTTGGATCACGTAGTAATGTGGTTCCACACTGCAACAGTGAGTTAAACCTGGATTCAATCTATATTTTAGAGGATAACACGGGTTAGGTCAGGGTTAGGTCTGGTATTTGCCATCACCAGGCTCAAACTTTCGCCTTTTATCACTTACTTGTTGGCCTGATCCTGGGCGTTTTCTGGATTGGATCGCGTAGCAGTGTGGTACCACACTGAAACAGTGGGTTAAACCAGGATTCAATCTATATAATAGAAGAATAACACCAGTTAGGTCAGGGTTAGGACTGGTATTTGCCATCATCTGGCTCATACTTTCGCATTTTTCGCATACTTGTTGGCCAGATCCTGGGCGTTTTCTGGTTTCGATCACGTAGTAATGTGGTACCACACTGAAACAGTGAGTTAATCCTGCATTCGATCTATATTTTAGAAGATAACACTGGTTAGGTCAGGTTAGGTCTGGTATTTGCCATCACCTGGCTCAAACTTTCGCCTTTTTCGCATACTTGTTGGCCACATCCTGGGCGTTTTCTGGGTTGGAACGGGTAGTGGTGTGGTACCGCACTGAAACAGTGAAGTAATCCTGGATTCGATCTATATAGTAGAGGGTAACACCGGTTAGGTTTGGGTAAGGTCTGGTATTTGCCATCATCAGGCTCATACTTTCGCATTTTTCGCATACTTGTTGGCCAGATCCTGGGCGTTTTCTGGTTTGGAACACGTAGTAATATGGTTACCACACTGAAACAGTGAGTTAATCCTGGACTCAATCTATATTTTAGAGGATAACACTGGTTAGGTCAGGTTAGGTCTGGTATTTGCCATCATCTGGCTCATACTTTCGCATTTTTCGCATACTTGTTGGCCAGATCCTGGGCGTTCTCTGGTTTGGATAAGGTAGTAATGTGGTACCACACTGCATCAGTGAGTTAAACCTGGATTTAATCTATATTTTAGAGGATAACACCTGTTAGGTCAGGGTTAGGTCAGGTATTTTCCATCATCTGGCTCATACTTTCGCATTTCTCGCATACTTGTTTGCCAGATCCTGGGCGTTTTCTGGTTTGGATCATGTAGTAATGTGGTACCACACTGAAACAGTGAGTTAATCCTGGATTCGATCTATATAATAGAGAGTAACACCGGTTAGGTTTGGGTTAGGTCTGATATTAGCCATCATCTGGCTCATACTTTCGCATTTTTCGCATACTTGTTGGCCAGATCCTGGACGTTTTCTGGGTTGGAACAGGTGGTAGTGTGGTACCGCACTGAAACAGTGAAGTAATCCTGGATTCGATCTATATAATAGAGAGTAACACCGGTTAGGTTTGGGTTAGGTCCGGTATTTGCCATCATCTGACTCATGCTTTCGCATTTTGCGCATACTTGTTGGCCAGATCCTGGGCGTTTTCTGGGTTGGAACAGGTGGTAGTGTGGTACCGCACTGAAACAGTGAAGTAATCCTGGATTCGATCTATATATTAGAGGGTAACACCGGTTAGGTTTGGGTTAGGTCTGGTATTTGCCATCATCTGACTCATGCTTTCGCATTTTGCGCATACTTGTTGGCCAGATCCTGGGCGTTTTCTAGTTTGCATCACGTAGTAATGTGGTACCACACTGATACAGTGAGTTAAGCCTGGATTCGATCTATATACTAGAGGGTAACACCGGTTAGGTTTGGGTTAGGTCTGGTATTTGCCATCATCTGGCTCATACTTTCGCATTTTGCGCATTTCTCGCATACTTGTTGGCCAGATCCTGGGCGTTTTCTGGTTTGGATCACGGAGGAATGTGGTACCACACTGAAACAGTGGGTGAAACCAGGATTCAATCTATATTTTAGAGGATAACACCGGTTAGGTCTTGGTTAGGTCTGGTATTTGCCATCATCTGGCTCATGCTTTCGCATTTTTCGCATACTTGTTGGCCAGATCCGGGGCTTTTTCTGGTTTGGATCACGTAGTAATGCGGAACCACACTGTCACATGAGTTAAACCTGGATTCAATCTATATTTTAGAGGATAACACCGGTTAGGTCAGGGTTAGGTCTGGTATTTGCCATCATCTGGCTCATACTTTCGCATTTTTCGCATACTTGTTGGCCAGGTCCTGGGCGTTTTCTGGGTTGGAACAGGTAGTAGTATGGTACCGCACTGAAACAGTGAAGTAATCCTGGATTCGATCTATATAATAGAGAGTAACACCGGTTAGGTTTGTGTTAGGTCTGGTATTTGCCATCATCTGGCTCATACTTTCGCATTTTTCGCATACTTGTTGGCCAGATCCTGGGCGTTTTCTGGGTTGGAACAGGTGGTAGTGTGGTACCGCACTGAAACAGTGAAGTAATCCTGGTTTCGATCTATATAATAGAGAGTAACACCGGTTAGGTTTGTGTTAGGTCTGGTATTTGCCATCATCTGGCTCATAATTTCGCATTTTTCGCATACTTGTTTGCCAGATCCTGGGCGTTTTCTGGGTTGGAACAGGTGGTAGTGTGGTACCGCACTGAAACAGTGAAGTAATCCTGGATTCGATCTATATAATAGAGAGTAACACCGGTTAGGTTTGTGTTAGGTCTGGGATTCGCCATCATCTCGCTCATACTTTCACTTTTTTCGCATAATTGTTGGCGAATTGCTGGCTTTATCTGGGTTGAATCACGTAGTAATGTCTTACCACACATGAACAGTGAGTTAATCCTGGATTCGATCTATATATTAGAGGGTAACACCGGATAGGTTTGGGTTAGGTCTGGTATTTGCCATCATCTGGCTCATACTTTCGCATTTTGCGCATTTCTCGCATACTTGTTGGCCAGATCCTGGGCGTTTTCAGGGTTGGATCAGGTAGTAGTGTGGTACCGCACTGAAACAGTGAGTTAATCATGGATTCAATCTATATTTTAGAAGATAACACTGGTTAGGTCAGGTTAGGTCTGGTATTTGCCATCATCTGGCTCATACTTTCGCATTTTTCGCATACTTGTTTGCCAGATCCTGGGCGTTTTCTGGCTTGGA
Organism: Colletes latitarsis; assembly: GCF_051014445.1. Taxonomy (NCBI): domain Eukaryota; kingdom Metazoa; phylum Arthropoda; class Insecta; order Hymenoptera; family Colletidae; genus Colletes; species Colletes latitarsis. The sequence goes on from NW_027488371.1 coordinate 10,132,930, forward strand.
TCATGTAGTAATGTCGTACCACACTTGAACAGTGAGTTAATCCTGGATTCGGTCTATATAGTAGAGGGTAACACCGGTTAGGTTTGGGTTAGGTCTGGTATTTGCCATCATCTGGCTCATGCTTTCGCATTTTTCGCATACTTGTTGGCCAGATCCTGGGCGTTTTCTGGGTTGGAACGGGTAGTAGTGTGGTACCGCACTGAAACAGTGAAGTAATCCTGGATTCGATCTATATAGTAGAGGGTAACACCGGTTAGGTTTGGGTAAGGTCTGGTATTTGCCATCATCAGGCTCATACTTTCGCATTTTTCGCATACTTGTTGGCCAGATCCTGGGCGTTTTCTGGTTTGGAACACGTAGTAATATGGTTACCACACTGAAACAGTGAGTTAAACCTGGATTCAATCGATATAATAGAGAGTAACACCGGTTAGGTTTGGGTTAGGTCTGATATTAGCCATCATCTGGCTCATACTTTCGCATTTTTCGCATACTTGTTGGCCAGATCCTGGACGTTTTCTGGTTTGGATCATGTAGTAATGTGGTACCACACTGAAACAGTGAGTTAATCCTGGATTCGATCTATATAATAGAGAGTAACACCGGTTAGGTTTGGGTTAGGTCTGATATTAGCCATCATCTGGCTCATACTTTCGCATTTTTCGCATACTTGTTGGCCAGATCCTGGACGTTTTCTGGGTTGGAACAGGTGGTAGTGTGGTACCGCACTGAAACAGTGAAGTAATCCTGGATTCGATTTATATATTAGAGGGTAACACCGGTTAGGTTTGGTTTAGGTCTGTTATTTGCCATCATCTGGCTCATGCATTCGCATTTTTCGCATGCTTGTTGGGCAGATCCTGGGCGTGTTCTGGTTTGCATCACGTAGTAATGTGGTACCACACTGCAACAGTAAGCTAAACCTGGATTTAATCTATATTTTAGAGGATAACACCGGTTAGGTCAGGGTTAGGTCTGGTATTTGCCATCATCTGGCTCAAACTTTCGCATTTGTCGCATACTTGTTGGCCAGATCCTGGGCGTTTTCTGGGTTGGAACAGGTAGTAGTGTGGTACCGCACTGAAACAGTGAGTTAATCCCGGATTCGATCTATCTAATAGAGAGTAACACCGGTTAGGTTTGGGTTAGGTCTGGTATTTGCCATCATCTGGCTCATGCTTTCGCATTTTTCGCATACTTGTTGGCCAGATCCGGGGCTTTTTCTGGTTTGGATCACGTAGTAATGCGGAACCACACTGCCACATGAGTTAAACCTGGATTCAATCTATATTTTAGAGAATAACACCGGTTAGGTCAGGGTTAGGTCTGGTATTTGCCATCATCTGGCTCATACTTTCGCATTTTTCGCATACTTGTTGGCCAGATCCTGGGCGTTTTCTGGGTTGGATCAGGTAGTAGTGTGGTACCGCACTGAAACAGTGAAGTAATCCTGGATTCGATCTATATATTAGAGGGTAACACCGGTTAGGTTTGGGTTAGGTCTGGTATTTGCCATCATCTGACTCATGCTTTCGCATTTTTCGCATACTTGTTGGCCAGATCCTGGGCGTTTTCTAGTTTGCACCACGTAGTAATGTGGTACCACACTGATACAGTGAGTTAGGCTTGGATTCAATGTATATTTTAGAGGATAACACCGGCTAGGTCAGGGTTAGGTCTGGTATTTGCCATCATCTGACTCATGCTTTCGCATTTTTCGCATGCTTGTTGGTCAGATCCTGGGCGTGTTCTGGTTTGCATCACGTAGTAATGTGGTACCACACTGATACAGTTAGTTAAGCCTGGATTCGATCTATATACTAGAGGGTAACACCGGTTAGGTTTGGGTTAGGTCTGGAATTTGCCATCATCCGGCTCATACTTTCGCATTTTTCGCATACTTGTTGGCCAGATCCTGGGCGTTTTCTGGGTTGGAACAGGTAGTAGTGTGGTACCGCACTGAAACAGTGAAGTAATCCTGGATTCGATCTATATAGTAGAGGGTAACACCGGTTAGGTTTGGGTTAGGTCTGGTATTTGCCATCATCTGGCTCATGCTTTCGCATTTTTCGCATACTTGTTGGCCAGATCCTGGGCGTTTTCTGGGTTGGAACAGGTAGTAGTGTGGTACCGCACTGAAACAGTGAATTAATCCTGGATTCGATCTATATAGTAGAGGGTAACACCGGTTAGGTTTGGGTTAGGTCTGGTATTTGCCATCACCTGGCTCAAACTTTCGCCTTTTATCACTTACTTTTTGGCCTGATCCTGGGCGTTTTCTGGGTTGGATCGCGTAGCAGTGTGGTACCACACTGAAACAGTGGGTTAAACCAGGATTCAATCTATATTATACACGATAACACCGGTTAGGTCAGGGTTAGGTCTGGTATTTGCCATCATCTGGCTCATACTTTCGCATTTTTCGCATACTTGTTGGCCAGATCCTGGGCGTTTTCTGGTTTTGATCACGTTGTAATGTGGCACCACACTCAAACCGTGAGTTAAACCTGGATTCAATCTATATAATAGAAGAATAACACCAGTTAGGTCAGGGTTAGGTCTGGTATTTGCCATCATCAGGCTCATACTTTCGCATTTTTCGCATACTTGTTGGCCAGATCCTGGGCGTTTTCTGGTTTGGAACACGTAGTAATTTGGATACCACACTGAAACAGTGAGTTAATCCTGGATTCAATCTATATTTTAGAGGATAGCACCGGTTAGGTCAGGATAGGTCTGGTATTTGCCATCATCTGGCCCATACTTTCGCATTTTTCGCATACTTGTTGGCCAGATCCCGGGCGTTTTCTGGTTTGGATCATGTAGTAATGTGGTACCACACTGAAACAGTGAGTTAATCCTGGATTCGATCTGTATAATAGAGAGTAACACCAGTTAGGTCAGGGTTAGGTCTGGTATTTGCCATCATCTGGCTCATACTTTCGCATTTTTCGCATACTTGTTGGCCAGATCCTGGGCGTTTTCTGGGTTGGATCAGGTAGTAGTGTGGTACCGCACGGAAACAGTGAAGTAATCCTGGATTCGATCTATATATTAGAGGGTAACACCGGTTAGGTTTGGGTTAGGTCTGGTATTTGCCATCATCTGGCTCATACTTTCGCATTTTTCGCATACTTGTTGGCCAGATCCTGGGCGTTTTCTGGTTTGGAACACGTAGTAATTTGGATACCACACTGAAACAGTGAGTTAATCCTGGATTCAATCTATATTTTAGAGGATAGCACCGGTTCGGTCAGGATAGGTCTGGTATTTGCCATCATCTGGCCCATACTTTCGCATTTTTCGCATACTTGTTGGCCAGATCCCGGGCGTTTTCTGGTTTGGAACACGTAGTAATTTGGATACCACACTGAAACAGTGAGTTAATCCTGGATTCAATCTATATTTTAGAGGATAGCACCGGTTAGGTCAGGATAGGTCTGGTATTTGCCATCATCTGGCCCATACTTTCGCATTTTTCGCATACTTGTTGGCCAGATCCCGGGCGTTTTCTGGTTTGGATCATGTAGTAATGTGGTACCACACTGAAACAGTGAGTTAATCCTGGATTCGATCTGTATAATAGAGAGTAACACCAGTTAGGTCAGGGTTAGGTCTGGTACTTGCCATCATCTGACTCATGCTTTCGCATTTTTCGCATATTTGTTGGCCAGATCCTGGGCGTCCTCTGGTATGGATAAGGTAGTAATGTGGTACCACACTGCAACAGTGAGTTAAGCCTGGATTCAATCTATATTTTAGAGGATAACACCGGTTAGGTCAGGGTTAGGTCTGGTATTTGCCATCACCTGGCTCAAACTTTCGCCTTTTATCACTTACTTGTTGGCCTGATCCTGGGCGTTTTCTGGGTTGGATCTCGCAGTAATGTGGTGCCACACTCAAACAGTGAGTTAAACCTGGATTCAATCTATATAATAGAAGAATTACACTAGCTAGGTCAGGGTTAGGTCTGGTATTTGCCATCATCTGGCTCATACTTTCGCATTTTTCGCATAATTGTTTGCCAGATCCTGGGCGTTTTCTGGTTTGGATCAGGTAGTAATGTGGTACCACACTGCAACAGTGAGTTAAACCAGGATTCAATCTATATTTTAGAGGATAACACCGGTTAGGTCAGGGTTAGGTCTGGTATTTGCCATTATCTGGCTCATACTTTCGCATTTTTCGCATACTTTTTGGCCAGATCCTGGGCGTTTTCTGGGTTCGATCACGTAGTAGTGTGATGCCACACTGAAACAGTGAATTAGTCCTGGATTCAATCTATATTTTGGAGGATAACACCGGTTAGGTTTGGGTTAGGTCTGGTATTTGATATTATCTGGCCCATACTTTCGCATATTTCGTATATATGTTGGCCAGATCCTGGGCGTTTTCTGGTTTGGATCAGGTAGTAATGTGGTACCACACTGCAACAGTGAGTTAAACCAGGATTGAATCTATATATTAGATGGTAACACCGGCTAGGTCAGGGTTAGGTCTGGTATTTGCCTTCATCTGGCTCATACTTTCGCAATTTCGCATACTTGTTGGCCAGATCCTGGGCGTTTTCTGGATTGGATCACGTAGTAATGTAGAACCACACTCAAACCGTGAGTTAAACCTGGATTCAATCTATATAATAGAAGAATAACACCAGTTAGGTCAGGGTTAGGTCTGGTATTTGCCATCATCAGGCTCATACTTTCGCATTTTTCGCATACTTGTTGGCCAGATCCTGGGCGTTTTCTGGTTTTGATCACGTTGTAATGTGGCACCACACTCAAACCGTGAGTTAAACCTGGATTCAATCTATATAATAGAAGAATAACACCAGTTAGGTCAGGGTTAGGTCTGGTATTTGCCATCATCAGGCTCATACTTTCGCATTTTTCGCATACTTGTTGGCCAGATCCTGGGCGTTTTCTGGTTTGGAACACGTAGTAATTTGGATACCACACTGAAACAGTGAGTTAATCCTGGATTCAATCTATATTTTAGAGGATAGCACCGGTTAGGTCAGGATAGGTCTGGTATTTGCCATCATCTGGCCCATACTTTCGCATTTTTCGCATACTTGTTGGCCAGATCCCGGGCGTTTTCTGGTTTGGATCATGTAGTAATGTGGTACCACACTGAAACAGTGAGTTAATCCTGGATTCGATCTGTATAATAGAGAGTAACACCAGTTAGGTCAGGGTTAGGTCTGGTACTTGCCATCATCTGACTCATGCTTTCGCATTTTTCGCATATTTGTTGGCCAGATCCTGGGCGTCCTCTGGTATGGATAAGGTAGTAATGTGGTACCACACTGCAACAGTGAGTTAAGCCTGGATTCAATCTATATTTTAGAGGATAACACCGGTTAGGTCAGGGTTAGGTCTGGTATTTGCCATCACCTGGCTCAAACTTTCGCCTTTTATCACTTACTTGTTGGCCTGATCCTGGGCGTTTTCTGGGTTGGATCTCGCAGTAATGTGGTGCCACACTCAAACAGTGAGTTAAACCTGGATTCAATCTATATAATAGAAGAATTACACCAGCTAGGTCAGGGTTAGGTCTGGTATTTGCCCTCATCTGGCTCATACTTTCGCATTTTTCGCATAATTGTTTGCCAGATCCTGGGCGTTTTCTGGTTTGGATCAGGTAGTAATGTGGTACCACACTGCAACAGTGAGTTAAACCAGGATTCAATCTATATTTTAGAGGATAACACCGGTTAGGTCAGGGTTAGGTCTGGTATTTGCCATTATCTGGCTCATACTTTCGCATTTTTCGCATACTTTTTGGCCAGATCCTGGGCGTTTTCTGGGTTCGATCACGTAGTAGTGTGATGCCACACTGAAACAGTGAATTAGTCCTGGATTCAATCTATATTTTGGAGGATAACACCGGTTAGGTTTGGGTTAGGTCTGGTATTTGATATTATCTGGCCCATACTTTCGCATATTTCGTATATATGTTGGCCAGATCCTGGGCGTTTTCTGGTTTGGATCAGGTAGTAATGTGGTACCACACTGCAACAGTGAGTTAAACCAGGATTGAATCTATATTTTAGAGGATAACACCGGTAAGGTTTGGCTAAGGTCTGGGATTCGCCTTCATCTCGCTCATACTTTCACTATTTTCGCATAATTGTTGGCCAATTGCTGGCTTTTTCTTGGTTGGCTCACGTAGTAATGTGGTACCACACTTGAACAGTGAATTAATCCTGGGTCCGATCTATATTTTAAAGCATAACACCGGTTAGGTCGGGGTGAGGTCTGGGATTTGCCATCATCTGGCTCATACTTTCGCATTTTTCGCATACTTGTTGGCCAGATCCTGGGAGTTTCCTGGTTTGGATCACGTAGTAATGTGGTACCACACTCAAACAGTGAGTTAATCCTGGATTCAATCTATATTTTAGAGGATAACACCGGCTAGGTCAGGGTTAGGTCTGGTACAAGCCATCATCTGGCTCATAGTTTCGCATTTTTCGCATACTTATTGGTCAGTTCCTGGGCGTTTTCTGGATTGGATCACGTAGTAATGTGGTTCCGCACTGCAACAGTGAGTTAAACCTGGATACAATCTATATTTTAGAGGTTAACACCGGTTAGGTCAGGGTTAGGTCTGGTATTTGCCATCATCTGGCTCATACTTTCGCATTTTTCGCATACTTGTTGGCCAGATCCTGGGAGTTTTCTGGGTTGGATCACGTAGTAATGTGGCACCACACTCAAACAGTGAGTTAAACTTGGATTCAATCTATATTTTAGAGGATAACACCGGTTAGGTCAGGGTTAGGTCTGGTATTTGCCATCGTCTGCCTCATACTTTCGCATTTGTCGCATACTTGTTGGCCAGATCCAGGGCGTTTTCTGGTTTGGATCACGTAGTAATGTGGTTCCGCACTGCAACAGTGAGTTAAACCTGGATACAATCTATATTTTAGAGGATAACACCGGTTAGATCAGGGTTAGGCCTGGTATTTGCCATCGTCTGCCTCATACTTTCGCATTTGTCGCATACTTGTTGGCCAGGTCCAGGGCGTTTTCTGGTTTGGATCACGTAGTAATGTGGTACCACGGTGAAACTGTGAGTTAACCCTGGATTCGATCTATACATTACAGGGTAACTCCGGTTAGGTCTGGGTTAGGTCTGGTATTTGCCATCATCCGGCGCATTCTTTCGCATATTTGGCATACTTGTTGGCCAGGTCCTGGGCGTTTTCTGGTTTGGATCACGTAGTAATGTGGTACCACACTCAAACAGTGAGTTAATCCTCGATTCAATCTATATTTTAGAGGATAACAGCGGCTAGGTCAGTGTTAGGTCTGGTATTTGCCATCATCTGTCTCATACTTTCGCATTTTTCACCTACTTGTTGGCCAGATCCTGGGCGTTCTCCGGGTTGGATCACGTAGTAATGGGGTTCCGCACTGCAACAGTGAGTTAAACCTGGATACAATCTATATTTTAGAGGATAACAACGGTTAGGTCAGGGTTAGGTCTGGTATTTGCCATCGTCTGCCTCATACTATCGCATTTGTCGTATACTAGTTGGCCAGATCCAGGGCGTTTTCTGGTTTGGATCACGTAGTAATGTGGTTCCGCACTGCAACAGTGAGTTAAACCTGGATACAATCTATATTTTAGAGGATAACACCGGTTAGGTCAGGGTTAGGTCTGGTATTTGCCATCGTCTGCCTCATACTTTCGCATTTGTCGCATACTTGTTGGCCAGATCCAGGGCGTTTTCTGGTTTGGATCACGTGGTAATGTGGCTCCGCACAGCAACAGTGAGTTAAACCTGGATACGATCTATATTTTAGAGGATAACACCGGTTAGGTCAGGGTTAGGTCTGGTATTTGCCATCGTCTGCCTCATACTTTCGCATTTGTCGCATACTTGTTGGCCAGGTCCAGGGCGTTTTCTGGTTTGGATCACGTAGTATTGTGGTACCACGCTGAAACTGTGAGTTAACCCTGGATTCGATCTATACATTACAGGGTAACTCCGGTTAGGTCTGGGTTAGGTCTGGTATTTGCCATCATCCGGCGCATTCTTTCGCATATTTGGCATACTTTTTGGCCAGATCCTGGGCGTTTTCTGGTTTGGATCACGTAGTAATGTGGTACCACACTCAAACAGTGAGTTAATCCTGGATTCAATCTATATTTTAGTGGATAACACCGGTTAGGTCAGGGTTAGGTCTGGTATTTGCCATCATCTGGCTCATACTTTCGCATTTTTCGCATACTTGTTGGCGAGATCCAGGGCGTTTTCTGGTTTGGATCAGGTAGTAATGTGGTTCCGCACTGCAACAGTGAGTTAAACCTGGATACAATCTATATATTAGATGGTAACACCGGCTAGGTCAGGGTTAGGTCTGGTATTTGCCTTCATCTGGCTCATACTTTCGCATTTTTCGCATACTTGTTGGCCAGATCCTGGGAGTTTTCTGGTTTGGATCACGTAGTAATGTGGTACCACACTCAAACAGTGAGTTAATCCTGGATTCAATCTATATTTTAGAGGATAACAGCGGTTAGGTCAGTGTTAGGTCTGGTATTTGCCATCATCTGTCTCATACTTTCGCATTTTTCACCTACTTGTTGGCCAGATACTGGGCGCTTTCTGGGTTGGATCACGTAGTAATGTGGCACCACACTCAAACAGTGAGCTAAACTTGGATTCAATCTATATTTTAGAGGATAACACCGGTTAGGTCAGGGTTAGGTCTGGTATTTGGCATCGTCTGCCTCATACTTTCGCATTTTTCGCATACTGATTGGTCAGTTCCTGGGCGTTTTCTGGGTTGGATCACGTAGTAATGTGGCACCACACTCAAACAGTGAGCTAAACTTGGATTCAATCTATATTTTAGAGGATAACACCGGTTAGGTCAGGGTTAGGTCTGGTATTTGCCATCGTCTGCCTCATACTTTCGCATTTGTCGCATACTTGTTGGCCAGGTCCAGGGCGTTTTCTGGTTTGGATCACGTAGTAATGTGGTACCACGCTGAAACTGTGAGTTAACCCTGGATTCGATCTATACATTACAGGGTAACTCCGGTTAGGTCTGGGTTAGGTCTGGTATTTGCCATCATCCGGCGCATTCTTTCGCATATTTGGCACACTTGTTGGCCAGGGCCTGGGCGTTTTCTGGTTTGGATCACGTAGCAATGTGGTACCACACTCAAACAGTGAGTTAATCCTCGATTCAATCTTTATTTTAGAGGATAACAGCGGTTAGGTCAGTGTTAGGTCTGGTATTTGCCATCATCTGTCTCATACTTTTGCATTTTTCACCTACTTGTTGGCCAGATACTGGGCGCTTTCTGGGTTGGATGACGTAGTAATGTGGTTCCGCACTGCAACAGTGAGTTAAACCTGGATACGATCTATATTCTAGAGGATAACACCGGTTAGGTCAGGGTTAGGTGTGGTATTTGCCATCGTCTGCCTCATACTTTCGCATTTGTCGCATACTTGTTGGCCAGGTCTAGGGCGTTTTCTGGTTTGGATCACGTAGTAATGTGGTACCACGCTGAAACTGTGAGCTAATCGTGGATTCAATCTATATTTTAGAGGATAACACCGGTTAGGTCAGGGTTAGGTCTGGTATTTGCCATCGACTGCCTCATATTTTCGCATTTTTCGCATACTTGTTGGCCAGATCCTGTGCGTTCTCTGGGTTGGATCACGTAGTAATGGGGTTCCGCACTGCAACAGTGAGTTAAACCTGGATACAATCTATATTTCAGAGGATAACAACGGTTAGGTCAGGGTTAGGTCTGGTATTTGCCATCGTCTGCCTCATACTATCGCATTTGTCGCATACTAGTTGGCCAGATCCAGGGCGTTTTCTGGTTTGGATCACGTAGTAATGGGGTTCCGCACTGCAACAGTGAGTTAAACCTGGATACAATCTATATTTTAGAGGATAACACCGGTTAGGTCAGGGTTAGGTCTGGTATTTGCCTTCATCTGGCTCATACTTTCGCATTTTTCGCATACTTGTTGGCCAGATCCTGGGAGTTTTCAGGTTTGGATCAGGTAGTAATGTGGTTCCGCACTGCATCTGTGAGTTAAACCTGGATACAATCTATATATTAGATGGTAACACCGGCTAGGTCAGTGTTAGGTCTGGTATTTGCCATCATCTGTCTCATACTTTCGCATTTTTCACATACTTGTTGGCCAGATACTGGGCCCTTTCTGGGTTGGATCACGTAGTAATGTGGCACCACACTCAAACAGTGAGTTAAACTTGGATTCAATCTATATTTTAGAGGATAACACCGGTTAGGTCAGGGTTAGGTCTGGAATTTGCCATCGTCTGCCTCATACTTTCGCATTTGTCGCATACTTGTTGGCCAGATCCAGGGCGTTTTCTGGTTTGGATCACGTGGTAATGTGGCTCCGCACAGCAACAGTGAGTTAAACCTGGATACGATCTATATTTTAGAGGATAACACCGGTTAGGTCAGGGTTAGGTCTGGTATTTGCCATCATCTGGCTCATTCTTTCGCATTTTTCGCATACTTGTTGGCCAGATCCAGGGCGTTTTCTGGTCTGGATCAGGTAGTAATGTGGTTCCGCACTGCAACAGTGAGTTAAACCTTGATACAATCTATATATTAGAGGGTAACACCGGCTAGGTCAGGGTTAGGTCTGGCATTTGCCTTCATCTGGCTCATACTTTCGCATTTTTCGCATACTTGTTGGCCAGATCCTGGGAGTTTTCTGGTTTGGATCACGTAGTAATGTGGTACCACACTCAAACAGTGAGTTAATCCTGGATTCAATCTATATTTTAGAGGATAACACCGGTTAGGTCAGGGTTAGGTCTGGTATTTGCCATCGTCTGCCTCATACTTTCGCATTTGTCGCATACTTGTTGGCCAGATCCTGGGCGTTTTCTGGGTTGGATCACGTAGTAATGTGGTTCCGCACTGCAACAGTGAGTTAAACCTGAATACAATCTATATTTTAGAGGATAACACCGGTTAGGTCAGGGTTAGGTCTGGTATTTGCCATCATCTGGCTCATACTTTCGCATTTTTCGCATACTTGTTGGCCAGATCCTGGGAGTTTTCTGGTTTGGATCACGTAGTAATGTGGTACCACACTCAAACAGTGAGTTAATCCTGGATTCAATCTATATTTTAGAGAATAACACCGGCTAGGTCAGGGTTAGGTCTGGTATTTGCCACCATCTGGCTCATAGTTTCGCATTTTTCGCATACTTATTGGTCAGTTCCTGGGCGTTTTCTGGATTGGATCACGTAGTAATGTGGTTCCGCACTGCAACAGTGAGTTAAACCTTGATACAATCTATATTTTAGAGGTTAACACCGGTTAGGTCAGGGTTAGGTCTGGTATTTGCCATCATCTGGCTCATACTTTCGCATTTTTCGCATACTTGTTGGCCAAATCCTGGGAGTTTTCTGGGTTGGATCACGTAGTAATGTGGCACCACACTCAAACAGTGAGTTAAACTTGGATTCAATCTATATTTTAGAGGGTAACACCGGTTAGGTCAGGGTTAGGTCTGGTATTTGCCATCGTCTGCCTCATACTTTCGCATTTGTCGCATACTTGCTGGCCAGATCCAGGGCGTTTTCTGGTTTGGATCACGTAGTAATGTGGTTCCGCACTGCAACAGTGAGTTAAACCTGGATACAATCTATATTTTAGAGGATAACACCGGTTAGATCAGGGTTAGGTCTGGTATTTCCCATCATCTGGCTCATACTTTCCCATTTTTCGCATACTTGTTGGCCAGATCCTGGGCGTTCTCCGGGTTGGATCACGTAGTAATGGGGTTCCGCACTGCAACAGTGAGTTAAACCTGGATACAATCTATATTTTAGAGGATATCAACGGTTAGGTCAGGGTTAGGTCTGGTATTTGCCATCGTCTGCCTCATACTATCGCATTTGTCGCATACTAGTTGGCCAGATCCAGGGCGTTTTCTGGTTTGGATCACGTAGTAATGTGGTTCCGCACTGCAACAGTGAGTTAAACCTGGATACAATCTATATTTTAGAGGATAACACCGGTTAGGTCAGGGTTAGGTCTGGTATTTGCCATCATCTGGCTCATACTTTCGCATTTTTCGCATACTTGTTGGCCAGATCCAGGGCGTTTTCTGGTTTGGATCAGGTAGTAATGTGGTTCCGCACTGCAACAGTGAGCTAAACCTGGATACAATCTATATATTAGATGGTAACACCGGCTAGGTCAGGGTTAGGTCTGGTTTTTGCCTTCATCTGGCTCATACTTTCGCATTTTTCGCATACTTGTTGGCCAGATCGTGGGAGTTTTCTGGTTTGGATCAGGTAGTAATGTGGTTCCGCACTGCAACTGTGAGTTAAACCTGGATACAATCTATATATTAGATGATAACACCGGCTAGGTCAGTGTTAGGTCTGGTATTTGCCATCATCTGTCTCATACTTTCGCATTTTTCACATACTTGTTGGCGAGATACTGGGCGCTTTCTGGGTTGGATCACGTAGTAATGTGGCACCACACTCAAACAGTGAGTTAAACTTGGATTCAATCTATATTTTAGAGGATAACACCGGTTAGGTCAGGGTTAGGTCTGGTATTTGCCATCATCTGGCTCATACTTTCGCATTTTTCGCATACTTGTTGGCCAGATCCAGGGTGTTCTCTGGTTTGGATCAGGTAGTAATGTGGTTCCGCACTGCAACAGTGAGTTAAACCTGGATACAATCTATATATTAGATGGTAACACCGGCTAGGTCAGGGTTAGGTCTGGTATTTGCCTTCATCTGGCTCATACTTTCGCAATTTCGCATACTTGTTGGCCAGATCCTGGGCGTTTTCTGGATTGGATCACGTAGTAATGTAGAACCACTCTGAAACTGTGAATTAATCCTGGATTCAATCTATATTTTAGAGGATAACACCGGCTAGGTCAGGGTTAGGTCTGGTATTTGCCATCATCTGGCTCATACTTTCGCATTTTTCGCATACTTGTTGGCCAGATCCTGGGAGTTTTCTGGTTTGGATCACGTAGTAATGTGGTACCACACTCAAACAGTGAGTTAATCCTGGATTCAATCTATATTTTAGAGGATAACAGCGGTTAGGTCAGGGTTAGGTCTGGTATTTGTCATCATCTGGCTCATACTTTCGCATTTTTCGCATACTTGTTGGCCAGATCCTGGGCGTTTTCTCGTTTGGATCACGTAGTAATATGGTACCACACTGAAACAGTGAGTTAATCGTGGATTCAATCTATATTTTAGAGGATAACACCGGTTAGGTCAGGGTTAGGTCTGGTATTTGCCATCGTCTGCCTCATACTTTCGCATTTGTCGCATACTTGTTGGCCAGGTTCAGGGCGTTTTCTGGTTTGGATCACGTAGTAATGTGGTACCACGGTGAAACTGTGAGTTAACCCTGGATTCGATCTATACATTACAGGGTAACTCCGGTTAGGTCTGGGTTAGGTCTGGTATTTGCCATCATCCGGCGCATTCTTTCGCATATTTGGCATACTTGTTGGCCAGGTCCTGGGCGTTTTCTGGTTTGGATCACGTAGTAATGTGGTACCACACTCAAACAGTGAGTTAATCCTCGATTCAATCTATATTTTAGAGGATAACAGCGGCTAGGTCAGTGTTAGGTCTGGTATTTGCCATCATCTGTCTCATACTTTCGCATTTTTCACCTACTTGTTGGCCAGATCCTGGGCGTTCTCCGGGTTGGATCACGTAGTAATGGGGTTCCGCACTGCAACAGTGAGTTAAACCTGGATACAATCTATATTTTAGAGGATAACAACGGTTAGGTCAGGGTTAGGTCTGGTATTTGCCATCGTCTGCCTCATACTATCGCATTTGTCGCATACTAGTTGGCCAGATCCAGGGCGTTTTCTGGTTTGGATCACGTAGTAATGTGGTTCCGCACTGCAACAGTGAGTTAAACCTGGATACAATCTATATTTTAGAGGATAACACCAGTTAGGTCAGGGTTAGGTCTGGTATTTGCCATCGTCTGCCTCATACTTTCGCATTTGTCGCATACTTGTTGGCCAGATCCAGGGCGTTTTCTGGTTTGGATCACGTGGTAATGTGGCTCCGCACAGCAACAGTGAGTTAAACCTGGATACGATCTATATTTTAGAGGATAACACCGGTTAGGTCAGGGTTAGGTCTGGTATTTGCCATCGTCTGCCTCATACTTTCGCATTTGTCGCATACTTGTTGGCCAGGTCCAGGGCGTTTTCTGGTTTGGATCACGTAGTATTGTGGTACCACGCTGAAACTGTGAGTTAACCCTGGATTCGATCTATACATTACAGGGTAACTCCGGTTAGGTCTGGGTTAGGTCTGGTATTTGCCATCATCCGGCGCATTCTTTCGCATATTTGGCATACTTTTTGGCCAGATCCTGGGCGTTTTCTGGTTTGGATCACGTAGTAATGTGGTACCACACTCAAACAGTGAGTTAATCCTGGATTCAATCTATATTTTAGTGGATAACACCGGTTAGGTTAGGGTTAGGTCTGGTATTTGCCATCATCTGGCTCATACTTTCGCATTTTTCGCATACTTGTTGGCCAGATCCAGGGCGTTTTCTGGTTTGGATCAGGTAGTAATGTGGTTCCGCACTGCAACAGTGAGTTAAACCTGGATACAATCTATATATTAGATGGTAACACCGGCTAGGTCAGGGTTAGGTCTGGTATTTGCCTTCATCTGGCTCATACTTTCGCATTTTTCGCATACTTGTTGGCCAGATCCTGGGAGTTTTCTGGTTTGGATCACGTAGTAATGTGGTACCACACTCAAACAGTGAGTTAATCCTGGATTCAATCTATATTTTAGAGGATAACAGCGGTTAGGTCAGTGTTAGGTCTGGTATTTGCCATCATCTGTCTCATACTTTCGCATTTTTCACCTACTTGTTGGCCAGATACTGGGCGCTTTCTGGGTTGGATCACGTAGTAATGTGGCACCACACTCAAACAGTGAGCTAAACTTGGATTCAATCTATATTTTAGAGGATAACACCGGTTAGGTCAGGGTTAGGTCTGGTATTTGGCATCGTCTGCCTCATACTTTCGCATTTTTCGCATACTGATTGGTCAATTCCTGGGCGTTTTCTGGGTTGGATCACGTAGTAATGTGGCACCACACTCAAACAGTGAGCTAAACTTGGATTCAATCTATATTTTAGAGGATAACACCGGTTAGGTCAGGGTTAGGTCTGGTATTTGCCATCGTCTGCCTCATACTTTCGCATTTGTCGCATACTTGTTGGCCAGGTCCAGGGCGTTTTCTGGTTTGGATCACGTAGTAATGTGGTACCACGCTGAAACTGTGAGTTAACCCTGGATTCGATCTATACATTACAGGGTAACTCCGGTTAGGTCTGGGTTAGGTCTGGTATTTGCCATCATCCGGCGCATTCTTTCGCATATTTGGCATACTTGTTGGCCAGGGCCTGGGCGTTTTCTGGTTTGGATCACGTAGCAATGTGGTACCACACTCAAACAGTGAGTTAATCCTCGATTCAATCTTTATTTTAGAGGATAACAGCGGTTAGGTCAGTGTTAGGTCTGGTATTTGCCATCATCTGTCTCATACTTTTGCATTTTTCACCTACTTGTTGGCCAGATACTGGGCGCTTTCTGGGTTGGATGACGTAGTAATGTGGTTCCGCACTGCAACAGTGAGCTAAACCTGGATACGATCTATATTCTAGAGGATAACACCGGTTAGGTCAGGGTTAGGTCTGGTATTTGCCATCGTCTGCCTCATACTTTCGCATTTGTCGCATACTTGTTGGCCAGGTCCAGGGCGTTTTCTGGTTTGGTTCACGTAGTAATGTGGTACCACGCTGAAACTGTGAGCTAATCGTGGATTCAATCTATATTTTAGAGGATAACACCGGTTAGGTCAGGGTTAGGTCTGGTATTTGCCATCGACTGCCTCATATTTTCGCATTTTTCGCATACTTGTTGGCCAGATCCTGGGCGTTCTCTGGGTTGGATCACGTAGTAATGGGGTTCCGCACTGCAACAGTGAGTTAAACCTGGATACAATCTATATTTCAGAGGATAACACCGGTTAGGTTAGGGTTAGGTCTGGTATTTGCCATCGTCTGCCTCATACTATCGCATTTGTCGCATACTAGTTGGCCAGATCCAGGGCGTTTTCTGGTTTGGATCACGTAGTAATGGGGTTCCGCACTGCAACAGTGAGTTAAACCTGGATACAATCTATATTTTAGAGGATAACACCGGTTAGGACAGGGTTAGGTCTGGTATTTGCCTTCATCTGGCTCATACTTTCGCATTTTTCGCATACTTGTTGGCCAGATCCTGGGAGTTTTCAGGTTTGGATCAGGTAGTAATGTGGTTCCGCACTGCATCTGTGAGTTAAACCTGGATACAATCTATATATTAGATGGTAACACCGGCTAGGTCAGTGTTAGGTCTGGTATTTGCCATCGTCTGCCTCATACTATCGCATTTGTCGCATACTAGTTGGCCAGATCCAGGGCGTTTTCTGGTTTGGATCACGTAGTAATGTGGTTCCGCACTGCAACAGTGAGTTAAACCTGGATACAATCTATATTTTAGAGGATAACACCGGTTAGGTCAGGGTTAGGTCTGGTATTTGCCATCATCTGGCTCATACTTTCGCATTTTTCGCATACTTGTTGGCCAGATCCAGGGCGTTTTCTGGTTTGGATCAGGTAGTAATGTGGTTCCGCACTGCAACAGTGAGCTAAACCTGGATACAATCTATATATTAGATGGTAACACCGGCTAGGTCAGGGTTAGGTCTGGTTTTTGCCTTCATCTGGCTCATACTTTCGCATTTTTCGCATACTTGTTGGCCAGATCCTGGGAGTTTTCTGGTTTGGATCACGTAGTAATGTGGCACCACACTCAAACAGTGAGTTAAACTTGGATTCAATCTATATTTTAGAGGATAACACCGGTTAGGTCAGGGTTAGGTCTGGTATTTGCCATCATCTGGCTCATACTTTCGCATTTGTCGCATACTGGTTGGCCAGATCCAGGGCGTTTTCTGGTTTGGATCACGTAGTAATGTGGTTCCGCACTCAAACAGTGAGTTAAACCTTGATACAATCTATATATTAGAGGGTAACACCGGCTAGGTCAGGGTTAGGTCTGGCATTTGCCTTCATCTGGCTCATACTTTCGCATTTTTCGCATACTTGTTGGCCAGATCCTGGGAGTTTTCTGGTTTGGATCACGTAGTAATGTGGTACCACACTCAAACAGTGAGTTAATCCTGGATTCAATCTATATTTTAGAGGATAACACCGGTTAGGTCAGGGTTAGGTCTGGTATTTGCCATCGTCTGCCTCATACTTTCGCATTTGTCGCATACTTGTTGGCCAGATCCTGGGCGTTTTCTGGGTTGGATCACGTAGTAATGTGGTTCCGCACTGCAACAGTGAGTTAAACCTGAATACAATCTATATTTTAGAGGATAACACCGGTTAGGTCAGGGTTAGGTCTGGTATTTGCCATCATCTGGCTCATACTTTCGCATTTTTCGCATACTTGTTGGCCAGATCCTGGGAGTTTTCTGGTTTGGATCACGTAGTAATGTGGTACCACACTCAAACAGTGAGTTAATCCTGGATTCAATCTATATTTTAGAGAATAACACCGGCTAGGTCAGGGTTAGGTCTGGTATTTGCCACCATCTGGCTCATAGTTTCGCATTTTTCGCATACTTATTGGTCAGTTCCTGGGCGTTTTCTGGATTGGATCACGTAGTAATGTGGTTCCGCACTGCAACAGTGAGTTAAACCTTGATACAATCTATATTTTAGAGGTTAACACCGGTTAGGTCAGGGTTAGGTCTGGTATTTGCCATCATCTGGCTCATACTTTCGCATTTTTCGCATACTTGTTGGCCAAATCCTGGGAGTTTTCTGGGTTGGATCACGTAGTAATGTGGCACCACACTCAAACAGTGAGTTAAACTTGGATTCAATCTATATTTTAGAGGATAACACCGGTTAGGTCAGGGTTAGGTCTGGTATTTGCCATCGTCTGCCTCATACTTTCGCATTTGTCGCATACTTGCTGGCCAGATCTAGGGCGTTTTCTGGTTTGGATCACGTAGTAATGTGGTTCCGCACTGCAACAGTGAGTTAAACCTGGATACAATCTATATTTTAGAGGATAACACCGGTTAGATCAGGGTTAGGTCTGGTATTTCCCATCATCTGGCTCATACTTTCGCATTTTTCGCATACTTCTTGGCCAGATCCAGGGCGTTTTCTGGATTGGATCACGTAGTAATGTGGTTCCGCACTGAAACAGTGAGTTAAACCTGGATTCAATCTATATTTTAGTGGATAACACAGGTTAGGTCAGGGTTAGGTCTGGTATTTGTCATCATCTGGCTCATACTTTCGCATTTTTCGCATACTTGTTGGCCAGATCCTGGGCGTTTTCTCGTTTGGATCACGTAGTAATATGGTACCACACTGAAACAGTGAGTTAATCGTGGATTCAATCTATATTTTAGAGGATAACACCGGTTAGGTCTGGGTTAGGTCTGGTATTTGTCATCATCTGTCTCATACTTTCGCATTTTTCACCTACTTGTTGGCCAGATACTGGGCGCTTTCTGGGTTGGATCACGTAGTAATGTGGTTCCGTACTGCAACAGCGAGTTAAACCTGGATACGATCTATATTCTAGAGGATAACACCGGTTAGGTCAGGGTTAGGTCTGGTATTTGCCATCGACTGCCTCATACTTTCGCATTTTTCACATACTTGTTGGCCAGATACTGGGCGCTTTCTGGGTTGGATCACGTAGTAATGTGGCACCACACTCAAACAGTGAGTTAAACTTGGATTCAATCTATATTTTAACAGGATAACACCGGTTAGGTCAGGGTTAGGTCTGGTATTTGCCATCATCTGGCTCATACTTTCGCATTTTTCGCATACTTGTTGGCCAGATCCAGGGTGTTCTCTGGTTTGGATCAGGTAGTAATGTGGTTCCGCACTGCAACAGTGAGTCAAACCTGGATACAATCTATATATTAGATGGTAACACCGGCTAGGTCAGGGTTAGGTCTGGTATTTGCCTTCATCTGGCTCATACTTTCGCAATTTCGCATACTTGTTGGCCAGATCCTGGGCGTTTTCTGGATTGGATCACGTAGTAATGTAGAACCACTCTGAAACTGTGAATAAATCCTGGATTCAATCTATATTTTAGAGGATAACACCGGCTAGGTCAGGGTTAGGTCTGGTATTTGCCATCATCTGCCTCATATTTTCGCATTTTTCGCATACTTGTTAGGCAGATCCTGGGCGTTTTCTGATTTGGATCACGTAGTAATGTAGAACCACTCTGGAACAGTGAGTTAAACCTGGATTCAATCCATATTATAGAGGATAACACCGGTTAGGTCAGGGTTAGGTCTGGTATTTGCCATCATCTGGCTCATACTTTCGCATTTTTCGCATACTTGTTGGCCAGGTCCTGGGCGTTTTCTGGGTTGGATCACGTAGTAATCTGGCACCACACTCAAACAGTGAGTTAAACCTGGATTCAATCTATATTTTAGAGGATAACACCGGCTAGGTC
Organism: Colletes latitarsis; assembly: GCF_051014445.1. Taxonomy (NCBI): domain Eukaryota; kingdom Metazoa; phylum Arthropoda; class Insecta; order Hymenoptera; family Colletidae; genus Colletes; species Colletes latitarsis. The sequence goes on from NW_027488371.1 coordinate 10,152,555, forward strand.
AGGGTTAGGTCTGGTATTTGCCTTCATCTGTCCCACAGTTTCGCATTTTTCGCATACTTGTTGGCCAAATCGTGGGAGTTTTCTGGTTTGGATCACGTAGTAATGTGGTACCACACTCAAACAGTGAGTTAAAGTTGGATTCAATCTATATTTTAGAGGATAACACCGGTTAGGTCAGGGTTAGGTCTGGTATTTGCCATCGTCTGCCTCATACTTTCGCATTTGTCGCATACTGGTTGGCCAGATCCAGGGCGTTTTCTGGTTTGGATCACGTAGTAATGTGGTACCACACTGAAACTGTGAGTTAATCCTGGATTCGATCTATATATTACAGGGTAACTCCGGTTATGTCTGGGTTAGGTCTGGTATTTGCCATCATCCGGCGCATTCTTTCGCATATTTCGCATACTTGTTGGCCAGGTCCTGGGCGTTTTCTGGTTTGGATCACGTAGTAATATATAACCACTCCGAAACCGTGAGTTAAACCTGGATACAATCTATATATTAGAGGATATCACCGGTTAGGTCAGGGTTAGGTCTGGTATTTGCCATCATCTGGCTCATACTTTCGCATTTTTCGCATACTTGGTTGCCAGATCCTGGGCGCTTTCTGCGTTGGATCACGTAGCAATGTGGCACCACACTCAAACAGTGAGTTAAACTTGGATTCAATCTATATTTTAGAGGATAACACCGGTTAGGTCAGGGTTAGGTCTGGTATTTGCCATCGTCTGCCTCATACTTTCGCATTTGTCGCATACTTGTTGGCCAGATCCAGGGCGTTTTCTGGTTTGGATCAGGTAGTAATGTGGTTCCGCACTGCAACAGTGAGTTAAACCTGGATACAATCTATGTATTAGATGGTAACACCGGCTAGGTCAGGGTTAGGTCTGGTATTTGCCTTCATCTGGCTCATACTTTCGCATTTTTCGCATACTTGTTGGCCAGATCCTGGGAGTTTTCTGGTTTGGATCACGTAGTAATGTGGTACCACACTCAAACAGTGAGTTAATCCTGGATTCAATCTATATTTTAGAGGATAACAGCGGTTAGGTCAGTGTTAGGTCTGGTATTTGCCATCATCTGTCTCATACTTTCGCATTTTTCACCTACTTGTTGGCCAGATACTGGGCGCTTTCTGGGTTGGATCACGTAGTAATGTGGCACCACACTCAAACAGTTAGTTAAACCTGGATACAATCTATATTTTAGAGGATAACACCGGTTAGGTCAGGGTTAGGTCTGGTATTTGCCATCATCTGGCTCATACTTTCGCATTTTTCGCATACTTGTTGGCCAGATCCAGGGCGTTTTCTGGTTTGGATCACGTAGTAATGTGGTACCACACTCAAACAGTGAGCTAAACTTGGATTCAATCTATATTTTAGAGGATAACACCGGTTAGGTCAGGGTTAGTTCTGGTATTTGCCATCGTCTGCCTCATACTTTCGCATTTGTCGCATACTTGTTGGCCAGATCCAGGGCGTTTTCTGGTTTGGATCACGTAGTAATGTGGTACCACGCTGAAACTGTGAGTTAATCCAGGATTCGCTCTATATATTACAGGGTAACTCCGGTTAGGTCTGGGTTAGGACTGGAATTTGCCATCATCCGGCGCATTCTTTCGCATATTTGGCATACTTTTTGGCCAGATCCTGGGCGTTTTCTGGTTTGGATCACGTAGTAGTGTAGAACCACACTGAAACAGTGAGTTAAACCTGGATTCAATCTATATTTTAGTGGATAACACCGGTTAGGTCAGGGTTAGGTCTGGTATTTGCCATCATCTGGCACATACTTTCGCATTTTTCGCATACTTGTTAGGCAGATCCTGGGCGTTTTCTGATTTGGATCACGTAGTAATGTAGAACCACTCTGAAACAGTGAGTTAAACCTGGATTCAATCTATATTATAGAGGATAACACCGGTTAGGTCAGGGTTAGGTCTGGTATTTGCCATCATCTGGCTCATACTTTCGCACTTTTCGCATACTTGTGGGCCAGATCCTGGGCGTTTTCTGGTTTGGATCACGTAGTAATGTAGAACCACTCTGAAACTGTGAATTAATTCTGGATTCAATCTATATTTTAGAGGATAACACCGGCTAGGTCAGGGTTAGGTCTGGTATTTGCCATCATCTGCCTCATATTTTCGCATTTTTCGCATACTTGTTGGCCAGATCCTAGGCGTTTTCTGGTTTGGATCACGTAGTAGTGTGGTACCGTAGTGCAACTGTGAGTTAAACCTGGATACAATCTATATTTTAGAGGACAACACCGGTTAGGTCAGGGTTAGGTTTGGTATTTGCCATCATCTCGCTCATACTTTCACCTTCTTCGCTTAATCGTTGGCCAAATGCTGGCTTTTTCTGGTTTGGATCACGTCGCAATGTGGTACCACACTGAAACTGTGAGTTAATCCTGGATTCGATCTATATATTACAGGGTAACTCCGGTTAGGTCTGGGTTAGGTCTGGTATTTGCCATCATCCGGCGCATTCTTTCGCATATTTCGCATACTTGTTGGCCAGGTCCTGGGCGTTTTCTGGGTTGGATCACGTAGTAATGTGGTACCACACTCAAACAGTGAGTTAATCCTGGATTCAATCTATATTTTAGAGGATAACAGCGGCTAGGTCAGGGTTAGGTCTGGTATTTGCCTTCATCTGTCTCATACTTTCGCATTTTTCACCTACTTGTTGGCCAGATACTGGGAGTTTTCTGGTTTGGATCACGTAGTAATGTGGCACCACACTCAAACAGTGAGTTAATCCTGGATTCGATCTATATATTACAGGGTAACTCCGGTTAGGGCTGGGTTAGGTCTGGTATTTGCCATCATCCGGCGCATTCTTTCGCATTTTTCGCATACTTGTTGGCCAGATCCAGGGCGTTTTCTGGTTTGGATCAGGTAGTAATGTGGTTCCGCACTGCAACAGTGAGTTAAACCTGGATACAATCTATATATTAGATGGTAACACCGGCTAGGTCAGGGTTAGGTCTGGTATTTGCCTTCATCTGGCTCATACTTTCGCACTTTTCGCATACTTGTTGGCCAGATCCTGGGCGTTTTCTGGTTTGGATCACGTAGTAATGTAGAACCACACTCAAACAGTGAGTTAAACCTGGATTCAATCTATATTTTAGAGGATAACACCGGCTAGGTCAGGGTTAGGTCTGGTATTTGCCTTCATCTGTCTCATAGTTTTGCATTCTTCGCATACTTGTTGGCCAAATCCTGGGAGTTTTCTGGTTTGGATCACGTAGTAATGTGGTACCACACTCAAACAGTGAGTTAATCCTGGATTCAATCTATATTTTAGAGGATAACAGCGGTTAGGTCAGTGTTAGGTCTGGTATTTGCCTTCATCTGTCTCATACTTTCGCATTTTTCACCTACTTGTTGGCCAGATACTGGGCGCTTTCTGGGTTGGATCACGTAGTAATGTGGCACCACACTCAGAGAGTGAGTTAAACCTGGATTCAATCTATATTTTAGAGGATAACACCGGTTAGGTCAGGGTTAGGTCTGGTATTTGCCATCGTCTGCCTCAGACTTTCGCATTTGTCGCATACTTGTTGGCCAGAACCAGGGCGTTTTCTGGTTTGGATCACGTAGTAAGGTGGTACAACGCTGAAACTGTGAGTTAATCCAGGATTCGATCTATATATTACAGGGTAACACCGGTTAGGTCTGTGTTAGGTCTGGTATTTGCCATCATCCGGCGCATTCTTTCGCATATTTCGCATACTTGTTGGCCAGGTCCTGGGCGTTTTCTGGTTTGGATCACGTAGTAGTGTGGTACCGTAGTGCAACAGTGAGTTAAACCTGGATACAATCTATATTTTAGAGGATAACACCGGTTAGGTCAGGGTTAGGTCTGGTATTTGCCATCATCTCGCTCATACTTTCACCTTCTTCGCTTAATTGTTGGCCAAATGCTGGCTTTTCTGGTTTGGATCACGTAGTAATGTGGTACCACACTGAAGCTGTGAGTTAATCCTGGATTCGATCTATTTATTACAGGGTAACACCGGTTAGGTCTGTGTTAGGTCTGGTATTTGCCATCATCCGGCGCATTCTTTCGCATATTTCGCATACATGTTGGCCAGGTCCTGGGCGTTTTCTGGTTTGGATCACGTAGTAATATAGAACCACTCTGAAACCGTGAGTTAAGCCTGGATACAATCTATATTTTAGAGGATATCACCGGTTAGGTCAGTGTTAGGTCTGGTATTTGCCATCGTCTGCCTCATACTTTCGCATTTGTCGCATACTTGTTGGCCAGATCCAGGGCGTTTTCTGGTTTGGATCACGTAGTAATGTGGTACCACGCTGAAACTGTGAGTTAATCCAGGAATCGATCTATATATTACAGGGTAACTCCGGTTAGGTCTGGGTTAGGACTGGAATTTGCCATCATCCGGCGCATTCTTTCGCATATTTGGCATACTTTTTGGCCAGATCCTGGGCGTTTTCTGGTTTGGATCACGTAGTAATGTAGAACCACACTGAAACAGTGAGTTAAACCTGGATTCAATCTATATTTTAGTGGATAACACCGGTTAGGTCAGGGTTAGGTCTGGTATTTGCCATCATCTGGCTCATACTTTCGCACTTTTCGCATACTTGTTGGCCAGATCCTGGGCGTTTTCTGGTTTGGATCACGTAGTAATGTAGAACCACACTCAAACAGTGAGTTAAACCTGGATTCAATCTATATTTTAGAGGATAACAGCGGTTAGGTCAGTGTTAGGTCTGGTATTTGCCTTCATCTGTCTCATACTTTCGCATTTTTCACCTACTTGTTGGCCAGATACTGGGCGCTTTCTGGGTTGGATCACGTAGTAATGTGGCACCACTCTCAAACAGTGAGTTAAACTTGGATTCAATCTATATTTTAGAGGATAACACCGGTTAGGTCAGGGTTAGGTCTGGTATTTGGCTTCATCTGGCTCATACTTTCGCACTTTTCGCATACTTGTTGGCCAGATCCTGGGCGTTTTCTGGTTTGGATCACGTAGTAATGTGGTACCACGCTGAAACTGTGAGTTAATCCAGGATTCGATCTATATATTACAGGGTAACACCGGTTAGGTCTGTGTTAGGTCTGGTGTTTGCCATCATCCGGCGCATTCTTTCGCATATTTCGCATACTTGTTGGCCAGGTCCTGGGCGTTTTCTGGTTTGGATCACGTAGTAGTGTGGTACCGTAGTGCAACAGTGAGTTAAACCTGGATACAATCTATATTTTAGAGGATAACACCGGTTTGGTCAGGGTTAGGTCTGGTATTTGCCATCATCTAGCTCATACTTTCACCTTCTTCGCTTAATTGTTGGCCAAATGCTGGCTTTTCTGGTTTGGATCACGTAGTAATGTGGTACCACACTGAAGCTGTGAGTTAATCCTGGATTCGATCTATTTATTACAGGGTAACACCGGTTAGGTCTGTGTTAGGTCTGGTATTTGCCATCATCCGGCGCATTCTTTCGCATATTTCGCATACTTGTTGGCCAGGTCCTGGGCGTTTTCTGGTTTGGATCACGTAGTAATATATAACCACTCTGAAACCGTGAGTTAAGCCTGGATACAATCTATATTTTAGAGGATATCACCGGTTAGGTCAGTGTTAGGTCTGGTATTTGCCATCATCTGGCTCATACTTTCGCATTTTTCGCATACTTGTTCGCCAAATCCTGGGAGTTTTCTGGTTTGGATCACGTAGTAATGTGGTACCACACTCAAACAGTGAGTTAATCCTGGATTCAATCTATATTTTAGAGGATAACAGCGGTTAGGTCAGTGTTAGGTCTGGTATTTGCCTTCATCTGTCTCATACTTTCGCATTTTTCACCTACTTGTTGGCCAGATACTGGGCGCTTTCTGGGTTGGATCACGTAGTAATGTGGCACCACACTCAAACAGTCAGCTAAACTTGGATTCAATCTATATATTAGAGGATAACACCGGTTAGGTCAGGGTTAGTTCTGGTATTTGCCATCGTCTGCCTCATACTTTCGCATTTGTCGCATACTTGTTGGCCAGATCCAGGGCGTTTTCTGGTTTGGATCACGTAGTAATGTGGTACCACGCTGAAACTGTGCGTCAATCCAGGATTCGATCTATACAGGGTGTCCCGTAAATAGTGTAAGAGCCGGAAATGTGGGGTAGCTGAGACGATTCTGGACAACAATTTCCTTTGCAAAAATGTCGGTTGGAGCTTCGTTTTTGAATTATTAACGAAAAACACTGACGAATCACGGCGCTTGCCTGCCGCGCGCTCAGGGCCGTCCGAACTAAGAGAGCCACCGTGTCGGGTAGGTAGCAAGATGTGCATCGGAGATACGTCGAGGAACGAATACAAATAATTAAAAATACTACCACCGCAACTGTTACCTCTGCGGATTGGATAAATCAACCAGCTAAATTGAATTTATTAATTATTTGTATTCGCTGTTTCCAAGGAAGAAGGAATAAAATGTGGGAAGATGCTCTCGGAATTTTTAGGAAATTAATTCTTCGCACCTGAGTGACACTTCTCGCCAGAGTGTGTTAAAATTAAAATAAGAATTATTTTCAGAAAATTAAAATAAATACGGTAAGAACCATTTGTAATCGTTTGTTATTAAAAACTGTACTGGAAAAGCAGACTGAATTTGTGCATGCCGAAACATTCCTCGAATGCAAAGGCTTTAATAGAGAAATAATTGAAATTCGACTTACCCATTTACTAGCAAGTTGCAATAGGACCGGTTAGTGCACCCCTGTCAATCATGGAAAGGTCGGAGACCCCAATAAAAATCAGCTGATGGGACGGCCCGGTCACTGCACTCGCTTCTTACCCCGAAAACACTTCACAGCACGGTCACTAGCACTTTTCACTTTTACATTTTCGGGGTAAGAAGCGGGTGCAGTGACCGGGCCGTCCCATCAGCTGATTTTTATTGGGGTCTTCGACCTTTCCGTGATCGACAGGAGTGCACTAACCGGGCCTTATTGTCAGCGCAGCAGAGCAACTTGCTAGTAAATGGGTAAGTCGAATTTCAATTATTTCTCTATTAAAGCCTTTGCATTCGAGGAATGTTTCGGCATGCACAAATTCAGTCTGCTTTTACAAATGGTTCTTACCGTATTTATTTTAATTTTCTGAAAATAATTCTTATTTTAATTTTAACACACTCTGGCGAGAAGCGTCACTCAGGTGCGAAGAATTAATTTCCTAAAAATTCCGAGAGCATCTTCCCACATTTTATTCCTTCTTCCTTGGAAACAGCGAATACAAATAATTAATAAATTCAATTTAGCTGGTTGATTTATCCAATCCGCAGAGGTAACAGTTGCGGTGGTAGTATTTTTAATTATTTGTATTCGTTCCTCGACGTATCTCCGATGCACATCTTGCTACCTACCCGACACGGTGGCTCTCTTAGTTCGGACGGCCCTGAGCGCGCGGCAGGCAAGCGCCGTGATTCGTCAGTGTTTTTCGTTAATAATTCAAAAACGAAGCTCCAACCGACATTTTTGCAAAGGAAATTGTTGTTCAGAATCGTCTCAGCTACCCCACATTTCCGGCTCTTACACTATTTACGGGACACCCTGTATATTACAGGGTAACACCGGTTAGGTCTGTGTTAGGTCTGGTATTTGCCATCATCCGGCGCATTCTTCCCCATATTTCGCATACTTGTTGGCCAGGTCCTGGGCGTTTTCTGGTTTGGATCACGTAGTAATATATAACCACTCTGAAACCGTGAGTTAAGCCTGGATACAATCTATATTTTAGAGGATATCACCGGTTAGGTCAGGGTTAGGTCTGGTATTTGCCATCATCTGGCTCATACTTTCGCATTTTTCGCATACTTGTTGGCCAGATCCTGGGCGTTTTCTGGTTTGGATCACGTAGTAATGTAGAACCACTCTGAAACTGTGAATTAATCCTGGATTCAATCTATATTTTAGAGGATAACACCGGCTAGGTCTGGGTTAGCTCTGGTATTTGCCATCATCTGGCTCATAGTTTCGCATTTTTCGCATACTTATTGGCCAGATCCTGGGCGTTTTCTGGTTTGGATCACGTAGTAGTGTGGTACCGTAGTAACAGTGAGTTAAACCTGGATACAATCTATATTTTAGAGGACAACACCGGTTAGGTCAGGGTTAGGTTTGGTATTTGCCATCATCTCGCTCATACTTTCACCTTCTTCGCTTAATCGTTGGCCAAATGCTGGCTTTTTCTGGTTTGGATCACGTCGCAATGTGGTACCACACTGAAACTGTGAGTTAATCCTGGATTCGATCTATATATTACAGGGTAACTCCGGTTAGGTCTGGGTTAGGTCTGGTATTTGCCATCATCCGGCGCATTCTTTCGCATATTTCGCATACTTGTTGGCCAGGTCCTGGGCGTTTTCTGGGTTGGATCACGTAGTAATGTGGTACCACACTCAAACAGTGAGTTAATCCTGGATTCAATCTATATTTTAGAGGATAACAGCGGCTAGGTCAGGGTTAGGTCTGGTATTTGCCTTCATCTGTCTCATACTTTCGCATTTTTCACCTACTTGTTGGCCAGATACTGGGAGTTTTCTGGTTTGGATCACGTAGTAATGTGGTACCACACTCAAACAGTGAGTTAATCCTGGATTCGATCTATATATTACAGGGTAACTCCGGTTAGGGCTGGGTTAGGTCTGGTATTTGCCATCATCCGGCGCATTCTTTCGCATTTTTCGCATACTTGTTGGCCAGATCCAGGGCGTTTTCTGGTTTGGATCAGGTAGTAATGTGGTTCCGCACTGCAACAGTGAGTTAAACCTGGATACAATCTATATATTAGATGGTAACACCGGCTAGGTCAGGGTTAGGTCTGGTATTTGCCTTCATCTGGCTCATACTTTCGCACTTTTCGCATACTTGTTGGCCAGATCCTGGGCGTTTTCTGGTTTGGATCACGTAGTAATGTAGAACCACACTCAAACAGTGAGTTAAACCTGGATTCAATCTATATTTTAGAGGATAACACCGGCTAGGTCAGGGTTAGGTCTGGTATTTGCCTTCATCTGTCTCATAGTTTTGCATTCTTCGCATACTTGTTGGCCAAATCCTGGGAGTTTTCTGGTTTGGATCACGTAGTAATGTGGTACCACACTCAAACAGTGAGTTAATCCTGGATTCAATCTATATTTTAGAGGATAAGAGCGGTTAGGTCAGTGTTAGGTCTGGTATTTGCCTTCATCTGTCTCATACTTTCGCATTTTTCACCTACTTGTTGGCCAGATACTGGGCGCTTTCTGGGTTGGATCACGTAGTAATGTGGCACCACACTCAGAGAGTGAGTTAAGCCTGGATACAATCTATATTTTAGAGGATATCACCGGTTAGGTCAGTGTTAGGTCTGGTATTTGCCATCATCTGGCTCATACTTTCGCATTTTTCGCATACTTGTTCGCCAAATCCTGGGAGTTTTCTGGTTTGGATCACGTAGTAATGTGGTACCACACTCAAACAGTGAGTTAATCCTGGATTCAATCTATATTTTAGAGGATAACAGCGGTTAGGTCAGTGTTAGGTCTGGTATTTGCCTTCATCTGTCTCATACTTTCGCATTTTTCACCTACTTGTTGGCCAGATACTGGGCGCTTTCTGGGTTGGATCACGTAGTAATGTGGCACCACACTCAAACAGTCAGCTAAACTTGGATTCAATCTATATATTAGAGGATAACACCGGTTAGGTCAGGGTTAGTTCTGGTATTTGCCATCGTCTGCCTCATACTTTCGCATTTGTCGCATACTTGTTGGCCAGATCCAGGGCGTTTTCTGGTTTGGATCACGTAGTAATGTGGTACCACGCTGAAACTGTGAGTTAATCCAGGAATCGATCTATATATTACAGGGTAACTCCGGTTAGGTCTGGGTTAGGACTGGAATTTGCCATCATCCGGCGCATTCTTTCGCATATTTGGCATACTTTTTGGCCAGATCCTGGGCGTTTTCTGGTTTGGATCACGTAGTAATGTAGAACCACACTGAAACAGTGAGTTAAACCTGGATTCAATCTATATTTTAGTGGATAACACCGGTTAGGTCAGGGTTAGGTCTGGTATTTGCCATCATCTGGCTCATACTTTCGCACTTTTCGCATACTTGTTGGCCAGATCCTGGGCGTTTTCTGGTTTGGATCACGTAGTAATGTAGAACCACACTCAAACAGTGAGTTAAACCTGGATTCAATCTATATTTTAGAGGATAACACCGGCTAGGTCAGGGTTAGGTCTGGTATTTGCCTTCATCTGTCTCATAGTTTCGCATTTTTCGCATACTTGTTGGCCAAATCCTGGGAGTTTTCTGGTTTGGATCACGTAGTAATGTGGTACCACACTCAAACAGTGAGTTAATCCTGGATTCAATCTATATTTTAGAGGATAACAGCGGTTAGGTCAGTGTTAGGTCTGGTATTTGCCTTCATCTGGCTCATACTTTCGCACTTTTCGCATACTTGTTGGCCAGATCCTGGGCGTTTTCTGGTTTGGATCACGTAGTAATGTAGAACCACACTCAAACAGTGAGTTAAACCTGGATTCAATCTATATTTTAGAGGATAACACCGGTTAGGTCAGGGTTAGGTCTGGTATTTGCCATCATCTGGCTCATACTTTCGCACTTTTCGCATACTTGTTGGCCAGATCCTGGGCGTTTTCTGGTTTGGATCACGTAGTAATGTAGAACCACACTCAAACAGTGAGTTAATCCTGGATTCAATCTATATTTTAGAGGATAACACCGGTTAGGTCAGGGTTAGGTCTGGTATTTGCCTTCATCTGGCTCATACTTTCGCACTTTTCGCATACTTGTTGGCCAGATCCTGGGCGTTTTCTGGTTTGGATCACGTAGTAATGTGGTACCACACTCAAACAGTGAGTTAATCCTGGATTCAATCTATATTTTAGAGGATAACAGCGGTTAGGTCAGTGTTAGGTCTGGTATGTGCCTTCATCTGTCACATACTTTCGCATTTTTCACCTACTTGTTGGCCAGATACTGGGCGCATTCTGGGTTGGATCACGTAGTAATGTGGCACCACACTCAAACAGTGAGTTAAACTTGGATTCAATCTATATTTTAGAGGATAACACCGGTTAGGTCAGTGTTAGGTCTGGTATTTGCCATCGTCTGCCTCAGACTTTCGCATTTGTCGCATACTTGTTGGCCAAATCTAGGGCGTTTTCTGGTTTGGATCACGTAGTAATGTGGTACCACGCTGAAACTGTGAGTTAATCCAGGATTCGATCTATATATTACAGGGTAACACCGGTTAGGTCTGTGTTAGGTCTGGTGTTTGCCATCATCCGGCGCATTCTTTCGCATATTTCGCATACTTGTTGGCCAGGTCCTGGGCGTTTTCTGGTTTGGATCACGTAGTAGTGTGGTACCGTAGTGCAACAGTGAGTTAAACCTGGATACAATCTATATTTTAGAGGATAACACCGGTTTGGTCAGGGTTAGGTCTGGTATTTGCCATCATCTAGCTCATACTTTCACCTTCTTCGCTTAATTGTTGGCCAAATGCTGGCTTTTCTGGTTTGGATCACGTAGTAATGTGGTACCACACTGAAGCTGTGAGTTAATCCTGGATTCGATCTATTTATTACAGGGTAACACCGGTTAGGTCTGTGTTAGGTCTGGTATTTGCCATCATCCGGCGCATTCTTTCGCATATTTCGCATACTTGTTGGCCAGGTCCTGGGCGTTTTCTGGTTTGGATCACGTAGTAATATATAACCACTCTGAAACCGTGAGTTAAGCCTGGATACAATCTATATTTTAGAGGATATCACCGGTTAGGTCAGGGTTAGGTCTGGTATTTGCCATCATCTGGCTCATACTTTCGCATTTTTCGCATACTTGTTGGCCAGATCCTGGGCGTTTTCTGGTTTGGATCACGTAGTAATGTAGAACCACACTCAAAACAGTGAGTTCATCCTGGATTCAATCTATATTTTAGAGGATAACAGCGGTTAGGTCAGTGTTAGGTCTGGTATTTGCCTTCATCTGTCTCATACTTTCGCATTTTTCACCTACTTGTTGGCCGATACCGGGCGCTTTCTGGGTTGGATCACGTAGTAATGTGGCACCACACTCAAACAGTGAGTTAAACTTGGATTCAATCTATATTTTAGAGGATAACACCGGTTAGGTCAGGGTTAGGTCTGGTATTTGCCATCATCTGGCTCATACTTTCGCATTTTTCGCATACTTGTTGGCCAGATCCTGGGCGTTTTCTGGTTTGGATCACGTAGTAATGTGGTACCACGCTGAAACTGTGCGTCAATCCAGGATTCGATCTATACAGGGTGTCCCGTAAATAGTGTAAGAGCCGGAAATGTGGGGTAGCTGAGACGATTCTGGACAACAATTTCCTTTGCAAAAATGTCGGTTGGAGCTTCGTTTTTGAATTATTAACGAAAAACACTGACGAATCACGGCGCTTGCCTGCCGCGCGCTCAGGGCCGTCCGAACTAAGAGAGCCACCGTGTCGGGTAGGTAGCAAGATGTGCATCGGAGATACGCCGAGGAACGAATACAAATAATTAAAAATACTACCACCGCAACTGTTACCTCTGCGGATTGGATAAATCAACCAGCTAAATTGAATTTATTAATTATTTGTATTCGCTGTTTCCAAGGAAGAAGGAATAAAATGTGGGAAGATGCTCTCGGAATTTTTAGGAAATTAATTCTTCGCACCTGAGTGACACTTCTCGCCAGAGTGTGTTAAAATTAAAATAAGAATTATTTTCAGAAAATTAAAATAAATACGGTAAGAACCATTTGTAATCGTTTGTTATTAAAAACTGTACTGGAAAAGCAGACTGAATTTGTGCATGCCGAAACATTCCTCGAATGCAAAGGCTTTAATAGAGAAATAATTGAAATTCGACTTACCCATTTACTAGCAAGTTGCAATAGGACCGGTTAGTGCACCCCTGTCAATCATGGAAAGGTCGGAGACCCCAATAAAAATCAGCTGATGGGACGGCCCGGTCACTGCACTCGCTTCTTACCCCGAAAACACTTCACAGCACGGTCACTAGCACTTTTCACTTTTACATTTTCGGGGTAAGAAGCGGGTGCAGTGACCGGGCCGTCCCATCAGCTGATTTTTATTGGGGTCTTCGACCTTTCCGTGATCGACAGGAGTGCACTAACCGGGCCTTATTGTCAGCGCAGCAGAGCAACTTGCTAGTAAATGGGTAAGTCGAATTTCAATTATTTCTCTATTAAAGCCTTTGCATTCGAGGAATGTTTCGGCATGCACAAATTCAGTCTGCTTTTACAAATGGTTCTTACCGTATTTATTTTAATTTTCTGAAAATAATTCTTATTTTAATTTTAACACACTCTGGCGAGAAGCGTCACTCAGGTGCGAAGAATTAATTTCCTAAAAATTCCGAGAGCATCTTCCCACATTTTATTCCTTCTTCCTTGGAAACAGCGAATACAAATAATTAATAAATTCAATTTAGCTGGTTGATTTATCCAATCCGCAGAGGTAACAGTTGCGGTGGTAGTATTTTTAATTATTTGTATTCGTTCCTCGACGTATCTCCGATGCACATCTTGCTACCTACCCGACACGGTGGCTCTCTTAGTTCGGACGGCCCTGAGCGCGCGGCAGGCAAGCGCCGTGATTCGTCAGTGTTTTTCGTTAATAATTCAAAAACGAAGCTCCAACCGACATTTTTGCAAAGGAAATTGTTGTTCAGAATCGTCTCAGCTACCCCACATTTCCGGCTCTTACACTATTTACGGGACACCCTGCATATTACAGGGTAACACCGGTTAGGTCTGTGTTAGGTCTGGTATTTGCCATCATCCGGCGCATTCTTCCCCATATTTCGCATACTTGTTGGCCAGGTCCTGGGCGTTTTCTGGTTTGGATCACGTAGTAATATATAACCACTCTGAAACCGTGAGTTAAGCCTGGATACAATCTATATTTTAGAGGATATCACCGGTTAGGTCAGGGTTAGGTCTGGTATTTGCCATCATCTGGCTCATACTTTCGCATTTTTCGCATACTTGTTGGCCAGATCCTGGGCGTTTTCTGGTTTGGATCACGTAGTAATGTAGAACCACTCTGAAACTGTGAATTAATCCTGGATTCAATCTATATTTTAGAGGATAACACCGGCTAGGTCTGGGTTAGCTCTGGTATTTGCCATCATCTGGCTCATAGTTTCGCATTTTTCGCATACTTATTGGCCAGATCCTGGGCGTTTTCTGGTTTGGATCACGTAGTAGTGTGGTACCGTAGTGTAACAGTGAGTTAAACCTGGATACAATCTATATTTTAGAGGATAACACCGGTTAGGTCAGGGTTAGGTCTGGTATTTGCCATCATCTCGCTCATCCTTTCACCTTCTTCGCTTAATTGTTGGCCAAATGCTGGCTTTTCTGGTTTGGATCACGTAGTAATGTGGTACCACACTGAAGCTGTGAGTTAATCCTGGATTCGATCTATTTATTACAGGGTAACACCGATTAGGTCTGTGTTAGGTCTGGTATTTGCCATCATCCGGCGCATTCTTTCGCATATTTCGCATACTTGTTGGCCAGGCCCTGGGCGTTTTCTGGTTTGGATCACGTAGTAATATATAACCACTCTGAAACCGTGAGTTAAGCCTGGATACAATCTATATTTTAGAGGATATCACCGGTTAGGTCAGGGTTAGGTCTGGTATTTGCCATCATCTGGCTCATACTTTCGCATTTTTCGCATACTTATTGGCCAGATCCTGGGCGTTCTCTGGTTTGGATCGCGTAGTAATGTGGTTCCGCACTGCCACAGTGAGTTAAACCTGGATACAATCTATATATTAGAGGGTAACACCGGCTAGGTCAGGGTTAGGTCTGGTATTTGCCTTCATCTGGCTCATATTTTCGCATTTTTCGCATACTTATTGGCCAGATCCTGGGCGTTTTCTGGTTTGGATAACGTAGTAATGAGGTTCCACACTGCAACAGTGAGTTAAACCTGGATACAATCTATATTTTAGAGGATAACACCGGTTAGGTCTGGGTCAGGTCTGGGATTCGCCAACATCTCGCTCATACTTTCACCTTTTTCGCATAATTGTTGGCCAAATGCTGGCATTTTCTGGTTTGGATCACGTAGTAATGTGGTACCACACTGAAACAGTGAGTTAATCCTGGATTGGATCTATATATTAGAGAGTAACACCGGTTAGATTTGGGTTAGGTCTGGTATTTGCAATCGTCTGGCTCATACTTTCGCATTTTTCGCATACTTGTTTGCCAGATCCTGGGCGTTTTCTGGTTTGGATCACGTAGTAATATGGTACCACACTCAAACAGTGAGTTAATCCTGGATTCAATCTATATTTTAGAGGATAACAGCGGTTAGGTCAGGGTTAGGTCTGGTATTTGCCATCATCTGTCTCATACTTTCGCATTTTTCACCTACTTGTTGGCCAGATACTGGGCGCTTTCTGGGTTGGATCACGTAGTAATGTGGCACCACACTCAAACAGTCAGTTAAACTTGGATTCAATCTATATTTTAGAGGATAACACCGGTTAGGTCAGGGTTAGGTCTGGTATTTGCCATCATCTGGCTCATAGTTTCGCATTTTTCGCATACTTATTGGCCAGATCCTGGGCGTTTTCTGGATTGGATCACGTAGTAATGTGGTTCCACTCTGCAACAGTGAGTTAAATCTGGATACAATCTATATTTTAGAGGATAACACCGGTTAGGTCAGGGTTAGATCTGGTTTTTGCCATCATCTGGCTCATACTTTCGCATTTTTCGCATACTTGTTGGCCAGATCCAGGGCGTTTTCTGGTTTGGATCACGTAGTAATGTGGTAACACACTGCCACATGAGTTAAACCTGAATTCAATCTATATTTTAGAGGATAACACCGGTTAGGTCAGGGTTAGGTCAGGTATTTGCCATGATCTGGCTCATACTTTCGCATTTTTCGCATACTTGTTGGCCAGATCCAGGGCGTTTTCTTGTTTGCATCACGTAGTAATGCAGAACCACTCTGAAACTGTGAGTTAATCCTGGATTCAATCTATATTTTAGAGGATAACACCGGCTAGGTCAGGGTTAGGTCTGGTATTTGCCATGATCTGGCTCATACTTTCGCATTTTTCGCATACTTCTTGGCCAGATCCTGGGCGTTTTCCGGTTCGGATCACGTAGTAATGTGGTACCACAATGAAACTTTGAGTTAATCCTGGATTCGATCTATATATTACAGGGCAACTCCGGTTAGGTCTGGGTTAGGTCTGGTATTTGCCTTCATCAGGCTCATAGTTTCGCATTTTTCGCATAGTTATTGCCCAGATCCTGGGCGTTTTCTGGTTTGGATCACGTAGTAATGTGGCACCACACTCAAACAGTGAGTTAAACTTGGATTCAATCTATATTTTAGAGGATAACACCGGTTAGGTCAGGGTTAGGTCTGGTATTTGCCATCGTCTGCCTCATACTTTCGCATTTGTCGCATACTTGTTGGCCAGGTCCAGGGCGTTTTCTGGTTTGGATCACGTAGTAATGTGGTACCACGCTGAAACTGTGTGTTAAACCTGGATGCAATCTATATTTTAGAGGATAACACCGGTTAGGTCAGGGTTAGGTCTGGTATTTGCCATCATCTGGCTCATAGTTTCGCATTTTTCGCATACTTATTGGCCAGATCCTGGGCGTTTTCTGGTTTGGATCACGTAGTAATGAGGTTCCACACTGCAACTGTGTGTTAAACCTGGATGCAATCTATATTTTAGAGGATAACACCGGTTAGGTCAGGGCTAGTTCTGGTATTTGCCATCATCTGGCTCATACTTTCGCATATTTCGTATAAAAGTTGGCCAGGTCCTGGGCTTTTTCTGGTATGGATCACGTAGTAATGTAGAACCACTCTGAAACAGTGAGTTAAACCTGGATTCAATCTATATTTTAGAGGATAACACCGGTTAGGTCGGGGTTAGGTCTGGTATTTGCCATCGTCTGCCTCATACTTTCGCATTCTTCGCATACTTCTTGGCCAGATCCAGGGCGTTTTCTGGTTTGGATCACGTAGTAATGTGGTACCACAATGAAACTGTGAGTTAATCCTGGATTCGATCTATATATTACAGGGTAACTCCGGTTAGGTCTGGGTTAGGTCAGGTATTTGCCATCATCCGGCGCATTCTCTCGCATATTTCGCGTACTTGTTAGCCAGATCCTGGGCGTTTTCTGGTTTGGATCACGGAGTAATGTAGAACCACTCTGAAACTGTGAGTTAATCCTGGATACAATCTATATTTTAGAGGATAACACCGGTTAGGTCGGGGTTAGGTCTGGTATTTGCCACCGTCTGCCTCATACTTTCGCATACTTCGCATACTTGTTGGCCAGATCCAGAGCGTTTTCTGGTTTGGATCAGGTAGTCGTGTGGTACCGCACTGAAAAAGTGAAGTAATCCTGGATTCGATCTACATATTAGAGGGTAACACCGGTTTGGTTTGGGTTAGGTCTGGTATTTGCCATCATCTGGCCCACACATTCAACTTTTTCGCATAATTGTTGGCCAGATCCAGGGCGTTTTCTGGTTTGGACCAGGTAGTAGTGTGGTACCGCACTGAAGCATTGAAGTAATCCTGGATTCGATCTATATATTAGAGGGAAACACCGGTTAGGACAGGGTTAGGGCTGGTATTTGCCATAATCTGGCTCATACTTTCGCATTTTTCGCATACTTGTTGGCCAGATCCAGAGCGTTTTCAGGTTTGGATCAGGTAGTAGTGTGGTACCGCACTGAAACAGTCAAGTAATCCTGGATTCGATCTATATATTAGAGGGTAACACCGGTTAGGTCAGGGTTAGGTCTGTTATTTGCCATCATCTCGCTCATACTTTCACCTTTTTCGCATAATTGTTGGCCAAATGCTGGCTTTTTCTGGTTTGGATCACGTAGTAAGGTGGTACCACACTGAAGTAGTGAGTTAATCCTGGATTGGGTCTATATATTAGAGGGTAACACCGGTTAGGTTTGGGTTAGGTCTGGTATTTGCCATCGTCTGGCTCATACTTTCGCATTTTTCGCATACTTGTTGGCCAGATACTGGGCGCTTTCTGGGTTGGATCACGTAGTAATGTGGCACTACACTCAAACAGTGAGTTAAACCTGGATGGGATCTATATATTAGAGGGTAACACCGGTTAGGTCAGGGTAAGGTCTGGTATTTGCCATCATCTGGCTCATAGTTTCGCATTTTTCGCATACCTGCTAGCCAGATCCTGGGCGTTTTCTGGTTTGGATCACGTAGTATTGAGGTTCCACACTGCAATAGTGAGTTAAACCTGGATACAATCTATATTTTAGAGGATAACACCGGTTAGGTCAGGGTTAGGTCTGGTATTTGCCATCATCTGGCTTATAGTTTCGCATTTTTCGCATACCTGCTAGCCAGATCCTGGGCGTTTTCTGGTTTGGATCACGTAGTAATGTAGAACCACTCTGAAACAGTGAGTTAAACCTGGATTCAATCTATATTATGAGGATAACACCGGTTAGGTCAGGGTTAGGTCTGGTATTTCCCATCATCTGGCACATAGTTTCGCATTTTTCGCATATTTATTGGCCAGATCCTGGGCGTTTTCTGGTTTGGTTCAGGTAGTAATGTGGTTCCGCACTGCAACAGTGAGTTAAACCTGGATACAATCTATATATTAGAGGGTATCACCGGCTAGGTCAGGGTTAGGTCTGGTATTTGCCATCATCTGGCTCATACTTTCGCATTTTTCGCATACTTGTTGGCCAGATCCTGGACGTTTTCTGGGTTGGATCACGTAGTAATGTGGCACCACACTCAAACAGTGAGTTAAACCTGGTTCAATCTATATTTTAGAGGATAACACCGACTAGGTCAGGGTTAGGTCTGGTATTTGCCTTCATCTGGCTCGTATTTTCGCATTTTTCGCATACTTGTTGGCCAGATCCAGGGCGTTTTCTGGTTTGGATCACGTAGTAATGTGGTACCACACGGAAACAGTGAGTTTATCTTGGATACAATCTATATTTTAGAGGATGACACAGGTTAGGTCAGGGTTAGGTCTGGTATTTGCCATCGTCTGCCTCATACTTTCGCATTTGTCGCATACTTGTTGGCCAGATCCAGGGCGTTTTCTGGTTTGGATCACGTAGTAATGTGGTACCACGCTGAAACTGTGAGTCAATCCAGGATTCGATCTATATATTACAGGGTAACACCGGTTAGGTCTGTGTTAGGTCTGGTATTTGCCATCATCCGGCGCATTCTTCCCCATATTTCGCATACTTGTTGGCCAGGTCCTGGGCGTTTTCTGGTTTGGATCACGTACTAATATATAACCACTCTGAAACCGTGAGTTAAGCCTGGATACAATCTATATTTTAGAGGATATCACCGGTTAGGTCAGGGTTAGGTCTGGTATTTGCCATCATCTGGCTCATACTTTCGCATTTTTCGCATACTTGTTGGCCAGATCCTGGGCGTTTTCTGGTTTGGATCACGTAGTAATGTAGAACCACTCTGAAACTGTGAATTAATCCTGGATTCAATCTATATTTTAGAGGATAACACCGGCTAGGTCTGTGTTAGGTCTGGTATTTGCCATCATCTGGCTCATAGTTTCGCATTTTTCGCATACTTATTGGCCAGATCCTGGGCGTTTTCTGGTTTGGATCACGTAGTAGTGTGGTACCGTAGTGCAACAGTGAGGTAAACCTGGATTCAATCTATATTTTAGAGGATAACACCGGTTAGGTCAGGGTTAGGTCTGGTATTTGCCATCATCTCACTCATACTTTCACCTTCTTCGCTTAATTGTTGGCCAAATGCTGGCTTTTCTGGTTTGGATCACGTAGTAATGTGGTACCACACTCAAGCTGTGAGTTAATCCTGGATTCGATCTATTTATTACAGGGTAACACCGATTAGGTCTGTGTTAGGTCTGGTATTTGCCATCATCCGGCGCATTCTTTCGCATATTTCGCATACTTGTTGGCCAGGTCCTGTGCGTTTTCTGGTTTGGATCACGTAGTAATATATAACCACTCTGAAACCGTGAGTTAAGCCTGGATACAATCTATATTTTAGAGGATATCACCGGTTAGGTCAGGGTTAGGTCTGGTATTTGCCATCATCTGGCTCATACTTTCGCATTTTTCGCATTCTTATTGGCCAGATCCTGGGCGTTCTCTGGTTTGGATCGCGTAGTAATGTGGTTCCGCACTGCCACAGTGAGTTAAACCTGGATACAATCTATATATTAGTGGGTAACACCGGCTAGGTCAGGGTTAGGTCTGGTATTTGCCTTCATCTGGCTCATAGTTTCGCATTTTTCGCATACCTGCTAGCCAGATCCTGGGCGTTTTCTGATTTGGATCACGTAGTATTGAGGTTCCACACTGCAATAGTGAGTTAAACCTGGATACAATCTATATTTTAGAGGATAACACCGGTTAGGTCAGGGTTAGGTCTGGTATTTGCCATCATCTGGCCCATACTTTCGCATTTTTCGCATACTTGTTAGCCAAATCCTGGGCGTTTTCTGGTTTGGATCACGTAGTAATGTAGAACCACTCTGAAACAGTGAGTTAAACCTGGATTCAATCTATATTATCAGGATAACACCGGTTAGGTCAGGGTTAGGTCTGGTATTTGCCATCATCTGGCTCATACTTTCGCATTTTTCGCATGCCTGTTGGCCAGATCCTGGGCGTTTTCTGGGCTGGATCACGTAGTAATGTGGCACTACACTCAAACAGTGAGTTAAACCTGGATGGGATCTATATATTAGAGGGTAACACCGGTTAGGTCAGGGTAAGGTCTGGTATTTGCCATCATCTGGCACATAGTTTCGCATTTTTCGCATACCTGCTAGCCAGATCCTGGGCGTTTTCTGGTTTGGATCACGTAGTATTGAGGTTCCACACTGCAATAGTGAGTTAAACCTGGATACAATCTATATTTTAGAGGATAACACCGGTTAGGTCAGGGTTAGGTCTGGTATTTGCCAACATCTGGCTTATAGTTTCGCATTTTTCGCATACCTGCTAGCCAGATCCTGGGCGTTTTCTGGTTTGGATCACGTAGTAATGTAGAACCACTCTGAAACAGTGAGTTAAACCTGGATTCAATCTATATTATGAGGATAACACCGGTTAGGTCAGGGTTAGGTCTGGTATTTCCCATCATCTGGCACATAGTTTCGCATTTTTCGCATATTTATTGGCCAGATCCTGGGCGTTTTCTGGTTTGGTTCAGGTAGTAATGTGGTTCCGCACTGCAACAGTGAGTTAAACCTGGATACAATCTATATTTTAGAGGATGACACCGGTTAGGTCAGGGTTAGGTCTGGTATTTGCCATCATCCGGCGCATTCTTTCGCATATTTCGCATACTTGTTGGCCAGGTCCAGGGCGTTTTCTGGTTTGGATCACGTAGTAATATAGAACCACTCTGAAACAGTGAGTTAAACCTGGATGCGATCTATATATTAGAGGGTAACACCGGTTAGGTTTGGATTAGGTCTGGCATTTGCCATCATCTGGCTCATGCTTCCGCATTTTTCGCATACTTGTTGGCCAGATCCTGGGCGTTTTCAGGTTTGGATCACGTAGTAATGTGGTACCACACTGAAACAGTGAGTTAATCCTGGATTCGATCTATATATTAGAGGGTAACGCCGGTTAGGTCAGGGTTAGGTTTGGTATTTGCCATCATCTGGCTCATACTTTCGCATTTTTCATCTACTTGTTGACCAGATCCTGGGCGTTTCCAGGTTTGGATCACGTAGTAATGTGGTACCGCACTGAAACAGTGAAGTAATCCTGGATTCGATCTATATATTAGAGGGTAACACAGGTTAGGTTTGGGTTAGGTCTGGTATTTGCCATCATCTGGCTCATACTTTCGCATCTTTCGCATACTTGTTGGCCAGATCCAGGGCGTATTCCGGTTTGGATCACGTAGTAATGTGGTACCACACAGCCACATGAGTTAAACCTGGATTCAATCTATATTTTAGAGGATAACACCGGTTAGGTTTGTGTTAGGTCTGGTATTTGCCATCATCTGGCTCATACTTTCGCATTTTTCGCATACTTGTTGGCCAGATCCAGGGAGTATTCTGGTTTGGATCACGTAGTAAAGTGGTACCAGACAGCCACATGAGTTAAACCTGGATTCAATCTATATTTTAGAGGATAACACCGGTTAGGTTTGTGTTAGGTCTGGTATTTGCCATCATCTGGCTCATACATTCGCATTTTTCGCATACTTGTTGGCCAGATCCAGGGAGTATTCTGGTTTGGATCACGTAGTAAAGTGGTACCAAACAGCCACATGAGTTAAACCTGGATTCAAACTATATTTTAGAGGATAACACCGGTTAGGTTTGTGTTAGGTCTGGTATTTGCCATCATCTGGCTCATACTTTCGCATTTTTCGCATACTTGTTGGCCAGATCCAGAGCGTTTTCTGGTTTGGATCAGGTCGTAGTGAGGTACCGCACTGAAACAGTGAAGTAATCCAGGTTTCGATCTATATATTAGTGGGTAACACCGGTTAGGTTTGGGTTAGGTCTGGTATTTGCCATCATCTGGCTCATACTTTCGCATATTTCGTATAAATGTTGGCCAGGTCCTGGGCTTTTTCTGGTATGGATCACGTAGTAATGTGGTACCACAATGAAGCAGCGGGTTAAACCGGGGGCCGCTCAATTCTTTAGAGGATAACACCGGTTAGGTCTGGGTCAGGTCTGGGATTCGCCATCATCTCGCTCATACTTTCACCTTTTTCGCATAATTGTTGGCTAAATGCTGGCTTTTTCTGGTTTCGATCACGTAGTAGTGTGGTACCACACTGAAACAGTGAGATAATCCTGGATGGGATCTATATATTAGAGGGTAACACCGGTTTGGTCAGGGTTAGGTCTGGTATTTGCCATCATCCGGCGCATACTTTCGCATATTTCGCATACTTGTTAGCCAGGTCCTGGGCGTTTTCTGGTTTGGATCACGTAGTAATGTAGAACCACTCTGAAACAGTGAGCTAAACCTGGATTCAATCTATATTTTAGAGGATAACACCGTGTAGGTCAGGGTTAGGTCTGGTATTTGACATCTTCTGGCCCATACTTTCGCATTTTTCGAATACTTGTTAGCCAAATCCTGGGCGTTTTCTGGGTTGGATCAGGTAGTAGTGTGGTACCGCACTGAAACAGTGAAGTAATCCTGCATTCGATCTATATATTAGAGGGTAACACAGTTTAGGTTTGGGTTAGATCTGGAATTTGCCATCATCTGGCTCATACTTTCGCATATTTCACCTGCTTGTTGGCCAGATACTGGGCGTTTTCTGGGTTGTATCACGTGGTAATGTGGTACCACACTGGAACAGTGAAGTAATCCTGGATTCGATCTATATGATAGAGGGTAACACAGGTTAGGTTTGGTTTAGGTCTGGTATTTGCCATCATCTGGCTCATACTTTCGCATTTTTCGCATACGTGTTGGCCAGATCCAGGGCGTTTTCTGGTATGGATCACGTAGTAATGTGGTACCACACAGCCACATGAGTTAAACCTGGATTCAATCTATATTTTAGAGGATAACACCGGCTAGGTTTGGGTTAGGTCTTGTATTTGCCATCATCTGGCTCATACTTTCGCAATTTTCGTATACTTGTTGGCCAGATCCTGGGCGTTTTCTGGGTTGGACCAGGTAGTAGTGTGGTACCGCACTGAAACAGTGAAGTAATCCTGGATTCGATCTATACATTAGAGGGTAACACCGGTTAGGTTTGGGTTAGGTCTGGTATTTGCCATCATCTAGCTCATACTTTCGCATTTTTCGCATACTTGTTGGCCAGATCCAGGGCGTATTCTGGTTTGGATCACGTAGTAATGTGGTACCACACAGTCACATGAGTTAAACCTGGATTCAATCTATATTTTAGAGGATAACTCCGGTTAGGTCAGGGTTAGGTCAGGTATTTGCCATCATCTGGCTCATTCTATCGCATTTTTCACCTACTTGTTGGCCAGATACTGGGCGTTTTCTGGGTTGTATCACGTGGTAATGTGGTACCGCACTGAAACAGTGAAGTAATCCTGGATTCGATTTATATATTAGAGGGTAACACAGATTAGGTTTGGGTTAGGTCTGGTATTTGCCATCATCTGGCTCATACTTTCGCAATTTTCGTATACTTGTTGGCCAGATCCTGGGCGTTTTCTGGGTTGGATCAGGTAGTAGTGTGGTACCGCACTGAAACAGTGAAGTAATCCTGGATTCGATCTATATATTAGAAGGTAACACCGGTTAGGTTTGGGTTAGGTCAGGTATTTGCCATCATCTGGCTCTTGCTTCCGCATTTTTCGCATACTTGTTCGCCAGTTCCTGGGCGTTTTCTGGGTTGGATCAGGTAGTAGTGTGGTACCGCACTGAAACAGTGAAGTAATCCTGGATTCGATCTATATATTAGAGGGTAACACCGTTTAGGTTTGGGTTAGATCTGGTATTTGCCATCATCTGGCTCATGCTTCCGCATTTTTCGCATACTTGATGGCCAGATCGAGGGCGTTTTCTGGTTTGGATCACGCAGTAATGTGGTACCACACTGAAACAGTGAGTTTATCGTGGATTTAATCTATATTTTGGAGGATGACACTGGTTAGGTCAGGGTTGGGTCTGGTATTTGACATCATCTGGCTCATACTTTCGCATTTTTCGCATACTTGTTGGCCAGATCCTGGGCGTTTTCTGGGTTGGATCACGTAGTAATGTGGCACCACACTCAAACAGTGAGATAAACCTGGATTCAATCTATATTTTACAGGATAACACCGGTTAGATCTGGGTTAGGTCTGGTATTTGCCATCATCCGACTCATGCTTTCGCATTTTTCGCATACTTATTGGGCAGATCCTGGGCATTTTCTGGTTTGGATCACGTAGTAATGTGGTTCCACACAGCAACAGTGAGTTAAACCTGGATACAATCTATATTTTAGAGGATAACACCGGTTAGGTCAGGCTTAGGTCTGGTATTTGCCATCATCTGGCTCATACTTTCGCATTTTTCGCATACTTGTTGGCCAGATCCTGGGCGTTTTCTGGGTTGGATCTGGTAGTAGTGTGGTAACCCACTAAAACAGTAAAGTAATCCTGGATGCGATCTATATATTAGAGGGTAACACCGGTTAGGTTTGGATTAGGTCTGGCATTTGCCATCATCTGGCTCATGCTTCCGCATTTTTCGCATACTTGTTGGCCAGATCCTGGGCGTTTTCAGGTTTGGATCACGTAGTAATGTGGTACCACACTGAAACAGTGAGTTAATCCTGGATTCGATCTATATATTAGAGGGTAACGCCGGTTAGGTCAGGGTTAGGTTTGGTATTTGCCATCATCTGGCTCATACTTTCGCATTTTTCATCTACTTGTTGACCAGATCCTGGGCGTTTCCAGGTTTGGATCACGTAGTAATGTGGTACCGCACTGAAACAGTGAAGTAATCCTGGATTCGATCTATATATTAGAGGGTAACACAGGTTAGGTTTGGGTTAGGTCTGGTATTTGCCATCATCTGGCTCATACTTTCGCATCTTTCGCATACTTGTTGGCCAGATCCAGGGCGTATTCCGGTTTGGATCACGTAGTAATGTGGTACCACACAGCCACATGAGTTAAACCTGGATTCAATCTATATTTTAGAGGATAACACCGGTTGGGTTTGTGTTAGGTCTGGTATTTGCCATCATCTGGCTCATACTTTCGCATTTTTCGCATACTTGTTGGCCAGATCCAGGGAGTATTCTGGTTTGGATCACGTAGTAAAGTGGTACCAGACAGCCACATGAGTTAAACCTGGATTCAATCTATATTTTAGAGGATAACACCGGTTAGGTTTGTGTTAGGTCTGGCATTTGCCATCACCTGGCTCATACATTCGCATTTTTCGCATACTTGTTGGCCAGATCCAGGGAGTATTCTGGTTTGGATCACGTAGTAAAGTGGTACCAGACAGCCACATGAGTTAAACCTGGATTCAATCTATATTTTAGAGGATAACACCGGTTAGGTTTGTGTTAGGTCTG
Source organism: Colletes latitarsis (assembly GCF_051014445.1). Classification (NCBI taxonomy): domain Eukaryota; kingdom Metazoa; phylum Arthropoda; class Insecta; order Hymenoptera; family Colletidae; genus Colletes; species Colletes latitarsis. Next base: position 10,178,718 of record NW_027488371.1, read on the forward strand.
GTATTTGCCATCATCTGGCTCATACTTTCGCATTTTTCGCATACTTGTTGGCCAGATCCAGGGAGTATTCTGGTTTGGATCACGTAGTAAAGTGGTACCAGACAGCCACATGAGTTAAACCTGGATTCAATCTATATTTTAGAGGATAACACCGGTTAGGTTTGGGTTAGGTCTGGTATTTGCCATCATCTGGCTCATACTTTCGCATTTTTCGCATACTTGTTGGCCAGATCCTGGGCGTTTTCTGGTTTGGATCACATAGCAGTGTGGTGTCACACTTAAACAGTGAGTTAAACCTGGATTCAATCTATATTTTAGAGGATAACAGCGGTTAGGTCAGGGTTAGGTCTGGTATTTGCCATCATCTGCCTCATGCTTTCGCATTTTTCTCCTACTTGTTGGCCAGATCCTGGGCGTTTTCTGGGTCGGATCACGTAGTATTGTGGCACCACACTCAAACAGTGAGTTAAACCTGAATTCAATCTATATTTTAGAGGATAACACCGGTTAGGTCAGGGTTAGGTCTGGTATTTGCCATCGTCTGCCTCATACTTTCACACTTTTCGCATACGTGTTGGCCAGATCCAGCGCGTTTTCTGGTTTGGATCATGTAGTAATGTGGTACCACACTGAAACAGTGAGTTAATCATGGATTCGATCTATATATTAGAGGGTAACACCGGTTAGGTTTGGGTTAGGTCTGGTACTTGCCATCATCTGGCTCACACTTTCGCATTCTTCACCTACTTGTTGGCCAGATACTGGGCGTTTTCTGGTTTGGATCACGTAGTATTGAGGTTCCACACTGCAATAGTGAGTTAAACCTGGATACAATCTATATTTTAGAGGATAACACCGGTTAGGTCAGGGTTAGGTCTGGTATTTGCCATCATCTGGCTTATAGTTTCGCATTTTTCGCATGCCTGTTGGCCAGATCCTGGGCGTTTTCTGGTTTGGATCACGTAGTAATGTAGAACCACTCTGAAACAGTAAGTTAAACCTGGATTCAATCTACATTTGAGAGGATAACACCGGTTAGGTCAGGGTTAGGTCTGGTATTTGCCATCATCTGGCCCATACTTTCGCATTTTTCGCATACTTGTTAGCCAAATCCTGGGCGTTTTCTGGTTTGGATCACGTAGTAATGTAGAACCACTCTGAAACAGTGAGTTAAACCTGGATTCAATCTATATTATCAGGATAACACCGGTTAGGTCAGGGTTAGGTCTGGTATTTGCCATCATCTGGCTCATACTTTCGCATTTTTCGCATGCCTGTTGGCCAGATCCTGGGCGTTTTCTGGGCTGGATCACGTAGTAATGTGGCACTACACTCAAACAGTGAGTTAAACCTGGATGGGATCTATATATTAGAGGGTAACACCGGTTAGGTCAGGGTAAGGTCTGGTATTTGCCATCATCTGGCACATAGTTTCGCATTTTTCGCATACCTGCTAGCCAGATCCTGGGCGTTTTCTGGTTTGGATCACGTAGGATTGAGGTTCCACACTGCAATAGTGAGTTAAACCTGGATACAATCTATATTTTAGAGGATAACACCGGTTAGGTCAGGGTTAGGTCTGGTATTTGCCATCATCTGGCTTATAGTTTCGCATTTTTCGCATACCTGCTAGCCAGATCCCGGGCGTTTTCTGGTTTGGATCACGTAGTAATGTAGAACCACTCTGAAACAGTGAGTTAAACCTGGATTCAATCTATATTTTACAGGATAACACCGGTTAGATCTGGGTTAGGTCTGGTATTTGCCATCATCCGACTCATGCTTTCGCATTTTTCGCATACTTATTGGGCAGATCCTGGGCATTTTCTGGTTTGGATCACGTAGTAATGTGGTTCCACACAGCAACAGTGAGTTAAACCTGGATACAATCTATATTTTAGAGGATAACACCGATTAGGTCAGGCTTAGGTCTGGTATTTGCCATCATCTGGCTCATACTTTCGCATTTTTCGCATACTTGTTGGCCAGATCCTGGGCGTTTTCTGGGTTGGATCTGGTAGTAGTGTGGTAACCCACTAAAACAGTGAAGTAATCCTGGATGCGATCTATATATTAGAGGGTAACACCGGTTAGGTTTGGATTAGGTCTGGCATTTGCCATCATCTGGCTCATGCTTCCGCATTTTTCGCATACTTGTTGGCCAGATCCTGGGCGTTTTCAGGTTTGGATCACGTAGTAATGTGGTACCACACTGAAACAGTGAGTTAATCCTGGATTCGATCTATATATTAGAGGGTAACGCCGGTTAGGTCAGGGTTAGGTTTGGTATTTGCCATCATCTGGCTCATACTTTCGCATTTTTCATCTACTTGTTGACCAGATCCTGGGCGTTTCCAGGTTTGGATCACGTAGTAATGTGGTACCGCACTGAAACAGTGAAGTAATCCTGGATTCGATCTATATATTAGAGGGTAACACAGGTTAGGTTTGGGTTAGGTCTGGTATTTGCCATCATCTGGCTCATACTTTCGCATCTTTCGCACACTTGTTGGCCAGATCGAGGGCGTATTCCGGTTTGGATCACGTAGTAATGTGGTACCACACAGCCACATGAGTTAAACCTGGATTCAATCTATATTTTAGAGGATAACACCGGTTAGGTTTGTGTTAGGTCTGGTATTTGCCATCATCTGGCTCATACTTTCGCATTTTTCGCATACTTGTTGGCCAGATCCAGGGAGTATTCTGGTTTGGATCACGTAGTAAAGTGGTACCAGACAGCCACATGAGTTAAACCTGGATTCAATCTATATTTTAGAGGATAACACCGGTTAGGTTTGTGTTAGGTCTGGTATTTGCCATCATCTGGCTCATACTTTCGCATTTTTCGCATACTTGTTGGCCAGATCCAGGGCGTATTCTGGTTTGGATCACGTAATAATGTGGTACCACACAGTCACATGAGTTAAACCTGGATTCAATCTATATTTTAGAGGATAACTCCGGTTAGGTCAGGGTTAGGTCAGGTATTTGCCATCATCTGGCTCATTCTATCGCATTTTTCACCTACTTGTTGGCCAGATACTGGGCGTTTTCTGCGTTGTATCACGTGGTAATGTGGTACCGCACTGAAACAGTGAAGTAATCCTGGATTCGATTTATATATTAGAGGGTAACACAGGTTAGGTTTGGGTTAGGTCAGGTATTTGCCATCATCTGGCTCTTGCTTCCGCATTTTTCGCATACTTGTTCGCCAGTTCCTGGGCGTTTTCTGGGTTGGATCAGGTAGTAGTGTGGTACCGCACTGAAACAGTGAAGTAATCCTGGATTCGATCTATATATTAGAGGGTAACACCGTTTAGGTTTGGGTTAGATCTGGTATTTGCCATCATCTGGCTCATGCTTCCGCATTTTTCGCATACTTGATGGCCAGATCGAGGGCGTTTTCTGGTTTGGATCACGCAGTAATGTGGTACCACACTGAAACAGTGAGTTTATCGTGGATTTAATCTATATTTTGGAGGATGACACTGGTTAGGTCAGGGTTGGGTCTGGTATTTGACATCATCTGGCTCATACTTTCGCATTTTTCGCATACTTGTTGGCCAGATCCTGGGCGTTTTCTGGGTTGGATCACGTAGTAATGTGGCACCACACTCAAACAGTGAGATAAACCTGGAATCAATCTATATTTTACAGGATAACACCGGTTAGATCTGGGTTAGGTCTGGTATTTGCCATCATCCGACTCATGCTTTCGCATTTTTCGCATACTTATTGGGCAGATCCTGGGCATTTTCTGGTTTGGATCACGTAGTAATGTGGTTCCACACAGCAACAGTGAGTTAAACCTGGATACAATCTATATTTTAGAGGATAACACCGGTTAGGTCAGGCTTAGGTCTGGTATTTGCCATCATCTGGCTCATACTTTCGCATTTTTCGCATACTTGTTGGCCAGATCCTGGGCGTTTTCTGGGTTGGATCTGGTAGTAGTGTGGTAACCCACTAAAACAGTGAAGTAATCCTGGATGCGATCTATATATTAGAGGGTAACACCGGTTAGGTTTGGATTAGGTCTGGCATTTGCCATCATCTGGCTCATGCTTCCGCATTTTTCGCATACTTGTTGGCCAGATCCTGGGCGTTTTCAGGTTTGGATCACGTAGTAATGTGGTACCACACTGAAACAGTGAGTTAATCCTGGATTCGATCTATATATTAGAGGGTAACGCCGGTTAGGTCAGGGTTAGGTTTGGTATTTGCCATCATCTGGCTCATACTTTCGCATTTTTCATCTACTTGTTGACCAGATCCTGGGCGTTTCCAGGTTTGGATCACGTAGTAATGTGGTACCGCACTGAAACAGTGAAGTAATCCTGGATTCGATCTATATATTAGAGGGTAACACAGGTTAGGTTTGGGTTAGGTCTGGTATTTGCCATCATCTGGCTCATACTTTCGCATCTTTCGCATACTTGTTGGCCAGATCCAGGGCGTATTCCGGTTTGGATCACGTAGTAATGTGGTACCACACAGCCACATGAGTTAAACCTGGATTCAATCTATATTTTAGAGGATAACACCGGTTAGGTTTGTGTTAGGTCTGGTATTTGCCATCATCTGGCTCATACTTTCGCATTTTTCGCATACTTGTTGGCCAGATCCACGGAGTATTCTGGTTTGGATCACGTAGTAAAGTGGTACCAGACAGCCACATGAGTTAAACCTGGATTCAATCTATATTTTAGAGGATAACACCGGTTAGGTTTGTGTTAGGTCTGGTATTTGCCATCATATGGCTCATACATTCGCATTTTTCGCATACTTGTTGGCCAGATCCAGGGAGTATTCTGGTTTGGATCACGTAGTAAAGTGGTACCAGACAGCCACATGAGTTAAACCTGGATTCAATCTATATTTTAGAGGATAACACCGGTTAGGTTTGTGTTAGGTCTGGTATTTGCCATCATCTGGCTCATACTTTCGCATTTTTCGCATACTTGTTGGCCAGATCCAGGGAGTATTCTGGTTTGGATCACGTAGTAAAGTGGTACCAGACAGCCACATGAGTTAAACCTGGATTCAATCTATATTTTAGAGGATAACACCGGTTAGGTTTGGGTTAGGTCTGGTATTTGCCATCATCTGGCTCATACTTTCGCATTTTTCGCATACTTGTTGGCCAGATCCTGGGCGTTTTCTGGTTTGGATCACATAGCAGTGTGGTGTCACACTTAAACAGTGAGTTAAACCTGGATTCAATCTATATTTTAGAGGATAACAGCGGTTAGGTCAGGGTTAGGTCTGGTATTTGCCATCATCTGCCTCATGCTTTCGCATTTTTCTCCTACTTGTTGGCCAGATCCTGGGCGTTTTCTGGGTCGGATCACGTAGTATTGTGGCACCACACTCAAACAGTGAGTTAAACCTGAATTCAATCTATATTTTAGAGGATAACACCGGTTAGGTCAGGGTTAGGTCTGGTATTTGCCATCGTCTGCCTCATACTTTCACACTTTTCGCATACGTGTTGGCCAGATCCAGCGCGTTTTCTGGTTTGGATCATGTAGTAATGTGGTACCACACTGAAACAGTGAGTTAATCATGGATTCGATCTATATATTAGAGGGTAACACCGGTTAGGTTTGGGTTAGGTCTGGTACTTGCCATCATCTGGCTCATACTTTCGCATTCTTCACCTACTTGTTGGCCAGATACTGGGCGTTTTCTGGTTTGGATCACGTAGTATTGAGGTTCCACACTGCAATAGTGAGTTAAACCTGGATACAATCTATATTTTAGAGGATAACACCGGTTAGGTCAGGGTTAGGTCTGGTATTTGCCATCATCTGGCTTATAGTTTCGCATTTTTCGCATGCCTGTTGGCCAGATCCTGGGCGTTTTCTGGTTTGGATCACGTAGTAATGTAGAACCACTCTGAAACAGTAAGTTAAACCTGGATTCAATCTACATTTGAGAGGATAACACCGGTTAGGTCAGGGTTAGGTCTGGTATTTGCCATCATCTGGCCCATACTTTCGCATTTTTCGCATACTTGTTAGCCAAATCCTGGGCGTTTTCTGGTTTGGATCACGTAGTAATGTAGAACCACTCTGAAACAGTGAGTTAAACCTGGATTCAATCTATATTATCAGGATAACACCGGTTAGGTCAGGGTTAGGTCTGGTATTTGCCATCATCTGGCTCATACTTTCGCATTTTTCGCATGCCTGTTGGCCAGATCCTGGGCGTTTTCTGGGCTGGATCACGTAGTAATGTGGCACTACACTCAAACAGTGAGTTAAACCTGGATGGGATCTATATATTAGAGGGTAACACCGGTTAGGTCAGGGTAAGGTCTGGTATTTGCCATCATCTGGCACATAGTTTCGCATTTTTCGCATACCTGCTAGCCAGATCCTGGGCGTTTTCTGGTTTGGATCACGTAGTATTGAGGTTCCACACTGCAATAGTGAGTTAAACCTGGATACAATCTATATTTTAGAGGATAACACCGGTTAGGTCAGGGTTAGGTCTGGTATTTGCCATCATCTGGCTTATAGTTTCGCATTCTTCGCATACCTGCTAGCCAGATCCTGGGCGTTTTCTGGTTTGGATCACGTAGTAATGTAGAACCACTCTGAAACAGTGAGTTAAACCTGGATTCAATCTATATTTTACAGGATAACACCGGTTAGGTTTGGGTTAGGTCTGGTACTTGCCATCATCTGGCTCATACTTTCGCATTCTTCACCTACTTGTTGGCCAGATCCTGGGCATTTTCTGGTTTGGATCACGTAGTAATGTGGTTCCACACAGCAACAGTGAGTTAAACCTGGATACAATCTATATTTTAGAGGATAACACCGGTTAGGTCAGGCTTAGGTCTGGTATTTGCCATCATCTGGCTCATACTTTCGCATCTTTCGCATACTTGTTGACCAGATCCTGGGCGTTTCCAGGTTTGGATCACGTAGTAATGTGGTACCGCACTGAAACAGTGAAGTAATCCTGGATTCGATCTATATATTAGAGGGTAACACAGGTTAGGTTTGGGTTAGGTCTGGTATTTGCCATCATCTGGCTCATACTTTCGCATCTTTCGCATACTTGTTGGCCAGATCCAGGGCGTATTCCGGTTTGGATCACGTAGTAATGTGGTACCACACAGCCACATGAGTTAAACCTGGATTCAATCTATATTTTAGAGGATAACACCGGTTAGGTTTGTGTTAGGTCTGGTATTTGCCATCATCTGGCTCATACTTTCGCATTTTTCGCATACTTGTTGGCCAGATCCAGGGAGTATTCTGGTTTGGATCACGTAGTAAAGTGGTACCAGACAGCCACATGAGTTAAACCTGGATTCAATCTATATTTTAGAGGATAACACCGGTTAGGTTTGTGTTAGGTCTGGTATTTGCCATCATCTGGCTCATACATTCGCATTTTTAGCATACTTGTTGGCCAGATCCAGGGAGTATTCTGGTTTGGATCACGTAGTAAAGTGGTACCAGACAGCCACATGAGTTAAACCTGGATTCAACCTATATTTTAGAGGATAACACCGGTTAGGTTTGTGTTAGGTCTGGTATTTGCCATCATCTGGCTCATACTTTCGCATTTTTCGCATACTTGTTGGCCAGATCCAGGGAGTATTCTGGTTTGGATCACGTAGTAAAGTGGTACCAGACAGCCACATGAGTTAAACCTGGATTCAATCTATATTTTAGAGGATAACACCGGTTAGGTTTGGGTTAGGTCTGGTATTTGCCATCATCTGGCTCATACTTTCGCATTTTTCGCATACTTGTTGGCCAGATCCAGGGAGTATTCTGGTTTGGATCACGTAGTAAAGTGGTACCAGACAGCCACATGAGTTAAACCTGGATTCAATCTATATTTTAGAGGATAACACCGGTTAGGTTTGTGTTAGGTCTGGTATTTGCCATCATCTGGCTCATACATTCGCATTTTTCGCATACTTGTTGGCCAGATCCAGGGAGTATTCTGGTTTGGATCACGTAGTAAAGTGGTACCAGACAGCCACATGAGTTAAACCTGGATTCAATCTATATTTTAGAGGATAACACCGGTTAGGTTTGTGTTAGGTCTGGTATTTGCCATCATCTGGCTCATACTTTCGCATTTTTCGCATACTTGTTGGCCAGATCCAGGGAGTATTCTGGTTTGGATCACGTAGTAAAGTGGTACCAGACAGCCACATGAGTTAAACCTGGATTCAATCTATATTTTAGAGGATAACACCGGTTAGGTTTGGGTTAGGTCTGGTATTTGTCATCATCTGTCTCATACTTTCGCATTTTTCACCTACTTGTTGGCCAGATACTGGGCGCTTTCTGGGTTGGATCACGTAGTAATGTGGTTCCGTACTGCAACAGCGAGTTAAACCAGGATTCAATCTATATTTTAGAGGATAACAGCGGTTAGGTCAGGGTTAGGTCTGGTATTTGCCATCATCTGCCTCATACTTTCGCATTTTTCGCATACTTGTTGGCCAGATCCAGGGAGTATTCTGGTTTGGATCGCGTAGTAAAGTGGTACCAGACAGCCACATGAGTTAAACCTGGATTCAATCTATATTTTAGAGGATAACACCGGTTAGGTTTGGGTTAGGTCTGGTATTTGCCATCATCTGGCTCATACTTTCGCATTTTTCGCATACTTGTTGGCCAGATCCAGGGAGTATTCTGGTTTGGATCACGTAGTAAAGTGGTACCAGACAGCCACATGAGTTAAACCTGGATTCAATCTATATTTTAGAGGATAACACCGGTTAGGTCAGGGTTAGGTCTGGTATTTGCCATCGTCTGCCTCATACTTTCACACTTTTCGCATACGTGTTGGCCAGATCCAGCGCGTTTTCTGGTTTGGATCATGTAGTAATGTGGTACCACACTGAAACAGTGAGTTAATCATGGATTCGATCTATATATTAGAGGGTAACACCGGTTAGGTTTGGGTTAGGTCTGGTACTTGCCATCATCTGGCTCATACTTTCGCATTCTTCACCTACTTGTTGGCCAGATACTGGGCGTTTTCTGGTTTGGATCACGTAGTATTGAGGTTCCACACTGCAATAGTGAGTTAAACCTGGATACAATCTATATTTTAGAGGATAACACCGGTTAGGTCAGGGTTAGGTCTGGTATTTGCCATCATCTGGCTTATAGTTTCGCATTTTTCGCATGCCTGTTGGCCAGATCCTGGGCGTTTTCTGGTTTGGATCACGTAGTAATGTAGAACCACTCTGAAACAGTAAGTTAAACCTGGATTCAATCTACATTTGAGAGGATAACACCGGTTAGGTCAGGGTTAGGTCTGGTATTTGCCATCATCTGGCCCATACTTTCGCATTTTTCGCATACTTGTTAGCCAAATCCTGGGCGTTTTCTGGTTTGGATCACGTAGTAATGTAGAACCACTCTGAAACAGTGAGTTAAACCTGGATTCAATCTATATTATCAGGATAACACCGGTTAGGTCAGGGTTAGGTCTGGTATTTGCCATCATCTGGCTCATACTTTCGCATTTTTCGCATGCCTGTTGGCCAGATCCTGGGCGTTTTCTGGGCTGGATCACGTAGTAATGTGGCACTACACTCAAACAGTGAGTTAAACCTGGATGGGATCTATATATTAGAGGGTAACACCGGTTAGGTCAGGGTAAGGTCTGGTATTTGCCATCATCTGGCACATAGTTTCGCATTTTTCGCATACCTGCCAGCCAGATCCTGGGCGTTTTCTGGTTTGGATCACGTAGTATTGAGGTTCCACACTGCAATAGTGAGTTAAACCTGGATACAATCTATATTTTAGAGGATAACACCGGTTAGGTCAGGGTTAGGTCTGGTATTTGCCATCATCTGGCTTATAGTTTCGCATTTTTCGCATACCTGCTAGCCAGATCCTGGGCGTTTTCTGGTTTGGATCACGTAGTAATGTAGAACCACTCTGAAACAGTGAGTTAAACCTGGATTCAATCTATATTATGAGGATAACACCGGTTAGGTCAGGGTTAGGTCTGGTATTTCCCATCATCTGGCACATAGTTTCGCATTTTTCGCATATTTATTGGCCAGATCCTGGGCGTTTTCTGGTTTGGTTCAGGTAGTAATGTGGTTCCGCACTGCAACAGTGAGTTAAACCTGGATACAATCTATATTTTAGAGGATGACACCGGTTAGGTCAGGGTTAGGTCTGGTATTTGCCATCATCCGGCGCATTCTTTCGCATATTTCGCATACTTGTTGGCCAGGTCCTGGGCGTTTTCTGGTTTGGATCACGTAGTAATATAGAACCACTCTGAAACAGTGAGTTAAACCTGGATTCAATCTATATTTTAGAGGATAACACCGGTTAGGTCTGGGTCAGGTCTGGTATTTGCCATCATCTCGCTCATACTTTCACCTTTTTCGCATAATTGTTGGCCAAATGCTGGCTTTTTCTGGTTTCGATCACGTAGTAGTGTGGTACCACACTGAAACAGTGAGTTAATCCTGGATGGGATCTATATATTAGAGGGTAACACCGGTAAGGTCAGGGTTAGGTCTGGTATTTGCCATCATCCGGCGCATACTTTCGCATATTTCGCATACTTGTTGGCCAGGTCCTGGGCGTTTTCTGCTTTGGATCAGGTAGTAATGTAGAACCACTCTGAAAGAGTGAGTTAAACCTGGATGCAATCTATAATTTAGAGGATAACACCGGTTAGGTCAGGGTTAGGTCTGGTATTTGCCATCATCTGGCTCATACTTTCGCATTTTTCGCATACTTGTTGGCCAGATCCTGGGCGTTTTCTGGGTTGGATCACGTAGTAATGTGGCACCACACTCAAACAGTGAGATAAACCTGGATTCAATCTATATTTTACAGGATAACACCGGTTAGATCTGGGTTAGGTCTGGTATTTGCCATCATCCGACTCATGCTTTCGCATTTTTCGCATACTTATTGGGCAGATCCTGGGCATTTTCTGGTTTGGATCACGTAGTAATGTGGTTCCACACAGCAACAGTGAGTTAAACCTGGATACAATCTATATTTTAGAGGATAACACCGGTTAGGTCAGGCTTAGGTCTGGTATTTGCCATCATCTGGCTCATACTTTCGCATTTTTCGCATACTTGTTGGCCAGATCCTGGGCGTTTTCTGGGTTGGATCTGGTAGTAGTGTGGTAACCCACTAAAACAGTGAAGTAATCCTGGATGCGATCTATATATTAGAGGGTAACACCGGTTAGGTTTGGATTAGGTCTGGTATTTGCCATCATCTGGCTCATGCTTCCGCATTTTTCGCATACTTGTTGGCCAGATCCTGGGCGTTTTCAGGTTTGGATCACGTAGTAATGTGGTACCACACTGAAACAGTGAGTTAATCCTGGATTCGATCTATATATTAGAGGGTAACGCCGGTTAGGTCGGGGTTAGGTTTGGTATTTGCCATCATCTGGCTCATACTTTCGCATTTTTCATCTACTTGTTGACCAGATCCTGGGCGTTTCCAGGTTTGGATCACGTAGTAATATGGTACCGCACTGAAACAGTGAAGTAATCCTGGATTCGATCTATATATTAGAGGGTAACACAGGTTAGGTTTGGGTTAGGTCTGGTATTTGCCATCATCTGGCTCATACTTTCGCATTTTTCATCTACTTGTTGGCCAGATCCAGGGCGTATTCTGGTTTGGATCACGTAGTAATGTGGTACCACACAGCCACATGAGTTAAACCTGGATTCAATCTATATTTTAGAGGATAACACCGGTTAGGTTTGTGTTAGGTCTGGTATTTGCCATCATCTGGCTCATACTTTCGCATTTTTCGCATACTTGTTGGCCAGATCCAGGGAGTATTCTGGTTTGGATCACGTAGTAAAGTGGTACCAGACAGCCACATGAGTTAAACCTGGATTCAATCTATATTTTAGAGGATAACACCGGTTAGGTTTGGGTTAGGTCTGGTATTTGCCATCATCTGGCTTATAGTTTCGCATTTTTCGCATACCTGCTAGCCAGATCCTGGGCGTTTTCTGGTTTGGATCACGTAGTATTGAGGTTCCACACTGCAATAGTGAGTTAAACCTGGATACAATCTATATTTTAGAGGATAACACCGGTTAGGTCAGGGTTAGGTCTGGTATTTGCCATCATCTGGCTTATAGTTTCGCATTTTTCGCATACCTGCTAGCCAGATCCTGGGCGTTTTCTGGTTTGGATCACGTAGTAATGTAGAACCACTCTGAAACAGTGAGTTAAACCTGGATTCAATCTATATTATGAGGATAACACCGGTTAGGTCAGGGTTAGGTCTGGTATTTCCCATCATCTGGCACATAGTTTCGCATTTTTCGCATATTTATTGGCCAGATCCTGGGCGTTTTCTGGTTTGGTTCAGGTAGTAATGTGGTTCCGCACTGCAACAGTGAGTTAAACCTGGATACAATCTATATTTTAGAGGATGACACCGGTTAGGTCAGGGTTAGGTCTGGTATTTGCCATCATCCGGCGCATTCTTTCGCATATTTCGCATACTTGTTGGCCAGGTCCTAGGCGTTTTCTGGTTTGGATCACGTAGTAATATAGAACCACTCTGAAACAGTGAGTTAAACCTGGATTCAATCTATATTTTAGAGGATAACACCGGTTAGGTCTGGGTCAGGTCTGGTATTTGCCATCATCTCGCTCATACTTTCACCTTTTTCGCATAATTGTTGGCCAAATGCTGGCTTTTTCTGGTTTCGATCACGTAGTAGTGTGGTACCACACTGAAACAGTGAGTTAATCCTGGATGGGATCTATATATTAGAGGGTAACACCGGTAAGGTCAGGGTTAGGTCTGGTATTTGCCATCATCCGGCGCATACTTTCGCATATTTCGCATACTTGTTGGCCAGGTCCTGGGCGTTTTCTGCTTTGGATCAGGTAGTAATGTAGAGCCACTCTGAAAGAGTGAGTTAAACCTGGATGCAATCTATAATTTAGATGATAACACCGGTTAGGTCAGGGTTAGGTCTGGTATTTGCCATCATCTGGCTCATACTTTCGCATTTTTCGCATACTTGTTGGCCAGATCCTGGGCATTTTCAGGGTTGGATCAGGTAGTAATGTGGCACCACACTCAAACAGTGAGTTAAACCTGGATTCAATCTATATTTTAGAGGATAACACCGGTTGGGTCAGGGTTAGTTCTGGTATTTCCCATCATCTGATCATAGTTTCGCATTTTTCGCATACTTGTTGGCCAGATCCTGGGCATTTTCTGGTTTGCATCACGTAGTAATGTGGTACCTCACTGCCACATGAGTTAGACCAGGATTCTATCTATATTTTAGAGGATAACACCGGTTAGGTCAGGGTTAGTTCTGGTAATTGCCATATTCTGGCTCATACTTTCGCATTTTTCGCATACTTGTTGGCCAGATCCAGAGCGTTTTCTGGTTTGGATCAGGTAGTAGTGAGGTACCGCACTGAAACAGTGAAATAATCCTGGTTTCGATCTATATATTAGTGGGTAACACCGGTTAGGTTTGGGTTAGGTCTGGTATTTGCCATCATCTGGCTCATACTTTCGCATATTTCGTATAAATGTTGGCCAGGTCCTGGGCTTTTTCTGGTATGGATCACGTAGTAATGTGGTACCACAATGAAGCAGCGGGTTAAACCGGGGGCCGCTCAATTCTTTAGAGGATAACACCGGTTAGGTCTGGGTCAGGTCTGGGATTCGCCATCATCTCGCTCATACTTTCACCTTTTTCGCATAATTGTTGGCTAAATGCTGGCTTTTTCTGGTTTCGATCACGTAGTAGTGTGGTACCACACTGAAACAGTGAGATAATCCTGGATGGGATCTATATATTAGAGGGTAACACCGGTTTGGTCAGGGTTAGGTCTGGTATTTGCCATCATCCGGCGCATACTTTCGCATATTTCGCATACTTGTTAGCCAGGTCCTGGGCGTTTTCTGGTTTGGATCACGTAGTAATGTAGAACCACTCTGAAACAGTGAGCTAAACCTGGATTCAATCTATATTTTAGAGGATAACACCGTGTAGGTCAGGGTTAGGTCTGGTATTTGACATCTTCTGGCCCATACTTTCGCATTTTTCGAATACTTGTTAGCCAAATCCTGGGCGTTTTCTGGGTTGGATCAGGTAGTAGTGTGGTACCGCACTGAAACAGTGAAGTAATCCTGCATTCGATCTATATATTAGAGGGTAACACAGTTTAGGTTTGGGTTAGATCTGGAATTTGCCATCATCTGGCTCATACTTTCGCATATTTCACCTGCTTGTTGGCCAGATACTGGGCGTTTTCTGGGTTGTATCACGTGGTAATGTGGTACCACACTGGAACAGTGAAGTAATCCTGGATTCGATCTATATGTTAGAGGGTAACACAGGTTAGGTTTGGTTTAGGTCTGGTATTTGCCATCATCTGGCTCATACTTTCGCATTTTTCGCATACGTGTTGGCCAGATCCAGGGCGTTTTCTGGTATGGATCACGTAGTAATGTGGTACCACACAGCCACATGAGTTAAACCTGGATTCAATCTATATTTTAGAGGATAACACCGGCTAGGTTTGGGTTAGGTCTTGTATTTGCCATCATCTGGCTCATACTTTCGCAATTTTCGTATACTTGTTGGCCAGATCCTGGGCGTTTTCTGGGTTGGATCAGGTAGTAGTGTGGTACCGCACTGAAACAGTGAAGTAATCCTGGATTCGATCTATACATTAGAGGGTAACACCGGTTAGGTTTGGGTTAGGTCTGGTATTTGCCATCATCTGGCTCATACTTTCGCATTTTTCGCATACTTGTTGGCCAGATCCAGGGCGTATTCTGGTTTGGATCACGTAGTAATGTGGTACCACACAGTCACATGAGTTAAACCTGGATTCAATCTATATTTTAGAGGATAACTCCGGTTAGGTCAGGGTTAGGTCAGGTATTTGCCATCATCTGGCTCATTCTATCGCATTTTTCACCTACTTGTTGGCCAGATACTGGGCGTTTTCTGGGTTGTATCACGTGGTAATGTGGTACCGCACTGAAACAGTGAAGTAATCCTGGATTCGATTTATATATTAGAGGGTAACACAGGTTAGGTTTGGGTTAGGTCTGGTCTTTGCCATCATCTGGCTCATACTTTCGCAATTTTCGTATACTTGTTGGCCAGATCCTGGGCGTTTTCTGGGTTGGATCAGGTAGTAGTGTGGTACCGCACTGAAACAGTGAAGTAATCCTGGATTCGATCTATATATTAGAGGGTAACACAGGTTAGGTTTGGGTTAGGTCTGGTATTTGCCATCATCTGGCTCATACTTTCGCATTTTTCGCATACTTGTTGGCCAGATCCAGGGAGTATTCTGGTTTGGATCACGTAGTAAAGTGGTACCAGACAGCCACATGAGTTAAACCTGGATTCAATCTATATTTTAGAGGATAACACCGGTTAGGTTTGTGTTAGGTCTGGTATTTGCCATCATCTGGCTCATACTTTCGCATTTTTCGCATACTTGTTGGCCTGATCCAGGGAGTATTCTGGTTTGGATCACGTAGTAAAGTGGTACCAGACAGCCACATGAGTTAAACCTGGATTCAATCTATATTTTAGAGGATAACACCGGTTAGGTTTGTGTTAGGTCTGGTATTTGCCATCATCTGGCTCATACTTTCGTATTTTTCGCATACTTGTTGGCCAGATCCAGGGAGTATTCTGGTTTGGATCACGTAGTAAAGTGGTACCAGACAGCCACATGAGTTAAACCTGGATTCAATCTATATTTTAGAGGATAACACCGGTTAGGTTTGGGTTAGGTCTGGTATTTGCCATCATCTGGCTCATACTTTCGCATTTTTCGCATACTTGTTGGCCAGATCCTGGGCGTTTTCTGGTTTGGATCACATAGCAGTGTGGTGTCACACTTAAACAGTGAGTTAAACCTGGATTCAATCTATATTTTAGAGGATAACAGCGGTGAGGTCAGGGTTAGGTCTGGTATTTGCAATCATCTGTCTCATACTTTCGAATTTTTCGCCTACTTGTTGGCCAGATACAGGGCGTTTTCTGGTTTGGATCACGTAGTAATGTGGCCCACGCTCAAACAATGAGTTAAACCTGGATTCAACCTATATTTTAGAGGATAACACCGGTTAGGTCAGGGTTAGGTCTGGTATTTGCCATCATCTGCCTCATGCTTTCGCATTTTTCTCCTACTTGTTGGCCAGATCCTGGGCGTTTTCTGGGTCGGATCACGTAGTATTGTGGCACCACACTCAAACAGTGAGTTAAACCTGAATTCAATCTATATTTTAGAGGATAACACCGGTTAGGTCAGGGTTAGGTCTGGTATTTGCCATCGTCTGCCTCATACTTTCACACTTTTCGCATACTTGTTAGCCAAAATCCTGGGCGTTTTCTGGTTTGGATCACGTAGTAATGTAGAACCACTCTGAAACAGTGAGTTAAACCTGGATTCAATCTATATTATCAGGATAACACCGGTTAGGTCAGGGTTAGGTCTGGTATTTGCCATCATGTGGCTCATACTTTCGCATTTTTCGCATGCCTGTTGGCCAGATCCTGGGCGTTTTCTGGGCTGGATCACGTAGTAATGTGGCACTACACTCAAACAGTGAGTTAAACCTGGATGGGATCTATATATTAGAGTGTAACACCGGTTAGGTCAGGGTAAGGTCTGGTATTTGCCATCATCTGGCACATAGTTTCGCATTTTTCGCATACCTGCTAGCCAGATCCTGGGCGTTTTCTGGTTTGGATCACGTAGTATTGAGGTTCCACACTGCAATAGTGAGTTAAACCTGGATACAATCTATATTTTAGAGGATAACACCGGTTAGGTCAGGGTTAGGTCTGGTATTTGCCATCATCTGGCTTATAGTTTCGCATTTTTCGCATACCTGCTAGCCAGATCCTGGGCGTTTTCTGGTTTGGATCACGTAGTAATGTAGAACCACTCTGAAACAGTGAGTTAAACCTGGATTCAATCTATATTATGAGGATAACACCGGTTAGGTCAGGGTTAGGTCTGGTATTTCCCATCATCTGGCACATAGTATCGCATTTTTCGCATATTTATTGGCCAGATCCAGGGCGTTTTCTGGTTTGGTTCAGGTAGTAATGTGGTTCCGCACTGCAACAGTGAGTTAAACCTGGATACAATCTATATTTTAGAGGATGACACCGGTTAGGTCAGGGTTAGGTCTGGTATTTGCCATCATCCGGCGCATTCTTTCGCATATTTCGCATACTTGTTGGCCAGGTCCTGGGCGTTTTCTGGTTTGGATCACGTAGTAATATAGAACCACTCTGAAACAGTGAGTTAAACCTGGATTCAATCTATATTTTAGAGGATAACACCGGTTAGGTCTGGGTCAGGTCTGGTATTTGCCATCATCTCGCTCATACTTTCACCTTTTTCGCATAATTGTTGGCCAAATGCTGGCTTTTTCTGGTTTCGATCACGTAGTAGTGTGGTACCACACTGAAACAGTGAGTTAATCCTGGATGGGATCTATATATTAGAGGGTAACACCGGTAAGGTCAGGGTTAGGTCTGGTATTTGCCATCATCCGGCGCATACTTTCGCATATTTCGCATACTTGTTGGCCAGGTCCTGGGCGTTTTCTGCTTTGGATCAGGTAGTAATGTAGAACCACTCTGAAAGAGTGAGTTAAACCTGGATGCAATCTATAATTTAGAGGATAACACCGGTTAGGTCAGGGTTAGGTCTGGTATTTGCCATCATCTGGCTCATACTTTCGCATTTTTCGCATACTTGTTGGCCAGATCCTGGGCATTTTCAGGGTTGGATCAGGTAGTAATGTGGCACCACACTCAAACAGTGAGTTAAACCTGGATTCAATCTATATTTTAGAGGATAACACCGGTTGGGTCAGGGTTAGTTCTGGTATTTCCCATCATCTGATCATAGTTTCGCATTTTTCGCATACTTGTTGGCCAGATCCTGGGCATTTTCTGGTTTGCATCACGTAGTAATGTGGTACCTCACTGCCACATGAGTTAGACCAGGATTCTATCTATATTTTAGAGGATAACACCGGTTAGGTCAGGGTTAGTTCTGGTAATTGCCATATTCTGGCTCATACTTTCGCATTTTTCGCATACTTGTTGGCCAGATCCAGAGCGTTTTCTGGTTTGGATCAGGTAGTAGTGAGGTACCGCACTGAAACAGTGAGTTTATCGTGGATTTAATCTATATTTTGGAGGATGACACTGGTTAGGTCAGGGTTGGGTCTGGTATTTGACATCATCTGGCTCATACTTTCGCATTTTTCGCATACTTGTTGGCCAGATCCTGGGCGTTTTCTGGGTTGGATCACGTAGTAATGTGGCACCACACTCAAACAGTGAGATAAACCTGGATTCAATCTATATTTTACAGGATAACACCGGTTAGATCTGGGTTAGGTCTGGTATTTGCCATCATCCGACTCATGCTTTCGCATTTTTCGCATACTTATTGGGCAGATCCTGGGCATTTTCTGGTTTGGATCACGTAGTAATGTGGTTCCACACAGCAACAGTGAGTTAAACCTGGATACAATCTATATTTTAGAGGATAACACCGGTAAGGTCAGGCTTAGGTCTGGTATTTGCCATCATCTGGCTCATACTTTCGCATTTTTCGCATACTTGTTGGCCAGATCCTGGGCGTTTTCTGGGTTGGATCTGGTAGTAGTGTGGTAACCCACTAAAACAGTGAAGTAATCCTGGATGCGATCTATATATTAGAGGGTAACACCGGTTAGGTTTGGATTAGGTCTGGCATTTGCCATCATCTGGCTCATGCTTCCGCATTTTTCGCATACTTGTTGGCCAGATCCTGGGCGTTTTCAGGTTTGGATCACGTAGTAATGTGGTACCACACTGAAACAGTGAGTTAATCCTGGATTCGATCTATATATTAGAGGGTAACGCCGGTTAGGTCAGGGTTAGGTCTGGTATTTGCCATCATCTTTCTCATACTTTCGCATTTTTCATCTACTTGTTGACCAGATCCTGGGCGTTTCCAGGTTTGGATCACGTAGTAATGTGGCCCACGCTCAAACAATGAGTTAAACCTGGATTCAACCTATATTTTAGAGGATAACACCGGTTAGGTCAGGGTTAGGTCTGGTATTTGCCATCATCTGCCTCATGCTTTCGCATTTTTCTCCTACTTGTTGGCCAGATCCTGGGCGTTTTCTGGGTCGGATCACGTAGTATTGTGGCACCACACTCAAACAGTGAGTTAAACCTGAATTCAATCTATATTTTAGAGGATAACACCGGTTAGGTCAGGGTTAGGTCTGGTATTTGCCATCGTCTGCCTCATACTTTCACACTTTTCGCATACGTGTTGGCCAGATCCAGCGCGTTTTCTGGTTTGGATCATGTGGTAATGTGGTACCACACTGAAACAGTGAGTTAATCATGGATTCGATCTATATATTAGAGGGTAACACCGGTTAGGTTTGGGTTAGGTCTGGTACTTGCCATCATCTGGCTCATACTTTCGCATTCTTCACCTACTTGTTGGCCAGATACTGGGCGTTTTCTGGTTTGGATCACGTAGTATTGAGGTTCCACACTGCAATAGTGAGTTAAACCTGGATACAATCTATATTTTAGAGGATAACACCGGTTAGGTCAGGGTTAGGTCTGGTATTTGCCATCATCTGGCTTATAGTTTCGCATTTTTCGCATGCCTGTTGGCCAGATCCTGGGCGTTTTCTGGTTTGGATCACGTAGTAATGTAGAACCACTCTGAAACAGTAAGTTAAACCTGGATTCAATCTACATTTGAGAGGATAACACCGGTTAGGTCAGGGTTAGGTCTGGTATTTGCCATCATCTGGCCCATACTTTCGCATTTTTCGCATACTTGTTAGCCAAAATCCTGGGCGTTTTCTGGTTTGGATCACGTAGTAATGTAGAACCACTCTGAAACAGTGAGTTAAACCTGGATTCAATCTATATTATCAGGATAACACCGGTTAGGTCAGGGTTAGGTCTGGTATTTGCCATCATGTGGCTCATACTTTCGCATTTTTCGCATGCCTGTTGGCCAGATCCTGGGCGTTTTCTGGGCTGGATCACGTAGTAATGTGGCACTACACTCAAACAGTGAGTTAAACCTGGATGGGATCTATATATTAGAGTGTAACACCGGTTAGGTCAGGGTAAGGTCTGGTATTTGCCATCATCTGGCACATAGTTTCGCATTTTTCGCATACCTGCTAGCCAGATCCTGGGCGTTTTCTGGTTTGGATCACGTAGTATTGAGGTTCCACACTGCAATAGTGAGTTAAACCTGGATACAATCTATATTTTAGAGGATAACACCGGTTAGGTCAGGGTTAGGTCTGGTATTTGCCATCATCTGGCTTATAGTTTCGCATTTTTCGCATACCTGCTAGCCAGATCCTGGGCGTTTTCTGGTTTGGATCACGTAGTAATGTAGAACCACTCTGAAACAGTGAGTTAAACCTGGATTCAATCTATATTATGAGGATAACACCGGTTAGGTCAGGGTTAGGTCTGGTATTTCCCATCATCTGGCACATAGTTTCGCATTTTTCGCATATTTATTGGCCAGATCCAGGGCGTTTTCTGGTTTGGTTCAGGTAGTAATGTGGTTCCGCACTGCAACAGTGAGTTAAACCTGGATACAATCTATATTTTAGAGGATGACACCGGTTAGGTCAGGGTTAGGTCTGGTATTTGCCATCATCCGGCGCATTCTTTCGCATATTTCGCATACTTGTTGGCCAGGTCCTGGGCGTTTTCTGGTTTGGATCACGTAGTAATATAGAACCACTCTGAAACAGTGAGTTAAACCTGGATTCAATCTATATTTTAGAGGATAACACCGGTTAGGTCTGGGTCAGGTCTGGTATTTGCCATCATCTCGCTCATACTTTCACCTTTTTCGCATAATTGTTGGCCAAATGCTGGCTTTTTCTGGTTTCGATCACGTAGTAGTGTGGTACCACACTGAAACAGTGAGTTAATCCTGGATGGGATCTATATATTAGAGGGTAACACCGGTAAGGTCAGGGTTAGGTCTGGTATTTGCCATCATCCGGCGCATACTTTCGCATATTTCGCATACTTGTTGGCCAGGTCCTGGGCGTTTTCTGCTTTGGATCAGGTAGTAATGTAGAACCACTCTGAAAGAGTGAGTTAAACCTGGATGCAATCTATAATTTAGAGGATAACACCGGTTAGGTCAGGGTTAGGTCTGGTATTTGCCATCATCTGGCTCATACTTTCGCATTTTTCGCATACTTGTTGGCCAGATCCTGGGCATTTTCAGGGTTGGATCAGGTAGTAATGTGGCACCACACTCAAACAGTGAGTTAAACCTGGATTCAATCTATATTTTAGAGGATAACACCGGTTGGGTCAGGGTTAGTTCTGGTATTTCCCATCATCTGATCATAGTTTCGCATTTTTCGCATACTTGTTGGCCAGATCCTGGGCATTTTCTGGTTTGCATCACGTAGTAATGTGGTACCTCACTGCCACATGAGTTAGACCAGGATTCTATCTATATTTTAGAGGATAACACCGGTTAGGTCAGGGTTAGTTCTGGTAATTGCCATATTCTGGCTCATACTTTCGCATTTTTCGCATACTTGTTGGCCAGATCCAGAGCGTTTTCTGGTTTGGATCAGGTAGTAGTGAGGTACCGCACTGAAACAGTGAGTTTATCGTGGATTTAATCTATATTTTGGAGGATGACACTGGTTAGGTCAGGGTTGGGTCTGGTATTTGACATCATCTGGCTCATACTTTCGCATTTTTCGCATACTTGTTGGCCAGATCCTGGGCGTTTTCTGGGTTGGATCACGTAGTAATGTGGCACCACACTCAAACAGTGAGATAAACCTGGATTCAATCTATATTTTACAGGATAACACCGGTTAGATCTGGGTTAGGTCTGGTATTTGCCATCATCCGACTCATGCTTTCGCATTTTTCGCATACTTATTGGGCAGATCCTGGGCATTTTCTGGTTTGGATCACGTAGTAATGTGGTTCCACACAGCAACAGTGAGTTAAACCTGGATACAATCTATATTTTAGAGGATAACACCGGTAAGGTCAGGCTTAGGTCTGGTATTTGCCATCATCTGGCTCATACTTTCGCATTTTTCGCATACTTGTTGGCCAGATCCTGGGCGTTTTCTGGGTTGGATCTGGTAGTAGTGTGGTAACCCACTAAAACAGTGAAGTAATCCTGGATGCGATCTATATATTAGAGGGTAACACCGGTTAGGTTTGGATTAGGTCTGGCATTTGCCATCATCTGGCTCATGCTTCCGCATTTTTCGCATACTTGTTGGCCAGATCCTGGGCGTTTTCAGGTTTGGATCACGTAGTAATGTGGTACCACACTGAAACAGTGAGTTAATCCTGGATTCGATCTATATATTAGAGGGTAACGCCGGTTAGGTCAGGGTTAGGTCTGGTATTTGCCATCATCTTTCTCATACTTTCGCATTTTTCATCTACTTGTTGACCAGATCCTGGGCGTTTCCAGGTTTGGATCACGTAGTAATGTGGTACCGCACTGAAACAGTGAAGTAATCCTGGATTCGATCTATATATTAGAGGGTAACACAGGTTAGGTTTGGGTTAGGTCTAGTATTTGCCATCATCTGGCTCATACTTTCGCATCTTTCGCATACTTGTTGGCCAGATCCAGGGCGTATTCTGGTTTGGATCACGTAGTAATGTGGTACCACACAGCCACATGAGTCAAACCTGGATTCAATCTATATTTTAGAGGATAACACCGGTTAGGTTTGTGTTAGGTCTGGTATTTGCCATCATCTGGCTCATACTTTCGCATTTTTCGCATTCTTGTTGGCCAGATCCTGGGCGTTTTCTGGGTTGGATCTGGTAGTAGTGTGGTAACCCACTAAAACAGTTAAGTAATCCTGGATGCGATCTATATTTTACAGGGTAACACCGGTTAGGTTTGGATTAGGTCTGGTATTTGCCATCATCTGGCTCATGCTTCCGCATTTTTCTCCTACTTGTTGGTCAGATCCTGGGCGTTTTCTGGGTCGGGTCACGTCGTAATGTGGCACCACACTCAAACAGTGAGTTAAACCTGGATTCAATCTATATTTTAGAGGATAACACCGGTTAGGTCAGGGTTAGGTCTGGTATTTGCCATCGTCTGCCTCATACTTTCGCACTTTTCGCATACTTGTTGGCCAGATCCAGCGCGTTTTCTGGTTTGGATCACGTAGTAATGTGGTACCACACTGAGACAGTGAGTTAATCCTGGATTCGATCTATATATTAGATGGTAACAACGGTTAGGTTTGGGTTAGGTCTGGTATTTGCCATCATCTGCCTCATGCTTTCGCATTTTTCTCCTACTTGTTGGCCAGATCCTGGGCGATTTCTGGGTCGGATCACGTCGTAATGTGGCACCACACTCAAACAGTGAGTTAAACCTGGATTCAATCTATATTTTAGAAGATAATAACGGTTAGGTCAGGGTTAGGTCTGGTATTTGCCATCGTCTGCCTCATACTTTCACACTTTTCGCATACTTGTTGGCCAGATCCAGCGCGTTTTCTGGTTTGGATCATGTAGTAATGTGGTACCACACTGAAACAGTGAGTTAATCATGGATTCGATCTATATATTAGAGGGTAACACCGGTTAGGTTTGGCTTAGGTCTGGTACTTGCCATCATCTGGCTCATACTTTCGCATTCTTCACCTACTTGTTGGCCAGATACTGGGCGTATTCTGGGTTGGATCACGTAGTAATGTGGCACCACACTCAAACAGTGAGTTAAACCTGGATTCAATCTATATTATAGAGGATAACACCGGTTAGGTCAGGATTAGGTCTGGTATTTGCCATCGTCTGCCTCATACTTTCACACTTTTCGCATACTCGTTGCCCAGATACAGGGCGTTTTCTGGTTTGGTTCACGTAGTAATGTGGTACCACACAGCCACATGAGTTACACCTGGATTCAATCTATATTTTAGAGAATAACACCGGTTAGGTCAGGGTTAGGTCTGGTATTTGCCAACATCTGGCTCATACTTTCGCATTCTTCACCTACTTGTTGGCCAGATACTGGGCGTATTCTGGGTTGGATCACGTAGTAATGTGGCACCACACTCTAACAGTGAGTTAAACCTGGATTCAATCTATATTTTACAGGATAACACCGGTTAGGTCAGGGTTAGGTCTGGTATTTGCCATCGCCTGCCTCATGCTTTCTGATTTTTCGCATACTTGTTGGCCAGATCCTGGGCGTTATCTGGTTTGGATCACGTAGTAATGTGGTACCACACTGAAACAGTGAGTTAATCCTGGATTCGATCTATATATTAGAGGGTAACACCGGTTAGGTTTGTGTTAGGTCTGGTATTTGCCATCATCTGGCGCATACTTTCGCAATTTTCGCATACTTGTTGGCCAGATCCTGGGCGTTTTCTGGTTTGGATCACATAACAATGTGGTATCACACTTAAACAGTGAGTTAAACCTGGATTCAATCTATATTTTAGAGGACAACAGCGGTGAGGTCAGGGTTAGGTCTGGTATTTGCAATCATCTGTCTCATGCTTTCGCATTTTTCTCCTACTTGTTGGCCAGATCCTGGGCGTTTTCTGGTTTGGATCACGTAGTAATGTGGTTCCACACAGCAACAGTGAGTTAAACCTGGATACAATCTATATTTTAGAGGATAACACCTGTTAGGTCAGGGTTAGGTCTGGTATTTGCCATCATCTGGCTCATACTCTCGCATTTTTCGCATACTTGTTGGCCAGATCCTGGGCGTTTTCTGGGTTGGATCTGGCAGTAGTGTGGTAACCCACTAAAACAGTGAAGTAATCCTGGATGCGATCTATATATTAGAGGGTAACACCGGTTAGGTTTGGATTAGGTCTGGTATTTGCCATCATCTGGCTCATGCTTCCGCATTTTTCGCAAACTTGTTGGCCAGATCCTGGGCGTTTTCTGGGTTGGATCAGGTAGTAGTGTGGTACCGCACTGAAACAGTGAAGTAATCCTAGATTCGATCGATATATTAGAGGGTAACACCGGTTAGGTTTGGGTTAGGTCTGGTATTTGCCATCATCTGGCTCATACTTTCGCATTTTTCGCATACTTGTTGGCCAGATCCAGGGCGTATTCTGGTTTGGATCACGTAGTAATGTGGTACCACACTGAAACAGTGAGTTAATCCTGGATTCGATCTATATATTAGAGGGTAACACCGGTTAGGTCAGGGTTAGGTCTGGTATTTGCCATCGTCTGGCTCATACTTTCGCATTTTTCTCCTACTTGTTGACCAGATCCTGGGCGTTTCCAGGTTTGGATTACGTAGTAATGTGGTACCGCACTGAAACAGTGAAGTAATCCTGGATTCGATCTATATATTAGAGGGTAACACAGGTTAGGTTTGGGTTAGGTCTGGTATTTGCCATCATCTGGCTCATACTTTCGCATTTGTCGCATACTTGTTGGCCAGATCCAGGGCGTATTCTGTTTTGGATCACGTAGTAATGTGGTACCACACAGCCACATGAGTTAAACCTGGATTCAATCTATATTTTAGAGGATAACACCGGTTAGGTTTGGGTTAGGTCTGGTATTTGCCATCATCTGGCTCATACTTTCGCATTTTTAGCATACTTGTTGGCCAGATCCAGGGAGTATTCTGGTTTGGATCACGTGGTAATGTGGTACCAGACAGCCACATGAGTTAAACCTGGATTCAATCTATATTTTAGAGGATAACACCGGTTAGGTTTGGGTTAGGTCTGGTATTTGCCATCATCTGGCTCATACTTTCGCATTTTTCGCCTACTTGTTGGCCAGATCCTGGGCGTTTTCTGGTTTGGATCACACAGCAATGTGGTGTCACACTTAAACAGTGAGTTAAACCTGGATTCAATCTATATTTTAGAGGACAACAGCGGTGAGGTCAGGGTTAGGTCTGGTATTTGCAATCATCTGTCTCATGCTTTCGCATTTTTCTCCTACTTGTTGGCCAGATCCTGGGCGTTTTCAGGGTCGGATCACGTAGTAATGTGGCACCACACTGAAACAGTGAGCTAAACCTGGATTCAATCTATATTTTAGTGGACAACACCGGGTTAGGTCAGGGTTAGGTCTGGTATTTGCCATCGTCCGCCTCATACTTTCGCACTTTTCGCATACTTGTTGGCCAGATCCAGCGCGTTTTCTGGTTTGGATCACGTAGTGATGTGGTCCCACACTGAGACAGTGAGTTAATCCTGGAATCGATCTATATATTACAGGGTAACAACGGTTAGGTTTGGGTTAGGTCAGGTTTTTGCCATCATCTGCCTCATGCTTTCGCATTTTTCTCCTACTTGTTGGCCAGATCCTGGGCGTTTTCTGGGTCGGATCTGGTAGTAGTGTGGAAACCCACTAAACCAGTGAAGTAATCCTGGATGCGATCTATATATTAGAGTGTAACACCGGTTAGGTTTGGGTTAGGTCTGGTATTTGCCATCATCTGTCTCATGCTTCCGCATCTTTCGCAAACTTGTTGGCCAGATCCTGGGCGTTTTCTGGGTTGGATCAGGTAGTAGTGTGGTACCGCACTGAAACAGTGATGTAATCCTTGATTCGATCTATATATTAGAGGGTAACACCGGTTAGGTTTGGGTTAGGTCTGGTATTTGCCAACATCTGGCTCATGCTTTCGCATTTTTCGCATAATTGTTGGCCAGATCCTGGGCGTTTTCAGGTTTGGATCACGTAGTAATGTGGTACCACACTGAAACAGTGAGTTAATCGTGGATTCGATCTATATATTAGAGGGTAACACCGGTTAGATCAGGGTTAGGTCTCGTATTTGCCATCATCTGGCTCATACTTTCGCATTTTTCACCTACTTGTTGGCCAGATACTGGGCGTTTTCTGGTTTGGATCATGTAGTAATGTGGTACCACAATGAGACAGTGAGTTAATCCTGGCTTCGATCCATATATTAGAGGGTAACAACGGTTAGGTTTGGGTTAGGTCTGGTATTTGCCATCGCCTGCCTCATGCTTTCTGATTTTTCGCATACTTGTTGGCCAGATCCTGGGCGTTATCTGGTTTGGATCACGTAGTAATGTGGTACCGCACTGAAACAGCGAAGTAATCCTGGATTCGATCTATATATTAGAGGGTAACACCGGTTAGGTTTGTGTTAGGTCTGGTATTTGCCATCATCTGGCGCATACTTTCGCAATTTTCGCATACTTGTTGGCCAGATCCTGGGCGTTATCTGGTTTGGATCACATAGCAATGTGGTATCACACTTAAACAGTGAGTTAAACCTGGATTCAATCTATATTTTAGAGGATAACACCGGCTAGATCTGGGTTAGGTCTGGTATTTGCCATCATCCGACACATGCTTTCGCATTTTTCGCATACTTATTGGCCAGATCCTGGGCGTTTTCTGGTATGGATCACGTAGTAATGTGGTTCCACACAGCAACAGTGAGTTAAACCTGGATTCAATCTATATATTAGAGGGTAACACCGGTTAGGTTTGGGTTAGGTCTGGTATTTGCCATCATCTGGCCCATACTTTCGCATTTTTCGCGAACTTGTTGGCCAGATCCAGGGCGTTTTCTGGTTTGGTTCACGTAGTAGTGTGGTACCACACAGCCACATGAGTTAAACCTGGATTCAATCTATATTTTAGAGGATAACACCGGTTAGGTCAGGGTTAGGTCTGGTATTTGCCATCATCTGGCTCATACTTTCGCATTTTTCGCATACTTGTTGGCCAGATCCTGGGCGTTTTCTGGTTTGGATCACGTAGAGATGTAGAACCACTCTGAAACAGTGTGTTAAGCCTAGATTCAATCTATATTTTAGAGGATAACACCGGTTAGGTCAGGGTTAGGTCTGGTATTTACCATCACCTGGCTCATACTTTCGCATTTTTCGCATACTTGTTGGCCAGATCCTGTGCGTTTTCAGGTTTGGATCACGTAGTAATGTGGTACCACACTGAAACAGTGAGTTAATCCTGGATTCGCACTATATATTAGAGGGTAACACCGGTTAGTTCAGGGTTAGGTCTGGTATTTGCCATCATCTGGCTCATACTCTCGCATTTTTCACCTACTTGTTGGCCAGATACTGGGCGTTTTCTGGGTTGGATCACGTGGTAATGTGGTGCCGCACTGAAACAGTGAAGCAATCCTGGATTCGATCTATATATTAGAGGGTATCACAGGTTAGGTTTGGGTTAGGTCTGGTATTTGCCATCATCAGGCTCATACTTTCGCATTTTTCGCATACTTGTTGGCCAGATCCGGGGCGAATTCTGGTTTGGATCACGTAGTAATGTGGTACCACACAGCCACATGAATTAAACCTGGATTCAATCTATATTTAAGAGGATAACACCGGTTAGGTCAGGGTTAGGTCTGGTATTTGCCATCGTCTGCCTCATTCTTTCGCACTTTTCGCATACTTGTTGGCCAGATCCAGCGCGTTTTCTGGCTTGGATCACGTAGTAATGTGGTACCACACTGAAACAGTGAGTTAATCCTAGATTCAATCTATATTTTAGAGGATAACTGCGGTGAGATCAGGGTTGGGTCTCGTATTTGCCATCTCCTGCCTCATACATTCGCTTTTTTCGCATACTTGTTGGCCAGATACTGGGCGTTTTCTGGGTCGGATCACGTAGTAATGTGGCACCACACTCAAACAGTGAGTAAAACCTGGATTCAATCTATATTTTAGAGGATAACACCGGTTAGCTCAGGGTTAGGTCTGGTATTTGCCATCATCTGGCTCATACTTTCGCATTTTTCTCCTACTTGTTGGCCAGTTCCTGGGCGTTTTCTGGGTCGGATCACGTAGTAATGCGGGTCCACACTCAAACAGTGAGATAAACCTAGATTCAATCTATATTTTAGAGGATAAGACCGGTTAGGTCAGGGTTAGGTCTGGTATTTGCCATCGTCTGGCTCATACTTTCGCAATTTTCGAATACTTGTTGGCCAGATCCTGGGCGTTTTCTGGGTTGGATCAGGTAGTAGTGTGGTACCGCACTGAAACAGTGAAGTAATCCTGGATTCGATCTATATATTAGAGGGTAACACCGGTTAGGTTTGGGTTAGGTCAGGTATTTGCCATCATCTGGCTCATGCTTCCGCATTTTTCGCATACTCGATGGCCAGATCCAGGCCGCGTTTTCTGGTTGGGATCACGCAGTAATGTGGCACCACACTGAAACAGTGAATTAATCCTGGATTCGATCTATATATTAGAGGGTAACACCGGTTAGGTCAGGGTTAGGTCTGGTATTTGCCCTCGTCTGCCTCATACATTCGCACTTTTCGCGAACTTGTTGGCCAGATCCAGGGCGGTTTCTGGTTTGGTTCACGTAGTAATGTGGTACCACACAGCCACATGAGTTAAACCTGGATTCAATCTAAATTTTAGAGGATAACACCGGTTAGGTCAGGGTTAGATCTGGTATTTGCCATCATCTGGCTCATACTTTCGCAATTTTCGAATACTTGTTGGCCAGATACTGGGCGTTTTCTGGGTTGGATCACGTAGTAATGTGGTACCTCACTGATACTGTGAGTTAATCCTGTATTCGAACTATATATTAGAGGGTAACACCGGTTAGGTCAGGGTTAGGTCTGGTATTTGCCATCATCTGGCTCATACTTTCGCATTTTTCACCTACTAGTTGGCCAGATACTGGGCGTTTTCTGGGTTGGATCACGTAGTAATGTGGTACCTCACTGATACTGTGAGTTAATCCTGTATTCGAACTATATATTAGAGGGTAACACCGGTTAGGTCAGGGTTAGGTCTGGTATTTGCCATCATCTGCCTCTTGCTTTCGTATTTTTCTCCTACTTGTTGGCCAGATCCTGGGCGTTTTCTGGGTCGGATCACGTAGTAATGTGGCACCACAGTCAAACAGTGAGTTAAACCTGGATTCAATCTATATTTTAGAGGATAACACCGGTTAGGTCAGGGTAAGGTCTGGTATTTGCCATCGCCTGCCTCATACTTTCGCACTTTTCGCATACTTGTTGGCCAGATCCAGCGCGTTTTCTGGTTTGGATCACGTAGTAACGTGGTACCACACTGAAACAGTGAGTTTATCCTGGATTCGATCTATATATTAGAGGGTAACACCGGTTAGGTCAGGGTTAGGTCTGGTATTTGCCATCATCTGGCTCAGACTTTCGCATTTTTCACCTACTTGTTGGTCAGATACTGGGCGTTTTCTGGGTTGTATCACGTGGTAATGTGGTACCGCACTGAAACAGTGAAGTAATCCTGGATTCGATCTATATGTTAGAGGGTAACACAGGCAAGGTTTGGTTTAGGTCTGGTATTTGCCATCATCTGGCTCATACTTTCGCATTTTTCGCATACGTGTTGGCCAGATCCAGGGCGTTTTCTGGTTTGGATCACGTAGTAATGTGGTACCACACAGCCACATGAGTTAAACCTGGATTCAATCTATAATTTAGAGGATAACACCGGCTGGGTTTGGGTTAGGTCTGGTATTTGCCATCATCTGGCTCATACTTTCGCAATTTTCGTATACTTGTTGGCCAGATCCTGAGCGTTTTCTGGGTTGGATCAGGTAGTAGTGTGGTACCGCACTGAAACAGTGAAGTAATCCTGGATTCGATCTATATATTAGAGGGTAACACCGGTTAGGTTTGGGTTAGGTCTGGTATTTGCCATCATCTGGCTCATACTTTCGCATTTCTCGCATACGTGTTGGCCAGATCCAGGGCGTATTCTGGTTTGGATCACGTAGTAATGTGATACCACACAGCCACCTGAGTTAAACCTGGATTCAATCTATATTTACGAGGATAACACCGGTTAGGTCAGGGTTAGGTCTGGTATTTGCCATCGTCTGCCTCATACTTTCGCACTTTTCGCATACTTGTTGGCCAGATCCAGCGCGTTTTCTGGTTTGGATCACGTAGTAATGTGGTACCACACTGAAACAGTGAGTTAATCCCAGATTCAATCTATATTTTAGGGGATAACAGCGGTGAGATCAGGGTTGGGTCATGTATTTGCCATCTCCTGCCTCATACGTTCGCTTTTTTCGCATACTTGTTGGCCAGATCCCGGGCGTTTTCTGGGTCGGATCACGTAGTAATGTGGCACCACACTCAAACAATGAGTAAAACCTGGATTCAATCTATATTTTAGAGGATAACACCGGTTAGGTCAGGGTTAGGTCTGGTATTTGCCATCGTCTGCCTCATACTTTCGCACTTTTCGCATACTTGTTGGCCAGATCCAGCGCGTTTTCTGGTTTCGATCACGTAGTAACGTGGTACCACACTGAAACAGTGAGTTTATCCTGGATTCGATCTATATATTAGAGGGTAACACCGGTTAGGTCAGGGTTAGGTCTGGTATTTGCCATCATTTGGCTCATACTTTCGCATTTTTCACCTACTTGTTGGTCAGATGCTGGGCGTTTTCTGGGTTGTATCACGTGGTAATGTCGTGCCGCACTGAAACAGTGAAGTAATCCTGGATTCGATCTATATGTCAGAGGGTAACACAGGCAAGGTTTGGTTTAGGTCTGGTATTTGCCATCATCTGGCTCATACTTTCGCATTTCTCGCATACGTGTTGGCCAGATCCAGGGCGTATTCTGGTTTGGATCACGTAGTAATGTGATACCACACAGCCACATGAGTTAAACATGGATTCAATCTATATGTAAGAGGATAACGCCGGATAGGTCAGGGTTAGGTCTGGCATTTGCCATCGACTGCCTCATACTTTCGCACTTTTCGCATACTTGTTGGCCAGATCCAGCGCGTTTTATGGTTTGGATCACGTAGTAATGTGGTACCACACTGAAACAGTGAGTTAATCCCAGATTCAATCTATATTTTAGAGGATAACAGCGGTGAGATCAGGGTTGGGTCTTGTATTTGCCATCTCCTGCCTCATACATTCGCTTTTTTCGCATACTTGTTGGCCAGATCCTGGGCGTTTTCTGGGTCGGATCACGTAGTAATGTGGCACCACACTCAAACAATGAGTAAAACCTGGATTCAATCTATATTTTAGAGGATAACACCGGTTAGGTCAGGGTTAGGTCTGGTATTTGCCATCGTCTGCCTCATTCCTTCGCACTTTTCGCATACTTGTTGGCCAGATCCAGCGCGTTTTCTGGTTTGGTTCACGTAGTAATGTGGTACCACACAGCCACATGAGTTAAACCTGGATTCGATCTATATATTAGAGGGTAACACCGGTTAGGTTTGGGTTAGGACAGGTATTTGCCATCATCTGGCTCATACTTTCGCATTTTTCGCGAAATTGTTGGCCAGATCCAGGGCGTTTTCTGGTTTGGTTCACGTAGTAATGTGGTACCACACAGCCACATGAGTTAAACCTGGATTCAATCTATATTTTAGAGGATAACACCGGTTAGGTCAGGGTTAGGTCTGGTATTTGCTATAATCTGGCTCATACTTTCGCATTTTTCGCGAAATTGTTGGCCAGATCCAGGGCGTTTTCTGGTTTGGTTCACGTAGTAATGTGGTACCACACAGCCACATGAGTTAAACCTGGATTCAATCTATATTTTAGAGGATAACACCGGTTAGGTCAGGGTTAGGTCTGGTATTTGCTATAATCTGGCTCATACTTTCGCATTTTTCGCATACTTGTTGGCCAGATCCTGGGCGTTTTCAGGTTTGGATCACGTAGTAATGTGGTACCACACTGAAACAGTGAGTTAATCCTGGATTCGATCTATATATTAGAGGGTAACAACGGTTAGGTTTGGGTTAGGTCTGGTATTTGCCATCATCTGCCTCATGCTTTCGCATTTTTCTCCTACTTGTTGGCCAGATCCTGGGCGTTTTCTGGGTCGGATCACGTAGTAATGCGGCACCAGACTCAAACAGTGAATTAAACCTAGACTCAATCTATATTTTAGAGGATAACACCGGTTAGGTCAGGGTTAGGTCTGGTATTTGCCATCGTCCGCCTCATACTTTCGCACTTTTCGCATACTTGTTGGCCAGATCCAGCCCGTTTTCTGGTTTGGATCATGTAGTAATGTGGTACCACACTGAAACAGTGAGTTAATCCTGGACTCGATCTATATATTAGAGGGTAACAATGGTTAGGTTTGGGTCAGCTCTGGTATTTGCCATCATCTGCCTCATGCTTCCGCATTTTTCACCTACTTGTTGGCCAGATACTGGGCGTTTTCTGGGTTGGATCACGTAGTAATGTGGTACCTCACTGAAACTGTGAGTTAATCCTGTATTCGAACTATATATTAGAGGGTAACACCGGTTAGGTCAGGGTTAGGTCTGGTATTTGCCATCATCTGCCTCTTGCTTTCGCATTTTTCTCCTACTTGTTGGCCAGATCCTGGGCGTTTTCTGGGTCGGATCACGTAGTAATGTGGCACCACACTCAAACAGTGAGTAAAACCTGGATTCAATCTATATTTTAGAGGATAACACCGGTTAGGTCAGGATTATGTCTGGTATTTGCCATCGTCTGCCTCATACATTCGCACTTTTCGCGAACTTGTTGGCCAGATCCAGGGCGTTTTCTGGTAGGGTTCACGTAGTAATGTGGTACCACACAGCCACATGAGTTAAACCTGGATTCAATCTATATTTTAGAGGATAACACCGGTTAGGTCTGGGTTAGGTCTGGTATTTGCTATAATCTGGCTCATACTTTCGCATTTTTCGCATACTTGTTGGCCAGATCCTGGGCGTTTTCTGGGTTGGATCAGGTAGTAGTGTGGTACCGCACTGAAACAGTGAAGTAATCCTGGATTCGATCTATATATTAGAGGGTAACACCGGTTAGGTTTGGGTTAGGTCAGGTATTTGCCATCATCTGGCTCATACTTTTGCAATTTTCGAATACTTGTTGGCCAGATCCTGGGCGTCTTCTGGGTTGGATCAGGTAGTAGTGTGGTACCGCACTGAAACAGTGAAGTAATCCTGGATTCGATCTATATATTAGAGGGCAACACCGGTTAGGTTTGGGTTAGGTCAGGTATTTGCCATCATCTGGCTCATGCTTCCGCATTTTTCGCATACTTGATGGCCAGATCCAGGGCGTTTTCTGGTTGGGAACACGCAGTAATGTGGTACCACACTGAAACAGTGAGTTAATCCTGGATTCGATCTATATATTAGAGGGTAACACAGGTTAGGTCAGGGTTAGGTTTGGTATTTGCCATCATCTGGCTCATACTTTCGCATTTTTCACCTACTTGTTGGCCAGATACTGGGCGTTTTCTGGTTTGGTTCACGTAGTAATGTGGTACCACACAGCCACATGAGTTAAACCTGGATTCAATCTATATTTTAGAGGATAACACCGGTAAGGTCAGGGTTAGGTCTGGTATTTGCTATAATCTGGCTCATACTTTCGCATTTTTCGCATACTTGTTGGCCAGATCCTGGGCGTTTTCAGGTTTGGATCACGTAGTAATGTGGTACGACACTGAAACAGTGAGTTAATCCTGGATTCAATCTATATTTTAGAGGATAATAGCGGTGAGATCAGGGTTGGGTCTTGTATTTGCCATCTCCTGCCTCATACATTCGCTTTTTTCGCATACTTGTTGGCCAGATAAAGGGCGTTTTCTGGGTCGGGTCACGTAGTAATGTGGCACCACACTCAAACCGTGAGTAAAACCTGGTTTCAATCAATATTTTAGAGGATAACACCGGTTAGGTCAGGGTTAGGTCTGGTATTTGCCATCGTCTGCCTCATACTTTCGCACTTTTCGCATACTTGTTGGCCAGATCCAGCGCGTTTTCTGGTTTGGATCACGTAGTAATGTGGTACCACACTGAAACAGTGAGTTAAACCTGGATTCAATCTATATTTTAGAGGATTATACCGGTTAGATCTGGGTTAGTTCTGGTATTTGCCATTATCCGACTCATGCCTTCGCATTTTTCTCCTACTTGTTGGCCAGATCCTGGGCGTTTTCTGGGTCGGATCACGTAGTAATGTGGCACCACACTCAAACAGTGAGTTAAACCTGGATTCAATCTATATTTTAGAGGATAACACCGGTTAGGTCAGGGTTAGATCTGGTATTTGCCATCATCTGGCTCATACTTTCGCAATTTTCGAATACTTGTTGGCCAGATCCTGGGCGTCCTCTGGGTTGGATCAGGTAGTAGTGTGGTACCGCACTGAAACAGTGAAGTAATCCTGGATTCGATCTATATATTAGAGGGCAACACCGGTTAGGTTTGGGTTAGGTCAGGTATTTGCCACCATCTGGCTCATGCTTCCGCATTTTTCGCATACTTGATGGCCAGATCCAGGGCGTTTTCTGGTTGGGAGCACGCAGTAATGTGGTACCACACTGAAACAGTGAGTTAATCCTGGATTCGATCTATATATTAGAGGGTAACACAGGTTAGGTCAGGGTTAGGTCTGGTATTTGCCATCATCTGGCTCATACTTTCGCATTTTTCACCTTCTTGTTGGCCAGATACTGGGCGTTTTCTGGGTTGGATCACGTAGTAATGTGGTACCACACTGAAACTGTGAGTTAATCCTGTATTCGAACTATATATTAGAGGGTAACACCGGTTAGGTCAGGGTTAGGTCTGGTATTTGCCATCATCTGCCTCTTGCTTTCGCATTTTTCTCCTACTTGTTGGCCAGATCCTGGGCGTTTTCTGGGTCGGATCACGTAGTAATGTGGCACCACACTCAAACAGTGAGTTAAACCTGGATTCAATCTATATATTAGAGGGTAACACCGGTTAGGTCAGGGTTAGGTCTGGTATTTGCCATCATCTGGCTCATACTTTCGCATTTTTCGCATACTTGTTGGCCAGATCCTGGGCGTTTTCAGGTTTGGATCACGTAGTAATGTGGTACCACACAGCCACATGAGTTAAACCTGGAATCAATCTATATTTTAGAGGATAACACCGGTTAGGTCAGGGTTAGGTCTGGTATTTACCATCATCTGGCTCATACTTTCGCATTTTTTGCATACTTGTTGGCCAGATACTGGGCGTTTTCTGGTTTGGATCACGTAGTAATGTAGAACCACTCTGGAACAGTGAGTTAAACCTGGATTCTATCTATATTTTAGAGGATAACACCGGTTAGGTCAGGGTTAGGTCTGGTATTTGCTATAATCTGGCTCATACTTTCGCATTTTTCGCATACTTGTTGGCCAGATCCTGGGCGTTTTCAGGTTTGGATCACGTAGTAATGTGGTACCACACTGAAACAGTGAGTTAATCCTGGATTCAATCTATATTTTAGAGGATAATACCGGTTAGGTCAGGGTTAGGTCTGGTATTTGCCATCGTCTGCCTCATACCTTCGCAATTTTCGAATAATTGTTGGCCAGATCCTGGGCGTTTTCTGGGTTCGATGAGGTAGTAGTGTGGTACCGCACTGAAACAGTGAAGTAATCCTGGATGCGATCTATATATTAGAGGGTAACACCGGTTAGGTTTGGGTTAGGTCTGGTATTTGCCATCATCTGGCTCATGCTTCCGCATTTTTCGCAAGCTTGTTGGCCAGATCCTGGGCGTCTTCTGGGTTGGATCAGGTAGTAGTGTGGTACCGCACTGAAACAGTGAGTTAAACCTGGATTCAATCTATATTTTAGAGGATAATACCGGTTAGATCTGGGTTAGGTCTGGTATTTGCCATCATCCGACTCATGCTTCCGTATTTTTCGCATACTTGTTGGCCAGATCCTGGGCGTTTTCTGGGTTGGACCAGGTAGTAGTGTGGTACCGCACTGAAACAGTGAAGTAATCCTGGATTCGATCTATATATTAGAGGGTAACACCGTTTAGGTTTGGGTTAGATCTGGTATTTGCCATCATCTGGCTCATGCTTCCGCATTTTTCGCATACTTGATGGCCAGATCCAGGGCGTTTACTGGTTGGGATCACGCAGTAATGTGGTACCACACTGAAACAGTGAGTTTATCCTGGATTCGATCTATATATTAGAGGGTAACACCGGTTAGGTCAGGGTTAGGTCTGGTATTTGCTATAATCTGGCTCATACCTTCGCATTTTTCGCATACTTGTTGGCCAGATCCTGGGCGTTTTCTGGGTTGTATCACGTGGTAATGTGGTACCGCACTGAAACAGTGAGTTAATCCTGGATTCGATCTATATGTTAGAGGGTAACACAGGCAAGGTTTGGTATAGGTCTGGTATTTGCCATCGTCTGCCTCATACTTTCGCACTTTTCGCATACTTGTTGGCGATATCCAGCGCGTTTTCTGGTTTGGATCACGTAGTAATGTGGTACCACACTGAAACAGTGAGTTAATCCTGGATTCGATCTATATATTAGAGGGTAACAACGGTTAGGTTTGGGTCAGCTCTGGTATTTGCCATCATCTGCCTCATGCTTCCGCATTTTTCACCTACTTGTTGGCCAGATACTGGGCGTTTTCTGGGTTGGATCACGTAGTAATGTGGTACCTCACTGAAACTGTGAGTTAATCCTGTATTCGAACTATATATTAGAGGGTAACACCGGTTAGGTCAGGGTTAGGTCTGGTATTTGCCATCATCTGGCTCATACTTTCGCATTTTTCACCTACTTGTTGGCCAGATACTGGGCGTTTTCTGGTTTGGATCACGTAGTAATGTGGTACCACACTGAAACTGTGAGTTAATCCTGTATTCGAACTATATATTAGAGGATAACACCGGTTAGGTCAGGGTTAGGTCTGGTATTTGCCATCATCTACCTCTTGCTTTCGCATTTTTCTCCTACTTGTTGGCCAGATCCTGGGCGTTTTCTGGGTCGGATCACGTAGTAATGTGGCACCACACTCAAACAGTGAGTTAAACCTGGATTCAATCTATATATTAGAGGGTAACACCGGTTAGGTCAGGGTTAGGTCTGGTATTTGCCATCATCTGGCACATACTTTCGCATTTTTCGCGAACTTGTTGGCCAGATCCTGGGCGTTTTCTGGTTTGGTTCACGTAGTAATGTGGTACCACACAGCCACATGAGTTAAACCTGGATTCAATCTATATTTT
Source organism: Colletes latitarsis (assembly GCF_051014445.1). Classification (NCBI taxonomy): domain Eukaryota; kingdom Metazoa; phylum Arthropoda; class Insecta; order Hymenoptera; family Colletidae; genus Colletes; species Colletes latitarsis. The sequence continues at coordinate 10,216,817 of NW_027488371.1, forward strand.
AGAGGATAACACCGGTTAGGTCAGGGTTAGGTCTGGTATTTGCTATAATCTGGCTCATACTTTCGCATTTTTCGCATACTTGTTGGCCAGATCCTGGGCGTTTTCAGGTTTGGATCACGTAGTAATGTGATACCACACTGAAACAGTGAGTTAATCCTGGATTCGATCTATATATTAGAGGGTAACACCGGTTAGGTCAGGGTTAGGTCTGGTATTTGCCATCATCTGGCTCATACTTTCGCATTTTTCACCTACTTGTTGGCCAGATCCTGGGCGTTTTCTGGGTTGTATCACGTGGTAATGTGGTACCGCACTGAAACAGTGAGTTAATCCTGGATTCGATCTATATGTTAGAGGGTAACACAGGCAAGGTTTGGTATAGGTCTGGTATTTGCCATCGTCTGCCTCATACTTTCGCACTTTTCGCATACTTGTTGGCGATATCCAGCGCGTTTTCTGGTTTGGATCACGTAGTAATGTGGTACCACACTGAAACAGTGAGCTAATCCTGGATTCGATCTATATATTAGAGGGTAACAACGGTTAGGTTTGGGTTAGGTCTGGTATTTGCCATCATCTGCCTCATGCTTTCGCATTTTTCTCCTACTTGTTGGCCAGATCCTGGGCGTTTTCTGGGTCGGATCACGTAGTAATGCGGCACCAGACTCAAACTGTGAGTTAAACCTAGACTCAATCTATATTTTAGAGGATAACACCGGTTAGGTCAGGGTTAGGTCTGGTATTTGCCATCGTCCGCCTCATACTTTCGCACTTTTCGCATACTTGTTGGCCAGATCCAGCCCGTTTTCTGGTTTGGATCATGTAGTAATGTGGTACCACACTGAAACAGTGAGTTAATCCTGGACTCGATCTATATATTAGAGGGTAACAATGGTTAGGTTTGGGTCAGCTCTGGTATTTGCCATCATCTGCCTCATGCTTCCGCATTTTTCACCTACTTGTTGGCCAGATACTGGGCGTTTTCTGGGTTGGATCACGTAGTAATGTGGTACCTCACTGAAACTGTGAGTTAATCCTGTATTCGAACTATATATTAGAGGGTAACACCGGTTAGGTCAGGGTTAGGTCTGGTATTTGCCATCATCTGCCTCTTGCTTTCGCATTTTTCTCCTACTTGTTGGCCAGATCCTGGGCGTTTTCTGGGTCGGATCACGTAGTAATGTGGCACCACACTCAAACAGTGAGTAAAACTTGGATTCAATCTATATTTTAGAGGATAACACCGGTTAGGTCAGGGTTAGGTCTGGTATTTGCCATCGTCTGCCTCATACATTCGCACTTTTCGCGAACTTGTTGGCCAGATCCAGGGCGTTTTCTGGTTTGGTTCACGTAGTAATGTGGTACCACACAGCCACATGAGTTAAACCTGGATTCAATCTATATTTTAGAGGATAACACCGGTTAGGTCTGGGTTAGGTCTGGTATTTGCTATAATCTGGCTCATACTTTCGCATTTTTCTCCTACTTGTTGGCCAGATCCTGGGCGTTTTCTGGGTCGGATCACGTAGTAATGTGGCACCACACTCAAACAGTGAGTTAAACCTGGATTCAATCTATATTTTAGAGGATAACACCGGTTAGGTCAGGGTTAGATCTGGTATTTGCCATCATCTGGCTCATGCTTCCGCATTTTTCGCATACTTGATGGCCAGATCCAGGGCGTTTTCTGGTTGGGAACACGCAGTAATGTGGTACCACACTGAAACAGTGAGTTAATCCTGGATTCGATCTATATATTAGAGGGTAACACCGGTTAGGTCAGGGTTAGGTCTGGTATTTGCCATCATCTGGCTCATACTTTCGCATTTTTCACCTACTTGTTGGCCAGAGACTGGGCGTTTTCTGGGTTGGATCACGTAGTAATGTGGTACCTCACTGAAACTGTGAGTTAATCCTGTATTCGAACTATATATTAGAGGGTAACACCGGTTAGGTCAGGGTTAGGTCTGGTATTTGCCATCATCTGGCTCATACTTTCGCATTTTTCACCTACTTGTTGGCCAGATACTGGGCGTTTTCTGGTTTGGATCACGTAGTAATGTGGTACCACACTGAAACTGTGAGTTAATCCTGTATTCGAACTATATATTAGAGGATAACACCGGTTAGGTCAGGGTTAGGTCTGGTATTTGCCATCATCTACCTCTTGCTTTCGCATTTTTCTCCTACTTGTTGGCCAGATCCTGGGCGTTTTCTGGGTCGGATCACCTAGTAATGTGGCACCACACTCAAACAGTGAGTTAAACCTGGATTCAATCTATATATTAGAGGGTAACACCGGTTAGGTCAGGGTTAGGTCTGGTATTTGCCATCATCTGGCACATACTTTCGCATTTTTCGCGAACTTGTTGGCCAGATCCTGGGCTTTTTCTGGTTTGGTTCACGTAGTAATGTGGTACCACACAGCCACATGAGTTAAACCTGGATTCAATCTATATTTTAGAGGATAACACCGGTTAGGTCAGGGTTAGGTCTGGTATTTGCTATAATCTGGCTCATACTTTCGCATTTTTCGCATACTTGTTGGCCAGATCCTGGGCGTTTTCAGGTTTGGATCACGTAGTAATGTGGTACCACACTGAAACAGTGAGTTAATCCTGGATTCAATCTATATTTTAGAGGATAACAGCGGTGAGATCAGGGTTGGGTCTTGTATTTGCCATCTCCTGCCTCATACATTCGCTTTTTTCGCATACTTGTTGGCCAGATACTGGGCGTTTTCAGGGTCGGATCACGTAGTAATGTGGCACCACACTCAAACCGTGAGTAAAACCTGGTTTTAATCAATATTTTAGAGGATAACACCGGTTAGGTCAGGGTTAGGTCTGGTATTTGCCATCGTCCGCCTCATACTTTCGCACTTTTCGCATACTTGTTGGCCAGATCCAGCCCGTTTTCTGGTTTGGATCATGTAGTAATGTGGTACCACACTGAAACAGTGAGTTAATCCTGGACTCGATCTATATATTAGAGGGTAACAATGGTTAGGTTTGGGTCAGCTCTGGTATTTGCCATCATCTGCCTCATGCTTCCGCATTTTTCACCTACTTGTTGGCCAGATACTGGGCGTTTTCTGGGTTGGATCACGTAGTAATGTGGTACCTCACTGAAACTGTGAGTTAATCCTGTATTCGAACTATATATTAGAGGGTAACACCGGTTAGGTCAGGGTTAGGTCTGGTATTTGCCATCATCTGCCTCTTGCTTTCGCATTTTTCTCCTACTTGTTGGCCAGATCCTGGGCGTTTTCTGGGTCGGATCACGTAGTAATGTGGCACCACACTCAAACAGTGAGTAAAACCTGGATTCAATCTATATTTTAGAGGATAACACCGGTTAGGTCAGGGTTAGGTCTGGTATTTGCCATCGTCTGCCTCATACATTCGCACTTATCGCGAACTTGTTGGCCAGATCCAGGGCGTTTTCTGGTTTGGTTCACGTAGTAATGTGGTACCACACAGCCACATGAGTTAAACCTGGATTCAATCTATATTTTAGAGGATAACACCGGTTAGGTCTGGGTTAGGTCTGGTATTTGCTATAATCTGGCTCATACTTTCGCATTTTTCTCCTACTTGTTGGCCAGATCCTGGGCGTTTTCTGGGTCGGATCACGTAGTAATGTGGCACCACACTCAAACAGTGAGTTAAACCTGGATTCAATCTATATTTTAGAGGATAACACCGGTTAGGTCAGGGTTAGATCTGGTATTTGCCATCATCTGGCTCATGCTTCCGCATTTTTCGCATACTTGATGGCCAGATCCAGGGCGTTTTCTGGTTGGGAACACGCAGTAATGTGGTACCACACTGAAACAGTGAGTTAATCCTGGATTCGATCTATATATTAGAGGGTAACACCGGTTAGGTCAGGGTTAGGTCTGGTATTTGCCATCATCTGGCTCATACTTTCGCATTTTTCACCTACTTGTTGGCCAGATACTGGGCGTTTTCTGGTTTGGATCACGTAGTAATGTGGTACCACACTGAAACTGTGAGTTAATCCTGTATTCGAACTATATATTAGAGGATAACACCGGTTAGGTCAGGGTTAGGTCTGGTATTTGCCATCATCTACCTCTTGCTTTCGCATTTTTCTCCTACTTGTTGGCCAGATCCTGGGCGTTTTCTGGGTCGGATCACCTAGTAATGTGGCACCACACTCAAACAGTGAGTTAAACCTGGATTCAATCTATATATTAGAGGGTAACACCGGTTAGGTCAGGGTTAGGTCTGGTATTTGCCATCATCTGGCACATACTTTCGCATTTTTCGCGAACTTGTTGGCCAGATCCTGGGCTTTTTCTGGTTTGGTTCACGTAGTAATGTGGTACCACACAGCCACATGAGTTAAACCTGGATTCAATCTATATTTTAGAGGATTATACCGGTTAGATCTGGGTTAGTTCTGGTATTTGCCATTATCCGACTCATGCTTTCGCATTTTTCTCCTACTTGTTGGCCAGATCCTGGGCGTTTTCTGGGTCGGATCACCTAGTAATGTGGCACCACACTCAAACAGTGAGTTAAACCTGGATTCAATCTGTATTTTAGAGGATAACACCGGTTAGGTCAGGGTTAGGTCTGGTATTTGCTATAATCTGGCTCATACTTTCGCATTTTTCGCATACTTGTTGGCCAGATCCTGGGCGTTTTCTGGGTCGGATCACCTAGTAATGTGGCACCACACTCAAACAGTGAGTTAAACCTGGATTCAATCTATATTTTAGAGGATAACACTGGTTAGGTCAGGGTTAGGTCTGGTATTTGCTATAATCTGGCTCATACTTTCGCATTTTTCGCATACTTGTTGGCCAGATCCTGGGCGTTTTCAGGTTTGGATCACGTAGTAATGTGGTACCACACTGAAACAGTGAGTTAATCCTGGATTCAATCTATATTTTAGAGGATAACAGCGGTGAGATCAGGGTTGGGTCTTGTATTTGCCATCTCCTGCCTCATACATTCGGTTTTTTCGCATACTTGTTGGCCAGATACTGGGCGTTTTCAGGGTCGGATCACGTAGTAATGTGGCACCACACTCAAACCGTGAGTAAAACCTGGTTTTAATCAATATTTTAGAGGATAACACCGGTTAGGTCAGGGTTAGGTCTGGTATTTGCCATCGTCTGCCTCATACTTTCGCACTTTTCGCATACTTGTTGGCCAGATCCAGCGCGTTTTCTGGTTTGGATCACGTAGTAATGTGGTACCACACTGAAACAGTGAGTTAAACCTGGATTCAATCTATATTTTAGAGGATTATACCGGTTAGATCTGGGTTAGTTCTGGTATTTGCCATTATCCGACTCATGCTTTCGCATTTTTCTCCTACTTGTTGGCCAGATCCTGGGCGTTTTCTGGGTCGGATCACGTAGTAATGTGGCACCACACTCAAACAGTGAGTTAAACCTGGATTCAATCTATATTTTAGAGGATAACACCGGTTAGGTCAGGGTTAGATCTGGTATTTGCCATCATCTGGCTCATACTTTCGCAATTTTCGAATACTTGTTGGCCAGATCCTGGGCGTCTTCTGGGTTGGATCAGGTAGTAGTGTGGTACCGCACTGAAACAGTGAAGTAATCCTGGATTCGATCTATATATTAGAGGGTAACACCGGTTAGGTTTGGGTTAGGTCAGGTATTTGCCATCATCTGGCTCATGCTTCCGCATTTTTCGCATACTTGATGGCCAGATCCAGGGCGTTTTCTGGTTGGGAACACGCAGTAATGTGGTACCACACTGAAACAGTGAGTTGATCCTGGATTCGATCTATATATTAGAGGGTAACACAGGTTAGGTCAGGGTTAGGTCTGGTATTTGCCATCATCTGGCTCATACTTTCGCATTTTTCACCTACTTGTTGGCCAGATACTGGGCGTTTTCTGGGTTGGATCACGTAGTAATGTGGTACCACACTGAAACTGTGAGTTAATCCTGTATTCGAACTATATATTAGAGGGTAACACCGGTTAGGTCAGGGTTAGGTCTGGTATTTGCCATCATCTGCCTCTTGCTTTCGCATTTTTCTCCTACTTGTTGGCCAGATCCTGGGCGTTTTCTGGGTCGGATCACGTAGCAATGTGGCACCACACTCAAACAGTGAGTTAAACCTGGATTCAATCTATACATTAGAGGGTAACACCGGTTAGGTCAGGGTTAGGTCTGGTATTTGCCATCATCTGGCACATACTTTCGCATTTTTCGCGAACTTGTTGGCCAGATCCTGGGCGTTTTCTGGTTTGGTTCACGTAGTAATGTGGTACCACACAGCCACATGAGTTAAACCTGGATTCAATCTATATTTTAGAGGATAACACCGGTTAGGTCAGGGTTAGGTCTGGTATTTGCTATAATCTGGCTCATACTTTCGCATTTTTCGCATACTTGTTGGCCAGATCCTGGGCGTTTTCAGGTTTGGATCACGTAGTAATGTGGTACCACACAGCCACATGAGTTAAACCTGGAATCAATCTATATTTTAGAGGATAACACCGGTTAGGTCAGGGTTAGGTCTGGTATTTACCATCATCTGGCTCATACTTTCGCATTTTTTGCATACTTGTTGGCCAGATACTGGGCGTTTTCTGGTTTGGATCACGTAGTAATGTAGAACCACTCTGGAACAGTGAGTTAAACCTGGATTCAATCTATATTTTAGAGGATAACACCGGTTAGGTCAGGGTTAGGTCTGGTATTTGCCATCATCTGGCTCATGCTTCCGCATTTTTCGCAAGCTTGTTGGCCAGATCCTGGGCGTTTTCTGGGTTGGATCAGGTAGTAGTGTGGTACCGCACTGAAACAGTGAGTTAAACCTGGATTCAATCTATATTTTAGAGGATAATACCGGTTAGATCTGGGTTAGGTCTGGTATTTGCCATCATCCGACTCATGCTTCCGTATTTTTCGCATACTTGTTGGCCAGATCCTGGGCGTTTTCTGGGTTGGACCAGGTAGTAGTGTGGTACCGCACTGAAACAGTGAAGTAATCCTGGATTCGATCTATATATTAGAGGGTAACACCGTTTAGGTTTGGGTTAGATCTGGTATTTGCCATCATCTGGCTCATACTTTCGCATTTTTTGCATACTTGTTGGGCAGATACTGGGCGTTTTCTGGTTTGGATCACGTAGTAATGTGGTACCACACAGCCACATGAGTTAAACCTGGATTCAATCTATATTTTCGAGGATAACACCGGTTAGGTCTGGGTTGGGTCTGGTATTTGCCATCATCCGACTCATACTTTCGCATTTTTCGCATACTTATTGGCCAGATCCTGGGCGTCTTCTGGGTTGGACCAGGTAGTAGTGTGGTACCGCACTGAAACAGTGAAGTAATCCTGGATTCGATCTATATATTAGAGGGTAACACCGTTTAGGTTTGGGTTAGATCTGGTATTTGCCATCATCTGGCTCATGCTTCCGCATTTTTCGCATACTTGTTTGCCAGATACTGGGCGTTTTCTGGGTCGGATCACGTAGTAATGTGGCACCACACTCAAACCGTGAGTTAATCCTGGATTCGATCTATATATTAGAGGGTAACAACGGTTAGGTTTGGGTTAGGTCTGGTATTTGCCATCATCTGGCTCATGCTTTCGCAATTTTCGCATACTTGTTGGCCAGATCCAGGGCGTTTTCTGGTTTGGATCACGTAGTAATGTGGTACCACACAGCCACATGAGTTAAACCTGGATTCAATCTATATTTTCGAGGATAACACCGGTTAGGTCTGGGTTGGGTCTGGTATTTGCCATCATCCGACTCATACTTTCGCATTTTTCGCATACTTATTGGCCAGATCCTGGGCGTCTTCTGGGTTGGACCAGGTAGTAGTGTGGTACCGCACTGAAACAGTGAAGTAATCCTGGATTCGATCTATATATTAGAGGGTAACACCGTTTAGGTTTGGGTTAGATCTGGTATTTGCCATCATCTGGCTCATGCTTCCGCATTTTTCGCATACTTGTTTGCCAGATACTGGGCGTTTTCTGGGTCGGATCACGTAGTAATGTGGCACCACACTCAAACCGTGAGTTAATCCTGGATTCGATCTATATATTAGAGGGTAACAACGGTTAGGTTTGGGTTAGGTCTGGTATTTGCCATCATCTGGCTCATGCTTTCGCAATTTTCGCATACTTGTTGGCCAGATCCAGGGCGTTTTCTGGTTTGGATCACGTAGTAATGTGGTACCACACAGCCACATGAGTTAAACCTGGATTCAATCTATATTTTCGAGGATAACACCGGTTAGGTCTGGGTTGGGTCTGGTATTTGCCATCATCCGACTCATACTTTCGCATTTTTCGCATACTTATTGGCCAGATCCTGGGCGTCTTCTGGGTTGGACCAGGTAGTAGTGTGGTACCGCACTGAAACAGTGAAGTAATCCTGGATTCGATCTATATATTAGAGGGTAACACCGTTTAGGTTTGGGTTAGATCTGGTATTTGCCATCATCTGGCTCATGCTTCCGCATTTTTCGCATACTTGATGGCCAGATCCAGGGCGTTTACTGATTGGGATCACGCTGTAATGTGGTACCACACTGAAACAGTGAGTTTATCCTGGATTCGATCTATATATTGGAGGGTAACACCGGTTAGGTCAGGGTTAGGTCTGGTATTTCCCATCATCTGGCACATACTTTCGCATTTTTCGCGAACTTGTTGGCCAGATCCTGGGCGTTTTCTGGTTTGGTTCACGTAGTAATGTGGTACCACACAGCCACATGAGTTAAACCTGGATTCAATCTATATTTTAGAGGATAACACCGGTTAGGTCAGGGTTAGGTCTGGTATTTACCATCATCTGGCTCATACTTTTGCATTTTTTGCATACTTGTTGGCCAGATACTGGGCGTTTTCTGGTTTGGATCACGTAGTAATGTAGAACCACTCTGGAACAGTGAGTTAAACCTGGATTCAATCTATATTTTAGACGATAACACCGGCTAGGTCAGGGTTAGGTCTGGTATTTGCTATAATCTGGCTCATACTTTCGCATTTTTCGCATACTTGTTGGCCAGATCCTGGGCGTTTTCAGGTTTGGATCACGTAGTAATGTGGTACCACACTGAAACAGTGAGTTAATCCTGGATTCGATCTATATATTAGAGGGTAACAACGGTTAGGTTTGGGTTAGGTCTGGTATTTGCCATCATCTGGCTCATGCTTCCGCATTTTTCGCAAACTTGTTGGCCAGATCCTGGGCGTTTTCTGGGTTGGATCACGTAGTAATGTGGCACCACACTCAAACCGTGAGTAAAACCTGGTTTCAATCAATATTTTAGAGGATAACACCGGTTAGGTCAGGGTTAGGTCTGGTATTTGCCATCGTCTCCCTCATACTTTCGCACTTTTCGCATACTTGTTGGCCAGATCCAGCGCGTTTTCTGGTTTGGCTCACGTTGTAATGTGGTACCACACTGTAACAGTGAGTTAATCCTGGATTCGATCTATATATTAGAGGGTAACAACGGTTAGGTTTGGGTTAGGTCTGGTATTTGCCATCATCTGGCTCATGCTTCCGCATTTTTCGCAAACTTGTTGGCCAGATCCTGGGCGTTTTCTGGGTTGGATCGGGTAGTAGTGTGGTACCGCACTGAGACAGTGAAGTAATCCTAGATTCGATCTATATATTAGAGGGTAACACCGGTTAGGTTTGGGTTAGGTCTGGTATTTGCCATCATCTGGCTCATGCTTTCGCATTTTTCGCATACTTGTTGACCAGATCCTGGGCCTTTTCAGGTTTGGATCACGTAGTCATGTGGTACCACACTGAAACAGTGAGTTAATCCTGGATTCGATCTATATATTAGAGGGTAACACCGGTTAGGTCAGGGTTAGATCTGGTATTTGCCATCATCTGGCTCATACTTTCGCAATTTTCGAATACTTGTTGGCCAGATCCTGGGCGTTTTCTGGGTTCGATGAGGTAGTAGTGTGGTACCGCACTGAAACAGTGAAGTAATCCTGGATTCGATCTATATATTAGAGGGTAACGCCGGTTAGGTTTGGGTTAGGTCTGGTATTTGCCACCATCTGGCTCATGCTTCAGCATTTTTCGCATACTTGTTGGCCAGATCCTGGGCGTTTTCTGAGTTGGACCAGGTAGTAGTGTGGTACCGCACTGAAACAGTGAAGTAATCCTGGATTCGATCTATATATTAGAGGGTAACACCGTTTAGGTTTGAGTTAGATCTGGTATTTGCCATCATCTGGCTCATGCTTCCGCATTTCTCGCATAATTGATGGCCAGATCCAGGGCGTTTTCTGGTTGGGATCACGCAGTAATGTGGTACCACACTGAAACAGTGAGTTTATCTTGGATTCAATCTATATTTTGGAGGATGACACCGGTTAGGTCAGGGTTAGGTCTGGTATTTGCTACAATCTGGCTCATACTTTCGCATTTTTCGCATACTTGTTGGCCAGATCCTGGGCGTTCTCAGGTTTGGATCACGCAGTAATGTGGTACCACACTGAAACAGTGAGTTAATCCTGAATTCGATCTATATATTAGAGGGTAACACCGGTTAGGTCAGGGTTAGGTCTGGTATTTGCCATCATCTGGGCCATACTTTCGCATTTTTCACCTACTTGTTGGCCAGATACTGGGCGTTTTCTGGGTTGGATCACGTAGTAATGTGGTACCTCACTGAAACTGTGAGTCAACCCTGTATTCGAACTATATATTAGAGGGTAACACCGGTTAGGTCAGGGTTAGGTCTGGTATTTGCCATCGTCTGCCTCATACTTTCGCATTTTCCTCCTACTTGTTGGCCAGATCCAGCGCGTTTTCTGGTTTGGATCACGTAGTAATGTGGTACCACACTGAAACAGTGAGTTAATCCTAGATTCAATCTATATTTTAGAGGATAACAGCGGTGAGATCAGGGTTGGGTCTTTTATTTGCCATCTCCTGCCTCATACATTCGCTTTTTTCGCATACTTGTTGGCCAGATACTGGGCGTTTTCTGGGTCGGATCACGTAGTAATGTGGCACCACACTCTAACAGTGAGTAAAACCTGGATTCAATCTATATTTTAGAGGATAACACCGGTTAGGTCAGGGTTAGGTCTGGTATTTGCCATCGTCTGCCTCATACTTTCGCACTTTTCGCATACTTGTTGGCCAGATCCAGCGCGTTTTCTGGTTTGGATCACGTAGTAATGTGGTACCACACTGAAACAGTGAGTTAATCCTGGATTCGATCTATATATTAGAGGGTAACAACGGTTAGGTTTGTGTTAGGTCTGTTATTGGCCATCATCTGCCTCATGCTTTCGCATTTTTCTCCTACTTGTTGGCCAGATCCTGGGCGATTTCTGGGTCGGATCACGTAGCAATGCGGCACCACACTCAAACAGTGGGTTAAACCTGGATTCAATCTATATTTTAGAGGATAACACCGGTTAGGTGAGGGTTAGGTCTGGTATTTGCCATCGTCTGCCTCATACCTTCGCACTTTTCGCATACTTGTGGGCCAGATCCAGCGCATTTTCTGGTTTGGATCATGTAGTAATGTGGTACCACACTGAAACAGTGAGTTAATCCTGGATTCGATCTATATATTAGAGGGTAACACCGGTTAGGTTCGTGTTAGGTCTGGTATTTGCCATCATCTGGCGCATACTTTCGCATTCTTCACCTACTTGTTGGCCAGATACTGGGCGTATTCTGGGTTGGATCACGTAGTAATGTGGTTCCACACAGCAACAGTGAGTTAAACCTGAATTCAATCTATATTTTACAGGATAACACCGGTTAGGTCAGGGTTAGGTCTGGTATTTGCCATCGCCTGCCTCATGCTTTCTGATTTTTCGCATACTTGTTGGCCAGATCCTGGGCGTTATCTGGTTTGGATCACGTAGTAATGTGGTACCACACTGAAACAGTGAGTTAATCCTGGATTCGATCTATATACTAGAGGGTAACACCGGTTAGGTTTGTGTTAGGTCTGGTATTTGCCATCATCTGGCTCATGCTTCCGCATTTTTCGCAAACTTGTTGGCCAGATCCTGGGCGTTTTCAGGGTTGGATCAGGTAGTAGTGTGGTACCGCACTGAAACAGTGAAGTAATCCTAGATTCGATCAATATATTAGAGGGTAACACCGGTTAGGTTTGGGTTAGGTCTGGTATTTGCCATCATCTGGGTCATACTTTCGCATTTTTCACCTACTTGTTGGCCAGATACAGGGCGTTTTCTGGGTTGGATCACGTAGTAATGTGGTACCTCACTGAAACTGTGAGTTAATCCTGGATTCGATCTATTTATTAGAGGGTAACACCGGTTAGGTCAGGGTTAGATCTGGTATTTGCCATCATCTGGCTCATACTTTCGCAATTTTCGAGTACTTGTTGGCCAGATCCTGGGCGTTTTCTGGGTTGGATGAGGCAGTAGTGTGGTACCGCACTGAAACAGTGAAGTAATCCTGGATTCGATCTATATTTTACAGGATAACACCGGTTAGGTTCGTGTTAGGTCTGGTATTTGCCATCATCTGGCGCATACTTTCGCAATTTTGGCATACTTGTTGGCCAGATCCTGGGCGTTTTCTGGTTTGGATCACATAACAATGTGGTATCACGCTTAAACAGTGAGTTAAACCTGGATTCAATCTACATTTTAGAGGATAATACCGGTTAGATCTGGGTTAGGTCTGGTATTTGCCATCATCCGACTCATGCTTCCGTATTTTTCGCATACTTGTTGGCCAGATCCTGGGCGTTTTCTGGGTTGGACCAGGTAGTAGTGTGGTACCGCACTGAAACAGTGAAGTAATCCTGGATTCGATCTATATATTAGAGGGTAACACCGTTTAGGTTTGGGTTAGATCTGGTATTTGCCATCATCTGGCTCATGCTTCCGCATTTTTCGCATACTTGATGGCCAGATCCAGGGCGTTTACGGATTGGGATCACGCTGTAATGTGGTACCACACTGAAACAGTGAGTTTATCCTGGATTCGATCTATATATTAGAGGGTAACACCGGTTAGGTCAGGGTTAGGTCTGGTATTTCCCATCATCTGGCACATACTTTCGCATTTTTCGCGAACTTGTTGGCCAGATCCTGGGCGTTTTCTGGTTTGGTTCACGTAGTAATGTGGTACCACACAGCCACATGAGTTAAACCTGGATTCAATCTATATTTTAGAGGATAACACCGGTTAGGTCAGGGTTAGGTCTGGTATTTGCTATAATCTGGCTCATACTTTCGCATTTTTCGCATACTTGTTGGCCAGATCCTGGGCGTTTTCAGGTTTGGATCACGTAGTAATGTGGTACCACACAGCCACATGAGTTAAACCTGGAATCAATCTATATTTTAGAGGATAACACCGGTTAGGTCAGGGTTAGGTCTGGTATTTACCATCATCTGGCTCATACTTTCGCATTTTTTGCATACTTGTTGGCCAGATACTGGGCGTTTTCTGGTTTGGATCACGTAGTAATGTAGAACCACTCTGGAACAGTGAGTTAAACCTGGATTCAATCTATATTTTAGAGGATAACACCGGCTAGGTCAGGGTTAGGTCTGGTATTTGCTATAATCTGGCTCATACTTTCGCATTTTTCGCATACTTGTTGGCCAGATCCTGGGCGTTTTCAGGTTTGGATCACGTAGTAATGTGGTACCACACTGAAACAGTGAGTTAATCCTGGATTCAATCTATATTTTAGAGGATAACAGCGGTGAGATCAGGGTTGGGTCTTGTATTTGCCATCTCCTGCCTCATACATTCGCTTTTTTCGCATACTTGTTTGCCAGATACTGGGCCTTATCTGGGTCGGATCACGTAGTAACGTGGCACCACACTCAAACCGTGAGTAAAACCTGGTTTCAATCAATATTTTAGAGGATAACACCGGTTAGGTCAGGGTTAGGTCTGGTATTTGCCATCGTCTGCCTCATACTTTCGCACTTTTCGCATACTTGTTGGCCAGATCCAGCGCGTTTTCTGGTTTGGATCACGTTGTAATGTGGTACCACACTGAAACAGTGAGTTAATCCTGGATTCGATCTATATATTAGAGGGTAACAACGGTTAGGTTTGGGTTAGGTCTGGTATTTGCCATCATCTGGCTCATGCTTCCGCATTTTTCGCAAACTTGTTGGCCAGATCCTGGGCGTTTTCTGGGTTGGATCGGGTAGTAGTGTGGTACCGCACTGAAACAGTGAAGTAATCCTAGATTCGATCTATATATTAGAGGGTAACACCGGTTAGGTTTGGGTTAGGTCTGGTATTTGCCATCATCTGGCTCATACTTTCGCAATTTTCGAATACTTGTTGGCCAGATCCTGGGCGTTTTCTGGGTTCGATGAGGTAGTAGTGTGGTACCGCACTGAAACAGTGAAGTAATCCTGGATTCGATCTATATATTAGAGGGTAACGCCGGTTAGGTTTGGGTTAGGTCTGGTATTTGCCACCATCTGGCTCATGCTTCAGCATTTTTCGCATACTTGTTGGCCAGATCCTGGGCGTTTTCTGGGTTGGACCAGGTAGTAGTGTGGTACCGCACTGAAACAGTGAAGTAATCCTGGATTCGATCTATATATTAGAGGGTAACACCGTTTAGGTTTGAGTTAGATCTGGTATTTGCCATCATCTGGCTCATGCTTCCGCATTTCTCGCATACTTGATGGTCAGATCCAGGGCGTTTTCTGGTTGGGATCACGCAGTAATGTGGTACCACACTGAAACAGTGAGTTTATCTTGGATTCAATCTATATTTTGGAGGATGACACCGGTTAGGTCAGGGTTAGGTCTGGTATTTGCTACAATCTGGCTCATACTTTCGCATTTTTCGCATACTTGTTGGCCAGATCGTGGGCGTTCTCAGGTTTGGATCACGCAGTAATGTGGTACCACACTGAAACAGTGAGTTAATCCTGAATTCGATCTATATATTAGAGGGTAACACCGGTTAGGTCAGGGTTAGGTCTGGTATTTGCCATCATCTGGGCCATACTTTCGCATTTTTCACCTACTTGTTGGCCAGATACTGGGCGTTTTCTGGGTTGGATCACGTAGTAATGTGGTACCTCACTGAAACTGTGAGTCAACCCTGTATTCGAACTATATATTACAGGGTAACACCGGTTAGGTCAGGGTTAGGTCTGGTATTTGCCATCGTCTGCCTCATACTTTCGCATTTTCCTCCTACTTGTTGGCCAGATCCAGCGCGTTTTCTGGTTTGGATCACGTAGTAATGTGGTACCACACTGAAACAGTGAGTTAATCCTAGATTCAATCTATATTTTAGTGGATAACAGCGGTGAGATCAGGGTTGGGTCTTTTATTTGCCATCTCCTGCCTCATACATTCGCTTTTTTCGCATACTTGTTGGCCAGATACTGGGCGTTTTCTGGGTCGGATCACGTAGTAATGTGGCACCACACTCTAACAGTGAGTAAAACCTGGATTCAATCTATATTTTAGAGGATAACACCGGTTAGGTCAGGGTTAGGTCTGGTATTTGCCATCGTCTGCCTCATACTTTCGCACTTTTCGCATACTTGTTGGCCAGATCCAGCGCGTTTTCTGGTTTGGATCACGTAGTAATGTGGTACCACACTGAAACAGTGAGTTAATCCTGGATTCGATCTATATATTAGAGGGTAACAACGGTTAGGTTTGTGTTAGGTCTGTTATTGGCCATCATCTGCCTCATGCTTTCGCATTTTTCTCCTACTTGTTGGCCAGATCCTGGGCGATTTCTGGGTCGGATCACGTAGCAATGCGGCACCACACTCAAACAGTGGGTTAAACCTGGATTCAATCTATATTTTAGAGGATAACACCGGTTAGGTGAGGGTTAGGTCTGGTATTTGCCATCGTCTGCCTCATACTTTCGCACTTTTCGCATACTTGTGGGCCAGATCCAGCGCATTTTCTGGTTTGGATCATGTAGTAATGTGGTACCACACTGAAACAGTGAGTTAATCCTGGATTCGATCTATATATTAGAGGGTAACACCGGTTAGGTTCGTGTTAGGTCTGGTATTTGCCATCATCTGGCGCATACTTTCGCATTCTTCACCTACTTGTTGGCCAGATACTGGGCGTATTCTGGGTTGGATCACGTAGTAATGTGGTTCCACACAGCAACAGTGAGTTAAACCTGGATTCAATCTATATTTTACAGGATAACACCGGTTAGGTCAGGGTTAGGTCTGGTATTTGCCATCGCCTGCCTCATGCTTTCTGATTTTTCGCATACTTGTTGGCCAGATCCTGGGCGTTATCTGGTTTGGATCACGTAGTAATGTGGTACCACACTGAAACAGTGAGTTAATCCTGGATTCGATCTATATATTAGAGGGTAACACCGGTTAGGTTTGTGTTAGGTCTGGTATTTGCCATCATCTGGCTCATGCTTCCGCATTTTTCGCAAACTTGTTGGCCAGATCCTGGGCGTTTTCTGGGTTGGATCAGGTAGTAGTGTGGTACCGCACTGAAACAGTGAAGTAATCCTAGATTCGATCTATATATTAGAGGGTAACCCCGGTTAGGTTTGGGTTAGGTCTGGTATTTGTCATCATCTGGGTCATACTTTCGCATTTTTCACCTACTTGTTGGCCAGATACAGGGCGTTTTCTGGGTTGGATCACGTAGTAATGTGGTACCTCACTGAAACTGTGAGTCAATCCTGTATTCGAACTATATATTAGAGGGTAACACCGGTTAGGTCAGGGTTAGGTCTGGTAATTGCCATCATCTGCCTCATGCTTTCGCATTTTTCTCCTACATGTTGGCCAGATCCTGGGCGTTTTCTGGGTTGGACCAGGTAG
Source organism: Colletes latitarsis (assembly GCF_051014445.1). Classification (NCBI taxonomy): domain Eukaryota; kingdom Metazoa; phylum Arthropoda; class Insecta; order Hymenoptera; family Colletidae; genus Colletes; species Colletes latitarsis. The sequence goes on from NW_027488371.1 coordinate 10,233,647, forward strand.
TAGTGTGGTACCGCACTGAAACAGTGAAGTAATCCTGGATTCGATCTATATATTAGAGGGTAACCCCGGTTAGGTTTGGGTTAGGTCTGGTATTTGTCATCATCTGGGTCATACTTTCGCATTTTTCACCTACTTGTTGGCCAGATACAGGGCGTTTTCTGGGTTGGATCACGTAGTAATGTGGTACCTCACTGAAACTGTGAGTCAATCCTGTATTCGAACTATATATTAGAGGGTAACACCGGTTAGGTCAGGGTTAGGTCTGGTAATTGCCATCATCTGCCTCATGCTTTCGCATTTTTCTCCTACTTGTTGGCCAGATCCTGGGCGTTTTCTGGGTTGGACCAGGTAGTAGTGTGGTACCGCACTGAAACAGTGAAGTAATCCTGGATTCGATCTATATATTAGAGGGTAACAACGGTTAGGTTTGTGTTAGGTCTGGTATTTGCCATCATCTGGCGCATACTTTCGCAATTTTGGCATACTTGTTGGCCAGATCCTGGGCGTTTTCTGGTTTGGATCACATAACAATGTGGTATCACGCTTAAACAGTGAGTTAAACCTGGATTCAATCTACATTTTAGAGGATAATACCGGTTAGATCTGGGTTAGGTCTGGTATTTGCCATCATCCGACTCATGCTTCCGTATTTTTCGCATACTTGTTGGCCAGATCCTGGGCGTTTTCTGGGTTGGACCAGGTAGTAGTGTGGTACCGCACTGAAACAGTGAAGTAATCCTGGATTCGATCTATATATTAGAGGGTAACACCGTTTAGGTTTGGGTTAGATCTGGTATTTGCCATCATCTGGCTCATGCTTCCGCATTTTTCGCATACTTGATGGCCAGATCCAGGGCGTTTACGGATTGGGATCACGCTGTAATGTGGTACCACACTGGAACAGTGAGTTTATCCTGGATTCGATCTATATATTAGAGGGTAACACCGGTTAGGTCAGGGTTAGGTCTGGTATTTCCCATCATCTGGCACATACTTTCGCATTTTTCGCGAACTTGTTGGCCAGATCCTGGGCGTTTTCTGGTTTGGTTCACGTAGTAATGTGGTACCACACAGCCACATGAGTTAAACCTGGATTCAATCTATATTTTAGAGGATAACACCGGTTAGGTCAGGGTTAGGTCTGGTATTTGCTATAATCTGGCTCATACTTTCGCATTTTTCGCATACTTGTTGGCCAGATCCTGGGCGTTTTCAGGTTTGGATCACGTAGTAATGTGGTACCACACAGCCACATGAGTTAAACCTGGAATCAATCTATATTTTAGAGGATAACACCGGTTAGGTCAGGGTTAGGTCTGGTATTTACCATCATCTGGCTCATACTTTCGCATTTTTTGCATACTTGTTGGCCAGATACTGGGCGTTTTCTGGTTTGGATCACGTAGTAATGTAGAACCACTCTGGAACAGTGAGTTAAACCTGGATTCAATCTATATTTTAGAGGATAACACCGGCTAGGTCAGGGTTAGGTCTGGTATTTGCTATAATCTGGCTCATACTTTCGCATTTTTCGCATACTTGTTGGCCAGATCCTGGGCGTTTTCAGGTTTGGATCACGTAGTAATGTGGTACCACACTGAAACAGTGAGTTAATCCTGGATTCAATCTATATTTTAGAGGATAACAGCGGTGAGATCAGGGTTGGGTCTTGTATTTGCCATCTCCTGCCTCATACATTCGCTTTTTTCGCATACTTGTTTGCCAGATACTGGGCCTTATCTGGGTCGGATCACGTAGTAACGTGGCACCACACTCAAACCGTGAGTAAAACCTGGTTTCAATCAATATTTTAGAGGATAACACCGGTTAGGTCAGGGTTAGGTCTGGTATTTGCCATCGTCTGCCTCATACTTTCGCACTTTTCGCATACTTGTTGGCCAGATCCAGCGCGTTTTCTGGTTTGGATCACGTTGTAATGTGGTACCACACTGAAACAGTGAGTTAATCCTGGATTCGATCTATATATTAGAGGGTAACAACGGTTAGGTTTGGGTTAGGTCTGGTATTTGCCATCATCTGGCTCATGCTTCCGCATTTTTCGCAAACTTGTTGGCCAGATCCTGGGCGTTTTCTGGGTTGGATCGGGTAGTAGTGTGGTACCGCACTGAAACAGTGAAGTAATCCTAGATTCGATCTATATATTAGAGGGTAACACCGGTTAGGTTTGGGTTAGGTCTGGTATTTGCCATCATCTGGCTCATACTTTCGCAATTTTCGAATACTTGTTGGCCAGATCCTGGGCGTTTTCTGGGTTCGATGAGGTAGTAGTGTGGTACCGCACTGAAACAGTGAAGTAATCCTGGATTCGATCTATATATTAGAGGGTAACGCCGGTTAGGTTTGGGTTAGGTCTGGTATTTGCCACCATCTGGCTCATGCTTCAGCATTTTTCGCATACTTGTTGGCCAGATCCTGGGCGTTTTCTGGGTTGGACCAGGTAGTAGTGTGGTACCGCACTGAAACAGTGAAGTAATCCTGGATTCGATCTATATATTAGAGGGTAACACCGTTTAGGTTTGAGTTAGATCTGGTATTTGCCATCATCTGGCTCATGCTTCCGCATTTCTCGCATACTTGATGGCCAGATCCAGGGCGTTTTCTGGTTGGGATCACGCAGTAATGTGGTACCACACTGAAACAGTGAGTTTATCTTGGATTAAATCTATATTTTGGAGGATGACACCGGTTAGGTCAGGGTTAGGTCTGGTATTTGCTACAATCTGGCTCATACTTTCGCATTTTTCGCATACTTGTTGGCCAGATCCTGGGCGTTCTCAGGTTTGGATCACGCAGTAATGTGGTACCACACTGAAACAGTGAGTTAATCCTGAATTCGATCTATATATTAGAGGGTTACACCGGTTAGGTCAGGGTTAGGTCTGGTATTTGCCATCATCTGGGCCATACTTTCGCATTTTTCACCTACTTGTTGGCCAGATACTGGGCGTTTTCTGGGTTGGATCACGTAGTAATGTGGTACCTCACTGAAACTGTGAGTCAACCCTGTATTCGAACTATATATTACAGGGTAACACCGGTTAGGTCAGGGTTAGGTCTGGTATTTGCCATCGTCTGCCTCATACTTTCGCATTTTCCTCCTACTTGTTGGCCAGATCCAGCGCGTTTTCTGGTTTGGATCACGTAGTAATGTGGTACCACACTGAAACAGTGAGTTAATCCTAGATTCAATCTATATTTTAGAGGATAACAGCGGTGAGATCAGGGTTGGGTCTTTTATTTGCCATCTCCTGCCTCATACATTCGCTTTTTTCGCATACTTGTTGGCCAGATACTGGGCGTTTTCTGGGTCGGATCACGTAGTAATGTGGCACCACACTCTAACAGTGAGTAAAACCTGGATTCAATCTATATTTTAGAGGATAACACCGGTTAGGTCAGGGTTAGGTCTGGTATTTGCCATCGTCTGCCTCATACTTTCGCACTTTTCGCATACTTGTTGGCCAGATCCAGCGCGTTTTCTGGTTTGGATCACGTAGTAATGTGGTACCACACTGAAACAGTGAGTTAATCCTGGATTCGATCTATATATTAGAGGGTAACAACGGTTAGGTTTGTGTTAGGTCTGTTATTGGCCATCATCTGCCTCATGCTTTCGCATTTTTCTCCTACTTGTTGGCCAGATCCTGGGCGATTTCTGGGTCGGATCACGTAGCAATGCGGCACCACACTCAAACAGTGGGTTAAACCTGGATTCAATCTATATTTTAGAGGATAACACCGGTTAGGTGAGGGTTAGGTCTGGTATTTGCCATCGTCTGCCTCATACTTTCGCACTTTTCGCATACTTGTGGGCCAGATCCAGCGCATTTTCTGGTTTGGATCATGTAGTAATGTGGTACCACACTGAAACAGTGAGTTAATCCTGGATTCGATCTATATATTAGAGGGTAACACCGGTTAGGTTCGTGTTAGGTCTGGTATTTGCCATCATCTGGCGCATACTTTCGCATTCTTCACCTACTTGTTGGCCAGATACTGGGCGTATTCTGGGTTGGATCACGTAGTAATGTGGTTCCACACAGCAACAGTGAGTTAAACCTGGATTCAATCTATATTTTACAGGATAACACCGGTTAGGTCAGGGTTAGGTCTGGTATTTGCCATCGCCTGCCTCATGCTTTCTGATTTTTCGCATACTTGTTGGCCAGATCCTGGGCGTTATCTGGTTTGGATCACGTAGTAATGTGGTACCACACTGAAACAGTGAGTTAATCCTGGATTCGATCTATATATTAGAGGGTAACACCGGTTAGGTTTGTGTTAGGTCTGGTATTTGCCATCATCTGGCTCATGCTTCCGCATTTTTCGCAAACTTGTTGGCCAGATCCTGGGCGTTTTCTGGGTTGGATCAGGTAGTAGTGTGGTACCGCACTGAAACAGTGAAGTAATCCTAGATTCGATCTATATATTAGAGGGTAACACCGGTTAGGTTTGGGTTAGGTCTGGTATTTGCCATCATCTGGCTCATACTTTCGCAATTTTCGAATACTTGTTGGCCAGATCCTGGGCGTTTTCTGGGTTCGATGAGGTAGTAGTGTGGTACCGCACTGAAACAGTGAAGTAATCCTGGATTCGATCTATATATTAGAGGGTAACGCCGGTTAGGTTTGGGTTAGGTCTGGTATTTGCCACCATCTGGCTCATGCTTCAGCATTTTTCGCATACTTGTTGGCCAGATCCTGGGCGTTTTCTGGGTTGGACCAGGTAGTAGTGTGGTACCGCACTGAAACAGTGAAGTAATCCTGGATTCGATCTATATATTAGAGGGTAACACCGTTTAGGTTTGAGTTAGATCTGGTATTTGCCATCATCTGGCTCATGCTTCCGCATTTCTCGCATACTTGATGGCCAGATCCAGGGCGTTTTCTGGTTGGGATCACGCAGTAATGTGGTACCACACTGAAACAGTGAGTTTATCTTGGATTCAATCTATATTTTGGAGGATGACACCGGTTAGGTCAGGGTTAGGTCTGGTATTTGCTACAATCTGGCTCATACTTTCGCATTTTTCGCATACTTGTTGGCCAGATCCTGGGCGTTCTCAGGTTTGGATCACGCAGTAATGTGGTACCACACTGAAACAGTGAGTTAATCCTGAATTCGATCTATATATTAGAGGGTTACACCGGTTAGGTCAGGGTTAGGTCTGGTATTTGCCATCATCTGGGCCATACTTTCGCATTTTTCACCTACTTGTTGGCCAGATACTGGGCGTTTTCTGGGTTGGATCACGTAGTAATGTGGTACCTCACTGAAACTGTGAGTCAACCCTGTATTCGAACTATATATTACAGGGTAACACCGGTTAGGTCAGGGTTAGGTCTGGTATTTGCCATCGTCTGCCTCATACTTTCGCATTTTCCTCCTACTTGTTGGCCAGATCCAGCGCGTTTTCTGGTTTGGATCACGTAGTAATGTGGTACCACACTGAAACAGTGAGTTAATCCTAGATTCAATCTATATTTTAGAGGATAACAGCGGTGAGATCAGGGTTGGGTCTTTTATTTGCCATCTCCTGCCTCATACATTCGATTTTTTCGCATACTTGTTGGCCAGATACTGGGCGTTTTCTGGGTCGGATCACGTAGTAATGTGGCACCACACTCTAACAGTGAGTAAAACCTGGATTCAATCTATATTTTAGAGGATAACACCGGTTAGGTCAGGGTTAGGTCTGGTATTTGCCATCGTCTGCCTCATACTTTCGCACTTTTCGCATACTTGTTGGCCAGATCCAGCGCGTTTTCTGGTTTGGATCACGTAGTAATGTGGTACCACACTGAAACAGTGAGTTAATCCTGGATTCGATCTATATATTAGAGGGTAACAACGGTTAGGTTTGTGTTAGGTCTGTTATTGGCCATCATCTGCCTCATGCTTTCGCATTTTTCTCCTACTTGTTGGCCAGATCCTGGGCGATTTCTGGGTCGGATCACGTAGCAATGCGGCACCACACTCAAACAGTGGGTTAAACCTGGATTCAATCTATATTTTAGAGGATAACACCGGTTAGGTGAGGGTTAGGTCTGGTATTTGCCATCGTCTGCCTCATACTTTCGCACTTTTCGCATACTTGTGGGCCAGATCCAGCGCATTTTCTGGTTTGGATCATGTAGTAATGTGGTACCACACTGAAACAGTGAGTTAATCCTGGATTCGATCTATATATTAGAGGGTAACACCGGTTAGGTTCGTGTTAGGTCTGGTATTTGCCATCATCTGGCGCATACTTTCGCATTCTTCACCTACTTGTTGGCCAGATACTGGGCGTATTCTGGGTTGGATCACGTAGTAATGTGGTTCCACACAGCAACAGTGAGTTAAACCTGGATTCAATCTATATTTTACAGGATAACACCGGTTAGGTCAGGGTTAGGTCTGGTATTTGCCATCGCCTGCCTCATGCTTTCTGATTTTTCGCATACTTGTTGGCCAGATCCTGGGCGTTATCTGGTTTGGATCACGTAGTAATGTGGTACCACACTGAAACAGTGAGTTAATCCTGGATTCGATCTATATATTAGAGGGTAACACCGGTTAGGTTTGTGTTAGGTCTGGTATTTGCCATCATCTGGCTCATGCTTCCGCATTTTTCGCAAACTTGTTGGCCAGATCCTGGGCGTTTTCTGGGTTGGATCAGGTAGTAGTGTGGTACCGCACTGAAACAGTGAAGTAATCCTAGATTCGATCTATATATTAGAGGGTAACCCCGGTTAGGTTTGGGTTAGGTCTGGTATTTGTCATCATCTGGGTCATACATTCGCATTTTTCACCTACTTGTTGGCCAGATACAGGGCGTTTTCTGGGTTGGATCACGTAGTAATGTGGTACCTCACTGAAACTGTGAGTCAATCCTGTATTCGAACTATATATTACAGGGTAACACCGGTTAGGTCAGGGTTAGGTCTGGTATTTGCCATCATCTGCCTCATGCTTTCGCATTTTTCTCCTACTTGTTGGCCAGATCCTGGGCGTTTTCTGGGTCGGATCACGTAGTAATGTGGCACCACACTCAAACAGTGAGTTAAACCTGGATTCAATCTATATTTTAGAGGATAACACCGGCTAGGTCAGGGTTAGGCCTGGTATTTGCCATCGTCTGCCTCATACTTTCGCACTTTTCGCATACTTGTTGGCCAGATCCAGCGCGTTTTCTGGTTCGGATCACGTAGTAATGTGGTACCACACTGAAACTGTGAGTTAAACCTGGATTCGATCTATATATTAGTGGGTAACACCGGTTAGGTTTGGGTTAGGTCTGGTATTTGCCATCATCTGCCTCATGCTTTCGCATTTTTCTCCTACTTGTTGGCCAGATCCTGGGCGTTTTCTGGGTCGGATCACGTAGTAATGCGGCACCACACTCAAACTGTGAGTTAAACCTGGATTCGATCTATATATTAGTGGGTAACACCGGTTAGGTTTGGGTTAGGTCTGGTATTTGCCATCATCCGGCTCATACTTTCGCATATTTCGCATACTTGTTGGCCAGATCCAGGGCGTTTTCTGGTTTGGATCACGTAGTAATGTGGTACCTCACTGAAACTGTGAGTTAATCCTGTATTCGAATTATATATTAGAGGGTAACACCGGTTAGGTCAGGGTTAGGTCTGGTATTTGCCATCATCTGTCTCATACTTTCGCATTTTTCACCTACTTGTTGACCAGATACTGGGCGTTTTCTGGGTTGGATCACGTAGTAATGTGGCACCACACTCAAACAGTGAGTTAAACCTGGATTCAATCTATATTTTAGAGGATAACAACGGTTAGGTCAGGGTTAGGTCTGGTATTTGCCATCGCCTGCCTCATACTTTCGCATTTTTCGCATACTTGTTGGCCAGATCCAGGGCGTTTTCTGGTTTGGATCACGTAGTAATGTGGTACCACACTGAAACAGTGAGTTAATTCTGGATTCGATCTATATATTAGAGGGTATCACCGGTTAGGTTTGGGTTAGGTCTGGTATTTGTCATCATCCTGCTAATACTTTCGCATATTTCGCATACTTGTTGGCCAGATCCTGGGTGTTTTCTGGTTTGGATCACGTAGTAATGTAGAACCACTCTGAAGCTGTGAGTTAAACCTGGATTCAATCTATATTTTAGAGGATAACACCGGTTAAGTCAGGGTTGGGTTTGGTATTTGCCATCATCTGCCTCATACTTTCCGCAATTTTCGCATACTTGTTGGCCAGATCCAGGGCGTTCTCTGGTTTGGATCACGTAGCAATGTGGTACCACACAGCCACATGAGTTAAACCTGGATTCAATCTATATTTTAGAGCATAACACCGGTTAGGTCAGGGTTAGGTCTGGTATTTGCCATCATATGGCTCATGCTTTCGCATTTGTCGCATACTTATTGGCCAGATCTTGGGCGTCTTCTGGTTTGGATCACGTAGTAATAAGGTACCACACTGAAACAGTGAGTTAATCCTGGATTCGATCTATATATTAGAGGGTAACACCGGTTAGGTTTGGGTTAGGTCTGGTATTTGCCATCATCTGGCTCATGCTTTCGCAATTTTCGCATACTTGTTGGCCAGATCCAGGGCGTTTTCTGGTTTGGATCACGTAGTAATGTGGTACCACACAGCCACATGAGTTAAACCTGGATTCAATCTATATTTTCGAGCATAACACCGGTTAGGTCTGGGTTGGGTCTGGTATTTGCCATCATTCGACTCATACTTTCGCATTTTTCGCATACTTATTGGCCAGATCCTGGGCGTCTTCTGGTTTGGATCACGTAGTAATATGGTACCACACTGAAACAGTGAGTTAATCCTGGATTCGATCTATATTTTAGAGGATAATACCGGTTAGATCTGGGTTAGGTCTGGTATTTGCCATCATCTGGCTCATACTTTCGCATTTTTCGCATACTTGTTGGCCAGATACTGGGCGTTTTCTGGTTTGTATCAGGCAGTAGTGTGGTACCTCACTGAATCAGTGAGTTAAACCTGGATACAATCTAAATTTTAGAGGACAACACCGGTTAGGTCAGGGTTAGGTCTGGTATTTGCCATCGTCTGCCTCATACCTTCGCACTTTTCGCATACTTGTTGGCCAGATGCAGCGCGTTTTCTGGTTTGGATCACGTAGTAATGTGGTACCACACTGAAACAGTGAGTTTATGCTGGATTCGATCTATATATTGGAGGGTAACACCGGTTAGGTCAGGGTTAGGTCTGGTATTTGCCATCATCTGGCTCATACTTTCGCATTTTTCGCATACTTGTTGGCCAGATCCAGGCCGTATTCTGGTTTGGATCACGTAGTAATGTGGTACCACACAGCCACATGAGTTAAACCTGGATTCAATCTATATTTAAGAGGATAACACCGGTTAGGTCAGGGTTATGTCTGGTATTTGCAATCGTCTGCCTCATACTTTCGCACTTTTCGCATTCTTGTTGGCCAGATCCAGCGCGTTTTCTGGTTTGGATCACGTAGTAATGTGGTACCACACTGAAACAGTGAGTTAATCCTAGATTCAATCTATATTTTAGAGGATAACAGCGGTGAGATCAGGGTTGGGTCTCGTATTTGCCATCTCCTGCCTCATACATTCGCCTTTGTCGCATACTTGTTGGCCAGATACTGGGCGTTTTCAGGGTCGGATCACGTAGTAATGTGGCACCACACTGAAACAGTGAGTTAATCCTGGATTCGATCTATATATTAGAGGGTAACACCGGTTAGGTCAGGGTTAGGTCTGTTATGTGCCATCATCTGGCTCATATTTTCGCATTTTTCACCAACTTGTTGGCCAGATCCTGGGCGTTTTCTGGGTCGGATCACGTAGTAATCCGGCACCACACTCAAACAGTGAGTTAAACCTGGATTCAATCTATATTTTAGAGGATAACACCGGTTAGGTCAGGGTTAGGTCTGGTATTTGCCATCGTCTGCCTCATACGTTCGCACTTTTCGCATACTTGTTGGCCAGATCCTGGGCGTTTTCAGGTTTGGATCACGTAGTAATGTGGTACCACACTGAAACAGTGAGTTAATCCTGGATTCGATCTATATATTAGAGGGTAACAACGGTTAGGTTTGGGTTAGGTCTGGTATTTGCCATCATCTGCCTCATGCTTTCGCATTTTTCTCCTACTTGTTGGCCAGATCCTGGGCGTTTTCTGGGTCGGATCACGTAGTAATGTGGTACCACACTGAAACAGTGATTTAATCCTGGATTCGATCTATATATTAGAGGGTAACACCGGTTAGGTTTGGGTTAGGTCTGGTATTTGCCATCATCTGCCTCTTGCTTTCGCATTTTTCTCCTACTTGTTGGCCAGATCCTGGGCGTTTTCTGGGTCGGATCACGTAGTAATGTGGCACCACACTCAAACAGTGAGTTAAACCTGGATTCAATCTATATTTTAGAGGATAACACCGGTTAGGTCATGGTTAGATCTGGTATTTGCCATCATCTGGCTCATACTTTCGCAATTTTCGAATACTTGTTGGCCAGATCCTGGGCGTTTTCTGGGTTGGATCAGGTAGTAGTGTGGTACCGCACTGAAACAGTGAAGTAATCCTGGATTCGATCTATATATTAGAGGGTAACACCGGTTAGGTTTGGGTTAGGTCTGGTATTTGCCATCATCTGCCTCTTGCTTTCGCATTTTTCTCCTACTTGTTGGCCAGATCCTGGGCGTTTTCTGGTTGGGAACACGCAGTAATGTGGTACCACACTGAAACAGTGAGTTAATCCTGGATTCGATCTATATATTAGAGGGTAACACCGGTTAGGTCAGGGTTAGGTCTGGTATTTGCCAACATCTGGCTCATACTTTCGCATTTTTCACCTACTTGTTGGCCAGATCCTGGGCGTTTTCTGGGTTGGATCAGGTAGTAGTGTGGTACCGCACTGAAACAGTGAAGTAATCCTGGATTCGATCTATATATTAGAGGGTAACACCGGTTAGGTTTGGGTTAGGTCAGGTATTTGCCATCATCTGCCTCTTGCTTTCGCATTTTTCTCCTACTTGTTGGCCAGATCCTGGGCGTTTTCTGGGTCGGATCACGTAGTAATGTGGCACCACACTCAAACAGTGAGTTAAACCTGGATTCAATCTATATTTTAGAGGATAACACCGGTTAGGTCAGGGTTAGGTCTGGTATTTGCCATCGTCTGCCTCATACTTTCGCACTTTTCGCATACTTGTTGGCCAGATCCAGCGCGTTTTCTGGTTTGGATCACGTAGTAACGTGGTACCACAGTGAAACAGTGAGTTTATCCTGGATTCGATCTATATATTAGAGGGTAACACCGGTTAGGTCAGGGTTAGGTCTGGTATTTGCCATCATCTGGGCCATACTTTCGCATTTTTCACCTACTTGTTGGCCAGATACTGGGCGTTTTCTGGGTTGGATCACGTAGTAATGTGGTACCTCACTGAAACTGTGAGTCAACCCTGTATTCGAACTATATATTAGAGGGTAACACCGGTTAGGTCAGGGTTAGGTCTGGTATTTGCCATCGTCTGCCTCATACTTTCGCATTTTCCTCCTACTTGTTGGCCAGATCCAGCGCGTTTTCTGGTTTGGATCACGTAGTAATGTGGTACCACACTGAAACAGTGAGTTAATCCTAGATTCAATCTATATTTTAGAGGATAACAGCGGTGAGATCAGGGTTGGGTCTTTTATTTGCCATCTCCTGCCTCATACATTCGCTTTTTTCGCATACTTGTTGGCCAGATACTGGGCGTTTTCTGGGTCGGATCACGTAGTAATGTGGCACCACACTCTAACAGTGAGTAAAACCTGGATTCAATCTATATTTTAGAGGATAACACCGGTTAGGTCAGGGTTAGGTCTGGTATTTGCCATCGTCTGCCTCATACTTTCGCACTTTTCGCATACTTGTTGGCCAGATCCAGCGCGTTTTCTGGTTTGGATCACGTAGTAATGTGGTACCACACTGAAACAGTGAGTTAATCCTGGATTCGATCTATATATTAGAGGGTAACAACGCTTAGGTTTGTGTTAGGTCTGTTATTGGCCATCATCTGCCTCATGCTTTCGCATTTTTCTCCTACTTGTTGGCCAGATCCTGGGCGATTTCTGGGTCGGATCACGTAGCAATGCGGCACCACACTCAAACAGTGGGTTAAACCTGGATTCAATCTATATTTTAGAGGATAACACCGGTTAGGTGAGGGTTAGGTCTGGTATTTGCCATCGTCTGCCTCATACTTTCGCACTTTTCGCATACTTGTGGGCCAGATCCAGCGCATTTTCTGGTTTGGATCATGTAGTAATGTGGTACCACACTGAAACAGTGAGTTAATCCTGGATTCGATCTATATATTAGAGGGTAACACCGGTTAGGTTCGTGTTAGGTCTGGTATTTGCCATCATCTGGCGTATACTTTCGCATTCTTCACCTACTTGTTGGCCAGATACTGGGCGTATTCTGGGTTGGATCACGTAGTAATGTGGTTCCACACAGCAACAGTGAGTTAAACCTGAATTCAATCTATATTTTACAGGATAACACCGGTTAGGTCAGGGTTAGGTCTGGTATTTGCCATCGCCTGCCTCATGCTTTCTGATTTTTCGCATACTTGTTGGCCAGATCCTGGGCGTTATCTGGTTTGGATCACGTAGTAATGTGGTACCACACTGAAACAGTGAGTTAATCCTGGATTCGATCTATATATTAGAGGGTAACACCGGTTAGGTTTGTGTTAGGTCTGGTATTTGCCATCATCTGGCTCATGCTTCCGCATTTTTCGCAAACTTGTTGGCCAGATCCTGGGCGTTTTCTGGGTTGGATGAGGTATTAGTGTGGTACCGCACTGAAACAGTGAAGTAATCCTAGATTCGATCTATATATTAGAGGGTAACCCCGGTTAGGTTTGGGTTAGGTCTGGTATTTGTCATCATCTGGGTCATACATTCGCATTTTTCACCTACTTGTTGGCCAGATACAGGGCGTTTTCTGGGTTGGATCACGTAGTAATGTGGTACCTCACTGAAACTGTGAGTCAATCCTGTATTCGAACTATATATTAGAGGGTAACACCGGTTAGGTCAGGGTTAGGTCTGGTATTTGCCATCATCTGCCTCATGCTTTCGCATTTTTCTCCTACTTGTTGGCCAGATCCTGGGCGTTTTCTGGGTCGGATCACGTAGTAATGTGGCACCACACTCAAACAGTGAGTTAAACCTGGATTCAATCTATATTTTAGAGGATAACACCGGCTAGGTCAGGGTTAGGCCTGGTATTTGCCATCGTCTGCCTCATACTTTCGCACTTTTCGCATACTTGTTGGCCAGATCCAGCGCGTTTTCTGGTTCGGATCACGTAGTAATGTGGTACCACACTGAAACTGTGAGTTAAACCTGGATTCGATCTATATATTAGTGGGTAACACCGGTTAGGTTTGGGTTAGGTCTGGTATTTGCCATCATCTGCCTCATGCTTTCGCATTTTTCTCCTACTTGTTGGCCAGATCCTGGGCGTTTTCTGGGTCGGATCACGTAGTAATGCGGCACCACACTCAAACTGTGAGTTAAACCTGGATTCGATCTATATATTAGTGGGTAACACCGGTTAGGTTTGGGTTAGGTCTGGTATTTGCCATCATCCGGCTCATACTTTCGCATATTTCGCATACTTGTTGGCCAGATCCAGGGCGTTTTCTGGTTTGGATCACGTAGTAATGTGGTACCTCACTGAAACTGTGAGTTAATCCTGTATTCGAATTATATATTAGAGGGTAACACCGGTTAGGTCAGGGTTAGGTCTGGTATTTGCCATCATCTGTCTCATACTTTCGGATTTTTCACCTACTTGTTGACCAGATACTGGGCGTTTTCTGGGTTGGATCACGTAGTAATGTGGCACCACACTCAAACAGTGAGTTAAACCTGGATTCAATCTATATTTTAGAGGATAACAACGGTTAGGTCAGGGTTAGGTCTGGTATTTGCCATCGCCTGCCTCATACTTTCGCATTTTTCGCATACTTGTTGGCCAGATCCAGGGCGTTTTCTGGTTTGGATCACGTAGTAATGTGGTACCACACTGAAACAGTGAGTTAATTCTGGATTCGATCTATATATTAGAGGGTATCACCGGTTAGGTTTGGGTTAGGTCTGGTATTTGTCATCATCCTGCTAATACTTTCGCATATTTCGCATACTTGTTGGCCAGATCCTGGGTGTTTTCTGGTTTGGATCACGTAGTAATGTAGAACCACTCTGAAGCTGTGAGTTAAACCTGGATTCAATCTATATTTTAGAGGATAACACCGGTTAAGTCAGGGTTGGGTTTGGTATTTGCCATCATCTGCCTCATACTTTCCGCAATTTTCGCATACTTGTTGGCCAGATCCAGGGCGTTTTCTGGTTTGGATCACGTAGTAATGTGGTACCACACTGAAACAGTGAGTTAATTCTGGATTCGATCTATATATTAGAGGGTATCACCGGTTAGGTTTGGGTTAGGTCTGGTATTTGTCATCATCCTGCTAATACTTTCGCATATTTCGCATACTTGTTGGCCAGATCCAGGGCGTTTTCTGGTTTGGATCACGTAGTAATGTGGTACCACACTGAAACAGTGAGTTAATTCTGGATTCGATCTATATATTAGAGGGTATCACCGGTTAGGTTTGGGTTAGGTCTGGTATTTGTCATCATCCTGCTAATACTTTCGCATATTTCGCATACTTGTTGGCCAGATCCTGGGTGTTTTCTGGGTTGGATCACGTAGTAATGTGGCACCACACTCAAACAGTGAGTTAAACCTGGATTCAATCTATATTTTAGAGGATAACAACGGTTAGGTCAGGGTTAGGTCTGGTATTTGCCATCGCCTGCCTCATACTTTCGCATTTTTCGCATACTTGTTGGCCAGATCCAGGGCGTTTTCTGGTTTGGATCACGTAGTAATGTGGTACCACACTGAAACAGTGAGTTAATTCTGGATTCGATCTATATATTAGAGGGTATCACCGGTTAGGTTTGGGTTAGGTCTGGTATTTGTCATCATCCTGCTAATACTTTCGCATATTTCGCATACTTGTTGGCCAGATCCAGGGCGTTTTCTGGTTTGGATCACGTAGTAATGTGGTACCACACTGAAACAGTGAGTTAATTCTGGATTCGATCTATATATTAGAGGGTATCACCGGTTAGGTTTGGGTTAGGTCTGGTATTTGTCATCATCCTGCTAATACTTTCGCATATTTCGCATACTTGTTGGCCAGATCCTGGGTGTTCTCTGGTTTGGATCACGTAGCAATGTGGTACCACACAGCCACATGAGTTAAACCTGGATTCAATCTATATTTTAGAGCATAACACCGGTTAGGTCAGGGTTAGGTCTGGTATTTGCCATCATCTGGCTCATGCTTTCGCATTTGTCGCATACTTATTGGCCAGATCTTGGGCGTCTTCTGGTTTGGATCACGTAGTAATAAGGTACCACACTGAAACAGTGAGTTAATCCTGGATTCGATCTATATATTAGAGGGTAACACCGGTTAGGTTTGGGTTAGGTCTGGTATTTGCCATCATCTGGCTCATGCTTTCGCAATTTTCGCATACTTGTTGGCCAGATCCAGGGCGTTTTCTGGTTTGGATCACGTAGTAATGTGGTACCACACAGCCACATGAGTTAAACCTGGATTCAATCTATATTTTCGAGCATAACACCGGTTAGGTCTGGGTTGGGTCTGGTATTTGCCATCATTCGACTCATACTTTCGCATTTTTCGCATACTTATTGGCCAGATCCTGGGCGTCTTCTGGTTTGGATCACGTAGTAATATGGTACCACACTGAAACAGTGAGTTAATCCTGGATTCGATCTATATTTTAGAGGATAATACCGGTTAGATCTGGGTTAGGTCTGGTATTTGCCATCATCTGGCTCATACTTTCGCATTTTTCGCATACTTGTTGGCCAGATACTGGGCGTTTTCTGGTTTGTATCAGGCAGTAGTGTGGTACCTCACTGAATCAGTGAGTTAAACCTGGATACAATCTAAATTTTAGAGGACAACACCGGTTACGTCAGGGTTAGGTCTGGTATTTGCCATCGTCTGCCTCATACCTTCGCACTTTTCGCATACTTGTTGGCCAGATCCAGGGCGTTTTCTGGTTTGGATCACGTAGTAATGTGGTACCACACAGCCACATGAGTTAAACCTGGATTCAATCTATATTTTCGAGCATAACACCGGTTAGGTCTGGGTTGGGTCTGGTATTTGCCATCATTCGACTCATACTTTCGCATTTTTCGCATACTTATTGGCCAGATCCAGGCCGTATTCTGGTTTGGATCACGTAGTAATGTGGTACCACACAGCCACATGAGTTAAACCTGGATTCAATCTATATTTAAGAGGATAACACCGGTTAGGTCAGGGTTATGTCTGGTATTTGCCATCGTCTGCCTCATACTTTCGCACTTTTCGCATTCTTGTTGGCCAGATCCAGCGCGTTTTCTGGTTTGGATCACGTAGTAATGTGGTACCACACTGAAACAGTGAGTTAATCCTAGATTCAATCTATATTTTAGAGGATAACAGCGGTGAGATCAGGGTTGGGTCTCGTATTTGCCATCTCCTGCCTCATACATTCGCCTTTGTCGCATACTTGTTGGCCAGATACTGGGCGTTTTCAGGGTCGGATCACGTAGTAATGTGGCACCACACTGAAACAGTGAGTTAATCCTGGATTCGATCTATATATTAGAGGGTAACACCGGTTAGGTCAGGGTTAGGTCTGTTATGTGCCATCATCTGGCTCATATTTTCGCATTTTTCACCAACTTGTTGGCCAGATCCTGGGCGTTTTCTGGGTCGGATCACGTAGTAATCCGGCACCACACTCAAACAGTGAGTTAAACCTGGATTCAATCTATATTTTAGAGGATAACACCGGTTAGGGCAGGGTTAGGTCTGGTATTTGCCATCGTCTGCCTCATACGTTCGCACTTTTCGCATACTTGTTGGCCAGATCCTGGGCGTTTTCAGGTTTGGATCACGTAGTAATGTGGTACCACACTGAAACAGTGAGTTAATCCTGGATTCGATCTATATATTAGAGGGTAACAACGGTTAGGTTTGGGTTAGGTCTGGTATTTGCCATCATCTGCCTCATGCTTTCGCATTTTTCTCCTACTTGTTGGCCAGATCCTGGGCGTTTTCTGGGTCGGATCACGTAGTAATGTGGTACCACACTGAAACAGTGATTTAATCCTGGATTCGATCTATATATTAGAGGGTAACACCGGTTAGGTTTGGGTTAGGTCTGGTATTTGCCATCATCTGCCTCTTGCTTTCGCATTTTTCTCCTACTTGTTGGCCAGATCCTGGGCGTTTTCTGGGTCGGATCACGTAGTAATGTGGCACCACACTCAAACAGTGAGTTAAACCTGGATTCAATCTATATTTTAGAGGATAACACCGGTTAGGTCATGGTTAGATCTGGTATTTGCCATCATCTGGCTCATACTTTCGCAGTTTTCGAATACTTGTTGGCCAGATCCTGGGCGTCTTCTGGGTTGGATCAGGTAGTAGTGTGGTACCGCACTGAAACAGTGAAGTAATCCTGGATTCGATCTATATATTAGAGGGTAACACCGGTTAGGTTTGGGTTAGGTCTGGTATTTGCCATCATCTGCCTCTTGCTTTCGCATTTTTCTCCTACTTGTTGGCCAGATCCTGGGCGTTTTCTGGTTGGGAACACGCAGTAATGTGGTACCACACTGAAACAGTGAGTTAATCCTGGATTCGATCTATATATTAGAGGGTAACACCGGTTAGGTCAGGGTTAGGTCTGGTATTTGCCAACATCTGGCTCATACTTTCGCATTTTTCACCTACTTGTTGGCCAGATCCTGGGCGTTTTCTGGGTTGGATCAGGTAGTAGTGTGGTACCGCACTGAAACAGTGAAGTAATCCTGGATTCGATCTATATATTAGAGGGTAACACCGGTTAGGTTTGGGTTAGGTCAGGTATTTGCCATCATCTGCCTCTTGCTTTCGCATTTTTCTCCTACTTGTTGGCCAGATCCTGGGCGTTTTCTGGGTCGGATCACGTAGTAATGTGGCACCACACTCAAACAGTGAGTTAAACCTGGATTCAATCTATATTTTAGAGGATAACACCGGTTAGGTCAGGGTTAGGTCTGGTATTTGCCATCGTCTGCCTCATACTTTCGCACTTTTCGCATACTTGTTGGCCAGATCCAGCGCGTTTTCTGGTTTGGATCACGTAGTAACGTGGTACCACAGTGAAACAGTGAGTTTATCCTGGATTCGATCTATATATTAGAGGGTAACACCGGTTAGGTCAGGGTTAGGTCTGGTATTTGCCATCATCTGGGCCATACTTTCGCATTTTTCACCTACTTGTTGGCCAGATACTGGGCGTTTTCTGGGTTGGATCACGTAGTAATGTGGTACCTCACTGAAACTGTGAGTCAACCCTGTATTCGAACTATATATTAGAGGGTAACACCGGTTAGGTCAGGGTTAGGTCTGGTATTTGCCATCGTCTGCCTCATACTTTCGCATTTTCCTCCTACTTGTTGGCCAGATCCAGCGCGTTTTCTGGTTTGGATCACGTAGTAATGTGGTACCACACTGAAACAGTGAGTTAATCCTAGATTCAATCTATATTTTAGAGGATAACAGCGGTGAGATCAGGGTTGGGTCTTTTATTTGCCATCTCCTGCCTCATACATTCGCTTTTTTCGCATACTTGTTGGCCAGATACTGGGCGTTTTCTGGGTCGGATCACGTAGTAATGTGGCACCACACTCTAACAGTGAGTAAAACCTGGATTCAATCTATATTTTAGAGGATAACACCGGTTAGGTCAGGGTTAGGTCTGGTATTTGCCATCGTCTGCCTCATACTTTCGCACTTTTCGCATACTTGTTGGCCAGATCCAGCGCGTTTTCTGGTTTGGATCACGTAGTAATGTGGTACCACACTGAAACAGTGAGTTAATCCTGGATTCGATCTATATATTAGAGGGTAACAACGCTTAGGTTTGTGTTAGGTCTGTTATTGGCCATCATCTACCTCATGCTTTCGCATTTTTCTCCTACTTGTTGGCCAGATCCTGGGCGATTTCTGGGTCGGATCACGTAGCAATGCGGCACCACACTCAAACAGTGGGTTAAACCTGGATTCAATCTATATTTTAGAGGATAACACCGGTTAGGTGAGGGTTAGGTCTGGTATTTGCCATCGTCTGCCTCATACTTTCGCACTTTTCGCATACTTGTGGGCCAGATCCAGCCCATTTCCTGGTTTGGATCATGTAGTAATATGGTACCACACTGAAACAGTGAGTTAATCCTGGATTCGATCTATATATTAGAGGGTAACACCGGTTAGGTTCGTGTTAGGTCTGGTATTTGCCATCATCTGGCGTATACTTTCGCATTCTTCACCTACTTGTTGGCCAGATACTGGGCGTATTCTGGGTTGGATCACGTAGTAATGTGGTTCCACACAGCAACAGTGAGTTAAACCTGAATTCAATCTATATTTTACAGGATAACACCGGTTAGGTCAGGGTTAGGTCTGGTATTTGCCATCGCCTGCCTCATGCTTTCTGATTTTTCGCATACTTGTTGGCCAGATCCTGGGCGTTATCTGGTTTGGATCACGTAGTAATGTGGTACCACACTGAAACAGTGAGTTAATCCTGGATTCGATCTATATATTAGAGGGTAACACCGGTTAGGTTTGTGTTAGGTCTGGTATTTGCCATCATCTGGCTCATGCTTCCGCATTTTTCGCAAACTTGTTGGCCAGATCCTGGGCGTTTTCTGGGTTGGATCAGGTAGTAGTGTGGTACCGCACTGAAACAGTGAAGTAATCCTAGATTCGATCAATATATTAGAGGGTAACACCGGTTAGGTTTGGGTTAGGTCTGGTATTTGCCATCATCTGGGTCATACTTTCGCATTTTTCACCTACTTGTTGGCCAGATACAGGGCGTTTTCTGGGTTGGATCACGTAGTAATGTGGTACCTCACTGAAACTGTGAGTTAATCCTGGATTCGATCTATTTATTAGAGGGTAACACCGGTTAGGTCAGGGTTAGATCTGGTATTTGCCATCATCTGGCTCATACTTTCGCAACTTTCGCATACTTGTAGGCCAGATCCTGGGCGTTATCTGGTTTGGATCATGTAGTAATGTGGTACCACACTGAAACAATGAGTTAATCCTGGATTCGATCTATATATTAGAGGGTAACACCGGTTAGGTTCGTGTTAGGTCTGGTATTTGCCATCATCTGGCGCATACTTTCGCAATTTTGGCATACTTGTTGGCCAGATCCTGGGCGTTTTCTGGTTTGGATCACATAACAATGTGGTATCACGCTTAAACAGTGAGTTAAACCTGGATTCAATCTACATTTTAGAGGATAATACCGGTTAGATCTGGGTTAGGTCTGGTATTTGCCATCATCCGACTCATGCTTCCGTATTTTTCGCATACTTGTTGGCCAGATCCTGGGCGTTTTCTGGGTTGGACCAGGTAGTAGTGTGGTACCGCACTGAAACAGTGAAGTAATCCTGGATTCGATCTATATATTAGAGGGTAACACCGTTTAGGTTTGGGTTAGATCTGGTATTTGCCATCATCTGGCTCATGCTTCCGCATTTTTCGCATACTTGATGGCCAGATCCAGGGCGTTTACGGATTGGGATCACGCTGTAATGTGGTACCACACTGAAACAGTGAGTTTATCCTGGATTCGATCTATATATTAGAGGGTAACACCGGTTAGGTCAGGGTTAGGTCTGGTATTTCCCATCATCTGGCACATACTTTCGCATTTTTCGCGAACTTGTTGGCCAGATCCTGGGCGTTTTCTGGTTTGGTTCACGTAGTAATGTGGTACCACACAGCCACATGAGTTAAACCTGGATTCAATCTATATTTTAGAGGATAACACCGGTTAGGTCAGGGTTAGGTCTGGTATTTGCTATAATCTGGCTCATACTTTCGCATTTTTCGCATACTTGTTGGCCAGATCCTGGGCGTTTTCAGGTTTGGATCACGTAGTAATGTGGTACCACACAGCCACATGAGTTAATCCTGGATTCGATCTATATTTTAGAGGATAACACCGGTTAGGTCAGGGTTAGGTCTGGTATTTGCCATCATCTGGCTCATACTTTCGCATTTTTTGCATACTTGTTGGCCAGATACTGGGCGTTTTCTGGTTTGGATCACGTAGTAATGTAGAACCACTCTGGAACAGTGAGTTAAACCTGGATTCAATCTATATTTTAGAGGATAACACCGGCTAGGTCAGGGTTAGGTCTGGTATTTGCTATAATCTGGCTCATACTTTCGCATTTTTCGCATACTTGTTGGCCAGATCCTGGGCGTTTTCAGGTTTGGATCACGTAGTAATGTGGTACCACACTGAAACAGTGAGTTAATCCTGGATTCAATCTATATTTTAGAGGATAACAGCGGTGAGATCAGGGTTGGGTCTTGTATTTGCCATCTCCTGCCTCATACATTCGCTTTTTTCGCATACTTGTTTGCCAGATACTGGGCCTTATCTGGGTCGGATCACGTAGTAACGTGGCACCACACTCAAACCGTGAGTAAAACCTGGTTTCAATCAATATTTTAGAGGATAACACCGGTTAGGTCAGGGTTAGGTCTGGTATTTGCCATCGTCTGCCTCATACTTTCGCACTTTTCGCATACTTGTTGGCCAGATCCAGCGCGTTTTCTGGTTTGGATCACGTTGTAATGTGGTACCACACTGAAACAGTCAGTTAATCCTGGATTCGATCTATATATTAGAGGGTAACAACGGTTAGGTTTGGGTTAGGTCTGGTATTTGCCATCATCTGGCTCATGCTTCCGCATTTTTCGCAAACTTGTTGGCCAGATCCTGGGCGTTTTCTGGGTTGGATCGGGTAGTAGTGTGGTACCGCACTGAAACAGTGAAGTAATCCTAGATTCGATCTATATATTAGAGGGTAACACCGGTTAGGTTTGGGTTAGGTCTGGTATTTGCCATCATCTGGCTCATACTTTCGCAATTTTCGAATACTTGTTGGCCAGATCCTGGGCGTTTTCTGGGTTCGATGAGGTAGTAGTGTGGTACCGCACTGAAACAGTGAAGTAATCCTGGATTCGATCTATATATTAGAGGGTAACGCCGGTTAGGTTTGGGTTAGGTCTGGTATTTGCCACCATCTGGCTCATGCTTCAGCATTTTTCGCATACTTGTTGGCCAGATCCTGGGCGTTTTCTGGGTTTGACCAGGTAGTAGTGTGGTACCGCACTGAAACAGTGAAGTAATCCTGGATTCGATCTATATATTAGAGGGTAACACCGTTTAGGTTTGAGTTAGATCTGGTATTTGCCATCATCTGGCTCATGCTTCCGCATTTCTCGCATACTTGATGGCCAGATCCAGGGCGTTTTCTGGTTGGGATCACGCAGTAATGTGGTACCACACTGAAACAGTGAGTTTATCTTGGATTCAATCTATATTTTGGAGGATGACACCGGTTAGGTCAGGGTTAGGTCTGGTATTTGCTACAATCTGGCTCATACTTTCGCATTTTTCGCATACTTGTTGGCCAGATCCTGGGCGTTCTCAGGTTTGGATCACGCAGTAATGTGGTACCACACTGAAACAGTGAGTTAATCCTGAATTCGATCTATATATTAGAGGGTAACTCCGGTTAGGTCAGGGTTAGGTCTGGTATTTGCCATCATCTGGGCCATACTTTCGCATTTTTCACCTACTTGTTGGCCAGATACTGGGCGTTTTCTGGGTTGGATCACGTAGTAATGTGGTACCTCACTGAAACTGTGAGTCAACCCTGTATTCGAACTATATATTACAGGGTAACACCGGTTAGGTCAGGGTTAGGTCTGGTATTTGCCATCGTCTGCCTCATACTTTCGCATTTTCCTCCTACTTGTTGGCCAGATCCAGCGCGTGTTCTGGTTTGGATCACGTAGTAATGTGGTACCACACTGAAACAGTGAGTTAATCCTAGATTCAATCTATATTTTAGAGGATAACAGCGGTGAGATCAGGGTTGGGTCTTTTATTTGCCATCTCCTGCCTCATACATTCGCTTTTTTCGCATACTTGTTGGCCAGATACTGGGCGTTTTCTGGGTCGGATCACGTAGTAATGTGGCACCACACTCTAACAGTGACTAAAACCTGGATTCAATCTATATTTTAGAGGATAACACCGGTTAGGTCAGGGTTAGGTCTGGTATTTGCCATCGTCTGCCTCATACTTTCGCACTTTTCGCATACTTGTTGGCCAGATCCAGCGCGTTTTCTGGTTTGGATCACGTAGTAATGTGGTACCACACTGAAACAGTGAGTTAATCCTGGATTCGATCTATATATTAGAGAGTAACAACGGTTAGGTTTGTGTTAGGTCTGTTATTGGCCATCATCTGCCTCATGCTTTCGCATTTTTCTCCTACTTGTTGGCCAGATCCTGGGCGATTTCTGGGTCGGATCACGTAGCAATGCGGCACCACACTCAAACAGTGGGTTAAACCTGGATTCAATCTATATTTTAGAGGATAACACCGGTTAGGTGAGGGTTAGGTCTGGTATTTGCCATCGTCTGCCTCATACTTTCGCACTTTTCGCATACTTGTGGGCCAGATCCAGCGCATTTTCTGGTTTGGATCATGTAGTAATGTGGTACCACACTGAAACAGTGAGTTAATCCTGGATTCGATCTATATATTAGAGGGTAACACCGGTTAGGTTCGTGTTAGGTCTGGTATTTGCTATCATCTGGCGCATACTTTCGCATTCTTCACCTACTTGTTGGCCAGATACTGGGCGTATTCTGGGTTGGATCACGTAGTAATGTGGTTCCACACAGCAACAGTGAGTTAAACCTGGATTCAATCTATATTTTACAGGATAACACCGGTTAGGTCAGGGTTAGGTCTGGTATTTGCCATCGCCTGCCTCATGCTTTCTGATTTTTCGTATACTTGTTGGCCAGATCCTGGGCGTTATCTGGTTTGGATCACGTAGTAATGTGGTACCACACTGAAACAGTGAGTTAATCCTGGATTCGATCTATATATTAGAGGGTAACACCGGTTAGGTTTGTGTTAGGTCTGGTATTTGCCATCATCTGGCTCATGCTTCCGCATTTTTCGCAAACTTGTTGGCCAGATCCTGGGCGTTTTCTGGGTTGGATCAGGTAGTAGTGTGGTACCGCACTGAAACAGTGAAGTAATCCTAGATTCGATCTATATATTAGAGGGTAACCCCGGTTAGGTTTGGGTTAGGTCTGGTATTTGTCATCATCTGGGTCATACTTTCGCATTTTTCACCTACTTGTTGGCCAGATACAGGGCGTTTTCTGGGTTGGATCACGTAGTAATGTGGTACCTCACTGAAACTGTGAGTCAATCCTGTATTCGAACTATATATTAGAGGGTAACACCGGATAGGTCAGGGTTAGGTCTGGTATTTGCCATCATCTGCCTCATGCTTTCGCATTTTTCTCCTACTTGTTGGCCAGATCCTGGGCGTTTTCTGGGTCGGATCACGTAGTAATGTGGCACCACACTCAAACAGTGAGTTAAACCTGGATTCAATCTATATTTTAGAGGATAACACCGGCTAGGTCAGGGTTAGGCCTGGTATTTGCCATCGTCTGCCTCATACTTTCGCACTTTTCGCATACTTGTTGGCCAGATCCAGCGCGTTTTCTGGTTCGGATCACGTAGTAATGTGGTACCACACTGAAACAGTGAGTTAATCCTGGATTCGATCTATATATTAGAGGGTAACACCGGTTAGGATTGGGTTAGGTATGGTATTTGCCATCATCTGCCTCATGCTTTCGCATTTCTCTCCTACTTGTTGGCCAGATCCTGGGCGTTTTCTGGGTCGGATCACGTAGTAATGCGGCACCACACTCAAACTGTGAGTTAAACCTGGATTCGATCTATATATTAGTGGGTAACACCGGTTAGGTTTGGGTTAGGTCTGGTATTTGCCATCATCCGGCTCATACTTTCGCATATTTCGCATACTTGTTGGCCAGATCCAGGGCGTTTTCTGGTTTGGATCACGTAGTAATGTGGTACCTCACTGAAACTGTGAGTTAATCCTGTATTCGAATTATATATTAGAGGGTAACACCGGTTAGGTCAGGGTTAGGTCTGGTATTTGCCATCATCTGTCTCATACTTTCGCATTTTTTACCTACTTGTTGACCAGATACTGGGCGTTTTCTGGGTTGGATCACGTAGTAATGTGGCACCACACTCAAACAGTGAGTTAAACCTGGATTCAATCTATATTTTAGAGGATAACACCGGTTAGGTCAGGGTTAGGTCTGGTATTTGCCATCGCCTGCCTCGTACTTTCGCATTTTTCGCATACTTGTTGGCCAGATCCAGGGCGTTTTCTGGTTTGGATCACGTAGTAATGTGGTACCACACTGAAACAGTGAGTTAATTCTGGATTCGATCTATATATTAGAGGGTATCACCGGTTAGGTTTGGGTTAGGTCTGGTATTTGTCATCATCCTGCTAATACTTTCGCATATTTCGCATACTTGTTGGCCAGATCCTGGGTGTTTTCTGGTTTGGATCACGTAGTAATAAGGTACCACACTGAAACAGTGAGTTAATCCTGGATTCGATCTATATATTAGAGGGTAACACCGGTTAGGTTTGGGTTAGGTCTGGTATTTGCCATCATCTGGCTCATGCTTTCGCAATTTTCGCATACTTGTTGGCCAGATCCAGGGCGTTTTCTGGTTTGGATCACGTAGTAATGTGGTACCACACAGCCACATGAGTTAAACCTGGATTCAATCTATATTTTCGAGCATAACACCGGTTAGGTCTGGGTTGGGTCTGGTATTTGCCATCATTCGACTCATACTTTCGCATTTTTCGCATACTTATTGGCCAGATCCTGGGCGTCTTCTGGTTTGGATCACGTAGTAATATGGTACCACACTGAAACAGTGAGTTAATCCTGGATTCGATCTATATTTTAGAGGATAATACCGGTTAGATCTGGGTTAGGTCTGGTATTTGCCATCATCTGGCTCATACTTTCGCATTTTTCGCATACTTGTTGGCCAGATACTGGGCGTTTTCTGGTTTGTATCAGGCAGTAGTGTGGTACCTCACTGAATCAGTGAGTTAAACCTGGATACAATCTAAATTTTAGAGGACAACACCGGTTAGGTCAGGGTTAGGTCTGGTATTTCCCATCGTCTGCCTCATACCTTCGCACTTTTCGCATACTTGTTGGCCAGATGCAGCGCGTTTTCTGGTTTGGATCACGTAGTAATGTGGTACCACACTGAAACAGTGAGTTTATGCTGGATTCGATCTATATATTGGAGGGTAACACCGGTTAGGTCAGGGTTAGGTCTGGTATTTGCCATCATCTGGCTCATACTTTCGCATTTTTCGCATACTTGTTGGCCAGATCCAGGCCGTATTCTGGTTTGGATCACGTAGTAATGTGGTACCACACAGCCACATGAGTTAAACCTGGATTCAATCTATATTTAAGAGGATAACACCGGTTAGGTCAGGGTTATGTCTGGTATTTGCCATCGTCTGCCTCATACTTTCGCACTTTTCGCATTCTTGTTGGCCAGATCCAGCGCGTTTTCTGGTTTGGATCACGTAGTAATGTGGTACCACACTGAAACAGTGAGTTAATCCTAGATTCAATCTATATTTTAGAGGATAACAGCGGTGAGATCAGGGTTGGGTCTCGTATTTGCCATCTCCTGCCTCATACATTCGCCTTTGTCACGTACTTGTTGGCCAGATACTGGGCGTTTTCAGGGTCGGATCACGTAGTAATGTGGCACCACACTGAAACAGTGAGTTAATCCTGGATTCGATCTATATATTAGAGGGTAACACCGGTTAGGTCAGGGTTAGGTCTGTTATGTGCCATCATCTGGCTCATATTTTCGCATTTTTCACCAACATGTTGGCCAGATCCTGGGCGTTTTCTGGGTCGGATCACGTAGTAATCCGGCACCACACTCAAACAGTGAGTTAAACCTGGATTCAATCTATATTTTAGAGGATAACACCGGTTAGGTCAGGGTTAGGTCTGGTATTTGCCATCGTCTGCCTCATACGTTCGCACTTTTCGCATACTTGTTGGCCAGATCCTGGGCGTTTTCAGGTTTGGATCACGTAGTAATGTGGTACCACACTGAAACAGTGAGTTAATCCTGGATTCGATCTATATATTAGAGGGTAACAACGGTTAGGTTTGGGTTAGGTCTGGTATTTGCCATCATCTGCCTCATGCTTTCGCATTTTTCTCCTACTTGTTGGCCAGATCCTGGGCGTTTTCTGGGTCGGATCACGTAGTAATGTGGTACCACACTGAAACAGTGATTTAATCCTGGATTCGATCTATATATTAGAGGGTAACACCGGTTAGGTTTGGGTTAGGTCTGGTATTTGCCATCATCTGCCTCTTGCTTTCGCATTTTTCTCCTACTTGTTGGCCAGATCCTGGGCGTTTTCTGGGTCGGATCACGTAGTAATGTGGCACCACACTCAAACAGTGAGTTAAACCTGGATTCAATCTATATTTTAGAGGATAACACCGGTTAGGTCATGGTTAGATCTGGTATTTGCCATCATCTGGCTCATACTTTCGCAATTTTCGAATACTTGTTGGCCAGATCCTGGGCGTTTTCTGGGTTGGATCAGGTAGTAGTGTGGTACCGCACTGAAACAGTGAAGTAATCCTGGATTCGATCTATATATTAGAGGGTAACACCGGTTAGGTTTGGGTTAGGTCTGGTATTTGCCATCATCTGCCTCTTGCTTTCGCATTTTTCTCCTACTTGTTGGCCAGATCCTGGGCGTTTTCTGGTTGGGAACACGCAGTAATGTGGTACCACACTGAAACAGTGAGTTAATCCTGGATTCGATCTATATATTAGAGGGTAACACCGGTTAGGTCAGGGTTAGGTCAGGTATTTGCCATCATCTGCCTCTTGCTTTCGCATTTTTCTCCTACTTGTTGGCCAGATCCTGGGCGTTTTCTGGGTCGGATCACGTAGTAATGTGGCACCACACTCAAACAGTGAGTTAAACCTGGATTCAATCTATATTTTAGAGGATAACACCGGTTAGGTCAGGGTTAGGTCTGGTATTTGCCATCGTCTGCCTCATACTTTCGCACTTTTCGCATACTTGTTGGCCAGATCCAGCGCGTTTTCTGGTTTGGATCACGTAGTAACGTGGTACCACAGTGAAACAGTGAGTTTATCCTGGATTCGATCTATATATTAGAGGGTAACACCGGTTAGGTCAGGGTTAGGTCTGGTATTTGCCATCATCTGGCACATACTTTCGCATTTTTCGCGAACTTGTTGGCCAGATCCTGGGCGTTTTCTGGTTTGGATCACGTAGTAATGTGGTACCACACAGCCACATGAGTTAAACCTGGAATCAATCTATATTTTAGAGGATAACACCGGTTAGGTCAGGGTTAGGTCTGGTATTTACCATCATCTGGCTTATACTTTCGCATTTTTTGCATTCTTGTTGGCCAGATACTGGGCGTTTTCTGGTTTGGATCACGTAGTAATGTAGAACCACTCTGGAACAGTGAGTTAAACCTGGATTCAATCTATATTTTAGAGGATAACACCGGTTAGGTCAGGGTTAGGTCTGGTATTTGCTATAATCTGGACAATACTTTCGCATTTTTCGCATACATGTTGGCCAGATCCTGGGCGTTTTCAGGTTTGGATCACGTATTAATGTGGTACCACACTGAAACAGTGAGTTAATCCTGGATTCAATCTATATTTTAGAGGATAACAGCGTGGAGATCAGGGTTGGGTCTTGTATTTGCCATCTCCTGCCTCATACATTCGCTTTTTTCGCATACTTGTTGGCCAGATACTGGGCGTTTTCTGGGTCGGATCACGTAGTAATGTGGCACCACACTCAAACCGTGAGTAAAACCTGGTTTCAATCAATATTTTAGAGGATAACACCGGTTAGGTCAGGGTTAGGTCTGGTATTTGCCATCGTCTGCCTCATACTTTCGCACTTTTCGCATACTTGTTGGCCAGATCCAGCGCGTTTTCTGGTTTGGATCACGTAGTAATGTGGTACCACACTGAAACAGTGAGTTAATCCTGGATTCGATCTATATATTAGAGGGTAACAACGGTTAGGTTTGGGTTAGGTCTGGTATTTGCCATCATCTGCCTCATGCTTTCGCATTTTTCTCCTACTTGTTGGCCAGATCCTGGGCGTTTTCTGGGTCGGATCACGTAGTAATGCGGCACCACACTCAAACAGTGAGTTAAACCTGGATTCAATCTATATTTTAGAGGATAATACCGGTTAGGTCAGGGTTAGGTCTGGTATTTGCCATCGTCTGCCTCATACTTTCGCACTTTTCGCATACTTGTTGGCCAGATCCTGGGCGTTTTCTGGTTTGGATCACATAACAATGTGGTATCACACTTAAACAGTGAGTTAAACCTGGATTCAATCTATATTTTAGAGGATTATACCGGTTAGATCTGGGTTAGGTCTGGTATTTGCCATTATCCGACTCATGCTTTCGCATTTTTCGCATACTTATTGGCCAGATCCTGGGCGTTTTCTGGTTTGGATCACGTAGTAATGTGGTTCCACACAGCAACAGTGAGTTAAACCTGGATACAATCTATATTTTAGAGGAAAACACCGGTTAGGTCAGGGTTAGGTCTGGTATTTGCCATCGTCTGCCTCATACTTCCGCAATTTTCGAATACTTGTTGGCCAGATCCTGGGCGTTTTCTGGGTTCGATGAGGTAGTAGTGTGGTACCGCACTGAAACAGTGAAGTAATCCTGGATGCGATCTATATATTAGAGGGTAACACCGGTTAGGTTTGGGTTAGGTCTGGTATTTGCCATCATCTGGCTCATGCTTCCGCATTTTTCGCAAACTTGTTGGCCAGATCCTGGGCGTTTTCTGGGTTGGATCAGGTAGTAGTGTGGTACCGCACTGAAACAGTGAAGTAATCCTAGATTCGATCTATATATTAGAGGGTAACACCGGTTAGGTTTGGGTTAGGTCTGGTATTTGCCATCATCTGGCACATGCTTTCGCATTTTTCGCATACTTGATGACCAGATCCTGGGCGTTTTCAGGTTTGGATCACGTAGTCATGTGGTACCACACTGAAACAGTGAGCTAATCCTGGATTCGATCTATATATTAGAGGGTAACACCGGTTAGGTTTGGGTTAGGTCAGGTATTTGCCATCATCTGGCTCATGCTTCCGTATTTTTCGCATACTTGTTGGCCAGATCCTGGGCGTTTTCTGGGTTCGACCAGGTAGTAGTGTGGTACCGCACTGAAACAGTGAAGTAATCCTGGATTCGATCTATATATTGGAGGGTAACACCGTTTAGGTTTGGGTTAGATCTGGTATTTGCCATCGCCTGCCTCATGCTTTCTGATTTTTCGCATACTTGTTGGCCAGATCCTGGGCGTTATCTGGTTTGGATCACGTAGTAATGTGGTACCACACTGAAACAGTGAAGTAATCCTGGATTCGATCTATATATTGGAGGGTAACACCGTTTAGGTTTGGGTCAGGTCTGGTATTTGCCATCGTCTGCCTCATACTTTCGCACTTTTCGCATACTTGTTGGCCAGATCCTGGGCGTTTTCTGGTTTGGATCACATAACAATGTGGTATCACACTTAAACAGTGAGTTACACCTGGATTCAATCTATATTTTAGAGGATTATACCGGTTAGATCTGGGTTACGTCTGGTATTTGCCATTATCCGACTCATGCTTTCGCATTTTTCGCATACTTATTGGCCAGATCCTGGGCGTTTTCTGGTTTGGATCACGTAGTAATGTGGTTCCACACAGCAACAGTGAGTTAAACCTGGATACAATCTATAGTTTAGAGGATAACACCAGTTAGGTCAGGGTTAGGTCTGGTATTTGCCATCGTCTGCCTCATACTTTCGCAATTTTCGAATACTTGTTGGCCAGATCCTGGGCGTTTTCTGGATTCGATGAGGTAGTAGTGTGGTACCGCACTGAAACAGTGAAGTAATCCTGGATGCGATCTATATATTAGAGGGTAACACCAGCTAGGTTTGGGTTAGGTCTGGTATTTGCCATCATCTGGCACATGCTTTCGCATTTTTCGCATACTTGATGACCAGATCCTGGGCGTTTTCAGGTTTGGATCACGTAGTCATGTGGTACCACAATGAAACAGTGAGCTAATCCTGGATTCGATCTATATATTAGAGGGTAACACCGGTTAGGTCAGGGTTAGATCTGGTATTTGCCATCATCTGGCTCATGCTTTCGCAATTTTCGCATACTTGTTGGCCAGATCCCGGGCGTTATCTGGTTTGGATCATGTAGTAATGTGGTACCACACTGAAACAGTGAGTTAATCCTGGATTCGATCTATATATTAGCGGGTAACACCGGTTAGGTTCGTGTTAGGTCTGGTATTTGCCATCATCTGGCGCATACTTTCGCAATTTTGGCATACTTGTTGGCCAGATCCTGGGCGTTTTCTGGTTTGGATCACATAACAATGTGGTATCACGCTTAAACAGTGAGTTAAACCTGGATTCAATCTATATTTTAGAGGATAATACCGGTTAGATCTGGGTTAGGTCTGGTATTTGCCATCATCCGACTCATGCTTTCGCATTTTTCGCATACTTATTTGCCAGATCCTGGGCGTTTTCTGGTTTGGATCACGTAGTAATGTGGTTCCACACAGCAACAGTGAGTTAAACCTGGATACAATCTATATTTTAGAGGATAACACCGGTTAGGTCAGGGTCGGGTCTGGTATTTGCCATCGTCTGGCTCATACTGTCGCATTTTTCGCATTCTTGTTGGCCAGATCCTGGGCGTTTTCTGGGTTGGATCTGGTAGTAGTGTGGTAACCCACTAAAACATCGAAGTAATCCTGGATGCGATCTATATGTTAGAGGGTAACACCGGTTAGGTTTGGGTTAGGTCTGGTATTTGCCATCATCTGGCTCATGCCTTCGCATTTTTCGCATACTTATTGGCCAGATCCTGGGCGTTTTCTGGTTTGGATCACGTAGTAATGTGGTTCCACACAGCAACAGTGAGTTAAACCTGGATACAATCTATATTTTAGAGGATAACACCGGTTAGGTCAGGGTTGGGTCTGGTATTTGCCATCATCTGGCTCATACTTTCGCATTTTTCGCATTCTTGTTGGCCAGATCCTGGGCGTTTTCTGGGTTGGATCTGGTAGTAGTGTGGTAACCAACTAAAACAGTGAAGTAATCCTGGATTCGATCTAAATATTAGAGGGTAACACCGGTTAGGTCAGGGTTAGATCTGGTATTTGCCATCATCTGTCTCATACTTTCGCAATTTTCGAGTACTTGTTGGCCAGATCCTGGGCGTCTTCTGGGTTGGATGAGGCAGTAGTGTGGTACCGCACTGAAACAGTGAAGTAATCCTGGATTCGATCTATATATTAGAGGGTAACACCGGTTAGGTTTGGGTTAGGTCAGGTATTTGCCATCATCTGGCTCATGCTTCCGTATTTTTCGCATACTTGTTGGCCAGATCCTGGGCGTTTTCTGGGTTGGACCAGGTTGTAGTGTGGTACCGCACTGAAACAGTGAAGTAATCCTGGATTCAATCTATATTTTAGAGGATAACACCGGTTAGGTCAGGGTTAGGTCTGGTATTTGCCATCGTCTGCCTCATACTTTCGCACTTTTCGCATACTTGTTGGCCAGATCCAGCGCGTTTTCTGGTTTGGATCATGTAGTAATGTGGTACCACACTGAAACAGTGAGTTAAGCCTGGATTCGATCTATATATTAGAGGGTAACACCGGTTAGGTCAGTGTTAGGTCTGGTATTTGCCATCATCTGGCACATACTTTCGCAATTTTCGAGTACTTGTTGGCCAGATCCTGGGCGTTTTCTGGGTTGGATGAGGCAGTAGTGTGGTACCGCACTGAAACAGTGAGTTAATCCTGGATTCGATCTATATATTAGAGGGTAACACCGGTTAGGTTCGTGTTAGGTCTGGTATTTGCTATCATCTGGCGCATACTTTCGCATTCTTCACCTACTTGTTGGCCAGATACTGGGCGTATTCTGGGTTGGATCACGTAGTAATGTGGTTCCACACAGCAACAGTGAGTTAAACCTGGATTCAATCTATATTTTACAGGATAACACCGGTTAGGTCAGGGTTAGGTCTGGTATTTGCCATCGCCTGCCTCATGCTTTCTGATTTTTCGTATACTTGTTGGCCAGATCCTGGGCGTTATCTGGTTTGGATCACGTAGTAATGTGGTACCACACTGAAACAGTGAGTTAATCCTGGATTCGATCTATATATTAGAGGGTAACACCGGTTAGGTTTGTGTTAGGTCTGGTATTTGCCATCATCTGGCTCATGCTTCCGCATTTTTCGCAAACTTGTTGGCCAGATCCTGGGCGTTTTCTGGGTTGGATCAGGTAGTAGTGTGGTACCGCACTGAAACAGTGAAGTAATCCTAGATTCGATCTATATATTAGAGGGTAACCCCGGTTAGGTTTGGGTTAGGTCTGGTATTTGTCATCATCTGGGTCATACTTTCGCATTTTTCACCTACTTGTTGGCCAGATACAGGGCGTTTTCTGGGTTGGATCACGTAGTAATGTGGTACCTCACTGAAACTGTGAGTCAATCCTGTATTCGAACTATATATTAGAGGGTAACACCGGATAGGTCAGGGTTAGGTCTGGTATTTGCCATCATCTGCCTCATGCTTTCGCATTTTTCTCCTACTTGTTGGCCAGATCCTGGGCGTTTTCTGGGTCGGATCACGTAGTAATGTGGCACCACACTCAAACAGTGAGTTAAACCTGGATTCAATCTATATTTTAGAGGATAACACCGGCTAGGTCAGGGTTAGGCCTGGTATTTGCCATCGTCTGCCTCATACTTTCGCACTTTTCGCATACTTGTTGGCCAGATCCAGCGCGTTTTCTGGTTCGGATCACGTAGTAATGTGGTACCACACTGAAACAGTGAGTTAATCCTGGATTCGATCTATATATTAGAGGGTAACACCGGTTAGGATTGGGTTAGGTATGGTATTTGCCATCATCTGCCTCATGCTTTCGCATTTCTCTCCTACTTGTTGGCCAGATCCTGGGCGTTTTCTGGGTCGGATCACGTAGTAATGCGGCACCACACTCAAACTGTGAGTTAAACCTGGATTCGATCTATATATTAGTGGGTAACACCGGTTAGGTTTGGGTTAGGTCTGGTATTTGCCATCATCCGGCTCATACTTTCGCATATTTCGCATACTTGTTGGCCAGATCCAGGGCGTTTTCTGGTTTGGATCACGTAGTAATGTGGTACCTCACTGAAACTGTGAGTTAATCCTGTATTCGAATTATATATTAGAGGGTAACACCGGTTAGGTCAGGGTTAGGTCTGGTATTTGCCATCATCTGTCTCATACTTTCGCATTTTTTACCTACTTGTTGACCAGATACTGGGCGTTTTCTGGGTTGGATCACGTAGTAATGTGGCACCACACTCAAACAGTGAGTTAAACCTGGATTCAATCTATATTTTAGAGGATAACACCGGTTAGGTCAGGGTTAGGTCTGGTATTTGCCATCGCCTGCCTCGTACTTTCGCATTTTTCGCATACTTGTTGGCCAGATCCAGGGCGTTTTCTGGTTTGGATCACGTAGTAATGTGGTACCACACTGAAACAGTGAGTTAATTCTGGATTCGATCTATATATTAGAGGGTATCACCGGTTAGGTTTGGGTTAGGTCTGGTATTTGTCATCATCCTGCTAATACTTTCGCATATTTCGCATACTTGTTGGCCAGATCCTGGGTGTTTTCTGGTTTGGATCACGTAGTAATGTAGAACCACTCTGAAGCTGTGAGTTAAACCTGGATTCAATCTATATTTTAGAGGATAACACCGGTTAAGTCAGGGTTGGGTTTGGTATTTGCCATCATCTGCCTCATACTTTCCGCAATTTTCGCGTACTTGTTGGCCAGATCCAGGGCGTTCTCTGGTTTGGATCACGTAGCAATGTGGTAC
The DNA here is from genome assembly GCF_051014445.1 of Colletes latitarsis. NCBI lineage: Eukaryota > Metazoa > Arthropoda > Insecta > Hymenoptera > Colletidae > Colletes > Colletes latitarsis. Next base: position 10,268,847 of record NW_027488371.1, read on the forward strand.
CACACAGCCACATGAGTTAAACCTGGATTCAATCTATATTTTAGAGCATAACACCGGTTAGGTCAGGGTTAGGTCTGGTATTTGCCATCATCTGGCTCATGCTTTCGCATTTGTCGCATACTTATTGGCCAGATCTTGGGCGTCTTCTGGTTTGGATCACGTAGTAATAAGGTACCACACTGAAACAGTGAGTTAATCCTGGATTCGATCTATATATTAGAGGGTAACACCGGTTAGGTTTGGGTTAGGTCTGGTATTTGCCATCATCTGGCTCATGCTTTCGCAATTTTCGCATACTTGTTGGCCAGATCCAGGGCGTTTTCTGGTTTGGATCACGTAGTAATGTGGTACCACACAGCCACATGAGTTAAACCTGGATTCAATCTATATTTTCGAGCATAACACCGGTTAGGTCTGGGTTGGGTCTGGTATTTGCCATCATTCGACTCATACTTTCGCATTTTTCGCATACTTATTGGCCAGATCCTGGGCGTCTTCTGGTTTGGATCACGTAGTAATATGGTACCACACTGAAACAGTGAGTTAATCCTGGATTCGATCTATATTTTAGAGGATAATACCGGTTAGATCTGGGTTAGGTCTGGTATTTGCCATCATCTGGCTCATACTTTCGCATTTTTCGCATACTTGTTGGCCAGATACTGGGCGTTTTCTGGTTTGTATCAGGCAGTAGTGTGGTACCTCACTGAATCAGTGAGTTAAACCTGGATACAATCTAAATTTTAGAGGACAACACCGGTTAGGTCAGGGTTATGTCTGGTATTTGCCATCGTCTGCCTCATACTTTCGCACTTTTCGCATTCTTGTTGGCCAGATCCAGCGCGTTTTCTGGTTTGGATCACGTAGTAATGTGGTACCACACTGAAACAGTGAGTTAATCCTAGATTCAATCTATATTTTAGAGGATAACAGCGGTGAGATCAGGGTTGGGTCTCGTATTTGCCATCTCCTGCCTCATACATTCGCCTTTGTCACATACTTGTTGGCCAGATACTGGGCGTTTTCAGGGTCGGATCACGTAGTAATGTGGCACCACACTGAAACAGTGAGTTAATCCTGGATTCGATCTATATATTAGAGGGTAACACCGGTTAGGTCAGGGTTAGGTCTGTTATGTGCCATCATCTGGCTCATATTTTCGCATTTTTCACCAACATGTTGGCCAGATCCTGGGCGTTTTCTGGGTCGGATCACGTAGTAATCCGGCACCACACTCAAACAGTGAGTTAAACCTGGATTCAATCTATATTTTAGAGGATAACACCGGTTAGGTCAGGGTTAGGTCTGGTATTTGCCATCGTCTGCCTCATACGTTCGCACTTTTCGCATACTTGTTGGCCAGATCCTGGGCGTTTTCAGGTTTGGATCACGTAGTAATGTGGTACCACACTGAAACAGTGAGTTAATCCTGGATTCGATCTATATATTAGAGGGTAACAACGGTTAGGTTTGGGTTAGGTCTGGTATTTGCCATCATCTGCCTCATGCTTTCGCATTTTTCTCCTACTTGTTGGCCAGATCCTGGGCGTTTTCTGGGTCGGATCACGTAGTAATGTGGTACCACACTGAAACAGTGATTTAATCCTGGATTCGATCTATATATTAGAGGGTAACACCGGTTAGGTTTGGGTTAGGTCTGGTATTTGCCATCATCTGCCTCTTGCTTTCGCATTTTTCTCCTACTTGTTGGCCAGATCCTGGGCGTTTTCTGGGTCGGATCACGTAGTAATGTGGCACCACACTCAAACAGTGAGTTAAACCTGGATTCAATCTATATTTTAGAGGATAACACCGGTTAGGTCATGGTTAGATCTGGTATTTGCCATCATCTGGCTCATACTTTCGCAATTTTCGAATACTTGTTGGCCAGATCCTGGGCGTTTTCTGGGTTGGATCAGGTAGTAGTGTGGTACCGCACTGAAACAGTGAAGTAATCCTGGATTCGATCTATATATTAGAGGGTAACACCGGTTAGGTTTGGGTTAGGTCTGGTATTTGCCATCATCTGCCTCTTGCTTTCGCATTTTTCTCCTACTTGTTGGCCAGATCCTGGGCGTTTTCTGGTTGGGAACACGCAGTAATGTGGTACCACACTGAAACAGTGAGTTAATCCTGGATTCGATCTATATATTAGAGGGTAACACCGGTTAGGTCAGGGTTAGGTCAGGTATTTGCCATCATCTGCCTCTTGCTTTCGCATTTTTCTCCTACTTGTTGGCCAGATCCTGGGCGTTTTCTGGGTCGGATCACGTAGTAATGTGGCACCACACTCAAACAGTGAGTTAAACCTGGATTCAATCTATATTTTAGAGGATAACACCGGTTAGGTCAGGGTTAGGTCTGGTATTTGCCATCGTCTGCCTCATACTTTCGCACTTTTCGCATACTTGTTGGCCAGATCCAGCGCGTTTTCTGGTTTGGATCACGTAGTAACGTGGTACCACAGTGAAACAGTGAGTTTATCCTGGATTCGATCTATATATTAGAGGGTAACACCGGTTAGGTCAGGGTTAGGTCTGGTATTTGCCATCATCTGGCACATACTTTCGCATTTTTCGCGAACTTGTTGGCCAGATCCTGGGCGTTTTCTGGTTTGGTTCACGTAGTAATGTGGTACCACACAGCCACATGAGTTAAACCTGGATTCAATCTATATTTTAGAGGATAACACCGGTTAGGTCAGGGTTAGGTCTGGTATTTGCTATAATCTGGCTCATACTTTCGCATTTTTCGCATACTTGTTGGCCAGATCCTGGGCGTTTTCAGGTTTGGATCACGTAGTAATGTGGTACCACACAGCCACATGAGTTAAACCTGGAATCAATCTATATTTTAGAGGATAACACCGGTTAGGTCAGGGTTAGGTCTGGTATTTACCATCATCTGGCTTATACTTTCGCATTTTTTGCATTCTTGTTGGCCAGATACTGGGCGTTTTCTGGTTTGGATCACGTAGTAATGTAGAACCACTCTGGAACAGTGAGATAAACCTGGATTCAATCTATATTTTAGAGGATAACACCGGTTAGGTCAGGGTTAGGTCTGGTATTTGCTATAATCTGGACAATACTTTCGCATTTTTCGCATACATGTTGGCCAGATCCTGGGCGTTTTCAGGTTTGGATCACGTATTAATGTGGTACCACACTGAAACAGTGAGTTAATCCTGGATTCAATCTATATTTTAGAGGATAACAGCGTGGAGATCAGGGTTGGGTCTTGTATTTGCCATCTCCTGCCTCATACATTCGCTTTTTTCGCATACTTGTTGGCCAGATACTGGGCGTTTTCTGGGTCGGATCACGTAGTAATGTGGCACCACACTCAAACCGTGAGTAAAACCTGGTTTCAATCAATATTTTAGAGGATAACACCGGTTAGGTCAGGGTTAGGTCTGGTATTTGCCATCGTCTGCCTCATACTTTCGCACTTTTCGCATACTTGTTGGCCAGATCCAGCGCGTTTTCTGGTTTGGATCACGTAGTAATGTGGTACCACACTGAAACAGTGAGTTAATCCTGGATTCGATCTATATATTAGAGGGTAACAACGGTTAGGTTTGGGTTAGGTCTGGTATTTGCCATCATCTGCCTCATGCTTTCGCATTTTTCTCCTACTTGTTGGCCAGATCCTGGGCGTTTTCTGGGTCGGATCACGTAGTAATGCGGCACCACACTCAAACAGTGAGTTAAACCTGGATTCAATCTATATTTTAGAGGATAATACCGGTTAGGTCAGGGTTAGGTCTGGTATTTGCCATCGTCTGCCTCATACTTTCGCACTTTTCGCATACTTGTTGGCCAGATCCTGGGCGTTTTCTGGTTTGGATCACATAACAATGTGGTATCACACTTAAACAGTGAGTTAAACCTGGATTCAATCTATATTTTAGAGGATTATACCGGTTAGATCTGGGTTAGGTCTGGTATTTGCCATTATCCGACTCATGCTTTCGCATTTTTCGCATACTTATTGGCCAGATCCTGGGCGTTTTCTGGTTTGGATCACGTAGTAATGTGGTTCCACACAGCAACAGTGAGTTAAACCTGGACACAATCTATATTTTAGAGGAAAACACCGGTTAGGTCAGGGTTAGGTCTGGTATTTGCCATCGTCTGCCTCATACTTCCGCAATTTTCGAATACTTGTTGGCCAGATCCTGGGCGTTTTCTGGGTTCGATGAGGTAGTAGTGTGGTACCGCACTGAAACAGTGAAGTAATCCTGGATGCGATCTATATATTAGAGGGTAACACCGGTTAGGTTTGGGTTAGGTCTGGTATTTGCCATCATCTGGCTCATGCTTCCGCATTTTTCGCAAACTTGTTGGCCAGATCCTGGGCGTTTTCTGGGTTGGATCAGGTAGTAGTGTGGTACCGCACTGAAACAGTGAAGTAATCCTAGATTCGATCTATATATTAGAGGGTAACACCGGTTAGGTTTGGGTTAGGTCTGGTATTTGCCATCATCTGGCACATGCTTTCGCATTTTTCGCATACTTGATGACCAGATCCTGGGCGTTTTCAGGTTTGGATCACGTAGTCATGTGGTACCACACTGAAACAGTGAGCTAATCCTGGATTCGATCTATATATTAGAGGGTAACACCGGTTAGGTTTGGGTTAGGTCAGGTATTTGCCATCATCTGGCTCATGCTACCGTATTTTTCGCATACTTGTTGGCCAGATCCTGGGCGTTTTCTGGGTTCGACCAGGTAGTAGTGTGGTACCGCACTGAAACAGTGAAGTAATCCTGGATTCGATCTATATATTGGAGGGTAACACCGTTTAGGTTTGGGTTAGATCTGGTATTTGCCATCGCCTGCCTCATGCTTTCTGATTTTTCGCATACTTGTTGGCCAGATCCTGGGCGTTATCTGGTTTGGATCACGTAGTAATGTGGTACCACACTGAAACAGTGAAGTAATCCTGGATTCGATCTATATATTGGAGGGTAACACCGTTTAGGTTTGGGTCAGGTCTGGTATTTGCCATCGTCTGCCTCATACTTTCGCACTTTTCGCATACTTGTTGGCCAGATCCTGGGCGTTTTCTGGTTTGGATCACATAACAATGTGGTATCACACTTAAACAGTGAGTTACACCTGGATTCAATCTATATTTTAGAGGATTATACCGGTTAGATCTGGGTTACGTCTGGTATTTGCCATTATCCGACTCATGCTTTCGCATTTTTCGCATACTTATTGGCCAGATCCTGGGCGTTTTCTGGTTTGGATCACGTAGTAATGTGGTTCCACACAGCAACAGTGAGTTAAACCTGGATACAATCTATAGTTTAGAGGATAACACCAGTTAGGTCAGGGTTAGGTCTGGTATTTGCCATCGTCTGCCTCATACTTTCGCAATTTTCGAATACTTGTTGGCCAGATCCTGGGCGTTTTCTGGATTCGATGAGGTAGTAGTGTGGTACCGCACTGAAACAGTGAAGTAATCCTGGATGCGATCTATATATTAGAGGGTAACACCAGCTAGGTTTGGGTTAGGTCTGGTATTTGCCATCATCTGGCACATGCTTTCGCATTTTTCGCATACTTGATGACCAGATCCTGGGCGTTTTCAGGTTTGGATCACGTAGTCATGTGGTACCACAATGAAACAGTGAGCTAATCCTGGATTCGATCTATATATTAGAGGGTAACACCGGTTAGGTCAGGGTTAGATCTGGTATTTGCCATCATCTGGCTCATGCTTTCGCAATTTTCGCATACTTGTTGGCCAGATCCCGGGCGTTATCTGGTTTGGATCATGTAGTAATGTGGTACCACACTGAAACAGTGAGTTAATCCTGGATTCGATCTATATATTAGCGGGTAACACCGGTTAGGTTCGTGTTAGGTCTGGTATTTGCCATCATCTGGCGCATACTTTCGCAATTTTGGCATACTTGTTGGCCAGATCCTGGGCGTTTTCTGGTTTGGATCACATAACAATGTGGTATCACGCTTAAACAGTGAGTTAAACCTGGATTCAATCTATATTTTAGAGGATAATACCGGTTAGATCTGGGTTAGGTCTGGTATTTGCCATCATCCGACTCATGCTTTCGCATTTTTCGCATACTTATTTGCCAGATCCTGGGCGTTTTCTGGTTTGGATCACGTAGTAATGTGGTTCCACACAGCAACAGTGAGTTAAACCTGGATACAATCTATATTTTAGAGGATAACACCGGTTAGGTCAGGGTTGGGTCTGGTATTTGCCATCGTCTGGCTCATACTGTCGCATTTTTCGCATTCTTGTTGGCCAGATCCTGGGCGTTTTCTGGGTTGGATCTGGTAGTAGTGTGGTAACCCACTAAAACATCGAAGTAATCCTGGATGCGATCTATATGTTAGAGGGTAACACCGGTTAGGTTTGGGTTAGGTCTGGTATTTGCCATCATCTGGCTCATGCCTTCGCATTTTTCGCATACTTATTGGCCAGATCCTGGGCGTTTTCTGGTTTGGATCACGTAGTAATGTGGTTCCACACAGCAACAGTGAGTTAAACCTGGATACAATCTATATTTTAGAGGATAACACCGGTTAGGTCAGGGTTGGGTCTGGTATTTGCCATCATCTGGCTCATACTTTCGCATTTTTCGCATTCTTGTTGGCCAGATCCTGGGCGTTTTCTGGGTTGGATCTGGTAGTAGTGTGGTAACCAACTAAAACAGTGAAGTAATCCTGGATTCGATCTAAATATTAGAGGGTAACACCGGTTAGGTCAGGGTTAGATCTGGTATTTGCCATCATCTGTCTCATACTTTCGCAATTTTCGAGTACTTGTTGGCCAGATCCTGGGCGTCTTCTGGGTTGGATGAGGCAGTAGTGTGGTACCGCACTGAAACAGTGAAGTAATCCTGGATTCGATCTATATATTAGAGGGTAACACCGGTTAGGTTTGGGTTAGGTCAGGTATTTGCCATCATCTGGCTCATGCTTCCGTATTTTTCGCATACTTGTTGGCCAGATCCTGGGCGTTTTCTGGGTTGGACCAGGTTGTAGTGTGGTACCGCACTGAAACAGTGAAGTAATCCTGGATTCAATCTATATTTTAGAGGATAACACCGGTTAGGTCAGGGTTAGGTCTGGTATTTGCCATCGTCTGCCTCATACTTTCGCACTTTTCGCATACTTGTTGGCCAGATCCAGCGCGTTTTCTGGTTTGGATCATGTAGTAATGTGGTACCACACTGAAACAGTGAGTTAAGCCTGGATTCGATCTATATATTAGAGGGTAACACCGGTTAGGTCAGTGTTAGGTCTGGTATTTGCCATCATCTGGCACATACTTTCGCAATTTTCGAGTACTTGTTGGCCAGATCCTGGGCGTTTTCTGGGTTGGATGAGGCAGTAGTGTGGTACCGCACTGAAACAGTGAAGTAATCCTGGATTCGATCTATATATTAGAGGGTAACACCGGTTAGGTTTGGGTTAGGTCAGGTATTTGCCATCATCTCGCTCATGCTTCCGTATTTTTCGCATACTTGTTGGCCAGATCCTGGGCGTTTTCTGGGTTGGACCAGGTAGTAGTGTGGTACCGCACTGAAACAGTGAAGTAATCCTGGATTCAATCTATATATTGGAGGGTAACACCGTTTAGGTTTGGGTTAGATCTGGTATTTGCCATCGCCTGCCTCATGCTTTCTGATTTTTCGCATACTTGTTGGCCAGATCCTGGGCGTTATCTGGTTTGGATCACGTAGTAATGTGGTACCACACTGAAACAGTGAAGTAATCCTGGATTCGATCTATATATTGGAGGGTAACACCGTTTAGGTTTGGGTTTGGTCTGGTATTTGCCATCGTCTGCCTCATACTTTCGCACTTTTCGCATACTTGTTGGCCAGATCCTGGGCGTTTTCTGGTTTGGATCACATAACAATGTGGTATCAAACTTAAACAGTGAGTTAAACCTGGATTCAATCTATATTTTAGAGGATTATACCGGTTAGATCTGGGTTAGGTCTGGTATTTGCCATTATCCGACTCATGCTTTCGCATTTTTCGCATACTTATTGGCCAGATCCTGGGCGTTTTCTGGTTTGGATCACGTAGTAATGTGGTTCCACACAGCAACAGTGAGTTAAACCTGGATACAATCTATATTTTAGAGGATAACACCAGTTAGGTCAGGGTTAGGTCTGGTATTTGCCATCGTCTGCCTCATACTTTCGCAATTTTCGCATACTTGTTGGCCAGATCCTGGGCGTTTTCTGGGTTGGACCAGGTAGTAGTGTGGTACCGCACTGAAACAGTGAAGTAATCCTGGATTCGATCTATATATTGGAGGGTAACACCGTTTAGGTTTGGGTTAGATCTGGTATTTGCCATCGCCTGCCTCATGCTTTCTGATTTTTCGCATACTTGTTGGCCAGATCCTGGGCGTTATCTGGTTTGGATCACGTAGTAATGTGGTACCACACTGAAACAGTGAGTTAATCCTGGATTCGATCTATATATTAGAGGGTAACACCGGTTAGGTTTGTGTTAGGTCTGGTATTTGCCATCATCTGGCTCATGCTTCCGCATTTTTCGCAAACTTGTTGGCCAGATCCTGGGCGTTTTCTGGGTTGGATCAGGTAGTAGTGTGGTACCGCACTGAAACAGTGAAGTAATCCTGTATTCGAACTATATATTAGAAGGTAACACCGGTTAGGTCAGGGTTAGGTCTGGTATTTGCCATCATCTGCCTCATGCTTTCGCAATTTTCTCCTACTTGTTGGCCAGATCCTGGGCGTTTTCTGGGTCGGATCACGTAGTAATGTGGCACCACACTCAAACAGTGAGTTAAACCTGGATTCAATCTATATTTTAGAGGATAACACCGGTTAGGTCAGGGTTAGGTCTGGTATTTGCCATCGTCTGCCTCATACTTTCGCACTTTTCGCATACTTGTTGGCCAGATCCAGCGCGTTTTCTGGTTTGGATCACGTAGTAATGTGGCACCACACTCAAACAGTGAGTTAAACCTGGATTCAATCTATATTTTAGAGGATAACACCGGTTAGGTCATGGTTTGATCTGGTATTTGCCATCATCTGGCTCATACTTTCGCAATTTTCGAATACTTGTTGGCCAGATCCTGGGCGTTTTCTGGGTTGGATCAGGTAGTAGTGTGGTACCGCACTGAAACAGTGAAGTAATCCTGGATTCGATCTATATATTAGAGGGTAACACCGGTTAGGTTTGGGATAGGTCAGGTATTTGCCATCATCTGGCTCATGCTTCCGCATTTTTCGCATACTTGATGGCCAGATCCAGGGCGTTTTCTGGTTGGGAACACGCAGTAATGTGGTACCACACTGAAACAGTGAGTTAATCCTGGATTCGATCTATATATTAGAGGGTAACACCGGTTAGGTCAGGGTTAGGTCTGGTATTTGCCAACATCTGGCTCATACTTTCGCATTTTTCACCTACTTGTTGGCCAGATCCTGGGCGTTTTTTGGGTTGGATCAGGTAGTAGTGTGGTACCGCACTGAAACAGTGAAGTAATCCTGGATTCGATCTATATATTAGAGGGTAACACCGGTTAGGTTTGGGTTAGGTCAGGTATTTGCCATCATCTGCCTCTTGCTTTCGCATTTTTCTCCTACTTGGTGGCCAGATCCTGGGCGTTTTCTGGGTCGGATCACGTAGTAATGTGGCACCACACTCAAACAGTGAGTTAAACCTGGATTCAATCTATATTTTAGAGGATAACACCGGTTAGGTCAGGGTTAGGTCTGGTATTTGCCATCGTCTGCCTCATACTTTCGCACTTTTCGCATACTTGTTGGCCAGATCCAGCGCGTTTTCTGGTTTGGATCACATAACAATGTGGTATCACACTGAAACAGTGAAGTAATCCTGGATGCGATCTATATATTAGAGGGTAACACCGGTTAGGTTTGGGTTAGGTCTGGTATTTGCCATCATCTGGCTCATGCTTCCGCATTTTTCGCAAACTTGTTGGCCAGATCCTGGGCGTTTTCTGGGTTGGATCAGGTAGTAGTGTGGTACCGCACTGAAACAGTGAGTTAAACCTGGATTCAATCTATATTTTAGAGGATAACACCGGTTAGGTCAGGGTTAGGTCTGGTATTTGCCATCGTCTGCCTCATACTTTCGCACTTTTCGCATACTTGTTGGCCAGATCCAGCGCGTTTTCTGGTTTGGATCACGTAGTAATGTGGCACCACACTCAAACAGTGAGTTAAACCTGGATTCAATCTATATTTTAGAGGATAACACCGGTTAGGTCATGGTTTGATCTGGTATTTGCCATCATCTGGCTCATACTTTCGCAATTTTCGAATACTTGTTGGCCAGATCCTGGGCGTTTTCTGGGTTGGATCAGGTAGTAGTGTGGTACCGCACTGAAACAGTGAAGTAATCCTGGATTCGATCTATATATTAGAGGGTAACACCGGTTAGGTTTGGGATAGGTCAGGTATTTGCCATCATCTGGCTCATGCTTCCGCATTTTTCGCATACTTGATGGCCAGATCCAGGGCGTTTTCTGGTTGGGAACACGCAGTAATGTGGTACCACACTGAAACAGTGAGTTAATCCTGGATTCGATCTATATATTAGAGGGTAACACCGGTTAGGTCAGGGTTAGGTCTGGTATTTGCCAACATCTGGCTCATACTTTCGCATTTTTCACCTACTTGTTGGCCAGATCCTGGGCGTTTTTTGGGTTGGATCAGGTAGTAGTGTGGTACCGCACTGAAACAGTGAAGTAATCCTGGATTCGATCTATATATTAGAGGGTAACACCGGTTAGGTTTGGGTTAGGTCAGGTATTTGCCATCATCTGCCTCTTGCTTTCGCATTTTTCTCCTACTTGGTGGCCAGATCCTGGGCGTTTTCTGGGTCGGATCACGTAGTAATGTGGCACCACACTCAAACAGTGAGTTAAACCTGGATTCAATCTATATTTTAGAGGATAACACCGGTTAGGTCAGGGTTAGGTCTGGTATTTGCCATCGTCTGCCTCATACTTTCGCACTTTTCGCATACTTGTTGGCCAGATCCAGCGCGTTTTCTGGTTTGGATCACGTAGTAACGTGGTACCACACTGAAACAGTGAGTTAATCCTGGATTCAATCTATATTTTAGAGGATAACAGCGGTGAGATCAGGGTTGGGTCTTGTATTTGCCATCTCCTGCCTCATACATTCGCTTTTTTCGCATACTTGTTGGCCAGATACTGGGCGTTTTCTGGGTCGGATCACGTAGTAATGTGGCACCACACTCAAACCGTGAGTAAAACCTGGTTTCAATCAATATTTTAGAGGATAACACCGGTTAGGTCAGGGTTAGGTCTGGTATTTGCCATCGTCTGCCTCATACTTTCGCACTTTTCGCATACTTGTTGGCCAGATCCAGCGCGTTTTCTGGTTTGGATCACGTAGTAATGTGGTACCACACTGAAACAGTGAGTTAATCCTGGATTCGATCTATATATTAGAGGGTAACAACGGTTAGGTTTGGGTTAGGTCTGGTATTTGCCATCATCTGCCTCATGCTTTCGCATTTTTCTCCTACTTGTTGGCCAGATCCTGGGCGTTTTCTGGGTCGGATCACGTAGTAATGCGGCACCACACTCAAACAGTGAGTTAAACCTGGATTCAATCTATATTTTAGAGGATAATACCGGTTAGGTCAGGGTTAGGTCTGGTATTTGCCATCGTCTGCCTCATACTTTCGCACTTTTCGCATACTTGTTGGCCAGATCCTGGGCGTTTTCTGGTTTGGATCACATAACAATGTGGTATCACACTGAAACAGTGAAGTAATCCTGGATGCGATCTATATATTAGAGGGTAACACCGGTTAGGTTTGGGTTAGGTCTGGTATTTGCCATCATCTGGCTCATGCTTCCGCATTTTTCGCAAACTTGTTGGCCAGATCCTGGGCGTTTTCTGGGTTGGATCAGGTAGTAGTGTGGTACCGCACTGAAACAGTGAAGTAATCCTAGATTCGATCTATATATTAGAGGGTAACACCGGTTAGGTTTGGGTTAGGTCTGGTATTTGACATCATCTGGCACATGCTTTCGCATTTTTCGCATACTTGATGACCAGATCCTGGGCGTTTTCAGGTTTGGATCACGTAGTCATGTGGTACCACACTGAAACAGTGAGCTAATCCTGGATTCGATCTATATATTAGAGGGTAACACCGGTTAGGTCAGGGTTAGATCTGGTATTTGCCATCATCTGGCTCATACTTTCGCAATTTTCGCATACTTGTTGGCCAGATCCCGGGCGTTATCTGGTTTGGATCATGTAGTAATGTGGTACCACACTGAAACAGTGAGTTAATCCTGGATTCGATCTATATATTAGCGGGTAACACCGGTTAGGTTCGTGTTAGGTCTGGTATTTGCCATCATCTGGCGCATACTTTCGCAATTTTGGCATACTTGTTGGCCAGATCCTGGGCGTTTTCTGGTTTGGATCACATAACAATGTGGTATCACGCTTAAACAGTGAGTTAAACCTGGATTCAATCTATATTTTAGAGGATAATACCGGTTAGATCTGGGTTAGGTCTGGTATTTGCCATCATCCGACTCATGCTTTCGCATTTTTCGCATACTTATTGGCCAGATCCTGGGCGTTTTCTGGTTTGGATCACGTAGTAATGTGGTTCCACACAGCAACCCTGAGTTAAACCTGGATACAATCTATATTTTAGAGGATAACACCGGTTAGGTCAGGGTTGGGTCTGGTATTTGCCATCATCTGGCTCATACTGTCGCATTTTTCGCATTCTTGTTGGCCAGATCCTGGGCGTTTTCTGGGTTGGATCTGGTAGTAGTGTGGTAACCCACTAAAACAGTGAAGTAATCCTGGATGCGATCTATATGTTAGAGGGTAACACCGGTTAGGTTTGGGTTAGGTCTGGTATTTGCCATCATCTGGCTCATGCTTTCGCATTTTTCGCATACTTATTGGCCAGATCCTGGGCGTTTTCTGGTTTGGATCACGTAGTAATGTGGTTCCACACAGCAACAGTGAGTTAAACCTGGATACAATCTATATTTTAGAGGATAACACCGGTTAGGTCAGGGTTGGGTCTGGTATTTGCCATCATCTGGCTCATACTTTCGCATTTTTCGCATTCTTGTTGGCCAGATCCTGGGCGTTTTCTGGGTTGGATCTGGTAGTAGTGTGGTAACCCACTGAAACAGTGAAGTAATCCTGGATTCAATCTATATTTTAGAGGATAACACCGGTTAGGTCAGGGTTAGGTCTGGTATTTGCCATCGTCTGCCTCATACTTTCGCACTTTTCGCATACTTGTTGGCCAGATCCAGCGCGTTTTCTGGTTTGGATCATGTAGTAATATGGTACCACACTGAAACAGTGAGTTAATCCTGGATTCGATCTATATATTACAGGATAACACCGGTTAGGTCAGTGTTAGGTCTGGTATTTGCCATCATCTGGCACATACTTTCGCAATTTTCGAGTACTTGTTGGCCAGATCCTGGGCGTTTTCTGGGTTGGATGAGGCAGTAGTGTGGTACCGCACTGAAACAGTGAAGTAATCCTGGATTCGATCTATATATTAGAGGGTAACACCGGTTAGGTTTGGGTTAGGTCAGGTATTTGCCATCATCTGGCTCATGCTTCCGTATTTTTCGCATACTTGTTGGCCAGATCCTGGGCGTTTTCTGGGTTGGACCAGGTAGTAGTGTGGTACCGCACTGAAACAGTGAAGTAATCCTGGATTCGATCTATATATTGGAGGGTAACACCGTTTAGGTTTGGGTTAGATCTGGTATTTGCCATCGCCTGCCTCATGCTTTCTGATTTTTCGCATACTTGTTGGCCAGATCCTGGGCGTTATCTGGTTTGGATCACGTAGTAATGTGGTACCACACTGAAACAGTGAAGTAATCCTGGATTCGATCTATATATTGGAGGGTAACACCGTTTAGGTTTGGGTTAGGTCTGGTATTTGCCATCGTCTGCCTCATACTTTCGCACTTTTCGCATACTTGTTGGCCAGATCCTGGGCGTTTTCTGGTTTGGATCACATAACAATGTGGTATCACACTTAAACAGTGAGTTAAACCTGGATTCAATCTATATTTTAGAGGATTATACCGGTTAGATCTGGGTTAGGTCTGGTATTTGCCATTATCCGACTCATGCTTTCGCATTTTTCGCATACTTATTGGCCAGATCCTGGGCGTTTTCTGATTTGGATCACGTAGTAATGTGGTTCCACACAGCAACAGTGAGTTAAACCTGGATACAATCTATATTTTAGAGGATAACACCAGTTAGGTCAGGGTTAGGTCTGGTATGTGCCATCGTCTGCCTCATACTTTCGCAATTTTCGAATACTTGTTGGCCAGATCCTGGGCGTTTTCTGGGTTCGATGAGGTAGTAGTGTGGTACCGCACTGAAACAGTGAAGTAATCCTGGATGCGATCTATATATTAGAGGGTAACACCGGCTAGGTTTGGGTTAGGTCTGGTATTTGCCATCATCTGGCTCATGCTTCCGCATTTTTCGCAAACTTGTTGGCCAGATCCTGGGTGTTTTCTGGGTTGGATCAGGTAGTAGTGTGGTACCGCACTGAAACAGTGAAGTAATCCTAGATTCGATCTATATATTAGAGGGTAACACCGGTTAGGTCAGGGTTAGATCTGGTATTTGCCATCATCTGGCTCATACTTTCGCAATTTTCGAATACTTGTTGGCCAGATCCTGGGCGTTTTCTGGGTTCGATGAGGTAGTAGTGTGGTACCGCACTGAAACAGTGAAGTAATCCTAGATTCAATCTATATTTTAGAGGATAACAGCGGTGAGATCAGAGTTGGGTCTTGTATTTGCCATCTCCTGCCTCATACATTCGCTTTTTTCGCATACTTGTTGGCCAGATACTGGGCGTTTTCTGGGTCGGATCACGTAGTAATGCGGCACCACACTCAAACAGTGGGTTAAACCTGGATTCATTCTATATTTTAGAGGATAACACCGGTTAGGTCAGGGTTAGGTCTGGTATTTGCCATCGTCTGCCTCATACTTTCGCACTTTTCGCATACTTGTGGGCCAGATCCAGCGCGTTTTCTGGTTTGGATCATGTAGTAATGTGGTACCACACTGAAACAGTGAGTTAATCCTGGATTCGATCTATATATTAGAGGGTAACACCGGTTAGGTTTGGGTTTGGTCTGGTACTTGCCATCATCTGGCTCATACTTTCGCATTTTTCGCGAACTTGTTGGCCAGATCCAGGGCGTTTTCTGGTTTGGTTCACGTAGTAATGTGGTACCACACAGGCACATGAGTTAAACTTGCATTCAATCTATATTTTAGAGGATAACACCGGTTAGGTCAGGGTTAGGTCTGGTATTTGCCATCATCTGGCTCATACTTTCGCATTCTTCACCTACTTGTTGGCCAGATACTGCGCGTATTCTGGGTTGGATCACGTAGTAATGTGGCACCACACTCAAACAGTGAGTTAAACCTGGATTCAATCTATATTTTACAGGATAACACCGGTCAGGTCAGGGTTAGGTCTGGTATTTGCCATCGCCTGCCTCATGCTTTCTGATTTTTCGCATACTTGTTGGCCAGATCCTGGGCGTTATCTGGTTTGGATCATGTAGTAATGTGGTACCACACTGAAACAGTGAGTTAATCCTGGATTCGATCTATATATTAGAGGGTAACACCGGTTAGGTCAGGGTTAGGTCTGGTATTTGCCATCATCTGGCGCATACTTTCGCAATTTTGGCATACTTGTTGGCCAGATCCTGGGCGTTTTCTGGTTTGGATCACATAACAATGTGGTATCACGCTTAAACAGTGAGTTAAACCTGGATTCAATCTATATTTTACAGGATAACACCGGTTAGGTCAGGGTTAGGTCTGGTATTTGCCATCGCCTGCCTCATGCTTTCTGATTTTTCGCATACTTGTTGGCCAGATCCTGGGCGTTATCTGGTTTGGATCACGTAGTAATGTGGTTCCACACAGCAACAGTGAGTTAAACCTGGATACAATCTATATTTTAGAGGATAACACCGGTTAGGTCAGGGTTGGGTCTGGTATTTGCCATCATCTGGCTCATACTTTCGCATTTTTCGCATTCTTGTTGGCCAGATCCTGGCGTTTTCTGGGTTGGATCTGGTAGTAGTGTGGTAACCCACTAAAACAGTGAAGTAATCCTGGATGCGATCTATATGTTAGAGGGTAACACCGGTTAGGTTTGGGTTAGGTCTGGTATTTGCCATCATCTGGCTCATGCTTCCGCATTTTTCGCAAACTTGTTGGCCAGATCCTGGGCGTTTTCTGGGTTGGATCAGGTAGTAGTGTGGTACCGCACTGAAACAGTGAAGTAGTCCTAGATTCGATCTATATATTAGAGGGTAACACCGGTTAGGTTTGGGTTAGGTCTGGTATTTACCATCATCTGGCTCATGCTTTCGCATTTTTCGCATACTTTTTGGCCAGATCCTGGGCGTTTTCAGGTTTGGATCACGTCGTAATGTGGTACCACACTGAAACAGTGAGTTAATCCTGGATTCGATCTATATATTAGAGGGTAACACCGGTTAGGTCAGGGTTAGATCTGGTATTTGCCATCGCCTGCCTCATGCTTTCTGATTTTTCGCATACTTGTTGGCCAGATCCTGGGCGTTATCTGGTTTGTATCACGTAGTAATGTGGTACCACACTGAAACAGTGAGTTAATCCTGGATTCGATCTATATATTAGAGGGTAACACCGGTTAGGTTTGTGTTAGGTCTGGTATTTGCCATCATCTGGCTCATGCTTCCGCATTTTTCGCAAACTTGTTGGCCAGATCCTGGGCGTTTTCTGGGTTGGATCAGGTAGTAGTGTTGTACCGCACTGAAACAGTGAAGTAATCCTAGATTCGATCTATATATTAGAGGGTAACACCGGTTAGGCTTGGGTTAGGTCTGGTATTTGCCATCATCTGGGTCATACTTTCGCATTTTTCACCTACTTGTTGGCCAGATACAGGGCGTTTTCTGGGTTGGATCACGTAGTAATGTGGTACCTCACTGAAACTGTGAGTCAATCCGGTATTCGAACTATATATTAGAAGGTAACACCGGTTAGGTCAGGGTTAGGTCTGGTATTTGCCATCATCTGCCTCATGCTTTGGCATTTTTCTCCTACTTGTTGGCCAGATCCTGGGCGTTTTCTGGGTCGGATCACGTAGTAATGTGGCACCACACTCAAACAGTGAGTTAAACCTGGATTCAATCTATATTTTAGAGGATAACACCGGTTAGGTCAGGGTTAGGTCTGGTATTTGCCATCGTCTGCCTCATACTTTCGCACATTTCGCATACTTGTTGGCCAGATCCAGCGCGTTTTCTGGTTCGGATCACGTAGTAATGTGGTACCACACTGAAACAGTGAGTTAATCCTGGATTCGATCTATATATTAGAGGGTAACACCGGTTAGGTTTGGGTTAGGTATGGTATTTGCCATCATCTGCCTCATGCTTTGGCATTTTTCTCCTACTTGTTGGCCAGATCCTGGGCGTTTTCTGGGTCGGATCACGTAGTAATGTGGCACCACACTCAAACAGTGAGTTAAACCTGGATTCAATCTATATTTTAGAGGATAACACCGGTTAGGTCAGGGTTAGGTCTGGTATTTGCCATCGTCTGCCTCATACTTTCGCACATTTCGCATACTTGTTGGCCAGATCCAGCGCGTTTTCTGGTTCGGATCACGTAGTAATGTGGTACCACACTGAAACAGTGAGTTAATCCTGGATTCGATCTATATATTAGAGGGTAACACCGGTTAGGTTTGGGTTAGGTATGGTATTTGCTATCATCTGCCTCATGCTTTCGCATTTTTCTCCTACTTGTTGGCCAGATCCTGGGCGTTTTCTGGGTCGGATCACGTAGTAATGCGGCACCACACTCAAACAGTGAGTTAAACCTGGATTCGATCTATATATTAGTGGGTAACACCGGTTAGGTTTTGGTTAGGTCTGGTATTTGCCATCATCCGGCTCATACTTTGGCATATTTCGCATACTTGTTGGCCAGATCCAGGGCGTTTTCTGGTTTGGATCAGGTAGTAATGTGGTACCTCACTGAAACTGTGAGTTAATCCTGTATTCGAACTATATATTAGAGGGTAACACCGGTTAGGTCAGGGTTAGGTCTGGTATTTGCCATCGCCTGCCTCATACTTTTGCATTTTTCGCATACTTGTTGGCCAGATCCAGGGCGTTTTCTGGTTTGGATCACGTAGTAATGTGGTACCACACTGAAACAGTGAGTTAATTCTGGATTCGATCTATATATTAGTGGGTAACACCGGTTAGGCTTGGGTTAGGTCTGGTATTTGCCATCATCTGGCTCATATTTTCACATTTTTCACCTACTTGTTGGCCAGATACTGGGCGTTTTCTGGGTTGGATCACGTGGTAATGTGGTACCGCACTGAAACAGTGAAGTAATCCTGGATTCAATCTATATATTAGAGGGTAACACAGGTTAGGTTTGGGTTAGGTCTGGTATTTGCCATCGTCTGCCTCATACTTTCGCACTTTTCGCATACTTGTTGGCCAGATCCAGCGCGTTTTCTGGTTTGGATCACGTAGTAATGTGGTACCACACTGAAACAGTGAGTTAATCCTAGATTCAATCTATATTTTAGAGGATAACAGCGGTGAGATCAGGGTTGGGTCTTGTATTTGCCATCTCCTGCCTCATACATTCGCTTTTTTCGCATACTTGTTGGCCAGATCCTGGGCGTTTGCTGGGTTGGATCTGGTAGTAGTGTGGTAACTCACTAAAACAGTGAAGTAATCCTGGATGCGATCTATATATTAGAGGGTAACACCGGTTAGGTTTGGATTAGGTCTGGTATTTGCCATCATCTGGCTCATGCTTCCGCATTCTAGCAAACTTGTTGGCCAGATCCTGGGCGTTTTCTGGGTTGGATCAGGTAGTAGTGTGGTACCGCACTAAAACAGTGAAGTAATCCTAGATTCGATCTATATATTAGAGGGTAACACCGGTTAGGTTTAGGTTAGGTCTGGTATTTGCCATCATCTGGCTCATGCTTTCGCATTTTTCGCATACTTGTTGGCCAGATCCTGGGCGTTTTCAGGTTTGGATCACGTGGTAATGTGGTACCACACTGAAACAGTGAGTTAATGCTGGATTCGATCAATATATTAGAGGGTAACACCGGTTAGGTTTGGGTTAGGTCTGGTATTTGCCATCATCTGGCTCATACTTTCGCATTTTTCGCATACTTGTTGGCCAGATCCAGGGCGTATTCTGGTTTGGATCATATAACAATGTGGTATCACACTTAAACAGTGAGTTAAACCTGGATTCAATCTATATTTTAGAGGATAACACCGGTTAGGTTTGGGTTAGGTCTGGTATTTGCCATCATCTGGCTCATACTTTCGCATTTTTCGCGAACTTGTTGGCCAGATCCAGGCCGTTTTCTGGTTTGGTCCACGTAGTAATGTGGTACCACACAGCCACATGAGTTAAACCTGGATTCAATCTATATTTTAGAGGATAACACTGGTTAGGTCAGGGTTTGGTCTGGTATTTGCCATCATCTGGCTTATACTTTCGCATTCTTCACCTACTTGTTGGCCAGATACTGGGCGTATTCTGGGTTGGATCACGTAGTAATGCGGCACCACACTCAAGCAGTGAGTTAAACCTGGATTCAATCTATATTTTACAGGATAACACCGGTTAGGTCAGGGTAAGGTCTGGTATTTGCCATCGCCTGCCTCATGCTTTCTGATTTTTCGCATACTTGTTGGCCAGATCCAGGGCGTATTCTGGTTTGGATCATATAACAATGTGGTATCACACTTAAACAGTGAGTTAAACCTGGATTCAATCTATATTTTAGAGGATAACACCGGTTAGGTTTGGGTTAGGTCTGGTATTTGCCATCATCTGGCTCATACTTTCGCATTTTTCGCGAACTTGTTGGCCAGATCCAGGCCGTTTTCTGGTTTGGTCCACGTAGTAATGTGGTACCACACAGCCACATGAGTTAAACCTGGATTCAATCTATATTTTAGAGGATAACACTGGTTAGGTCAGGGTTTGGTCTGGTATTTGCCATCATCTGGCTTATACTTTCGCATTCTTCACCTACTTGTTGGCCAGATACTGGGCGTATTCTGGGTTGGATCACGTAGTAATGCGGCACCACACTCAAGCAGTGAGTTAAACCTGGATTCAATCTATATTTTACAGGATAACACCGGTTAGGTCAGGGTAAGGTCTGGTATTTGCCATCGCCTGCCTCATGCTTTCTGATTTTTCGCATACTTGTTGGCCAGATCCTGGGCGTTTTCAGGTTTGGATCACGTAGTAATGTGGTACCACACTGAAACGGTGAGTTAATCCTGGATTCGATCTATATATTAGAGGGTAACACCGGTTAGGTCAGGGTTAGGTCTGGTATTTGCCATCATCTGGCTCATATTTTCGCATTTTTCACCTACTTGTTGGCCAGATACTGGGCGGTGTCTGGGTTGGATCACGTGGTAATGTGGTACCGCACTGAAACAGTGAAGTTATCCTGGATTTGATCTATATATTAGAGGGTAACACAGGTTAGGTTTGGGTTAGGTCTGGTATTTGCCATCATCTGGCTCATACTTTCGCATTTTTCGCATACTTGTTGGACAGATCCAGGGCGTATTCTGGTTTGGATCACGTAGTAATGTGGTACCATACAGCCACATGAGTTAAACCTGGATTCAATCTATATTTAAGAGGATATCACCGGTTAGGTCAGGGTTATGTCTGGTATTTGCCATCGTCTGCCTCATACATTCGCACTTTTCGCATACTTGTTGGCCAGATCCAGCGCGTTTTCTGGTTTGGATCACGTAGTAATGTGGTACCACACTGAAACAGTGAGTTAATCCTAGATTCAATCTATATTTTAGAGGATAACAGCGGTGAGATCAGGGTTGGGTCTTGTATTTGCCATCTCCTGCCTCATACATTCGCTTTTTTCGCATACTTGTTGGCCAGATACTGGGCGTTTTCAGGGTCGGATCACGTAGTAATGTGGCACCACACTGAAACAGTGAGTTAATCCTGGATTCGATCTATATATTAGAGGGTAACACCGGTTAGCTCATGGTTAGGTCTGGTATTTGCCATCATCTGGCTCATACTTTCGCATTCTTCACCTACTTGTTGGCCAGATACTGGGCGTATTCTGGGTTGGATCACGTAGTAATGCGGCACCACACTCAAGCAGTGAGTTAAACCAGGATTCAATCTATATTTTACAGGATAACACCGGTTAGGTCAGGGTAAGGTCTGGTATTTGCCATCGCCTGCCTCATGCTTTCTGATTTTTCGCATACTTGTTGGCCAGATCCTGGGCGTTTTCAGGTTTGGATCACGTAGTAATGTGGTACCACACTGAAACGCTGAGTTAATCCTGGATTCGATCTATATATTAGAGGGTAACACCGGTTAGGTCAGGGTTAGGTCTGGTATTTGCCATCATCTGGCTCATATTTTCGCATTTTTCACCTACTTGTTGGCCAGATACTGGGCGGTGTCTGGGTTGGATCACGTGGTAATGTGGTACCGCACTGAAACAGTGAAGTTATCCTGGATTTGATCTATATATTAGAGGATAACACAGGTTAGGTTTGGGTTAGGTCTGGTATTTGCCATCATCTGGCTCATACTTTCGCATTTTTCGCATACTTGTTGGCCAGATCCAGGGCGTATTCTGGTTTGGATCACGTAGTAATGTGGTACCACACAGCCACATGAGTTAAACCTGGATTCAATCTATATTTAAGAGGATAACACCGGTTAGGTCAGGGTTAGGTCTGGTATTTGCCATCGTCTGCCTCATACTTTCGCACTTTTCGCATACTTGTTGGCCAGATCCAGCGCGTTTTCTGGTTTGGATCACGTAGTAATGTGGTACCACACTGAAACAGTGAGTTAATCCTAGATTCAATCTATATTTTAGAGGATAACAGCGGTGAGATCAGGGTTGGGTCTTGTATTTGCCATCTCCTGCCTCATACATTCGCTTTTTTCGCATACTTGTTGGCCAGATCCTGGGCGTTTGCTGGGTTGGATCTGGTAGTAGTGTGGTAACTCACTAAAACAGTGAAGTAATCCTGGATGCGATCTATATATTAGAGGGTAACACCGGTTAGGTTTGGATTAGGTCTGGTATTTGCCATCATCTGGCTCATGCTTCCGCATTTTAGCAAACTTGTTGGCCAGATCCTGGGCGTTTTCTGGGTTGGATCAGGTAGTAGTGTGGTACCGCACTAAAACAGTGAAGTAATCCTAGATTCGATCTATATATTAGAGGGTAACACCGGTTAGGTTTAGGTTAGGTCTGGTATTTGCCATCATCTGGCTCATGCTTTCGCATTTTTCGCATACTTGTTGGCCAGATCCTGGGCGTTTTCAGGTTTGGATCACGTGGTAATGTGGTACCACACTGAAACAGTGAGTTAATCCTGGATTCGATCAATATATTAGAGGGTAACACCGGTTAGGTTTGGGTTAGGTCTGGTATTTGCCATCATCTGGCTCATACTTTCGCATTTTTCGCATACTTGTTGGCCAGATCCAGGGCGTATTCTGGTTTGGATCATATAACAATGTGGTATCACACTTAAACAGTGAGTTAAACCTGGATTCAATCTATATTTTAGAGGATAACACCGGTTAGGTTTGGGTTAGGTCTGGTATTTGCCATCATCTGGCTCATACTTTCGCATTTTTCGCGAACTTGTTGGCCAGATCCAGGCCGTTTTCTGGTTTGGTCCACGTAGTAATGTGGTACCACACAGCCACATGAGTTAAACCTGGATTCAATCTATATTTTAGAGGATAACACTGGTTAGGTCAGGGTTTGGTCTGGTATTTGCCATCATCTGGCTTATACTTTCGCATTCTTCACCTACTTGTTGGCCAGATACTGGGCGTATTCTGGGTTGGATCACGTAGTAATGCGGCACCACACTCAAGCAGTGAGTTAAACCTGGATTCAATCTATATTTTACAGGATAACACCGGTTAGGTCAGGGTAAGGTCTGGTATTTGCCATCGCCTGCCTCATGCTTTCTGATTTTTCGCATACTTGTTGGCCAGATCCTGGGCGTTTTCAGGTTTGGATCACGTAGTAATGTGGTACCACACTGAAACGGTGAGTTAATCCCGGATTCGATCTATATATTAGAGGGTAACACCGGTTAGGTCAGGGTTAGGTCTGGTATTTGCCATCATCTGGCTCATATTTTCGCATTTTTCACCTACTTGTTGGCCAGATACTGGGCGGTGTCTGGGTTGGATCAGGTAGTAGTGTGGTACCGCACTGAAACAGTGAAGTAATCCTAGATTCGATCTATATATTAGAGGGTAACACCGGTTAGGTTTAGGTTAGGTCTGGTATTTGCCATCATCTGGCTCATGCTTTCGCATTCTTCGCATACTTGTTGGCCAGATCCTGGGCGTTTTCAGGTTTGGATCACGTGGTAATGTGGTACCACACTGAAACAGTGAGTTAATCCTGGATTCGATCAATATATTAGAGGGTAACACCGGTTTGGTTTGGGTTAGGTCTGGTATTTGCCATCATCTGGCTCATACTTTCGCATTTTTCGCATACTTGTTGGCCATATCCAGGGCGTACTCTGGTTTGGATCATATAACAATGTGGTATCACACTTAAACAGTGAGTTAAACCTGGATTCAATCTATATTTTAGAGGATAACACCGGTTAGGTTTGGGTTAGGTCTGGTATTTGCCATCATCCGACTCATGCTTTCGCATATTTCGCATACTTATTGGCCAGATCCTGGGCGTTTTCTGGTTTGGATCACGTAGTAATGTGGTTCCACACAGCAACAGTGAGTTAAACCTGGATACAATCTATATTTTAGAGGATAACACCTGTTAGGTCAGGGTTAGGTCTGGTATTTGCCATCATCTGGCTCATACTTTCGCATTTTTCGCATACTTGATGGCCAGATCCTGGGCCTTTGCTGGGTTGGATCTGGTAGTAGTGTGGTAACTCACTAGTACAGTGAAGTAATCCTGGATGCGATCTATATATTAGAGGGTAACACCGGTTAGGTTTGGATTAGGTCTGGTATTTGCCATCATCTGGCTCATGCTTCCGCATTTTAGCAAACTTGTTGGCCAGATCCTCGGCGTTTTCTGGGTTGGATCAGGTAGTAGTGTGGTACCGCACTGAAACAGTGAAGTAATCCTAGATTCGATCTATATATTAGAGGGTAACACCGGTTAGGTTTGGGTTAGGTCTGGTATTTGCCATCATCTGGCTCATACTTTCGCATTTTTCGCATACTTGTTGGCCAGATCCAGGGCGTATTCTGGTTTGGATCACGTAGTAATGTGGTACCACACAGCCACATGAGTTAAACCTGGATTCAATCTATATTTTAGAGGATAACACCGGTTAGGTTTGTGTTAGGTCTGGTATTTGCCATCATCTGGCTCATACCTTTGCATTTTTCGCATACTTGTTGGCCAGATCCAGGGAGTATTCTGGTTTGGATCACGTAG
Source organism: Colletes latitarsis (assembly GCF_051014445.1). Classification (NCBI taxonomy): domain Eukaryota; kingdom Metazoa; phylum Arthropoda; class Insecta; order Hymenoptera; family Colletidae; genus Colletes; species Colletes latitarsis. The sequence continues at coordinate 10,293,461 of NW_027488371.1, forward strand.
TAATGTGGTACCAGACAGCCACATGAGTTAAACCTGGATTCAATCTATATTTTAGAGGATAACACCGGTTAGGTTTGGGTTAGGTCTGGTATTTGCCATCATCTGGCTCATACTTTCGCATTTTTCGCATACTTGTTGGCCAGATCCTGGGCGTTTTCTGGTTTGCATCACATAGCATTGTGGTGTCACACTTAAACAGTGAGTTAAACCTGGATTCAATCTATATTTTAGATGATAACAGCGGTGAGGTCAGGGTTAGGTCTGGTATTTGCAATCATCTGTCTCATACCTTCGAATTTTTCGCCTACTTGTTGGCCAGATACAGGGCGTTTTCTGGTTTGGATCACGTAGTAATGTGGCACCACACTCAAACAGTGAGTTAAACCTGGATTCAATCTATATTTTAGAGGACAACACCGGGTTAGGTCAGGGTTAGGTCTGGTATTTGCCATCGTCTGCCACATACTTTCGCACTTTTCGCATACTTGTTGGCCAGATCCAGCGCGTTTTCTGGTTTGGATCACGTAGTAATGTGGTACCACACTGAGACAGTGAGTTTATGCTGGATTCGATCTATATATTAGAGGGTAACACCGGTTAGGTCAGGGTTAGGTCTGGTATTTGCCATCATCTGCCTCATGCTTTCGCATTTTTCTCCTACTAGTTGGCCAGATCCTGGGCGTTTTCTGGGTCGGATCACGTCGTAATGCGGCACCACACTCAAACAGTGAGTTAAACCTGGATTCAATCTATATTTTCGAGGATAACACCGGTTAGGTCTGGGTTGGGTCTTGTATTTGCCATCTCCTGCCTCATACATTCGCTTTTTTCGCATACTTGTTGGCCAGATCCTGGGCGTTTGCAGGGTTGGATCTGGTAGTAGTGTGGTAACTCACTAAAACAGTGAAATAATCCTGGATGCGATCTATATATTAGAGGGTAACACCGGTTAGGTTTGTGTTAGGTCTGGTATTTGCCATCATCTGGCGCATACTTTCGCAATTTTCGCATACTTGTTGGCCAGATCCAGCGCGTTTTCTGGTTTGGATCACGTAGTAATGTGGTACCACACTGAAACAGTGAGTTTATGCTGGATTCGATCTATATATTAGAGGGTAACACCGGTTAGGTCAGGGTTAGGTCTGGTATTTGCCATCATCTGTCTCATACTTTCGCATTTTTCACCTACTTGTTGGCCAGATACTGGGCGTTTTCTGGGTTGTATCACGTGGTAATGTGGTACCGCACTGAAACAGTGAAGTAATCCTGGATTCGATCTATATGTTAGAGGGTAACACAGATTAGGTTTGGTTTAGGTCTGGTATTTGCCATCATCTGGCGCATACTTTCGCAATTTTCGCATACTTGTTGGCCAGATACTGGGCGTTTTCTGGTTTGGATCTGGTAGTAGTGTGGAAACTCACTAAAACAGTGAAGTAATCCTGGATGCGATCTATATATTAGAGGGTAACACCGGTTAGGTTTGTGTTAGGTCTGGTATTTGCCATCATCTGGCTCATGCTTCCGAATTTTTCGCAAACTTGTTGGCCAGATCCTGGGCGTTTTCTGGGTTGGATCAGGTAGTAGTGTGGTACCGCACTGAAACAGTGAACTAATCCTAGATTCGATCTATATATTAGCGGGTAACACAGGTTAGGTCAGGGTTAGGTCTGGTATTTGCCATCATCTGGCTCATACTTTCGCATTTTTCGCATACTTGTTGGCCAGATCCTGGGCGTTATCTGGTTTGGATCAGGTAGTAGTGTGGTACCTCACTGAATCAGTGAGTTAAACCTGGATACAATCTAAATTTTAGAGGACAACACCGGTTAGTTCAGGGTTAGGTCTGGTATTTGCCATCGTCTGCCTCATACTTTCGCACTTTTCGCATACTTGTTGGCCAGATCCAGCGCGTTTTCTGGTTTGGATCACGTAGTAAGGTGGTACCACACTGAAACAGTGAGTTAATCCTAGATTCAATCTATATTTTAGAGGATAACAGCGGTGAGATCAGGGTTGGGTCTTGTATTTGCCATCTCCTGCCTCATACATTCGCTTTTTTCGCATACTTGTTGGCCAGATCCTGGGCGTTTTCTGGGTTGGATCAGGTAGTAGTGTGGTACCGCACTGAAACAGTGAACTAATCCTAGATTCGATCTATATATTAGAGGGTAACACCGGTTAGGTTTGGGTTAGGTCTGGTATTTGCCATCATCTGGCTCATGCTTTCGCATTTTTCGCATACTTGTTGGCCAGATCCTGGGCGTTTTCAGGTTTGGATCACGTGGTAATGTGGTACCACACTGAAACAGTGAGTTAATCCTGGATTCGATCTATATATTAGAGGGTAACACCGGTTAGGTCAGGGTTAGGTCTGGTATTTGCCATCATCTGGCTCATACTTTCGCATTTTTCACCTACTTGTTGACCTGATCCTGGGCGTTTCCAGGTTTGGATCACGTAGTAATATGGTACCGCACTGAAACAGTGAAGTAATCCTGGATTCGATCTATATATTAGCGGGTAACACAGGTTAGGTTTGGGTTAGGTCTGGTATTTGCCATCATCTGGTTCATACTTTCGCATTTTTCGCATACTTGTTGGCCAGATCCTGGGCGTTTTCAGGTTTGGATCACGTGGTAATGTGGTACCACACTGAAACAGTGAGTTAATCCTGGATTCGATCTATATATTAGAGGGTAACACCGGTTAGGTCGGGGTTAGGTCTGGTATTTGCCATCGTCTGCCTCATACTTTCGCACTTTTCGCATACTTGTTGGCCAGATCCAGCGCGTTTTCTGGTTTGGATCACGTAGTAACGTGGTACCACACTGAAACAGTGAGTTTATGCTGGATTCGATCTATATATTAGAGGGTAACACCGGTTAGGTCAGGGTTAGGTCTGGTATTTGCCATCATCTGGCTCATACTTTCGCATTTTTCACCTACTTGTTGGCCAGATACTGGGCGTTTTCTGGGTTGGATCACGTGGTAATGTGGTACCGCACTGGAACAGTGAAGTAATCCTGGATTCAATCTATATATTAGAGGGTAACACAGGTTAGGTTTGGGTTAGGTCTGGTATTTGCCATCATCTGGCACATACTTTCGCATTTTTCGCATACTTGTTGGCCAGATCCAGGGAGTATTCTGGTTTGGATCACGTAGTAATGTGGTACCAGACAGCCACATGAGTTAAACCTGGATTCAATCTATATTTTAGAGGATAACACCGGTTAGGTTTGGGTTAGGTCTGGTATTTGCCATCATCTGGCTCATACTTTCGCATTTTTCGCATACTTGTTGGCCAGATCCTGGGCGTTTTCTGGTTTGCATCACATAGCATTGTGGTGTCACACTTAAACAGTGAGTTAAACCTGGATTCAATCTATATTTTAGAGGATAACAGCGGTGAGGTCAGGGTTAGGTCTGGTATTTGCAATCAGCTGTCTCATACCTTCGAATTTTTCGCCTACTTGTTGGCCAGATACAGGGCGTTTTCTGGTTTGGATCACGTAGTAATGTGGCACCACACTCAAACAGTGAGTTAAACCTGGATTCAATCTATATTTTAGAGGACAACACCGGGTTAGGTCAGGGTTAGGTCTGGTATTTGCCATCGTCTGCCACATACTTTCGCACTTTTCGCATACTTGTTGGCCAGATCCAGCGCGTTTTCTGGTTTGGATCACGTAGTAATGTGGTACCACACTGAGACAGTGAGTTAATCCTGGATTCGATCTATATATTAGAGGGTAACAACGGTTAGGTTTGGGTTAGGTCTGGTATTTGCCATCATCTGCCTCATGCTTTCGCATTTTTCTCCTACTAGTTGGCCAGATCCTGGGCGTTTTCTGGGTCGGATCACGTCGTAATGCGGCACCACACTCAAACAGTGAGTTAAACCTGGATTCAATCTATATTTTCGAGGATAACACCGGTTAGGTTTGGGTTAGGTCTGGTATTTGCCATCATCTGCCTCATGCTTTCGCATTTTTCTCCTACTAGTTGGCCAGATCCTGGGCGTTTTCTGGGTCGGATCACGTAGCAATGTGGCACCACACTCAAACAGTGAGTTAAACCTGGATACAATCTATATTTTAGAGGACAACACCGGGTTAGGTCAGGGTTAGGTCTGGTATTTGCCATCGTCTGCCACATACTTTCGCACTTTTCGCATACTTGTTGGCCAGATCCAGCGCGTTTTCTGGTTTGGATCACGTAGTAATGTGGTACCACACTGAAACAGTGAGTTTATGCTGGATTCGATCTATATATTAGAGGGTAACACCGGTTAGGTCAGGGTTAGGTCTGGTATTTGCCATCATCTGTCTCATACTTTCGCATTTTTCACCTACTTGTTGGCCAGATACTGGGCGTTTTCTGGGTTGTATCACGTGGTAATGTGGTACCGCACTGAAACAGTGAAGTAATCCTGGATTCGATCTATATGTTAGAGGGTAACACAGATTAGGTTTGGTTTAGGTCTGGTATTTGACATCATCTGGCTCATACTTTCGCATTTTTCGCATACTTGTTGGCCAGATCCTGGGCGTTTTCAGGTTTGGATCACGTAGTAATGTGGTACCACACTGAAACAGTGAGTTAATCCTGGATTCGATCTATATATTAGAGGGTAACACCGGTTAGGTCACGGTTAGGTCTGGTATTTGCCATCATCTGGCTCATATTTTCGCATTTTTCACCTACTTGTTGGCCAGATGCTGGGCGTTTTCTGGGTTGGATCACGTGGTAATTTGGTACCGCACTGAAACAGTGAAGTAATCCTGGATTCAATCTATATATTAGAGGGTATCACAGGTTAGGTTTGGGTTAGGTCTGGTATTTGCCATCATCTGGCTCATACTTTCGCATTTTTCGCATACTTGTTGGCCAGATCCAGGCCGTATTCTGGTTTGGATCACGTAGTAATGTGGTACCACACAGCCACATGAGTTAAACCTGGATTCAATCTATATTTAAGAGGATAACACCGGTTAGGTCAGGGTTAGGTCTGGTATTTGCCATCGTCTGCCTCATACTTTCGCACTTTTCGCATACTTGTTGGCCAGATCCAGCGCGTTTTCTGGTTTGGATCACGTAGTAATGTGGTACCACACTGAAACAGTGAGTTAATCCTAGATTCAATCTATATTTTAGAGGATAACAGCGGTGAGATCAGGGTTGGGTCTTGTATTTGCCATCTCCTGCCTCATACATTCGCTTTTTTCGCATACTTGTTGGCCAGATCCTGGGCGTTTGCTGGGTTGGATCTGGTAGTAGTGTGGAAACTCACTAAAACAGTGAAGTAATCCTGGATGCGATCTATATATTAGAGGGTAACACCGGTTAGGTTTGTGTTAGGTCTGGTATTTGCCATCATCTGGCTCATGCTTCCGAATTTTTCGCAAACTTGTTGGCCAGATCCTGGGCGTTTTCTGGGTTGGATCAGGTAGTAGTGTGGTACCGCACTGAAACAGTGAACTAATCCTAGATTCGATCTATATATTAGAGGGTAACACCGGTTAGATCAGGGTTAGGTCTGGTATTTGCCATCATCCGGCTCATACTTTCGCATTTTTCACCTACTTGTTGACCAGATCCTGGGCGTTTCCAGGTTTGGATCACGTAGTAATATGGTACCGCACTGAAACAGTGAAGTAATCCTGGATTCGATCTATATATTAGCGGGTAACACAGGTTAGGTCAGGGTTAGGTCTGGTATTTGCCATCATCTGGCTCATACTTTCGCATTTTTCACATACTTGTTGGCCAGATCCTGGGCGTTTTCTGGTTTGGATCAGGTAGTAGTGTGGTACCTCACTGAATCAGTGAGTTAAACCTGGATACAATCTAAATTTTAGAGGACAACACCGGTTAGTTCAGGGTTAGGTCTGGTATTTGCCATCGTCTGCCTCACACTTTCGCACTTTTCGCATACTTGTTGGCCAGATCCAGCGCGTTTTCTGGTTTGGATCACGTAGTAACGTGGTACCACACTGAAACAGTGAGTTTATGCTGGATTCGATCTATATATTAGAGGGTAACACCGGTTAGGTCAGGGTTAGGTCTGGTATTTGCCATCATCTGGCTCATACTTTCGCATTTTTCACCTACTTGTTGGCCAGATACTGGGCGTTTCCTGGGTTGGATCACGTGGTAATGTGGTACCGCACTGGAACAGTGAAGTAATCCTGGATTCAATCTATATATTAGAGGGTAACACAGGTTAGGTCAGGGTTAGGTCTGGTATTTGCCATCATCTGCCTTATACTTTCGCATTTTTCGCATACTTGTTGGCCAGATCCAGGCCGTATTCTGGTTTGGATCACGTAGTAATGTGGTACCACACAGCCACATGAGTTAAACCTGGATTCAATCTATATTTAAGAGGATAACACCGGTTAGGTCAGGGTTATGTCTGCTATTTGCCATCGTCTGCCTCATACTTTCGCACTTTTCGCATACTTGTTGGCCAGATCCAGCGCGTTTTCTGGTTTGGATCACGTAGTAATGTGGTACCACACTGAAACAGTGAGTTAATCCTAGATTCAATCTATATTTTAGAGGATAACAGCGGTGAGATCAGGGTTGGGTCTTGTATTTGCCATCTCCTGCCTCATACATTCGCTTTTTTCGCATACTTGTTGGCCAGATACTGGGCGTTTTCTGGGTCGGATCACGTAGTAATGTGGCACCACACTCAAACAGTGAGTTAAACCTGGATTCAATCTATATTTTAGAGGATAACACCGGTTAGGTCAGGGTTAGGTCTGGTATTTGCCATCGTCTGCCTCATACTTTCGCACTTTTCGCATACTTGTTGGCCAGATCCAGCGCGTTTTCTGGTTTGGATCACGTAGTAATGTGGTACGACACTGAAACAGTGAGTTAATCCTGGATTCGATCTATATATTAGAGGGTAACAACGGTTAGGTTTGGGTTAGGTCTGGTATTTGCCATCATCTGCCTCATGCTTTCGCATTTTTCTCCTACTTGTTGGCCAGATCCAGGGCGTTTTCTGGTTTGGTCCACGTAGTAATGTGGTACCACACTCAAGCAGTGAGTTAAACCTGGATTCAATCTATATTTTACAGGATAACACCGGTTAGGTCAGGGTTAGGTCTGGTATTTGCCATCGCCTGCCTCATGCTTTCTGATTTTTCGCATACTTGTTGGCCAGATCCTGGGCGTTTTCAGGTTTGGATCACGTAGTAATGTGGTACCACACTGAAACAGTGAGTTAATCCTGGATTCGATCTATATATTAGAGGGTAACACCGGTTAGGTCAGGGTTAGGTCTGGTATTTGCCATCATCTGGCTCATATTTTCGCATTTTTCACCTACTTGTTGGCCAGATACTGGGCGTTTTCTGGGTTCGATCACGTGGTAATGTGGTACCGCACTGAAACAGAGAAGTAATCCTGGATTCGATCTATATATTAGAGGGTAACGCAGGTTAGGTTTGGGTTAGGTCTGGTATTTGCCATCATCTGGCTCATACTTTCGCATTTTTCGCATACTTGTTGGCCAGATCCAGGGCGTATTCTGGTTTGGATCACGTAGTAATGTGGTACCACACAGCCACATGAGTTAAACCTGGATTCAATCTATATTTAAGAGGATAACACCGGTTAGGTCAGGGGTAGGTCTGGTATTTGCCATCGTCTGCCTCATACTTTCGCACTTTTCGCATACTTGTTGGCCAGATCCTGGGCGTTTGCTGGGTTGGATCTGGTAGTAGTGTGGAAACTCACTAAAACAGTGAAGTAATCCTGGATGCGATCTATATATTAGAGGGTAACACCGGTTAGGTTTGGGTTAGGTCTGGTATTTGCCATCATCTGGCTCATGCTTTCGCATTATTCGCATACCTGTTGGCCAGATCCTGGGCGTTTTCAGGTTTGGATCACGTGCTAATGTGGTACCACACTGAAACAGTGAGTTAATCCTGGATGCGATCTATATATTAGAGGGTAACACCGGTTAGGTTTGGGTTAGGTCTGGTATTTGCCATCATCTGGCTCATGCTTTCGCATTTTTCGCATACCTGTTGGCCAGATCCTGGGCGTTTTCAGGTTTGGATCACGTGGTAATGTGGTACCACACTGAAACAGTGAGTTAATCCTGGATTCGATCTATATATTAGAGGGTAAACACCGGTTAGGTCAGGGTTAGGTCTGGTATTTGCCATCGTCTGGCTCATACTTTCGCATTTTTCGCATACTTGTTGGCCAGATCCTGGGCGTTTTCAGGTTTGGATCACGTGGTAATGTGGTACCACAATGAAACAGTGAGTTAATCCTGGATTCGATCTATATATTAGAGGGTAACACCGGTTAGGTCAGGGTTAGGTCTGGTATTTGCCATCATCTGGCTCATACTTTCGCATTTTTCGCATACTTGTTGGCCAGATCCTGGGCGTTTTCAGGTTTGGATCACGTGGTAATGTGGTACCACACTGAAACAGTTAGTTAATCCTGGATTCGATCTATATATTAGAGGGTAACACCGGTTAGGTCAGGGTTAGGTCTGGTATTTGCCATCATCTGGCTCATACTTTCGCATTTTTCACCTACTCGTTGACTAGATCCTGGGCGTTTCCAGGTTTGGATCACGTAGTAATGTGGTACCGCACTGAAACAGTGAAGTAATCCTGGATTCGATCTATATATTAGCGGGTAACACAGGTTAGGTTTGGGTTAGGTCTGGTATTTGCCATCATCTGGCTCATACTTTCGCATTTTTCGCAAACTTGTTGGCGAGATCCAGGGCGTATTCTGGTTTGGATCACGTAGTAATGTGGTACCACACAGCCACATGAGTTAAACCTGGATTCAATCTATATTTTAGAGGATAACACCGGTTAGGTTTGGGTTAGGTCTGGTATTTGCCATCATCTGGCTCATACTTTCGCATTTTTCGCATACTTGTTGGCCAGATCCAGGGAGTATTCTGGTTTGGATCACGTAGTAATGTGGTACCAGACAGCCACATAAGTTAAACCTGGATTCAATCTATATTTTAGAGGATAACACCGGTTAGGTTTGGGTTAGGTCTGGTATTTGCCATCATCTGGCTCATACTTTCGCATTTTTCGCATACTTGTTGGCCAGATCCTGGGCGTTTTCTGGTTTGCATCACATAGCAATGTGGTGTCACACTTAAACAGTGAGTTAAACCTGGATTCAATCTATATTTTAGAGGATAACAGCGGTGAGGTCAGGGTTAGGTCTGGTATTTGCAATCATCTGTCTCATACTTTCGAATTTTTCGCCTACTTGTTGGCCAGATACAGGGCGTTTTCTGGTTTGGATCACGTAGTAATGTGGCCCCACACTCAAACAATGAGATAAACCTGGATTCAACCTATATTTTAGAGGATAACACCGGTTAGGTCAGGGTTAGGTCTGGTATTTGCCATCATCTGCCTCATGCTTTCGCATTTTTCTCCTACTTGTTGGCCAGATCGTGTGCGTTTTCTGGGTCGGATCACGTAGTAATGTGGCACCACACTCAAACAGTGAGTTAGACCTGGATCACGTCGTAATGCGGCACCACACTGAAACAGTGAGTTAATCCTAGATTCAATCTATATTTTAGAGGATAACAGCGTTGAGATCAGGGTTGGGTCCTGTATTTGCCATCTCCTGCCTCATACTTTCGCATTTTTCTCCTACTAGTTGGCCAGATCCTGGGCGTTTTCTGGGTCGGATCACGTCGTAATGCGGCACCACACTCAAACAGTGAGTTAAACCTGGATTCAATCTATATTTTCGAGGATAACACCGGTTAGGTCTGGGTTGGGTCTGGTATTTGCCATCATCTGCCTCATGCTTTCGCATTTTTCTCCTACTAGTTGGCCAGATCCTGGGCGTTTTCTGGGTCGGATCACGTCGTAATGCGGCACCACACTCAAACAGTGAGTTAAACCTGGATTCAATCTATATTTTCGAGGATAACACCGGTTAGGTCAGGGTTAGGTCTGGTATTTGCCATCATCTGCCTCATGCTTTCGCATTTTTCTCCTACTTGTTGGCCAGATCGTGGGCGTTTTCTGGGTCGGATCACGTAGTAATGTGGCACCACACTCAAACAGTGAGTTAAACCTGGATTCAATCTATATTTTCGAGGATAACACCGGTTAGGTTTGGGTTAGGTCTGGTATTTGCCATCATCTGGCTCATACTTTCGCATTTTTCGCATACTTGTTGGCCAGATCCAGGGAGTATTCTGGTTTGGATCACGTAGTAATGTGGTACCAGACAGCCACATGAGTTAAACCTGGATTCAATCTATATTTTCGAGGATAACACCGGTTAGGTCTGGGTTGGGTCTGGTTTTTGCCATCATCTGCCTCATGCTTTCGCATTTTTCTCCTACTTGTTGGCCAGATACTGGGCGTTTTCTGGGTCGGATCACGTAGTACTGTGGCACCACACTCAAACAGTGAGTAAAACCTGGATTCAATCTATATTTTAGAGGATAACACCGGTTAGGTCAGGGTTAGGTCTGGTATTTGCCATCGTCTGCCTCATACTTTCGCACTTTTCGCATACTTGTTGGCCAGATCCAGCGCGTTTTCTGGTTTGGATCATGTAGTAATGTGGTACCACACTGAAACAGTGAGTTAATCCTGGATTCGATCTATATATTAGAGGGTAACACCGGTTAGGTTTGGGTTAGGTCTCGTACTTGCCATCATCTGGCTCATACTTTCGCATTTTTCGCATACTTGTTGGCCAGATCCAGGGAGTATTCTTGTTTGGATCACGTAGTAATGTGGTACCAGACAGCCACATGAGTTAAACCTGGATTGAATCTATATTTTAGAGGATAACACCGGTTAGGTTTGGGTTGGGTCTGGTATTTGCCATCATCTGGCTCATACTTTCGCATTTTTCGCATACTTGTTGGCCAGATCCAGGGAGTATTCTGGTTTGGATCACGTAGTAATGTGGTACCAGGCAGCCACATGAGGTAAACCTGGATTCAATCTATATTTTAGAGGATAACACCGGTTAGGTTTGGGTTAGGTCTGGTATTTGCCATCATCTGCCTCATGCTTTCGCATTTTTCTCCTACTAGTTGGCCAGATCCTGGGCGTTTTCTGGGTCGGATCACGTCGTAATGCGGCACCACACTCAAACAGTGAGTTAAACCTGGATTCAATCTATATTTTAGAGGATAACACCGGTTAGGTCAGGGTTAGGTCTGGTATTTGCCATCGTCTGCCTCATACTTTCGCACTTTTCGCATACTTGTTGGCCAGATCCAGCGCGTTTTCTGGTTTGGATCATGTAGTAATGTGGTACCACACTGAAACAGTGAGTTAATCCCGGATTCGATCTATATTTTAGAGGATAACACCGGTTAGGTTTGGGTTAGGTCTGGTATTTGCCATCATCTGGCTCATACTTTCGCATTTTTCGCATACTTGTTGGCCAGATCCAGGGAGTATTCTGGTTTGGATCACGTAGTAATGTGGTACCAGACAGCCACATGAGTTAAACCTGGATTCAATCTATATTTTAGAGGATAACACCGGTTAGGTTTGGGTTAGGTCTGGTATTTGCCATCATCTGGCTCATACTTTCGCAATTTTCGCATACATGTTGGCCAGATCCTGGGCGTTTTCTGGTTTGCATCACATAGCAATGTGGTGTCACACTTAAACAGTGAGTTAAACCTGGATTCAATCTATATTTTAGAGGATAACAGCGGTGAGGCCAGGGTTAGGTCTGGTATTTGCAATCATCTGTCTCATACTTTCGAATTTTTCGCCTACTTGTTGGCCAGATACAGGGTGTTTTCTGGTTTGGATCACGTAGTAATGTGGCCCCACACTCAAACAATGAGTTAAACCTGGATTCAACTTATATTTTAGAGGATAACACCGGTTAGGTCAGGGTTAGGTCTGGTATTTGCCATCATCTGCCTCATGCTTTCGCATTTTTCTCCTACTTGTTGGCCAGATCCTGGGCGTTTTCTGGGTCGGATCACGTAGTAATGTGGCACCACACTCAAACAGTGAGTTAAACCTGGATTCAATCTATATTTTAGAGGACACCACCGGGTTAGGTCAGGGTTAAGTCTGGTATTTGCCATCGTCTGCCTCATACATTCGCACTTTTCGCATACTTGTTGGCCAGATCCAGCGCGTTTTCTGGTTTGGATCACGTAGTAATGTGGTACCACACTGAGACAGTGAGTTAATCCTGGCTTCGATCTATATATTAGAGGGTAACAACGGTTAGGTTTGGGTTAGGTCTGGTATTTGCCATCATCTGGCTCATACTTTCGCAATTTTCGCATACTTGTTGGCCAGATCCAGGGAGTATTCTGGTTTGGATCACGTAGTAATGTGGTACCAGACAGCCACATGAGTTAAACCTGGATTCAATCTATATTTTAGAGGGTAACACCGGTTAGGTTTGTGTTAGTTCTGGTATTTGCCATCATCTGGCGCATACTTTCGCAATTTTCGCATACTTGTTGGCCAGATCCTGGGCGTTTTCTGGTTTGGATCACATAGCAATTTGGTATCACACTTAAACAGTGAGTTAAACCTGGATTCAATCTATATTTTAGAGGATAATACCGGTTAGATCTGGGTTAGGTCCGGTATTTGCCATCATCCGACTCATGCTTTCGCATTTTTCGCATACTTATTGGCCAGATCCTAGGCGTTTTCTGGTTTGGATCACGTAGTAATGTGGTTCCACACAGCAACAGTGAGTTAAACCTGGATACAATCTATATTTTAGAGGATAACACCGGTTAGGTCAGGGTTAGGTCTGGTATTTGCCATCATCTGGCTCATACTTTCGCATTTTTCGCACACTTGTTGGCCAGATCCTGGGCGTTTTCTGGGTTGGATCAGGTAGTAGTGTGGTACCGCACTGAAACAGTGATGTAATCCTAGATTCGATCTATATATTAGAGGGTAACACCGGTTAGGTTTGGGTTAGGTCTGGTATTTGCCATCATCTGGCTCATGCTTCCGCATTTTTCGCTAACTTGTTGGCCAGATCCTGGGCGTTTTCTGGGTTGGATCAGGTAGTAGTGTGGTACCGCACTGAAACAGTGATGTAATCCTAGATTCGATCTATATATTAGAGGGTAACACCGGTTAGGTTTGGGTTAGGTCTGGTATTTGCCATCATCTGGCTCATGCTTTCGCATTTTTCGCATACTTGTTGGCCAGATCCTGGGCGTTTTCAGGTTTGGATCACGCGGTAATGTGGTACCACACTGAAACAGTGAGTTAATCCTGTATTCGATCTATATATTAGTGGGTAACACGGGTTAGGTCAGGGTTAGATCTGGTATTTGCCATCATCTGGCTCATACTTTCGCAATTTTCGAATACTTGTTGGCCAGATCCTGGGCGTTTTCTGGGTTGGATCAGGTAGTAGTGTGGTACCGCACTGAAACAGAGAAGTAATCCTGGATTCGATCTATATATTAGAGGGCAACACCGGTTAGGTTTGGGTTAGGTCAGGTATTTGCCATCATCTGGCTCATGCTTCTGCATTTTTCGCATACTTGTTGGCCAGATCCTGGGGTTTCGGTGTCGGATCAGGTAGTAGTGTGGTACCGCACTGAAACAGTGAGTTTATCTTGGATTCAATCTATATTTTGGAGGATGACACCGGTTAGGTCAGGGTTAGGTCTGGTATTTGCTATAATCTGCCTCATGCTTTCGCATTTTTCTCCTACTTGTTGGCCAGATCCTGGGCGTTTTCTGGGTCGGATCACGTAGTAATGTGGCACCACACTCAAACAGTGAGTTAAACCTGGATTCAGTCTATATTCTAGAGGATAACACCGGTTAGGTCAGGGTTAGGTCTGGTATTTGCCATCGTCTGCCTCATACTTTCGCACTTTTCGCATACTTGTTGGCCAGATCCAGCGTGTTTTCTGGTTTGGATCATGTAGTAATGTGGTACCACACTGAAACAGTGAGTTAATCCTGGATTCGATCTATATATTAGAGGGTAACACCGGTTCGGTTTGGGTTAGGTCTGGTATTTGCCATCATCTGGCTCTTACTTTCGCATTTTTCGCGAACTTGCTGGCCAGATCCAAGGCGTTTTCTGGTTTGGATCACGTAGTAATGTGGTACCACACTGAAACTGTGAGTTAAACCAGGATACAATCTATATTTTAGAGGATAACACCGGTTAGGTCAGTGTTAGCTCTGGTATTTGCCATCGTCTGCCTCTTGCTTTCGCAATTTCGCATACTCGTTGGCCAAATACTGGGCGTTTTCTGGATTGGATCACGTAGTAATGTGGTACCACACTGAAACACTGAGTTAATCCTGGATTCGATCTATATATTAGAGGGTAACACCTGTTAGGTCAGGGTTAGGTCTGGTATTTGCCATCATCTGGCTCATACTTTCGCATTCTTCACCTACTTGTTGGCCAGATACTGGGCGTATTCTGGTTTGGATCACGTAGTAATGTGGTACCACACTCAAACAGTGAGTTGAACCTGGATTCAATCTATATTTTACAGGATAACACCGGTTAGGTCAGGGTTAGGTCTGGTATTTGCCATCCCCTGCCTCATGCTTTCTGATTTTTCGCATACTTGTTGGCCAGATCCTGGGCGTTATCTGGGTTGGATCAGGTAGTAGTGTGGTACCGCACTGAAACAGTGAAGTAATCCTGGGTTCGATCTATATATTAGAGGGCAACACCGGTTAGGTTTGGGTTAGATCTGGTATTTGCCATCATCTGGCTCATGCTTCCGCATTTTTCACCTACTTGTTGGCCAGATCCTGGGCGTTTTCAGGTTTGGATCACATAGTAATGTGGTACCACACTGAAACACTGAGTTAATCCTGGATTCGATCTATATATTAGAGGGTAACACCTGTTAGGTCAGGGTTAGGTCTGGTATTTGCCATCATCTGGCTCATACTTTCGCATTCTTCACCTACTTGTTGGCCAGATACTGGGCGTATTCTGGGTTGGGTCACGTAGTAATGCGGCACCACACTCAAACAGTGAGTTAAACCTGGATTCAATCTATATTTTACAGGATAACACCGGTTAGGTCAGGGTTAGGTCTGGTATTTGCCATCGCCTGCCTCAAGCTTTCTGATTTTTCGCATACTTGTTGGCCAGATCCTGGGCGTTATCTGGTTTGGATCACGTAGTAATGTGGTACCACACTGAAACAGTGAGTTAATCCTGGATACAATCTATATTTTAGAGGATAACAGCTGTTAGGTCAGGGTTAGGTCTGGTATTTGCCATCATCTGGCTCATACTTTCGCATTCTTCACCTACTTGTTGGCCAGATACTGGGCGTATTCTGGGTTGGGTCACGTAGTAATGCGGCACCACACTCAAACAGTGAGCTAAACCTGGATTCAATCTATATTTTACAGGATAACACCGGATAGGTCAGGGTTGGGTCTGGTATTTGCCATCATCTGGCTCATACTTTCGCTTTTTTCACCTACTTGTTGGCCAGATTCTGGGCGTTTTCAGGTTTGGATCACGTAGTAATGTGGTACCACACTGAAACAGTGAAGTAATCCTGGATTCGATCTATATATTAGAGGGTATCACAGGTTAGGTTTGGGTTAGGTCTGGTATTTGCCATCATCTGGCTCATACTTTCGCATTTTTCGCATACTTGTTGGCCAGATCCAGGGCGAATTCTGGTTTGGATCACGTAGTAATGTGGTACTACACAGCCACATGAGTTAAACCTGGATTCAATCTATATTTAAGAGGATAACACCGGTTAGGTCAGGGTTAGGTCTGGTATTTGCCATCATCCGACTCATGCTTTCGCATTTTTCGCATACTTATTGGCCAGATCCTGGGCGTTTTCTGGTTTGGATCACGTAGTAATGTGGTACCACACTGCCACATGAGTTAAACCTGGATTCAATCTATATTTTAGAGGACATCACCGGTTAGGTTTGGGTTAGGTCTGGTATTTGCCATCATCTGGCTCATACTTTCGCATTTCTCGCATACGTGTTGGCCAGATCCAGGGCGTATTCTGGTTTGGATCACGTAGTAATGTGGTACCACACTGCCACATGAGTTAAACCTGGATTCAATCTATATTTTAGAGGATAACACCGGTTAGGTCAGGGTTAGGTCTGGTATTTGCCATCATCTGGCTCATTCTATCGCATTTTTCACCTACTTGTTGGCCAGATACTGGGCGTTTTCTGGGTTGTATCACGTGGTAATGTGGTACCGCACTGAAACAGTGAAGTACTCCTGGATTCGATTTATATATTAGAGGGTAACACAGGTTAGGTTTGGGTTAGGTCTGGTATTTGCCATCATCTGGGTCATACTTTCGCATTTTTCGCATACTTGTTGGCCAGATCCAGGGCGTATTCTGGTTTGGATCACGTAGTAATGTGGTACCACACAGCCACATGAGTTAAACCTGGATTCAATCTATATTTTAGAGGATAACACCGGTTAGGTGTGGGTTAGGTCTGGTATTTGCCATCATCTGGCGCATACTTTCGCAATTTTCGCATACTTGTTGGCCAGATCCTGGGCGTTTTCTGGTTTGGATCACATAACAATGTGGTATCACACTTAAACAGTGAGTTAAACCTGGATTCAATCTATATTTTAGAGGACAATACCGGTTAGATCTGGGTTAGGTCTGGTATTTGCCATCATCCGACTCATGCTTTCGCATTTTTCGCATACTTATTGGCCAGATCCTGGGCGTTTTCTGGTTTGGATCACGTAGTAATGTGGTTCCACACAGCAACAGTGAGTTAAACCTGGATACAATCTATATTTTAGAGGATAACACCTGTTAGGTCAGGGTTAGATCTGGTATTTGCCATCATCTGGCTCATACTTTCGCAATTTTCGAATACTTGATGGCCAGATCCTGGGCGTTTTCAGGTTTGGATCACATAACAATGTGGTATCACACTTAAATAGTGAGTTAAACCTGGATACAATCTATATTTTAGAGGATAACACCTGTTAGGTCAGGGTTAGATCTGGTATTTGCCATCATCTGGCTCATGCTTCCGCATTTTTCGCATACTTGTTGGCCAGATCCTGGGCGTTTTCTGGGTTGGATCAGGTAGTAGTGTGGTACCGCACTGAAACAGTGAAGTAATCCTGTCTTCGATCTATATATTAGAGGGTAACACAGTTTAGGTTTGGGTTAGATCTGGTATTTGCCATCATCTGGCTCATGCTTCCGCATTTTTCGCATACTTGATGTCCAGATCCGGGGCGTTTTCTGGTTGGGATCACGCAGTAATGTGGTACCACACTGAAACAGTGAGTTTATCTTGGATTCAATCTATATTTTGGAGGATGACACCGGTTAGGTCAGGGTTAGGTCTGGTACTTGCTATAATCTGGCTCATACTTTCGCATTTTTCGCATACTTGTTGGCCAGATCCTGGGCGTTTTCAGGTTTGGATCACGTAGTAATGTGGTACCACACTGAAACAGTGAGTTAATCCTGGATTCGATCTATATATTAGAGGGTAACACCAGTTAGGTCAGGGTTGGGTCTGGTATTTGCCATCATCTGGCTCATACTTTCGCATTTTTCACCTACTTGTTGGCCAGATACTGGGCGTTTTCTGGGTTGGATCACGTAGTAATGTGGTACCTCACTGAAACTGTGAGTTAATCCTGTATTCGAACTATATATTAGAGGGTAACACCGGTTAGGTCAGGGTTAGGTCTGGTATTTGCCATCATCTGCCTCATGCTTTCGCATTTTTCTCCTACTTGTTGGCCAGATCCTGGGCGTTTTCTGGGTCGGATCACGTAGTAATGTGGCACCACACTCAAACAGTGAGTTAAACCTGGATTCAATCTATATTTTAGAGGATAACACCGGTTAGGACAGGGTTAGGTCTGGTATTTGCCATCGTCTGCCTCATACTTTCGCACTTTTCGCATACTTGTTGGCCAGATCCAGCGCGTTTTCTGGTTTGGATCACGTAGTAATGTGGTACCACACTGAAACAGTGAGTTTATGCTGGATTCGATCTATATATTAGAGGGTAACACCGGTTAGGTCAGGGTTAGGTCTGGTATTTGCCATCATCTGGCTCATTCTATCGCATTTTTCACCTACTTGTTGGCCAGATACTGGGCGTTTTCTGGGTTGTATCACGTGGTAATGTGGTACCGCACTGAAACAGTGAAGTAATCCTGGATTCGATCTACATGTTAGACGGTAACACAGATTAGGTTTGGTTTAGGTCTGGTATTTGCCATCATCTGGCTCATACTTTCGCATTTTTCGCATACGTGTTGGCCAGATCCAGGGCGTTTTCTGGTTTGGATCACGTAGTAATGTGGTACCACACAGCCACATCGGTTAAACCTGGAATCAATCTATATTTTAGAGGATAACACCGGTTAGGACAGGGTTAGGTCTGGTATTTGCCATCATCTGGCTCATTCTATCGCATTTTTCACCTACTTGTTGGCCAGATACTGGGCGTTTTCTGGGTTGTATCACGTGGTAATGTGGTACCGCACTGAAACAGTGAAGTAATCCTGGATTCGATCTATATATTAGAGGGTAACACCGGTTAGGTTTGGGTTAGGTCTGGTATTTGCCATCATCTGGGTCATACTTTCGCATTTTTCGCATACTTGTTGGCCAGATCCAGGGCGAATTCTGGTTTGGATCACGTAGTAATGTGGTACTACACAGCCACATGAGTTAAACCTGGACTCAATCTATATTTAAGAGGATAACACCGGTTAGGTCAGGGTTAGGTCTGGTTTTTGCCATCGTCTGCCTCATACTTTCGTACTTTTCGCATACTTGATGGCCAGATCCAGGGCGTTTTCTGGTTGGGATCACGCAGTAATGTGGTACCACACTGAAACAGTGAGTTAATCCTGGATTCGATCTATATATTAGAGGGTAACACCGGCTAGGTCAGGGTTAGGTCTGGTATTTGCCATCATCTGGCTCATACTTTCGCATTTTTCACCTACTTGTTGGCCAGATACTGGGCGTTTTCTGGGTTGGATCACGTAGTAATGTGGTACCTCACTGAAACTGTGAGTTAATCCTGTATTCGAACTATATATTAGAGGGTAACACCGGTCAGGTCAGGGTTAGGTCTGGTATTTGCCATCATCTGCCTCTTGCTTTCGCATTTTTCTCCTACTTGTTGGCCAGATCTTGGGCGTTTTCTGGGTCGGATCACGTAGTAATGTGGCACCACACTCAAACAGTGAGATAGACCTGGATTCAATCTATATTTTAGAGGATAACACCGGTTAGGTCAGGGTTAGGTCTGGTATTTGCCATCGTCTGCTTCATACTTTCGCACTTTTCGCATACTTGTTGGCCAGATCCAGCGCGATTTCTGGTTTGGATCACGTGGTAATGTGGTACCGCATTGAAACAGTGAAGTAATCCTGGATTCGATCTATATGTTAGAGGGTAACACAGGCAAGGTTTGGTTTAGGTCTGGTATTTGCCATCATCTCGCTCATACTTTCGCATTTTTCGCATACGTGTTGGCCAGATCCAGGGCGTTTTCTGGTTTGGATCACGTAGTAATGTGGTACCACACAGCCACATGAGTTAAACCTGGATTCAATCTATATTTTAGAGGATATCACCGGCAAGGTTTGGTTTAGGTCTGGTATTTGCCATCATCTCGCTCATACTTTCGCATTTTTCGCATACGTGTTGGCCAGATCCAGGGCGTTTTCTGGTTTGGATCACGTAGTAATGTGGTACCACACAGCCACATGAGTTAAACCTGGATTCAATCTATATTTTAGAGGATATCACCGGCTAGGTTTGGGTTAGGTCTGGTATTTGCCATCATCTGGCTCATACTTTCGCAATTTTCGTATACTTGTTGGCCAGATCCTGGGCGTTTTCTGGGTTGGATCAGGTAGTTGTGTGGTACCGCACCGAAACAGTGAAGTAATCCTGGATTCGATCTATATATTAGAGGGTAACACCGGTTAGGTTTGGGTTAGGTCTGGTATTTGCCATCATCTGGCTCATACTTTCGCATTTCTCGCATACGTGTTGGCCAGATCCAGGGCGTATTATGGTTTGGATCACGTAGTAATGTGGTACCTCACTGAAACTGTGAGTTAATCCTGTATTCGAACTATATATTAGAGGGTAACACCGGTTAGGTCAGGGTTAGGTCTGGTATTTGCCATCATCTGCCTCTTGCTTTCGCATTTTTCTCCTACTTGTTGGCGAGATCCTGGGCGTTTTCTGGGTCGGATCACGTAGTAATGTGGCACCACACTCAAACAGTGAGTTAAACCTGGATTCAATCTATATTTTAGAGGATAACACCGGTTAGGTCAGGGTTAGGTCTGGTATTTGCCATCGTCTGCCTCATACTTTCGCACTTTTCGCATACTTGTTGGCCAGATCCAGCGCGTTTTCTGGTTTGGATCACGTGGTAATGTGGTACCGCACTGAAACAGTGAAGTAATCCTTGATTCGATTTATATGTTAGAGGGTAACACAGGCAAGGTTTGGTTTAGGTCTGGTATTTGCCATCATCTCGCTCATACTTTCGCATTTTTCGCATACGTGTTGGCCAGATCCAGGGCGTTTTCTGGTTTGGATCACGTAGTAATGTGGTACCACACAGCCACATGAGTTAAACCTGGATTCAATCTATATTTTAGAGGGTAACACCGGTTAGGTTTGGGTTAGGTCTGGTATTTGCCATCATCTGGCTCATACTTTCGCATTTCTCGCATACGTGTTGGCCAGATCCAGGGCGTATTATGGTTTGGATCACGTAGTAATGTGGTACCACACAGCCACATGAGTGAAACCTGGATTCAATCTATATTTTAGAGGATAACACCGGTTGAGTCAGGGTTAGATCTGGTATTTGCCATCATCTGGCTCATACTTTCGCAATTTTCGAATACTTGTTGGCCAGATCCAGCGCGTTTTCTGGTTTGGATCACGTAGTAATGTGGCACCACACTCAAACAGTGAGTTAAACCTGGATTCAATCTATATTTTAGAGGATAACACCGGTTAGGTCAGGGTTAGGTCTGGTATTTGCCATCGTCTGCACCATACTTTCGCACTTTTCGCATACTTGTTGGCCAGATCCAGCGCGTTTTCTGGTTTGGATCATGTAGTAATGTGGTACCACACTGAAACAGTGAGTTAAACCTGGATTCAATCTATATTTTAGAGGATAACACCGGTTGGGTCAGGGTTAGATCTGGTATTTGCCATCATCTGGCTCATGTTTCCGCATTTTTCGCGTACTTGTTGGCCAGATCCTGGGCGTTTTCTGGGTTGGATCAGGTAGTAGTGTGGTACCGCACTGAAACAGTGAAGTAATCCTGGATTCGATCTATATATTAGAGGGTAACACAGTTTAGGTTTGGGTTAGATCTGGTATTTGCCACCATCTGGCTCACGCTTCCGCATTTTTCGCATACTTGATGGCCAGATCCAGGGCGTTTTCTGGTTGGGATCACGCAGTAATGTGGTACTACACTGAAACAGTGAGTTTATCTTGGATTCAATCTATATTTTGGTGGATGACACCGGTTAGGTCAGGGTTGGGTCTGGTATTTGCTATAATCTGGCTCATACTTTCGCATTTTTCGCATACTTGTTGGCCAGATCCTGGGCGTTTTCAGGTTTGGATCAGGTAGTAATGTGGTACCACACTGAAGCAGTGAGTTAATCCTGGATTCGATCTATATATTAGAGGGTAACGCCGGTTAGGTCAGGGTTGGGTCTGGTATTTGCCATCATCTGGCTCATACTTTCGCATTTTTCACCTACTTGTTGGCCAGATACTGGGCGTTTTCTGGGTTGGATCACGTAGTACTGTGGTACCTCACTGAAACTGTGAGTTAATCCTGTATTCGAACTATACATTCGAGGGTAACACCGGTTAGGTCAGGGTTAGATCTGATATTTGCCATCATCTGCCTCATGCTTTCGCATTTTTCTCCTACTTGTTGGCCAGATCCTGGGCGTTTTCTGGGTCGGATCACGTAGTAATGTGGCACCACACTCAAACAGTGAGCTAAACCTGGATTCAATCTATATTTTAGAGGATAACACCGGTTAGGTCAGGGTTAGGTCTGGTATTTGCCATCGTCTGCCTCATACTTTCGCACTTTTCGCATACTTGTTGGCCAGATCCAGCGCGTTTTCTGGTTTGGATCACGTAGTAATGTGGTACCACACTGAAACAGTGAGTTTATGCTGGATTCGATCTATATATTAGAGGGTAACACCGGTTAGGTCAGGGTTAGGTCTGGTATTTGCCATCATCTGGCTCATACTTTCGCATTTTTCACCTACTTGTTGGCGAGATACTGGGCGTTTTCTGGGTTGTATCACGTGGTAATGTGGTACCGCACTGAAACAGTGAAGTAATCCTGAATTCGATCTATATGTTAGGGGGTAACACAGATTAGGTTTGGTTTAGGTCTGGTATTTGCCATCATCTGGCTCATACTTTCGCATTTTTCGCATACGTGTTGGCCAGATCCAGGGCGTTTTCTGGTTTGGATCACGTAGTAATGTGTTACCACACAGCCACATGGGTTAAACCTGGATTCAATCTATATTTTAGAGGATAACACCGGCTAGGTTTGGGTTAGGTCTGGTATTTGCCATCATCTGGCTCATACTTTCGCAATTTTCGTATTCGGTTTGGCAGATCCTGGGCGTTTTCTGGGTTGGATCAGGTAGTAGTGTGGTACCGCATTGAAACTGTGAAGTAATCCTGGATTCGATCTATATATTAGAGGGTAACACCGGTTAGGTTTGGGTTAGGTCTGGTATTTGCCACCATGTGGCTCATACTTTCGCATTTCTCGCATACGTGTTGGCCAGATCCAGGGCGTATTCTGGTTTGGATCACGTAGTAATGTGGTACACACTGCCACATGAGTTAAACCTGGATTCAATGTATATTTTAGAGGACATCACCGGTTAGGTTTGGGTTAGGTCTGGTATTTGCCATCATCTGGCTCATACTTTCGCATTTCTCGCATACGTGTTGGCCAGATCCAGGGCGTATTCTGGTTTGGATCACGTAGTAACGTGGTACCACACTGCCACATGAGTTAAACCTGGATTCAATCTATATTTTAGAGGATAACACCGGTTAGGTCAGGGTTAGGTCTGGTATTTGCCATCATCTGGCTCATTCTATCGCATTTTTCACCTACTTGTTGGCCAGATACTGGGCATTTTCTGGGTTGTATCACGTGGTAATGTGGTACCGCACTGAAACAGTGAAGTAATCCTGGATTCGATTTATATATTAGAGGGTAACACAGGTTAGGTTTGGGTTAGGTCTGGTATTTGCCATCATCTGGGTCATACTTTCGCATTTTTCGCATACTTGTTGGCCAGATCCAGGGCGTATTCTGGTTTGGATCACGTAGTAATGTGGTACCACACAGCCACATGAGTTAAACCTGGATTCAATCTATATTTTAGAGGATAACACCGGTTAGGTGTGGGTTAGGTCTGGTATTTGCCATCATCTGGCTCATACTTTCGCATTTTTCGAATACTTGTTGGCCAGATCCTGGGAGTTTTCTGGGTTGGATCAGGTAGTAGTGTGGTACCGCAGTGAAACAGTGAAGTAATCCTGGATTCGATCTATATATTAGAGGGTAACACCGGTTAGGTTTGGGTTAGGTCAGGTATCTGCCATCATCTGGCTCTTGCTTCCGCATTTTTCGCATACTTGTTCGCCTGATCCTGGGCGTTTTCTGGGTTAGATCAGGTAGTAGTGTGGTACCGCACTGAAACAGTGAAGTAATCCTGGATTCGATCTATATATTAGAGGGTAACACCGTTTAGGTTTGTGTTAGATCTGGTATTTGCCATCATCTGGCTCAGGCTTCCGCATTTTTCGCATACTTGATGGCCAGATCCAGGGCGTTTTCTGGTTTGGATCACGCAGTAATGTGGTACCACACTGAAACAGTGAGTTTACCTTGGATTCAATCTATATTTTGGAGGATGACACCGGTTAGGTCAGGGTTGGGTCTGGTATTTGACATCATCTGGCTCATACCTTCGCATTTTTCGCATACTTGTTGGCCAGATCCTGGGCGTTTTCTGGTTTGGATCACGTAGTGATGTAGAACCACTCTGAAACAGTGTGTTAAGCCTACATTCAATCTATATTTTAGAGGATAACACCGGTTAGGTCAGGGTTAGGTCTGGTATTTGCCATCATCTGGCTCATACTTTCGCATTTTTCACCTACTTGTTGGCCAGATACTGGGCGTTTTCTGGGTTGGATCACGTAGTAATGTGGTACCTCACTGAAACTGTGAGTTAATCCTGTATTCGAACTATATATTAGAGGGTAACACCGGTTAGGTCAGGGTTAGGTCTGGTATTTGCCATCATCTGCCTCATACTTTCGCACTTTTCGCATACTTGTTGGCCAGATCCAGCGCGTTTTCTGGTTTGGATCATGTAGTAATGTGGTACCACACTGAAACAGTGAGTTAATCCTGGATTCGATCTATATTTTAGAGGGTAAGACAGGTTAGGTCAGGGTTAGGTCTGGTATTTGCCATCATCTGCCTCATACTTTCGCACTTTTCGCATACTTGTTGGCCAGATCCAGCGCGTTTTCTGGTTTGGATCATGTAGTAATGTGGTACCACACTGAAACAGTGAGTTAATCCTGGATTCCATCTATATATTAGAGGGTAACACCGGTTAGGTCAGGGTTAGGTCTGGTATTTGCCATCATCTGGCTCATACTCTCGCATTTTTCACCTACTTGTTGGCCAGATACTGGGCGTTTTCTGGGTTGGATCACGTGGTAATGTGGTACCGCACTGAAACAGTGAAGTAATCCTGGATTCGATCTATATATTAGAGGGTATCACAGGTTAGGTTTGGGTTAGGTCTGGTATTTGCCATCATCTGGCTCATACTTTCGCATTTTTCGCATACTTGTTGGCCAGATCCAGGGCGAATTCTGGTTTGGATCACGTAGTAATGTGGTACTACACAGCCACATGAGTTAAACCTGGATTCAATCTATATTTAAGAGGATAACACCGGATAGGTCAGGGTTAGGTCTGGTATTTGCCATCGTCTGCCTCATACTTTCGCACTTTTCGCATACTTGATGGCCAGATCCAGGGCGTTTTCTGGTTGGGATCACGCAGTAATGTGGTACCACACTGAAACAGTGAGTTAATCCTGGATTCGATCTATATATTAGAGGGTAACACCGGTTAGGTCAGGGTTAGGTCTGGTATTTGCCATCATCTGGCTCATACTTTCGCATTTTTCACCTACTTGTTGGCCAGATACTGGGCGTTTTCTGGGTTGGATCACGTAGTAATGTGGTACCTCACTGAAACTGTGAGTTAATCCTGTATTCGAACTATATATTAGAGGGTAACACCGGTTAGGTCAGGGTTAGGTCTGGTATTTGCCATCATCTGCCTCTTGCTTTCGCATTTTTCTCCTACTTGTTGGCCAGATCCTGGGCGTTTTCTGGGTCGGATCACGTAGTAATGTGGCACCACACTCAAACAGTGAGTTAAACCTGGATTCAATCTATATTTTAGAGGATAACACCGGTTAGGTCAGGGTTAGGTCTGGTATTTGCCATCGTCTGCCTCATACTTTCGCACTTTTCGCATACTTGTTGGCCAGACCCAGCGCGTTTTCTGGTTGGGATCACGCAGTAATGTGGTACCACACTGAAACAGTGAGTTAATCCTGGATTCGATCTATATATTAGAGGGTAACACCGGCTAGGTCAGGGTTAGGTCTGGTATTTGCCATCATCTGGCTCATACTTTCGCATTTTTCACCTACTTGTTGGCCAGATACTGGGTGTTTCCTGGGTTGGATCACGTAGTAATGTGGTACCTCACTGAAACTGTGAGTTAATCCTGTATTCGAACTATATATTAGAGGGTAACACCGGTTAGGTCAGGGTTAGGTCTGGTATTTGCCATCATCTGCCTCTTGCTTTCGCATTTTTCTCCTACTTGTTGGCCAGATCCAGCGCGTTTTCTGGTTTGGATCACGTAGTAATGTGGTACCACACAGCCACATGAGTTAAACCTGGATTCAATCTATATTTTACAGGATAACACCGGCTAGGTTTGGGTTAGGTCTGGTATTTGCCATCATCTGGCTCATACTTTCGCAATTTTCGTATACTTGTTGGCCAGATCCTGGGCGTTTTCTGGGTTGGACCATGTAGTAGTGTGGTACCGCACTGAAACAGTGAAGTAATCCTCGATTCGATCTATATATTAGAGGGTAACACCGGTTAGGTCAGGGTTAGATCTGGTATTTGCCATCATCTGGCTCATACTTTCGCAATTTTCGAATACTTGTTGGCCAGATCCTGGGCGTTTTCTGGTTGGGATCACGCAGTAATGTGGTACCACACTGAAACAGTGAGTTTATCTTGGATTCAATCTATATTTTGGAGGATGACACCGGTTAGGTCAGTGTTAGGTCTGGTATTTGCTATAATCTGGCTCGTACTTTCGCATTCTTCACCTACTTGTTGGCCAGATACTGGGCGTATTCTGGGTTGGATCACGTAGTAATGTGGTTCCACACAGCAACAGTGAGTTAAACCTGGATTCAATCTATATTTTACAGCATAACACCGGTTAGGTCAGGGTTAGGTCTGGTATTTGCCATCGCCTGCCTCATGCTTTCTGATTTTTCGCATACTTGTTGGCCAGATCCTGGGCGTTATCTGGTTTGGATCACGTAGTTATGTGGTACCACACAGCCACATGAGTTAAACCTGGATTCAATCTATATTTTAGAGGATAACACCGGCTAGGTTTGGGTTAGGTCTGGTATTTGCCATCATCTGGCTCATATTTTCGCAATTTTCGTATACTTGTTGGCCAGATCCTGGACGTTTTCTGGGTTGGATCAGGTAGCAGTGTGGTACCGCACTGAAACTGTGAAGTAATCCTGGATTCGATCTATATATTAGAGGGTATCACAGTTTAGGTTTGGGTTAGATCTGGTATTTGCCATCATCTGGCTCAAGCTTCCGCATTTTTCGCATACTTGATGGCCAGATCCAGGGCGTGTTCTGGTTGGGATCACGCAGTAATGTGGTACCACACTGAAACAGTGAGTTTATCTTGGATTCAATCTATATTTTGGAGGACGACACCGGTTAGGTCAGGGTTAGGTCTGGTATTTGCTATAATCTGGCTCATACTTTCGCATTTTTCGCATACTTGTTGGCCAGATCCTGGGCGTTTTCAGGTTTGGATCAGGTAGTAATGTGGTACCACACTGAAACAGTGAGTTAATCCTGGATTCGATCTATATATTAGAGGGTAACGCCGGTTAGGTCAGGGTTGGGTCTGGTATTTGCCATCATCTGGCTCATACTTTCGCATTTTTCACCTACTTGTTGGCCAGATACTGGGCGTTTTCTGGGTTGGATCACGTAGTACTGTGGTACCTCACTGAAACTGTGAGTTAATCCTGTATTCGAACTATATATTAGAGGGTAACACCGGTTAGGTCAGGGTTAGATCTGATATTTGCCATCATCTGCCTCATGCTTTCGCATTTTTCTCCTACTTGTTGGCCAGATCCTGGGCGTTTTCTGGGTCGGATCACGTAGTAATGTGGCACCACACTCAAACAGTGAGTTAAACCTGGATTCAATCTATATTTTAGAGGATAACACCGGTTAGGTCAGGGTTAGGTCTGGTATTTGCCATCGTCTGCCTCATACTTTCGCACTTTTCGCATACTTGTTGGCCAGATCCAGCGCGTTTTCTGGTTTGGATCACGTAGTAATGTGGTACCACACTGAAACAGTGAGTTTATGCTGGATTCGATCTATATATTAGAGGGTAACACCGGTTAGGTCAGGGTTAGGTCTGGTATTTGCCATCATCTGGCTCATACTTTCGCATTTTTCACCTACTTGTTGGCCAGATACTGGGCGTTTTCTGGGTTGTATCACGTGGTAATGTGGTACCGCACTGAAACAGTGAAGTAATCCTGGATTCGATTTATATATTAGAGGGTAACACAGGTTAGGTTTGGGTTAGGTCTGGTATTTGCCATCATCTGGGTCATACTTTCGCATTTTTCGCATACTTGTTGGCCAGATCCAGGGCGTACTCTGGTTTGGATCACGTAGTAATGTGGTACCACACAGCCACATGAGTTAAACCTGGATTCGATCTATATATTAGAGGGTAACACCGGTTAGATTTGGGTTAGGTCAGGTATTTGCCATCATCTGGCTCTTGCTTCCGCATTTTTCGCATACTTGTTCGCCAGATCCTGGGCGTTTTCTGGGTTAGATCAGGTAGTAGTGTGGTACCGCACTGAAACAGTGAAGTAATCCTGGATTCGCTCTATATATTAGAGGGTAACACCGTTTAGGTTTGGGTTAGATCTGGTATTTGCCATCATCTGGCTCAGGCTTCCGCATTTTTCGCATACTTGATGGCCAGATCCAGGGCGTTTTCTGGTTTGGATCACGCAGTAATGTGGTACCACACTGAAACAGTGAGTTTATCTTGGATTCAATGTATATTTTGGAGGATGACACCGGTTAGGTCAGGGTTGGGTCTGGTATTTGACATCATCTGGCTCATACCTTCGCATTTTTCGCATACTTGTTGGCCAGATCCTGGGCGTTTTCTGGTTTGGATCACGTAGTGATGTAGAACCACTCTGAAACAGTGTGTTAAGCCTACATTCAATCTATATTTTAGAGGATAACACCGGTTAGGTCAGGGCTAGGTCTGGTATTTGCCATCATCTGGCTCATACTTTCGCATTTTCACCTTCTTGTTGGCCAGATACTGGGCGTTTTCTGGGTTGGGTCACGTAGTAATGTGGTACCTCACTGAAACTGTGAGTTAATCCTGTATTCGAACTATATATTAGAGGGTAACACCGGTTAGGTCAGGGATAGGTCTGGTATTTACCATCATCTGCCTCATACTTTCGCACTTTTCGCATACTTGTTGGCCAGATCCAGCGCGTTTTCTGGTTTGGATCATGTAGTAATGTGGTACCACACTGAAACAGTGAGTTAATCCTGGATTCGATCTACATTTTAGAGGATAAGACAGGTTAGGTCAGGGTTAGGTCTGGTATTTGCCATCATCTGCCTCATACTTTCGCACTTTTCGCATACTTGATGGCCAGATCCAGGGCGTGTTCTGGTTGGGATCACGCAGTAATGTGGTACCACACTGAAACAGTGAGTTTATCTTGGATTCAATCTATATTTTGGAGGACGACACCGGTTAGGTCAGGGTTAGGTCTGGTATTTGCTATAATCTGGCTCATACTTTCGCATTTTTCGCATACTTGTTGGCCAGATCCTGGGCGTTTTCAGGTTTGGATCAGGTAGTAATGTGGTACCACACTGAAACAGTGAGTTAATCCTGGATTCGATCTATATATTAGAGGGTAACGCCGGTTAGGTCAGGGTTGGGTCTGGTATTTGCCATCATCCGGCTCATACTTTCGCATTTTTCACCTACTTGTTGGCCAGATACTGGGCGTTTTCTGGGTTGGATCACGTAGTACTGTGGTACCTCACTGAAACTGTGAGTTAATCCTGTATTCGAACTATATATTAGAGGGTAACACCGGTTAGGTCAGGGTTAGATCTGATATTTGCCATCATCTGCCTCATGCTTTCGCATTTTTCTCCTACTTGTAGTCCAGATCCTGGGCGTTTTCTGGGTCGGATCACGTAGTAATGTGGCACCACACTCAAACAGTGAGTTAAACCTGGATTCAATCTATATTTTAGAGGATAACACCGGTTAGGTCAGGGTTAGGTCTGGTATTTGCCATCGTCTGCCTCATACTTTCGCACTTTTCGCATACTTGTTGGCCAGATCCAGCGCGTTTTCTGGTTTGGATCACGTAGTAATGTGGTACCACACTGAAACAGTGAGTTTATGCTGGATTCGATCTATATATTAGAGGGTAACACCGGTTAGGTCAGGGTTAGGTCTGGTATTTGCCATCATCTGGCTCATACTTTCGCATTTTTCACCTACTTGTTGGCCAGATACTGGGCGTTTTCTGGGTTGTATCACGTGGTAATGTGGTACCGCACTGAAACAGTGAAGTAATCCTGGATTCGATCTATATGTTAGGGGGTAACACAGATTAGGTTTGGTTTAGGTCTGGTATTTGCCATCATCTGGCTCATACTTTCGCATTTTTCGCATACGTCTTGGCCAGATCCAGGGCGTTTTCTGGTTTGGATCACGTAGTAATGTGGTACCACACAGCCACAGGGGTTAAACCTGGATTCAATCTATATTTTAGAGGATAACACCGGCTAGGTTTGGGTTAGGTCTGGTATTTGCCATCATCTGGCTCATACTTTCGCAATTTTCGTATACTTGTTGGCACATCCTGGGCGTTTTCTGGGTTGGATCAGGTAGTAGTGTGGTACCGCATTGAAACTGTGAAGTAATCCTGGATTCGATCTATATATTAGAGGGTAACACCGGTTAGGTTTGGGTTAGGTCTGGTATTTGCCATCATCTGGCTCATTCTATCGCATTTTTCACCTACTTGTTGGCCAGATACTGGGCATTTTCTGGGTTGTATCACGTGGTAATGTGGTACCGCACTGAAACAGTGAAGTAATCCTGGATTCGATTTATATATTAGAGGGTAACACAGGTTAGGTTTGGGTTAGGTCTGGTATTTGCCATCATCTGGGTCATACTTTCGCATTTTTCGCATACTTGTTGGCCAGATCCAGGGCGTATTCTGGTTTGGATCACGTAGTAATGTGGTACCACACAGCCACATGAGTTAAACCTGGATTCGATCTATATATTAGAGGGTAACACCGGTTAGGTTTGGGTTAGGTCAGGTATTTGCCATCATCTGGCTCTTGCTTCCGCATTTTTCGCATACTTGTTCGCCAGATCCTGGGCGTTTTCTGGGTTAGATCAGGTAGTAGTGTGGTACCGCACTGAAACAGTGAAGTAATACTGGATTCGATCTATATATTAGAGGGTAACACCGTTTAGGTTTGGGTTAGATCTGGTATTTGCCATCATCTGGCTCAGGCTTCCGCATTTTTCGCATACTTGATGGCCAGATCCAGGGCGTTTTCTGGTTTGGATCACGCAGTAATGTGGTACCACACTGAAACAGTGAGTTTATCTTGGATTCAATCTATATTTTGGAGGATGACACCGGTTAGGTCAGGGTTGGGTCTGGTATTTGACATCATCTGGCTCATACCTTCGCATTTTTCGCATACTTGTTGGCCAGATCCTGGGCGTTTTCTGGTTTGGATCACGTAGTGATGTAGAACCACTCTGAAACAGTGTGTTAAGCCTACATTCAATCTATATTTTAGAGGATAACACCGGTTAGGTCAGGGCTAGGTCTGGTATTTGCCATCATCTGGCTCATACTTTCGCATTTTTCACCTACTTGTTGGCCAGATACTGGGCGTATTCTGGGTTGGATCACGTAGTAATGTGGTACCTCACTGAAACTGTGAGTTAATCCTGTATTCGAACTATATATTAGAGGGTAACACCGGTTAGGTCAGGGATAGGTCTGGTATTTGCCATCATCTGCCTCATACTTTCGCACTTTTCGCATACTTGTTGGCCAGATCCAGCGCGTTTTCTGGTTTGGATCATGTAGTAATGTGGTACCACACTGAAACAGTGAGTTAATCCTGGATTCGATCTATATTTTAGAGGATAAGACAGGTTAGGTCAGGGTTAGGTCTGGTATTTGCCATCATCTGCCTCATACTTTCGCACTTTTCGCATACTTGTTGGCCAGATCCAGCGCGTTTTCTGTTTTGGATCATGTAGTAATGTGGTACCACACTGAAACAGTGAGTTTATCTTGGATTCAATCTATATTTTGGAGGATGACACCGGTTAGGTCAGTGTTAGGTCTGGTATTTGCTATAATCTGGCTCGTACTTTCGCATTCTTCACCTACTTGTTGGCCAGATACTGGGCGTATTCTGGGTTGGATCACGTAGTAATGTGGTTCCACACAGCAACAGTGAGTTAAACCTGGATTCAATCTATATTTTACAGCATAACACCGGTTAGGTCAGGGTTAGGTCTGGTATTTGCCATCGCCTGCCTCATGCTTTCTGATTTTTCGCATACTTGTTGGCCAGATCCTGGGCGTTATCAGGTTTGGATCACGTAGTAATGTGGTACCACACAGCCACATGAGTTAAACCTGGATTCAATCTATATTTTAGAGGATAACACCGGCTAGGTTTGGGTTAGGTCTGGTATTTGCCATCATCTGGCTCATATTTTCGCAATTTTCGTATACTTGTTGGCCAGATCCTGGACGTTTTCTGGGTTGGATCAGGTAGTAGTGTGGTACCGCACTGAAACTGTGAAGTAATCCTGGATTCGATCTATATATTAGAGGGTAACACAGTTTAGGTTTGGGTTAGATCTGGTATTTGCCATCATCTGGCTCAAGCTTCCGCATTTTTCGCATACTTGATGGCCAGATCCAGGGCGTGTTCTGGTTGGGATCACGCAGTAATGTGGTACCACACTGAAACAGTGAGTTTATCTTGGATTCAATCTATATTTTAGAGGATAACACCGGTTAGGTCAGGGTTAGGTCTGGTATTTGCCATCGTCTGCCTCATACTTTCGCACTTTTCGCATACTTGTTGGCCAGATCCAGCGCGTTTTCTGGTTTGGATCACGTAGTAATGTGGTACCACACTGAAACAGTGAGTTTATGCTGGATTCGATCTATATATTAGAGGGTAACACCGGTTAGGTCAGGGTTAGGTCTGGTATTTGCCATCATCTGGCTCATACTTTCGCATTTTTCACCTACTTGTTGGCCAGATACTGGGCGTTTTCTGGGTTGTATCACGTGGTAATGTGGTACCGCACTGAAACAGTGAAGTAATCCTGGATTCGATTTATATATTAGAGGGTAACACAGGTTAGGTTTGGGTTAGGTCTGGTATTTGCCATCATCTGGGTCATACTTTCGCATTTTTCGCATACTTGTTGGCCAGATCCAGGGCGTACTCTGGTTTGGATCACGTAGTAATGTGGTACCACACAGCCACATGAGTTAAACCTGGATTCGCTCTATATATTAGAGGGTAACACCGTTTAGGTTTGGGTTAGATCTGGTATTTGCCATCATCTGGCTCAGGCTTCCGCATTTTTCGCATACTTGATGGCCAGATCCAGGGCGTTTTCTGGTTTGGATCACGCAGTAATGTGGTACCACACTGAAACAGTGAGTTTATCTTGGATTCAATGTATATTTTGGAGGATGACACCGGTTAGGTCAGGGTTGGGTCTGGTATTTGACATCATCTGGCTCATACCTTCGCATTTTTCGCATACTTGTTGGCCAGATCCTGGGCGTTTTCTGGTTTGGATCACGTAGTGATGTAGAACCACTCTGAAACAGTGTGTTAAGCCTACATTCAATCTATATTTTAGAGAATAACACCGGTTAGGTCAGGGCTAGGTCTGGTATTTGCCATCATCTGGCTCATACTTTCGCATTTTTCACCTTCTTGTTGGCCAGATACTCGGCGTTTTCTGGGTTGGATCACGTAGTAATGTGGTACCTCACTGAAACTGTGAGTTAATCCTGTATTCGAACTATATATTAGAGGGTAACACCGGTTAGGTCAGGGATAGGTCTGGTATTTGCCATCATCTGCCTCATACTTTCGCACTTTTCGCATACTTGTTGGCCAGATCCAGCGCGTTTTCTGGTTTGGATCATGTAGTAATGTGGTACCACACTGAAACAGTGAGTTAATCCTGGATTCGATCTACATTTTAGAGGATAAGACAGGTTAGGTCAGAGTTAGGTCTGGTATTTGCCATCATCTGCCTCATACTTTCGCACTTTTCGCATACTTGATGGCCAGATCCAGGGCGTGTTCTGGTTGGGATCACGCAGTAATGTGGTACCACACTGAAACAGTGAGTTTATCTTGGATTCAATCTATATTTTGGAGGACGACACCGGTTAGGTCAGGGTTAGGTCTGGTATTTGCTATAATCTGGCTCATACTTTCGCATTTTTCGCATACTTGTTGGCCAGATCCTGGGCGTTTTCAGGTTTGGATCAGGTAGTAATGTGGTACCACACTGAAACAGTGAGTTAATCCTGGATTCGATCTATATATTAGAGGGTAACGCCGGTTAGGTCAGGGTTGGGTCTGGTATTTGCCATCATCTGGCTCATACTTTCGCATTTTTCACCTACTTGTTGGCCAGATACTGGGCGTTTTCTGGGTTGGATCACGTAGTACTGTGGTACCTCACTGAAACTGTGAGTTAATCCTGTATTCGAACTATATATTAGAGGGTAACACCGGTTAGGTCAGGGTTAGATCTGATATTTGCCATCATCTGCCTCATGCTTTCGCATTTTTCTCCTACTTGTAGGCCAGATCCTGGGCGTTTTCTGGGTCGGATCACGTAGTAATGTGGCACCACACTCAAACAGTGAGTTAAACCTGGATTCAATCTATATTTTAGAGGGTAACACCGGTTAGGTCAGGGTTAGGTCTGGTATTTGCCATCATCTGGCTCATACTTTCGCATTTTTCACCTACTTGTTGGCCAGATACTGGGCGTTTTCTGGGTTGTATCACGTGGTAATGTGGTACCGCACTGAAACAGTGAAGTAATCCTGGATTCGATCTATATGTTAGGGGGTAACACAGATTAGGTTTGGTTTAGGTCTGGTATTTGCCATCATCTGGCTCATTCTTTCGCATTTTTCGCATACGTGTTGGCCAGATCCAGGGCGTTTTCTGGTTTGGATCACGTAGTAATGTGGTACCACACAGCCACAGGGGTTAAACCTGGATTCAATCTATATTTTAGAGGATAACACCGGCTAGATTTGGGTTAGGTCTGGTATTTGCCATCATCTGGCTCATACTTTCGCAATTTTCGTATACTTGTTGGCACATCCTGGGCGTTTTCTGGGTTGGATCAGGTAGTAGTGTGGTACCGCATTGAAACTGTGAAGTAATCCTGGATTCGATCTATATATTAGAGGGTAACACCGGTTAGGTTTGGGTTAGGTCTGGTATTTGCCATCATCTGGCTCATATTTTCGCAATTTTCGTATACTTGTTGGCCAGATCCTGGACGTTTTCTGGGTTGGATCAGGTAGTAGTGTGGTACCGCACTGAAACTGTGAAGTAATCCTGGATTCGATCTATATATTAGAGGGTAACACAGTTTAGGTTTGGGTTAGATCTGGTATTTGCCATCATCTGGCTCAAGCTTCCGCATTTTTCGCATACTTGATGGCCAGATCCAGGGCGTGTTCTGGTTGGGATCACGCAGTAATGTGGTACCACACTGAAACAGTGAGTTTATCTTGGATTCAATCTATATTTTGGTGGATGACACCGGTTAGGTCAGGGTTAGGTCTGGTATTTGCTATAATCTGGCTCATACTTTCGCATTTTTCGCATACTTCTTGGCCAGATCCTGGGCGTTTTCTGGTTTGGATCAGGTAGTAGTGTGGTACCGCACTGAAACAGTGAAGTAATCCTGGATTCGATCTATATATTAGAGGGCAACACCGGTTTGGTTTGGGTTAGGTCAGGTATTTGCCATCATCTGGCGCATACTTTCGCATTTTTCGCATACTTGTTGGCCAGATCCTGGGCGTTTTCTGGGTTGGATCAGGTAGTAGTGTGGTACCGCACTGAAACTGTGAAGTAATCCTGGATTCGATCTATATATTAGAGGGTAACACAGTTTAGGTTTGGGTTAGATCTGGTATTTGCCATCATCTGGCTCATGCTTCCGCATTTTTCGCATACTTGATGGCCAGATCCAGGGCGTGTTCTGGTTGGGATCACGCAGTAATGTGGTACCACACTGAAACAGTGAGTTTATCTTGGATTCAATCTATATTTTGGAGGACGACACCGGTTAGGTCAGGGTTAGGTCTGGTATTTGCTATAATCTGGCTCATACTTTCGCATTTTTCGCATACTTGTTGGCCAGATCCTGGGCGTTTTCAGGTTTGGATCAGGTAGTAATGTGGTACCACACTGAAACAGTGAGTTAATCCTGGATTCGATCTATATATTAGAGGGTAACGCCGGTTAGGTCAGGGTTGGGTCTGGTATTTGCCATCATCTGGCTCATACTTTCGCATTTTTCACCTACTTGTTGGCCAGATACTGGGCGTTTTCTGGGTTGGATCACGTAGTACTGTGGTACCTCACTGAAACTGTGAGTTAATCCTGTATTCGAACTATATATTAGAGGGTAACACCGGTTAGGTCAGGGTTAGATCTGATATTTGCCATCATCTGCCTCATGCTTTCGCATTTTTCTCCTACTTGTTGGCCAGATCCTGGGCGTTTTCTGGGTCGGATCACGTAGTAATGTGGCACCACACTCAAACAGTGAGTTAAACCTGGATTCAATCTATATTTTAGAGGATAACACCGGTTAGGTCAGGGTTAGGTCTGGTATTTGCCATCGTCTGCCTCATACTTTCGCACTTTTCGCATACTTGTTGGCCAGATCCAGCGCGTTTTCTGGTTTGGATCACGTAGTAAAGTGGTACCACACTGAAACAGTGAGTTTATGCTGGATTCGATCTATATATTAGAGGGTAACACCGGTTAGGTCAGGGTTAGGTCTGGTATTTGCCATCATCTGGCTCATACTTTCGCATTTTTCACCTACTTGTTGGCCAGATACTGGGCGTTTTCTGGGTTGTATCACGTGGTAATGTGGTACCGCACTGAAACAGTGAAGTAATCCTGGATTCGATTTATATATTAGAGGGTAACACAGGTTAGGTTTGGGTTAGGTCTGGTATTTGCCATCATCTGGGTCATACTTTCGCATTTTTCGCATACTTGTTGGCCAGATCCAGGGCGTACTCTGGTTTGGATCACGTAGTAATGTGGTACCACACAGCCACATGAGTTAAACCTGGATTCGCTCTATATATTAGAGGGTAACACCGTTTAGGTTTGGGTTAGATCTGGTATTTGCCATCATCTGGCTCAGGCTTCCGCATTTTTCGCATACTTGATGGCCAGATCCAGGGCGTTTTCTGGTTTGGATCACGCAGTAATGTGGTACCACACTGAAACAGTGAGTTTATCTTGGATTCAATGTATATTTTGGAGGATGACACCGGTTAGGTCAGGGTTGGGTCTGGTATTTGACATCATCTGGCTCATACCTTCGCATTTTTCGCATACTTGTTGGCCAGATCCTGGGCGTTTTCTGGTTTGGATCACGTAGTGATGTAGAACCACTCTGAAACAGTGTGTTAAGCCTACATTCAATCTATATTTTAGAGGATAACACCGGTTAGGTCAGGGCTAGGTCTGGTATTTGCCATCATCTGGCTCATACTTTCGCATTTTTCACCTTCTTGTTGGCCAGATACTCGGCGTTTTCTGGGTTGGATCACGTAGTAATGTGGTACCTCACTGAAACTGTGAGTTAATCCTGTATTCGAACTATATATTAGAGGGTAACACCGGTTAGGTCAGGGATAGGTCTGGTATTTGCCATCATCTGCCTCATACTTTCGCACTTTTCGCATACTTGTTGGCCAGATCCAGCGCGTTTTCTGGTTTGGATCATGTAGTAATGTGGTACCACACTGAAACAGTGAGTTAATCCTGGATTCGATCTACATTTTAGAGGATAAGACAGGTTAGGTCAGAGTTAGGTCTCGTATTTGCCATCATCTGCCTCATACTTTCGCACTTTTCGCATACTTGATGGCCAGATCCAGGGCGTGTTCTGGTTGGGATCACGCAGTAATGTGGTACCACACTGAAACAGTGAGTTTATCTTGGATTCAATCTATATTTTGGAGGACGACACCGGTTAGGTCAGGGTTAGGTCTGGTATTTGCTATAATCTGGCTCATACTTTCGCATTTTTCGCATACTTGTTGGCCAGATCCTGGGCGTTTTCAGGTTTGGATCAGGTAGTAATGTGGTACCACACTGAAACAGTGAGTTAATCCTGGATTCGATCTATATATTAGAGGGTAACGCCGGTTAGGTCAGGGTTGGGTCTGGTATTTGCCATCATCTGGCTCATACTTTCGCATTTTTCACCTACTTGTTGGCCAGATACTGGGCGTTTTCTGGGTTGGATCACGTAGTACTGTGGTACCTCACTGAAACTGTGAGTTAATCCTGTATTCGAACTATATATTAGAGGGTAACACCGGTTAGGTCAGGGTTAGATCTGATATTTGCCATCATCTGCCTCATGCTTTCGCATTTTTCTCCTACTTGTAGGCCAGATCCTGGGCGTTTTCTGGGTCGGATCACGTAGTAATGTGGCACCACACTCAAACAGTGAGTTAAACCTGGATTCAATCTATATTTTAGAGGATAACACCGGTTAGGTCAGGGTTAGGTCTGGTATTTGCCATCGTCTGCCTCATACTTTCGCACTTTTCGCATACTTGTTGGCCAGATCCAGCGCGTTTTCTGGTTTGGATAACGTAGTAATGTGGTACCACACTGAAACAGTGAGTTTATGCTGGATTCGATTTATATATTAGAGGGTAACACCGGTTAGGTCAGGGTTAGGTCTGGTATTTGCCATCATCTGGCTCATACTTTCGCATTTTTCACCTACTTGTTGGCCAGATACTGGGCGTTTTCTGGGTTGTATCACGTGGTAATGTGGTACCGCACTGAAACAGTGAAGTAATCCTGGATTCGATCTATATGTTAGGGGGTAACACAGATTAGGTTTGGTTTAGGTCTGGTATTTGCCATCATCTGGCTCATACTTTCGCATTTTTCGCATACGTGTTGGCCAGATCCAGGGCGTTTTCTGGTTTGGATCACGTAGTAATGTGGTACCACACAGCCACAGGGGTTAAACCTGGATTCAATCTATATTTTAGAGGATAACACCGGCTAGATTTGGGTTAGGTCTGGTATTTGCCATCATCTGGCTCATACTTTCGCAATTTTCGTATACTTGTTGGCACATCCTGGGCGTTTTCTGGGTTGGATCAGGTAGTAGTGTGGTACCGCATTGAAACTGTGAAGTAATCCTGGATTCGATCTATATATTAGAGGGTAACACCGGTTAGGTTTGGGTTAGGTCTGGTATTTGCCATCATCTGGCTCATTCTATCGCATTTTTCACCTACTTGTTGGCCAGATACTGGGCATTTTCAGGGTTGTATCACGTGGTAATGTGGTACCGCACTGAAACAGTGAAGTAATCCTGGATTCGATTTATATATTAGAGGGTAACACAGGTTAGGTTTGGGTTAGGTCTGGTATTTGCCATCATCTGGGTCATACTTTCGCATTTTTCGCATACTTGTTGGCCAGATCCAGGGCGTATTCTGGTTTGGATCACGTAGTAATGTGGTACCACACAGCCACATGAGTTAAACCTGGATTCGATCTATATATTAGAGGGTAACACCGGTTAGGTTTGGGTTAGGTCAGGTATTTGCCATCATCTGGCTCTTGCTTCCGCATTTTTCGCATACTTGTTCGCCAGATCCTGGGCGTTTTCTGGGTTAGATCAGGTAGTAGTGTGGTACCGCACTGAAACAGTGAAGTAATCCTGGATTCGATCTATATATTAGAGGGTAACACCGTTTAGGTTTGGGTTAGATCTGGTATTTGCCATCATCTGGCTCAGGCTTCCGCATTTTTCGCATACTTGATGGCCAGATCCAGGGCGTTTTCTGGTTTGGATAACGCAGTAATGTGGTACCACACTGAAACAGTGAGTTTATCTTGGATTCAATCTATATTTTGGAGGATGACACCGGTTAGGTCAGGGTTGGGTCTGGTATTTGACATCATCTGGCTCATACCTTCGCATTTTTCGCATACTTGTTGGCCAGATCCTGGGCGTTTTCTGGTTTGGATCACGTAGTGATGTAGAACCACTCTGGAACAGTGTGTTAAGCCTACATTCAATCTATATTTTAGAGGATAACACCGGTTAGGTCAGGGCTAGGTCTGGTATTTGCCATCATCTGGCTCATACTTTCGCATTTTTCACCTACTTGTTGGCCAGATACTGGGCGTATTCTGGGTTGGATCACGTAGTAATGTGGTACCTCACTGAAACTGTGAGTTAATCCTGTATTCGAACTATATATTAGAGGGTAACACCGGTTAGGTCAGGGATAGGTCTGGTATTTGCCATCATCTGCCTCATACTTTCGCACTTTTCGCATACTTGTTGGCCAGATCCAGCGCGTTTTCTGGTTTGGATCATGTAGTAATGTGGTACCACACTGAAACAGTGAGTTAATCCTGGATTCGATCTATATTTTAGAGGATAAGACAGGTTAGGTCAGGGTTAGGTCTGGTATTTGCCATCATCTGCCTCATACTTTCGCACTTTTCGCATACTTGTTGGCCAGATCCAGCGCGTTTTCTGGTTTGGATCATGTAGTAATGTGGTACCACACTGAAACAGTGAGTTAATCCTGGATTCGATCTATATATTAGAGGGTAACACCGGTTAGGTCAGGGTTAGGTCTGGTATTTGCCATCATCTGGCTCATACTCTCGCATTTTTCACCTACTTGTTGGCCAGATACTGGGCGTTTTCTGGGTTGGATCACGTGGTAATGTGGTACCGCACTGAAACAGTGAAGTAATCCTGGATTCGATCTATATATTAGAGGGTATCACAGGTTAGGTTTGGGTTAGGTCTGGTATTTGCCATCATCTGGCTCATACTTTCGCATTTTTCGCATACTTGTTGGCCAGATCCAGGGCGAATTCTGGTTTGGATCACGTAGTAATGTGGTACTACACAGCCACATGAGTTAAACCTGGATTCAATCTATATTTAAGAGGATAACACCGGTTAGGTCAGGGTTAGGTCTGGTATTTGCCATCGTCTGCCTCATACTTTCGCACTTTTCGCATACTTGATGGCCAGATCCAGGGCGTTTTCTGGTTGGGATCACGCAGTAATGTGGTACCACACTGAAACAGTGAGTTAATCCTGGATTCGATCTATATATTAGAGGGTAACACCGGTTAGGTCAGGGTTAGGTCTGGTATTTGCCATCATCTGGCTCATACTTTCGCATTTTTCACCTACTTGTTGGCCAGATACTGGGCGTTTTCTGGGTTGGATCACGTAGTAATGTGGTACCTCACTGAAACTGTGAGTTAATCCTGTATTCGAACTATATATTAGAGGGTAACACCGGTTAGGTCAGGGTTAGGTCTGGTATTTGCCATCATCTGCCTCTTGCTTTCGCATTTTTCTCCTACTTGTTGGCCTGATCCTGGGCGTTTTCTGGGTCGGATCACGTAGTAATGTGGCACCACACTCAAACAGTGAGTTAAACCTGGATTCAATCTATATTTTAGAGGATAACACCGGTTAGGTCAGGGTTAGGTCTGGTATTTGCCATCGTCTGCCTCATACTTTCGCACTTTTCGCATACTTGTTGGCCAGACCCAGCGCGTTTTCTGGTTTGGATCACGTAGTAATGTGGTACCACACTGTAACAGTGAGTTTATCCTGGATTCGATCTATATATTAGAGGGTAACACCGGTTAGGTCAGGGTTAGGTCTGGTATTTGCCATCATCTGCCTCTTGCTTTCGCATTCTTCTCCTACTTGTTGGCCAGATCCTGGGCGTTTTCTGGGTCGGATCACGTAGTAATGTGGCACCACACTCAAACAGTGAGTTAGACCTGGATTCAATCTATATTTTAGAGGATAACACCGGTTAGGTCAGGGTTAGGTCTGGTATTTGCCATCGTCTGCCTCATACTTTCGCACTTTTCGCATACTTGTTGGCCAGATCCAGCGCGTT
The DNA here is from genome assembly GCF_051014445.1 of Colletes latitarsis. NCBI lineage: Eukaryota > Metazoa > Arthropoda > Insecta > Hymenoptera > Colletidae > Colletes > Colletes latitarsis. The sequence continues at coordinate 10,335,333 of NW_027488371.1, forward strand.
TTCTGGTTTGGATCACGTGGTAATGTGGTACCGCACTGAAACAGTGAAGTAATCCTGGATTCGATCTATATATTAGAGGGTAACACCGTTTAGGTTTGGGTTAGATTTGGTATTTGTCATCATCTGGCTCATGCTTCCGCATTTTTCGCGTACTAGATGGCCATATCCTGGGCGTTTTCTTGGTTGGATCAGGTAGTAGTGTGGTACCGCACTGAAACAGTGAAGTAATCCTGGATTCGATCTATATATTAGAGGATAATACCGGTTAGGTTTGGGTTTGGTCTGGTATTTGCCATCATCTGGCTCATACTTTCGCATTTTTCGCATACTTGTTGGCCAGATCCAGGGCGTATTCCGGTTTGGATCACGTAGTAATGTGGTACCACACAGCCACATGAGTTAAACCTGGATTCAATCTATATTTTAGTGGATAACACCGGTTAGGTCAGGGTTAGGTCTGGTATTTGCCATCATCTGGCTCATTCTTTCGCATTTTTCACCTACTTGTTGGCCAGATACAGGGCGTTTTCTGGGTTGTATCACGTGGTAATGTGGTACCGCACTGAAACAGTGAAGTAATCCTGGATTCGATTTATATATTAGAGGGTAACACAGGTTTGCTTTGGGTTAGGTCTGGTATTTGCAATCATCTGGCTCATACTTTCGCAATCTTCGTATACTTGTTGGCCAGATCCTGGGCGTTTTCTGGGTTGGTTCAGGTAGTAGTGTGGTACCGCACTGAAACAGTGAAGTAATCCTGGATTCGATCTATATATTAGAGGGTAACACCGGTTAGGTTTGGATTAGGTCAGGTATTTGCCATCATCTGGCTCTTGGTTCCGCATTTTTCGCATACTTGTTGGCCAGATCCTGAGCGTTTTCTTGTTTGGATCACGTAGTGATGTAGAACCACGCTGAAACAGTGTGTCAAGCGTAGATTCAATCTATATTTTAGAGGATAACACCGGTTAGGTCAGGGTTAGGTCTGGTATTTGCCATCATCTGGCTCATACTTTCGCATTTTTTGCATACCTGTTGGCCAGATACTGGGCGTTTTCTGGTTTGGATCACGTAGTAATCTAGAACCACTCTGAAACAGTGAGTTAAACCTGGATTCAATCTATATTTTAGAGGGTAACACCGGTTAGGTTTGGGTTAGGTCAGGTATTTGCCATCATCTGGCTCTTGCTTCCGCATTTTTCGCATACTTGTTGGCCAGATCCTGGGCGTTTTCTGGGTTGGATCATGTAGTAGTGTGGTACCACACAGCCACATGAGTTAAACCTGGATTCAATCTATATTTAAGAGGATAACACCGGTTAGGTTTGGGTTAGATCTGGTATTTGCCATCATCTGGCTCATACTTTCGCATTTTTCGCATACTTGTTGGCCAGATCCTGGGCGTCAACTGGTTTGGATCACGTAGTAATAAGGTACCACACTGAAACAGTGAGTTAATCCTAGTTTCAATCTATATTTTAGTGGATAACAGCGGTGAGATCAGGGTTCGGTCTTGTATTTGCCATCGCCTGCCTCATACATTCGCCTTTTTCGCATACTTGTTGGCCAGATACTGGGCGTTTTCTGGTTTGGATCACGTAGTAATGTGGTACCTTACTGAAACTGTGAGTTAATCCTGTATTCGAACTATATATTAGAGGGTAACACCGGTTAGGTCAGGGTTAGGTCCGGTATTTGTCATCATCCGGCTCATACTTTCGCATATTTCGCATACTTATTGGCCAGATCCTGGGCGTTTTCTGCTTTGGATCTCATAGCAATGTGGTATCACACTTAAACAGTGAGTTAAACCTGGATTCAATCTATATTTTAGAGGATAACAGCGCTGAGGTCAGGGTTAGGTCTGGTATTTGCCATCATCTGTCTCATACATTCGCATTTTTCGCCTACTTGTTGGCCAGATACTGGGCGTTTTCTGGGTTGGATCACGTAGTAATGTGGCACCACACTCAAACAGTGTGTTAAACCTGGATTCAATCTATATTTTAGAGGATAACACCGGTTAGGTCAGGGTTATGTCTGGTATTTGCCATCGCCTGCCACATACTTTCGCATTTTTCGCCTACTTGTTGGCCAGATCCTGGGCGTTTTCTGGTTTGGATCACGTAGTAATGAAGAACCACTCTGAAGCTGTGAGTTAAACCTGGATTCAATCTATATTTTAGAGGATAACACCGGATAGGTCAGGGTTGGGTTTGGTATTTGCCATCATCTGGCACATGCTTTCGCATTTGTCGCATTCTTGTTGGCCAGATCCTGGGCGTTTTCTGGTTCGGATCACGTAGTAATGTGGCACCACACTCAAACAGTGTGTTAAACCTGGATTCAATCTATATTTTAGAGGATAACACCGGTTAGGTCAGGGTTAGGTCTGGTATTTGCCATCGCCTGCCTCATACTTTCGCATTTTTCGCATACTTGTTGGCCAGATCCAGGGCGTATTCTGGTTTGGATTACGTAGTAATGTAGTACCACACAGCCACATGAGTTAAACCTGGATTCAATGTATATTTTATAGGATAACACCGGTTAGGTTTGGGTTAGGTCTGGTATTTGCCATCGTCTGCCTCATACTTTCGCATTTTCCTCCTACTTGTTGGCCAGATACTGGGCGTATTGTGGGTTGGATCACGTAGTAATGTGGTTCCACACAGCAACAGTGAGTTAAACCTGGATTCAATCTATATTTTACAGGATAACACAGGTTAGGTCAGGGTTAGGTCTGGTATTTGCCATCGCCTGCCTCATGCTTTCTGATTTTTCGCATACTTGTTGGCCAGATCCTGGGCGTTATCTGGTTTGGATCACGTAGTAATGTGGTACCACACTGAAACAGTGAGTTAATCCTGGATTCGATCTATATATTAGAGGGTAACACCGGTTAGGTTTGTGTTAGGTCTGGTATTTGCCATCATCTGGCTCATGCTTCCGCATTTTTCGCAAACTTGTTGGCCAGATCCTGGGCGTTATCTGGTTTGGATCACGTAGTAATGTGGTACCACACTGAAACAGTGAGTTAATCCTGGATTCGATCTATATATTAGAGGGTAACACCGGTTAGGTTTGGGTTAGGTCTGGTATTTGTCATCATCATGCTAATACTTTCGCATATTTCGCATACTTGTTGGACAGATCCTGGGTGTTTTCTGGTTTGGATCACGTAGTAATGTAGAACCACTCTGAAGCTGTGAGTTAAACCTGGATTCAATCTATATTTTAGAGCATAACACCGATTAGGTCAGGGTTAGGTCTGGTATTTGCCATCATCTGGCTCATGCTTTCGCATTTGTCGCATACTTATTGGCCAGATCCTGGGCGTCTTCTGGTTTGGATCACGTAGTAATAAGTTACCACACTGAAACAGTGAGTTAAACCTGGATACAATCTAAATTTTAGAGGACAACACCGGTTAGGTCAGGGTTAGGTCTGGTATTTGCCATCATCTAGCTCATACTTTCGCATTTTTCGCATACTTGTTGGTCAGATCCTAGGCGTTTTCTGGGTTGGATCAGTTAGTAGTGTGGTACCGCACTGAAACAGTGAAGTAATCCTGAATTCGATCTATATATTAGAGGGTAACACCGTTTAGGTTTGGGTTAGATCTGGTATTTGCCATCATCTGGCTCATGCTTCCGCATTTTTCGCATACTAGATGGCCAGATCCAGGGCGTTTTCCGGTTTGGATCACGTAGTAATGTGGTACCACACAGCCACATGAGTTAAACCTGGATTCAATCTATATTTTAGAGGATAACACCGGCTAGGTTTGGGTTAGGTCTGGTATTTGCCATCATCTAGCTCATACTTTCGCAATTTTCGTATACTTGTTGGCCAGATCCTGGACGTTTTCTGGGTTGAATCAGGTTGTAGTGTGGTACCGCACTGAAACAGTGAAGTAATCCTGGATTCGATCTATATATTAGAGGGTAACACCGTTTAGGTTTGGGTTAGATCTGGTATTTGCCATCATCTGGCTCATGCTTCCGCATTTTTCGCGTACTAGATGGCCATATCCTGGGCGTTTTCTGGGTTGGATCAGGTAGTAGTGTGATACCACACAGCCACATGAGTTAAACCTGGATTCAATCTATATTTAAGAGGATAACACCGGTTAGGTTTGGGTTAGATCTGGTATTTGCCATCATCTGGCTCATACTTTCGCATTTTTCGCATATTTGTTGGTCAGATCCTGGGCGTCTTCTGGTTTGGATCACGTAGTAATAAGGTACCACACTGAAACAGTGAGTTAATCCTAGATTCAATCTATATTTTAGAGGATAACAGCGCTGAGGTCAGGGTTAGGTCTGGTATTTGCCATCATCTGTCTCATACTTACGCATTTTTCGCCTACTTGTTGACCAGATACTGGGCGTTTTCTGGGTTGGATCACGTAGTAATGTGGCACCACACTCAAACAGTGTGTTAAACCTGGATTCAATCTATATTTTAGAGGATAACACCGGTTAGGTCAGGGTTATGTCTGGTATTTGCCAACGCCTGCCACATACTTTCGCATTTTTCGCATACTTGTTGGCCAGATCCTGGGCGTTTTCTGGTTTGGATCACGTAGTAATGAAGAACCACCCTGAAGCTGTGAGTTAAACCTGGATTCGATCTATATTTTAGAGGATAACACCGGTTAGGTCAGGGTTAGGTCTGGTATTTGCCATCATCTGTCTCATACTTTCGCATTTTTCGCCTACTTGTTGGCCAGATACTGGGCGTTTTCTGGGTTGGATCACGTAGTAATGTGGCACCACACTCAAACAGTGTGTTAAACCTGGTTTCAATCTATATTTTAGAGCATAACGCCGGTTAGGTCAGGGTTAGGTCTGGTATTTGCCATCATCTGGCACATGCTTTCGTATTTGTCGCATACTTGTTGGCCAGATCCTGGGCGTTTTCTGGTTTGGATCACGTAGTAATGAAGAACCACCCTGAAGCTGTGAGTTAAACCTGGATTCGATCTATATTTTAGAGGATAACACCGGTTAGGTCAGGGTTAGGTCTGGTATTTGCCATCATCTGTCTCATACTTTCGCATTTTTCGCCTACTTGTTGGCCAGATACTGGGCGTTTTCTGGGTTGGATCACGTAGTAATGTGGCACCACACTCAAACAGTGTGTTAAACCTGGATTCAATCTATATTTTAGAGGATAACACCGGTTAGGTCAGGGTTATGTCTGGTATTTGCCATCGCCTGCCTCATACTTTCGCATTTTTCGCATACTTGTTGGCCAGATCCTGGGCGTTTTCTGGTTAGGATCACATAGCAATGCTGTATCACACTTAAACAGTGAGTTAAACCTGGATTCAATCTGTATTTTCGAGGATAACACCGGTTAGGTCTGGGTTAGGTCTGGTATTTGCCATCATCTGGCTCATACTTTCTCATTTTTCGCATACTTGTTGGCCAGATCCTGGGCGCTTTCTTGGTTGGATCAGGTAGTAGTGTGGTATCACACTTAAACAGTGAGTTAAACCTGGATTCAATCTATATTTTAGAGGATAATACCGGTTAGATCTGGGTTAGGTCTGGTATTTGCTATCATCCGACTCATGCTTTCGCATTTTGCGCATACTTATTGGCCAGATCCTGGGCGTTTTCTGGTATGGATCACGTAGTAATGTTGTTCCACACAGCAACAGTGAGTTACACCTGGATACAATCTATATTTTAGAGGATAACACCGGTTAGGTCAGGGTTAGGTCTGGTATTTGCCACCATCTGGCTCATATTTTCGCATTTTTCGCATACTTGTTGGCCAGATCCTGGGCGTTTTCTGGGTTGGATCAGGTAGTAGTGTGGTAACCCACTAAAACAGTGAAGTAGTCCTGGATTCGATCTATATATTAGAGGGTAACACCGGTTAGGTTTGGGTTAGGTCTGGTATTTGCCATCATCTGGCTCATGCTTCCGCATTTTTCGCAAACTTGTTGGCAAGATCCTGGGCGTTTTCTGGGTTGGATGAGGTAGTAGTGTGTTACCGCACTGAAACAGTGAAGTAATCCTAGATTCGATCTATATATTAGTGGGTAACACCGGTTAGGTTTGGGTTGGGTCTGGTATTTGCCATCATCTGGCTCACACTTTCGCATTTTTCGCATACGTGTTGGCCAGATCCAGGGCGTATTCTGGTTTGGATCACGTAGTAATGTGGTACCACACAGCCACATGAGTTAAACCTGGATTCAATGTATATTTTAGAGGATAACACCGGTTAGGTTTGGGTTAGATCTGGTATTTACCATCATCTGGCTCATGCTTCCGCATTTTTCGCATACTTGATGGCCAGATCCAGGGCGTTTTCTGGTTTGGATCACGCAGTAATGTGGTATCACACTTAAACAGTGAGTTTATCTTGGATTCAATCTATATTTTTTTGAGGATGACACCGGTTAGATCTGGGTTAGGTCTGGTATTTGCTATCATCCGACTCATGCTTTCGCATTTTGCGCATACTTATTGGCCAGATCCTGGGCGTTTTCTGGTATGGATCACGTAGTAATGTGGTTCCACACAGCAACAGTGAGTTACACCTGGATACAATCTATATTTTAGAGGATAACACCGGTTAGGTCAGGGTTAGGTCTGGTATTTGCCACCATCTGGCTCATATTTTCGCATTTTTCGCATACTTGTTGGCCAGATCCTGGGCGTTTTCTGGGTTGGATCAGGTAGTAGTGTGGTAACCCACTAAAACAGTGAAGTAGTCCTGGATTCGATCTATATATTAGAGGGTAACACCGGTTAGGTTTGGGTTAGGTCTGGTATTTGCCATCATCTGGCTCATGCTTCCGCATTTTTCGCAAACTTGTTGGCAAGATCCTGGGCGTTTTCTGGGTTGGATGAGGTAGTAGTGTGTTACTGCACTGAAACAGTGAAGTAATCCTAGATTCGATCTATATATTAGTGGGTAACACCGGTTAGGTTTGGGTTGGGTCTGGTATTTGCCATCATCTGGCTCACACTTTCGCATTTTTCGCATACTTGTTGGCCAGATCCTGGGCGTTTTCTGGGCTGGATCAGGTAGTAGTGTGGTACCGCACTGAAACAGTGAAGTAATCCTGGATTCGATCTGTATATAAGAGGGTAACACCGGTTAGTTTTGGGTTAGGTCAGGTATTTGCCATCATCTGGCTCATGTTTCCGCATTTTTCGCATACTTGTTGGCCAGATCCTGGGCGTTTTCTGGGTTGGATCAGGTAGTAGTGTGGTACCGCACTGAAACAGTGACGTAATCCTGGATTCGATCTATATATTAGAGGGTAACACCGTTTAGGTTTGGGTTAGATCTGGTATTTGCCATCATCTGGCTCATGCTTCCGCATTTTTCGCATACTTAATGGCCAGATCCAGGGCGTTTTCTGGTTTGTATCACGCAGTAATGTGGTACCACACTGAAACAGTGAGTTTATCTTGGATTCAATCTATATTTTGGAGGATGACACCGGTTAGGTCAGGGTTAGGTCTGGTATTTGCTATAATCTGGCTCATACTTTCGCATTTTTCGCATACTTGTTGGCCAGATCCTGGTCGTTTTCAGGATTGGATCACGTAGTAATGTGGTACCACACTGAAACAGTGAGTTAATCCTGGATTCGATCTATATATTAGAGGGTAACACCGGTTAGGTTTGGGTTAGGTCCGGTATTTGCCATCATCTGGCTCATGCTTCCGCATTTTACGCATACTTGTTGGCCAGATACTGGGCGTTTTCTGGGTCGGATCACGTAGTAATGTGGCACCACACAGCCACATGAGTTAAACCTGGATTCAATCTATATTTTACAGGACAACACCGGTTAGGTCAGGGTTAGGTCTGGTATTTGCCATCATCTGGCTCATTCTTTCGCATTTTTCACCTACTTGTTGGCCAGATACTGGGCGTTTTCTGGGTTGTATCACGTGGTAATCTGGTACCGCACTGAAACAGTGAAGTAATCCTGGATTCGATTTATATATTAGAGGGTAACACAGGTTAGGTTTGGGTTAGGTCTGGTATTTGCAATCATCTGGCTCATACTTTCGCAATTTTCGTATACTTGTTGGCCAGATCCTGGGCGTTTTCTGGGTTGGATCAGGTAGTAGTGTGGTACCGCACTGAAACAGTGAAGTAATCCTGGATTCGATATATATATTAGAGGGTAACACCGGTTATGTTTTGGGTTAGGTCAGGTATTTGCCATCATCCGGCTCTTGCTTCCGCATTTTTCGCATACTTGTTTGCCAGATCCTGGGCGTTTTCTGAGTTGGATCAGGTAGTAGTGTGGTACCGCACTGAAACAGTGAATTAATCCTGGATTCGATCTATATATTAGAGGGTAACACCGTTTAGGTTTGGGTTAGATCTGGTATTTGCCATCATCTGGCTCATGCTTCCGCACTTTTCGCATACTTGATGGCCAGATCCAGGGCGTTTTCTGGTTTGGATCACGCAGTAATGTGGTACCACACTGAAACAGTGAGTTTATCTTGGATTCAATCTATATTTTGGAGGATGACACCGGTTAGGTCAGGGTTGGGTCTGGTAATTGACATCATCTGGCTCATACTTTCGCATTTTTCGCATACTTGTTGGCCAGATCCTGAGCGTTTTCTAGTTTGGATCACGTAGTGATGTAGAACCGCGCTGAAACAGTGTGTTAAGCCTAGATTCAATCTATATTTTAGAGGATAACAGCGGTGAGATCAGGGTTGGGTCTTGTATTTGCCATAGCCTGCCTCATACTTTCGCATTTTTCACCTACTTCTTGGCCAGATACTGGGCGTTTTCTGGGTTGGATCACGTGGTAATGAGGTACCGCACTGGAACAGTGAAGTAATCCTGGATTCGATCTATATATTACAGGGTAACACAGGTTAGGTTTGGGTTAGGTCTGGTATTTGCCATCATCTGGCTCATGCTTCCGCATTTTTCGCAAACTTGTTGGCCAGATACTGGGCGTTTTCTGGGTTGGATCACGTGGTAATGTGGTACCGCACTGAAACAGTGAAGTATTCCTGGATTCGATCTATATATTAGAGGGTAACACAGGTTAGGTTTGGGTTAGGTCTGGTATTTGCCATCATCTGGCTCATACTTTCGCATTTTTCGCATACTTGTTGGCCAGATCCTGGGCGTTTTCTGGGTTGGATCAGGTAGTAGTGTGGTACCGCACTGAAACAGTGAAGTAATCCTAGATTCGATCTATATAATAGAGGGCAACACAGGTTAGGTTTGGGCTAGGTCTGGTATTTGCCATCATCTGGCTCATGCTTCCGCATTTTTCGCAAACTTGTTGGCAAGATCCTGGGCGTTTTCTGGGTTGGATGAGGTAGTAGTGTGTTACTGCACTGAAACAGTGAAGTAATCCTAGATTCGATCTATATATTAGTGGGTAACACCGGTTAGGTTTGGGTTGGGTCTGGTATTTGCCATCATCTGGCTCACACTTTCGCATTTTTCGCATACTTGTTGGCCAGATCCTGGGCGTTTTCTGGGCTGGATCAGGTAGTAGTGTGGTACCGCACTGAAACAGTGAAGTAATCCTGGATTCGATCTGTATTTAAGAGGGTAACACCGGTTAGTTTTGGGTTAGGTCAGGTATTTGCCATCATCTGGCTCATGCTTCCGCATTTTTCGCATACTTGTTGGCCAGATCCTGGGCGTTTTCTGGGTTGGATCAGGTAGTAGTGTGGTACCGCACTGAAACAGTGAAGTAATCCTGGATTCGATCTATATATTAGAGGGTAACACCGTTTAGGTTTGGGTTAGATCTGGTATTTGCCATCATCTGGCTCATGCTTCCGCATTTTTCGCATACTTAATGGCCAGATCCAGGGCGTTTTCTGGTTTGTATCACGCAGTAATGTGGTACCACACTGAAACAGTGAGTTTATCTTGGATTCAATCTATATTTTGGAGGATGACACCGGTTAGGTCAGGGTTAGGTCTGGTATTTGCTATAATCTGGCTCATACTTTCGCATTTTTCGCATACTTGTTGGCCAGATCCTGGTCGTTTTCAGGTTTGGATCACGTAGTAATGTGGTACCACACTGAAACAGTGAGTTAATCCTGGATTCGATCTATATATTAGAGGGTAACACCGGTTAGGTTTGGGTTAGGTCCGGTATTTGCCATCATCTGGCTCATGCTTCCGCATTTTACGCATACTTGTTGGCCAGATACTGGGCGTTTTCTGGGTCGGATCACGTAGTAATGTGGCACCACACAGCCACATGAGTTAAACCTGGATTCAATCTATATTTTACAGGACAACACCGGTTAGGTCAGGGTTAGGTCTGGTATTTGCCATCATCTGGCTCATTCTTTCGCATTTTTCACCTACTTGTTGGCCAGATACTGGGCGTTTTCTGGGTTGTATCACGTGGTAATCTGGTACCGCACTGAAACAGTGAAGTAATCCTGGATTCGATTTATATATTAGAGGGTAACACAGGTTAGGTTTGGGTTAGGTCTGGTATTTGCAATCATCTGGCTCATACTTTCGCAATTTTCGTATACTTGTTGGCCAGATCCTGGGCGTTTTCTGGGTTGGATCAGGTAGTAGTGTGGTACCGCACCGAAACAGTGAAGTAATCCTGGATTCGATATATATATTAGAGGGTAACACCGGTTATGTTTTGGGTTAGGTCAGGTATTTGCCATCATCTGGCTCTTGCTTCCGCATTTTTCGCATACTTGTTTGCCAGATCCTGGGCGTTTTCTGGGTTGGATCAGGTAGTAGTGTGGTACCGCACTGAAACAGTGAAGTAATCCTGGATTCGATCTATATATTAGAGGGTAACACCGTTTAGGTTTGGGTTAGATCTGGTATTTGCCATCATCTGGCTCATGCTTCCGCATTTTTCGCATACTTGATGGCCAGATCCAGGGCGTTTTCTGGTTTGGTTCACGCAGTAATGTGGTACCACACTGAAACAGTGAGTTTATCTTGGATTCAATCTATATTTTGGAGGATGACACCGGTTAGGTCAGGGTTGGGTCTGGTAATTGACATCATCTGGCTCATACTTTCGCATTTTTCGCATACTTGTTGGCCAGATCCTGAGCGTTTTCTAGTTTGGATCACGTAGTGATGTAGAACCGCGCTGAAACAGTGTGTTAAGCCTAGATTCAATCTATATTTTAGAGGATAACAGCGGTGAGATCAGGGTTGGGTCTTGTATTTGCCATAGCCTGCCTCATACTTTCGCATTTTTCACCTACTTCTTGGCCAGATACTGGGCGTTTTCTGGGTTGGATCACGTGGTAATGAGGTACCGCACTGGAACAGTGAAGTAATCCTGGATTCGATCTATATATTACAGGGTAACACAGGTTAGGTTTGGGTTAGGTCTGGTATTTGCCATCATCTGGCTCATGCTTCCGCATTTTTCGCAAACTTGTTGGCCAGATACTTGGCGTTTTCTGGGTTGGATCACGTGGTAATGTGGTACCGCACTGAAACAGTGAAGTAATCCTGGATTCGATCTATATATTAGAGGGTAACACAGGTTAGGTTTGGGTTAGGTCTGGTATTTGCCATCATCTGGCTCATACTTTCGCATTTTTCGCATACTTGTTGGCCAGATCCTGGGCGTTTTCTGGGTTGGATCAGGTAGTAGTGTGGTACCGCACTGAAACAGTGAAGTAATCCTAGATTCGATCTGTATAATAGAGGGCAACACAGGTTAGGTTTGGGCTAGGTCTGGTATTTGCCATCATCAGGCTCATGCTTCCGCATTTTTCGCAAACTTGTTGGCCAGATCCTGGGCGTTTTCTGGGTTGGATCAGGTAGTAGTGTGGTACCGTACTGAAACAGTGAAGTCATCCTAGATTCGATCTATATATTAGTGGGCAACACAGGTTAGGTTTGGGTTAGGTCTGGTATTTGCCATCATCTGGCTCATGCTTCCGCTTTTTTCGCATACTTGTTGGCCAGATCCTGGGCGTTTTCTGGTTTGGATCACATAGCAATGTTGTATCACACTTAAACAGTGAGTTAAACCTGGATTCAGTCTGTATTTTCGAGGATAACACCGGTTAGGTCTGTGTTAGGTCTGGTATTTGCCATCATCCGACTCATGCTTTCGCATTCTTCGAATACTTGTTGGCCAGATCCTGGGCGTTTTCTGGGTTGGATCAGGTAGTAGTGTGGTACCGCACTGAAACAGTGAGTTAAACCTGGATTCAATTTATATTTTAGAGGATAACACCGGTTAGGTCAGGGTTAGGTCTGGTATTTGCTATAATCTGGCTCATACTTTCGCATTTTTCGCATACTTGTTGGCCAGATCCTGGGCGTTTTCTGGGCTGGATCAGGTAGTAGTGAGGTAACCCACTAAAACAGTGAAGTAATCCTGGATTCGATCTATATATTAGAGGGTAACACCGGTTAGGTTTGGGTTAGGTCTGGTATTTGCCATCATCTGGCTCATGCTTCCGCATTTTTCGCAAACTTGTTGGCCAGATCCTGGGCGTTTTCTGGGTTGGATCAGGTAGTAGTGTGGTACCGCACTGAAACAGTGAAGTAATCCTAGATTCGATCTATATATTAGAGGGCAACACAGGTTAGGTTTGGGTTAGATCAGGTACTTTCCATCATCTGTCTCATGCTTCCGCATTTTTCGCATACTTGTTGGCCAGATCCTGGGCGATTTCTGGGTTGGATCAGGAGGTAGTGTGGTACCGTACTGAAACAGTGAAGTAATCCTGGATTCGATCTATATATTAGAGGGTAACACCGTTTAGGTTTGGGTTAGATCTGGTATTTGCCATCATCTGGCTCATGCTTCCGCCTTTCGCATACTTGATGGCCAGATCCAGGGCGTCTTCTGGTTTGGATCACGTAGTAATAAGGTACCACACTGAAACAGTGAGTTAATCCTAGATTCAATCTATATTTTAGAGGATAACAGCGGTGAGATCAGGGTTGGGTCTTGTATTTGCCATCGCCTGCCTCATACATTCGCTTTTTTCGCATACTTGATGGCCAGATCCTGGGCGTTTTCTGGTTTGGATCACGTAGTAATGTGGTACCTCACTGAAACTGTGAGTTAATCCTGTATTCGAACTATATATTACAGGGTAACACCGGTTAGGTCAGGGTTAGGTCTGGTATTTGTCATCATCCGGCTCATACTTTCGCATATTTCGCATACTTATTGGCCAGATCCTGGGCGTTTTCTGGTTTGGATCACATAGCAAAGTCGTATCACACTTAAACAGTGAGTTAAACCTGGATTCAATCTATAATTTAGAGGATAACAGCGGTGAGGTCAAGGTTAGGTCTGGTATTTGCCATCATCTGTCTCATGCTTTCGCATTTTTCGAATACTTGTTGGCCAGATCCTGGGCGTTTTCTGGGTTGGATCAGGTAGTAGTGTGGTACCGCACTAAAACAGTGAGTTAAACCTGGATTCAATTTATATTTTAGAGGATAACACCGGTTAGGTCAGGGTTAGGTCTGGTATTTGCCATCATCTGGCTCATACTTTCGCATTTTTCGCATACTTGTTGGCCAGATCCTGGGCGTTTTCTGGGCTGGATCAGGTAGTAGTGAGGTAACCCACTAAAACAGTGAAGTAATCCTGGATTCGATCTATATATTAGAGGGTAACACCGGTTAGGTTTGGGTTAGGTCTGGTATTTGCCATCATCTGGCTCATGATTCCGCATTTTTCGCAAACTTGTTGGCCAGATCCAGGGCATCTTCTGGTTTGGATCACGTAGTAATGTGGTACCACACAGCCACATGAGTTAAACCTGGATTCAATCTATATTTTAGAGGATAACACCGGCTAGGTTTGGGTAAGGTCTGGTATTGGCCATCATCTGGCTCATACTTTCGCAATTTTCGTATACTTGTTGGCCAGATCCTGGGCGTTTTCTGGGTTGGATCAGGTAGTAGTGTGGTACCGCACTGAAACAGTGAAATAATCCTGGAATCGATCTATATATTAGAGGGTAACACCGGTTAGGTTTGGGTTAGGTCTGGTATTTGCCATCATGTGGCTCATACTTTCGCATTTTTCGCATACTTGTTGGCCAGATCCAGGGCGTATTCTGGTTTGGATCACGTAGTAATGTGGTACCACACTGAAACAGTGAGTTAATCCTGGATTCGATCTATATATTAGAGGGTAACACCGATAGGTCAGTGTTAGGTCTGGTATTTGCCATCATCTGGCTCATACTTTCGCATTTTTCGCATACTTGTTGGTCAGATCCTGGGCGTTTTCAGGTTTGGATCACGTAGTAATGTGGTACCACACTGAAACAGTGAGTTAATCCTGGATTCGATCTATATATTAGAGGGTAACACCGGTTAGGTCAGGGTTAGGTCTGGTATTTGCCATCATCTGGCTCATACTTTCGCATTTTTCGCATACTTGTTGGCCAGATCCGGGGCGTTTTCTGGTTTGGATCACGTACTAATGTGGTACCACACAGCAACATGAGTTAAACCTGGATTCAATCTATATTTTAGAGGATAACACCGGCTAGGTTTGGGTTAGGTCTGGTATTGGCCATCATCTGGCTCATACTTTCGCAATTTTCGTATACTTGTTGGCCAGATCCTGGGCGTTTTCTGGGTTGGATCAGGTAGTAGTGTGGTACCGCACTGAAACAGTGAAGTAATCCTGGATTCGATCTATATATTAGAGGGTAACACCGGTTAGGTTTGCGTTAGGTCAGGTATTTGCCATCATCTGGCTCTTGCTTCCGCATTTTTCGCATACTTGTTGGCCAGATCCTGGGCGTTTTCTGGGTTGGATCAGGTGGTAGTGTGGTACCGCACTGAAACAGTGAAGTAATCCTGGATTCAATCTATATATTAGAGGGTAACACCGTTTAGGTTTGGGCTAGATCAGGTATTTGCCATCATCTGGCTCATGCTTCCGCATCTTTCGCATACTTGATGGCCAGATCCAGGGCGTTTTCTGGTTTGGATCACGCAGTAATGTGGTACCACACTGACACAGTGAGTTTATCTTGGATTCAATCTATATTTTGGAGGATGACACCGGCTAGGTCAGGGTTAGGTCTGGTATTTGACATCATCTGGCTCATACTTTCGCATTTTTCGCATACTTGTTGGCCAGATCCTGGGCGTTTTCTGGTTTGGATCACGTAGTGATGTAGAACCACTCTGAAACAGTGTGTTAAGCCTAGATTCAATCTATATTTTAGAGGATAACACCGGTTAGGTCAGGGTTAGGTCTGGTATTTGCCATCATCTGGCTCATACTTTCGCATTTTTCGCATACTTGTTGGCCAGATCCAGGGCGTATTCTGGTTTGGATCACGTAGTAATGTGGTACCGCACTGAAACAGTGAAGTAATCCTGGATTCGATCTGTATTTAAGAGGGTAACACCGGTTAGTTTTGGGTTAGGTCTGGTATTTGCCATCATCTGGCTCATACTTTCGCATTTTTCAGCTACTTGTTGGCCAGATACTGGGCGTTTTCTGGGTTGGATCACGTGGTAATGTGGTACCGCACTGAAACAGTGAAGTAATCCTGGATTCGATCTATATATTAGAGGGTAACACAGGTTAGGTTTGGGTTAGGTCTGGTATTTGCCATCATCTGGCTCATACTTCCGCATTTTTCGCATACCTGTTGGCCAGATCCAGGGCGTATTCTGGTTTGGCTCACGTAGTAATGTGGTACCACACAGCCACATGAGTTAAACCTGGATTCAATCTATATTTTCGAGGATAACACCGGTTAGGTTTGGGTAAGGTCTGGTATTTGCCATCATCTGGCTCATACTTTCGCATTTTTCGAATACTTGTTGGCCAGATCCTGGGCGTTTTCTGGGCTGGATCAGGTAGTAGTGTGGTACCGCACTGAAACAGTGAAGTAATCCTGGATTCGATCTATATATTAGAGGGTAACACCGGTTAGGTTTGGGTTAGGTCTGGTATTTGCCATTATCTGGCTCATACTTTCGCATTTTTCGCATACTTGTTGGCCAGATCCAGGGCGTATTCTGGTTTGGATCACGTAGTAATGTGGTACCACACAGCCACATGAGTTAAACCTGGATTCAATCTATATTTTAGAGGATAACACCGGCTAGGTCAGGGTTAGGTCTGGTACTTGCTATAATCTGGCTCATACTTTCGCATTTTTCGCATACTTTTTGGCCAGATCCTGGGCGTTTTCAAGTTTGGATCACGTAGTAATGTGGTACCACTCTGAAACAGTGAGTTAATCCTGGATTCGATCTATATACTAGAGGGTAACACCGGTTAGGTCAGGGTTAGTTCTGGTATTTGCCATCATCTGGCTCATACTTTCGCATTTTTCAGCTACTTGTTGGCCAGATACTGGGCGTTTTCTGGGTTGGATCACGTGGTAATGTGGTACCGCACTGAAACAGTGAAGTAATCCTGGATTCGATCTATATATTAGAGGGTAACACAGGTTAGGTTTGGGTTAGGTCTGGTATTTGCCATCATCTGGCTCATACTTTCGCATTTTTCGCATACTTGTTGGCCAGATCCAGGGCGTTTTCTGGTTTGGATCACGTAGTAATGTGGTACCTCACTGAAACTGTGAGTTAATCCTGTATTCGAACTATATATTAGAGGGTAACACCGGTTAGGTTTGGGTTAGGTGTGGTATTTGCCATCATCTGGCTCATACTTTCGCATTTTTCGCATACTTGTTGGCCAGATCCAGGGCGTATTCTGGTTTGGATCACGTAGTAATGTGGTACCACACAGCCACATGAGTTAAACTTGGATTCAATCTATATTTTAGAGGATAACACCGGTTAGGTTTGGGTTAGGTCTTGTATTTGCCATCATCTGGCACATAGTTTCGCATTTTTCGCATACTTGTTGGCCAGATCCTGGGCGTCTTCTGGTTTGGATCACGTAGTAATAAGGTACCACACTGAAACAGTGAGTTAATCCTAGATTCAATCTATATTTTAGAGGATAACAGCGGTGAGATCAGGGTTGGGTCTTGTATTTGCCATCGCCTGCCTCATACTTTCGCTTTTTTCGCATACTTGTAGGCCAGATCCAGGGCGTTTTCTGGTTTGGATCACGTAGTAATGTGGTACCTCACTGAAACTCATGAGTTAATCCTGTATTCGAACTATATATTAGAGGGTAACACCGGTTAGGTCAGGGTTAGGTCTGGTATTTGTCATCATCCGGCTCATACTTTCGCATTTTTCGAATACTTGTTGGCCAGATCCTGGGCGTTTTCTGGGTTGGATCAGGTAGTAGTGTGGTACCGCACTGAAACAGTGAAGTAATCCTAGATTCGATCTATATAATAGAGGGCAACACAGGTTAGGTTTGGGTTAGGTCTGGTATTTGCCATCATCAGGCTCATGCTTCCGCATTTTTCGCAAACTTGTTGGCCAGATCCTGGGCGTTTTCTGGGTTGGATCAGGTAGTAGTGTGGTACCGCACTGAAACAGTGAAGTCATCCTAGATTCGATCTATATATTAGTGGGCAACACAGGTTAGGTTTGGGTTAGGTCTGGTATTTGGCATCATCTGGCTTATGCTTCCGCTTTTTTCGCATACTTGTTGGCCAGATCCTGGGCGTTTTCTGGTTTGGATCACATAGCAATGTTGTATCACACTTAAACAGTGAGTTAAACCTGGATTCAATCTGCATTTTCGAGGATAACACCGGTTAGGTCTGGGTTAGGTCTGGTATTTGCCATCATCCGACTCATGCTTTCGCATTCTTCGAATACTTGTTGGCCAGATCCTGGGCGTTTTCTGGGTTGGATCAGGTAGTAGTGTGGTACCGCACTGAAACAGTGAGTTAAACCTGGATTCAATTTATATTTTAAAGGATAACACCGGTTAGGTCAGGGTTAGGTCTGGTATTTGTCATCATCCGGCTCATACTTTCGCATTTTTCGCATACTTGTTGGCCAGATCCTGGGCGTTTTCTGGGCTGGATCAGGTAGTAGTGAGGTAACCCACTAAAACAGTGAAGTAATCCTGGATTCGATCTATATATTAGAGGGTAACACCGGTTAGGTTTGGGTTAGGTCTGGTATTTGCCATCATCTGGCTCATACTTTCGCATTTTTCACCTACTTGTTGGCCAGATACTGGGCATTTTCTGGGTTGGATCACGTGATAATGTGGTACCGCACTGAAACAGTGAAGTAATCCTGGATTCGATCTATATATTAGAGGGTAACACCGGTTAGGTCAGGGTTAGGTCTGGTATTTGTCATCATCCGGCTCATACTTTCGCATTTTTCGCATACTTGTTGGCCAGATCCTGGGCGTTTTCTGGGCTGGATCAGGTAGTAGTGAGGTAACCCACTAAAACAGTGAAGTAATCCTGGATTCGATCTATATATTAGAGGGTAACACCGGTTAGGTTTGGGTTAGGTCTGGTATTTGCCATCATCTGGCTCATGCTTCCGCATTTTTCGCAAACTTGTTGGCCAGAACCTGGGCGTTTTCTGGGTTGGATCAGGTAGTAGTGTGGTACCGCACTGAAACAGTGAAGTAATCCTAGATTCGATCTAAATATTAGAGGGCAACACAGGTTAGGTTTGGGTTAGGTCTGGTATTTGCCATCATCTGGCTCATACTTTCGCATTTTTCGCATACGTGTTGGCCAGATCCAGGGCATATTCTGGTTTCGATCACGTAGTAATGTGGTACCACACAGCCACATGAGTTAAACCTGGATTCAATCTATATTTTAGAGGATAACACCGGTTAGGTTTGGGTTAGGTCTGGTATTTGCCATCATCTGGCTCATACTTTCGCAATTTTCGAATACTTGTTGGCCAGATCCTGGGCGTTTTCTGGGTTGGATCAGGTAGCAGTGTGGTACCACACTGAAACAGTGAAGTAATCCTGGATTCGATCTATATATTAGAGGGTAACACGGGTTAGGTTTGGGTTAGATCAGGTACTTTCCATCATCTGGCTCATGCTTCCGCATTTTTCGCATACTTGTTGGCCAGATCCAGGGCGATTTCTGGGTTGGATCAGGAGGTAGTGTGGTACCGTACTGAAACAGTGAAGTAATCCTGGATTCGATCTATATATTAGAGGGTAACACCGTTTAGGTTTGGGTTAGATCTGGTATTTGCCATCATCTGGCTCATGCTTCCGCATTTTTCGCATACTTGATGGCCAGATCCAGGGCGTCTTCTGGTTTGGATCACGTAGTAATAAGGTACCACACTGAAACAGTGAGTTAATCCTAGATTCAATCTATATTTTAGAGGATAACAGCGGTGAGATCAGGGTTGGGTCTTGTATTTGCCATCGCCTGCCTCATACATTCGCTTTTTTCGCATACTTGTTGGCCAGATCCTGGGCGTTTTCTGGTTTGGATCACGTAGTAATGTGGTACCTCACTGAAACTGTGAGTTAATCCTGTATTCGAAATATATATTAGAGGGTAACACCGGTTAGGTCAGGGTTAGGTCTGGTATTTGTCATCATCCGGCTCATACTTTCGCATATTTCGCATACTTATTGGCCAGATCCTGGGCGTTTTCTGGTTTGGATCACATAGTAAAGTCGTATCACACTTAAACAGTGAGTTAAACCTGGATTCAATCTATAATTTAGAGGATAACAGCGGTGAGGTCAGGGTTAGGTCTGGTATTTGCCATCATCTGTCTCATGCTTTCGCATTTTTCGAATACTTGTTGGCCAGATCCTGGGCGTTCTCTGGGTTGGATCAGGTAGTAGTGTGGTACCGCACTGAAACAGTGAAGTAATCCTGGATTCGATCTATATATTAGAGGGTAACACCGGTTAGGTTTGGGTTAGGTCTGGTATTTGCCATCATCTGGCTCATGCTTCCGCATTTTTCGCAAACTTGTTGGCCAGATCCTGGGCGTTTTCTGGGTTGGATCAGGTAGTAGTGTGGTACCGCACTGAAACAGTGAAGTAATCCTAGATTCGATCTATATATTAGAGGGCAACACAGGTTAGGTTCGGGTTAGGTCTGGTATTTGCCATCATCTGGCTCATGCTTTCGCATTTTTCGCATACGTGTTGGCCAGATCCAGGGCATATTCTGGTTTCGATCACGTAGTAATATGGTAACACACAGCCACATGAGTTAAACCTGGATTCAATCTATATTTTAGAGGATAACACCGGTTAGGTTTGGGTTAGGTCTGGTATTTGCCATCATCTGGCTCACACTTTCGCATTTTTCGCATACGTGTTGGCCAGGTCCAGGGCGTATTCTGGTTTGGATCACGTAGTAATGTGGTACCACACAGCCACATGAGTTAAACCTGGATTCAATGTATATTTTAGAGGATAACACCGGTTAGGTTTGGGTTAGGTCTGGTATTTGCCATCATCTGGCTCATACTTTCGCAATTTTCGAATACTTGTTGGCCAGATCCTGGGCGTTTTCTGGGTTGGATCAGGTAGCAGTGTGGTACCACACTGAAACTGTGAAGTAATCCTGGATTCGATCTATATATTAGAGGGTAACACCGGTTAGGTTTGGGTTAGATCAGGTATTTTCCATCATCTGGCTCATGCTTCCGCATTTTTCGCATACTTGTTGGCCAGATCCTGGGCGATTTATGGGTTGGATCAGGAGGTAGTGTGGTACCGTACTGAAACAGTGAAGTAATCCTGGATTCGATCTATATATTAGAGGGTAACACCGTTTAGGTTAGGGTTAGCTCTGGTATTTCCCATCATCTGGCTCATGCTTCCGCATTTTTCGCATACTTGATGGCCCGATCCAGGGCGTTTTCTGGTTTGGATCACGCAGTAATGTGGTACCACACTGGAACAGTGAGTTTATCTTGGATTCAATCTATATTTTGGAGGATGACAATGGTTAGGTCAGGGTTAGGTCTGGTATTTGCTATAATCTGGCTCATACTTTCGCATTTTGCGCATACTTGTTGGCCAGATCCTGGGCGTTTTCAGGTTTGGATCACGTAGTAATGTGGTACCACACTGAAACAGTGAGTTAATCCTGGATTCGATCTATACTTTAGAGGATAACACCGGTTAGGTCAGGGTTAGGTCTGGTATTTGCCATCGTCTGCCTCATAATTTCGCACTTTTCGCATACTTGTTGGCCAGATCCAGGGCGTTTTCTGGTTTGGATCACGTAGTAATGTGGTACCACACTGAAACAGTGAGTTAATCCTGGATTCGATCTATATATTAGAGGATAACACCGGTTAGGTCAGGGTTAGGTCTGGTATTTGCCATCGTCTGCCTCATACTTTCGCAATTTTCGCATACTTGTTGGCCAGATCCAGGGCGTTTTCAGGTTTGGATCACGTAGTAATGTGGTACCACACAGCCACATGAGTTAAACCTGGATTCAATCTATATTTTAGAGCATAACACCGGTTAGGTCAGGGTTAGGTCTGGCATTTGCCAGCATCTGGCTCATGCTTCCGCATTTTTCGCATACTTGTTGGCCAGATCCAGGGCATCTTCTGGTTTGGATCACGTAGTAATGTGGTACCACACAGCCACATGAGTCAAACCTGGATTCAATCTATATTTTAGAGGATAACACCGGCTAGGTTTGGGTAAGGTCTGGTATTGGCCATCATCTGGCTCATACTTTCGCAATTTTCGTATACTTGTTGGCCAGATCCTGGGCGTTTTCTGGGTTGGATCAGGTAGTAGTGTGGTACCGCACTGAAACAGTGAAATAATCCTGGAATCGATCTATATATTAGAGGGTAACACCGGTTAGGTTTGGGTTAGGTCTGGTATTTGCCATCATCTGGCTCATACTTTCGCATTTTTCGCATACTTGTTGGCCAGATCCAGGGCGTATTCTGGTTTGGATCACGTAGTAATGTGGTACCACACTGAAACAGTGAGTTAATCCTGGATTCGATCTATATATTAGAGGGTAACACCGATAGGTCAGGGTTAGGTCTGGTATTTGCCATCATCTGGCTCATACTTTCGCATTTTTCGCATACTTGTTGGTCAGATCCTGGGCGTTTTCAGGTTTGGATCACGTAGTAATGTGGTACCACACTGAAACAGTGAGTTAATCCTGGATTCGATCTATATATTAGAGGGTAACACCGGTTAGGTCAGTGTTAGGTCTGGTATTTGCCATCATCTGGCTCATACTTTCGCATTTTTCGCATACTTGTTGGCCAGATCCGGGGCGTTTTCTGGTTTGGATCACGTACTAATGTGGTACCACACAGCCACATGAGTTAAACCTGGATTCAATCTATATTTTAGAGGATAACACCGGCTAGGTTTGGGTTAGGTCTGGTATTGGCCATCATCTGGCTCATACTTTCGCAATTTTCGTATACTTGTTGGCCAGATCCTGGGCGTTTTCTGGGTTGGATCAGGTAGTAGTGTGGTACCGCACTGAAACAGTGAAGTAATCCTGGATTCGATCTATATATTAGAGGGTAACACCGGTTAGGTTTGCGTTAGGTCAGGTATTTGCCATCATCTGGCTCTTGCTTCCGCATATTTCGCATACTTGTTGGCCAGATACTGGGCGTTTTCTGGGTTGTATCACGTGGTAATGTGGTACTGCACTGAAACAGTGAAGTAATCCTGGATTCGATCTATATATTGGAGGGTAACACAGGTTAGGTTTCGGTTAGGTCTGGTATTTGCCATCATCTGGCTCATACTTTCGCATTTTTCAGCTACTTGTTGGCCAGATACTGGGCGTTTTCTGGGTTGGATCACGTGGTAATGTGGTACCGCACTGAAACAGTGAAGTAATCCTGGATTCGATCTATATATTAGAGGGTAACACAGGTTAGGTTTGGGTTAGGTCTGGTATTTGCCATCATCTGGCTCATACTTCCGCATTTTTCGCATACCTGTTGGCCAGATCCAGGGCGTATTCTGGTTTGGCTCACGTAGTAATGTGGTACCACACAGCCACATGAGTTAAACCTGGATTCAATCTATATTTTAGAGGATAACACCGGCTAGGTCAGGGTTAGGTCTGGTACTTGCTATAATCTGGCTCATACTTTCGCATTTTTCGCATACTTTTTGGCCAGATCCTGGGCGTTTTCAAGTTTGGATCACGTAGTAATGTGGTACCACTCTGAAACAGTGAGTTAATCCTGGATTCGATCTATATACTAGAGGGTAACACCGGTTAGGTCAGGGTTAGTTCTGGTATTTGCCATCATCTGGCTCATACTTTCGCATTTTTCAGCTACTTGTTGGCCAGATACTGGGCGTTTTCTGGGTTGGATCACGTGGTAATGTGGTACCGCACTGAAACAGTGAAGTAATCCTGGATTCGATCTATATATTAGAGGGTAACACTGGTTAGGTTTGGGTTAGGTCTGGTATTTGCCATCATCTGGCTCATACTTTCGCATTTTTCGCATACTTGTTGGCCAGATCCAGGGCGTTTTCTGGTTTGGATCACGTAGTAATGTGGTACCTCACTGAAACTGTGAGTTAATCCTGTATTCGAACTATATATTAGAGGGTAACACCGGTTAGGTTTGGGTTAGGTGTGGTATTTGCCATCATCTGGCTCATACTTTCGCATTTTTCGCATACTTGTTGGCCAGATCCAGGGCGTATTCTGGTTTGGATCACGTAGTAATGTGGTACCACACAGCCACATGAGTTAAACTTGGATTCAATCTATATTTTAGAGGATAACACCGGTTAGGTTTGGGTTAGGTCTTGTATTTGCCATCATCTGGCACATAGTTTCGCATTTTTCGCATACTTGTTGGCCAGATCCTGGGCGTCTTCTGGTTTGGATCACGTAGTAATAAGGTACCACACTGAAACAGTGAGTTAATCCTAGATTCAATCTATATTTTAGAGGATAACAGCGGTGAGATCAGGGTTGGGTCTTGTATTTGCCATCGCCTGCCTCATACTTTCGCTTTTTTCGCATACTTGTAGGCCAGATCCAGGGCGTTTTCTGGTTTGGATCACGTAGTAATGTGGTACCTCACTGAAACTCATGAGTTAATCCTGTATTCGAACTATATATTAGAGGGTAACACCGCTTAGGTCAGGGTTAGGTCTGGTATTTGTCATCATCCGGCTCATACTTTCGCATATTTCGCATACTTGTTGGCCAGATCCTGGGTTTTTTCTGGTTTGGATCACGTAGTAATGTAGATCCACTCTGAAGCTGTGAGTTAAACCTGGATTCAATCTATATTTTAGAGGGTAACACCGGTTAGGTTTGGGTTAGGTCTGGTATTTGCCATCATCTGGCTCATACTTTCGCATTTTTCGCATACTTGTTGGCCAGATCCAGGGCATCTTCTGGTTTGGATCACGTACTAATGTGGTACCACACAGCCACATGAGTTAAACCTGGATTCAATCTATATTTTAGAGGATAACACCGGCTAGGTTTCGGTTAGGTCTGGTATTGGCCATCATCTGGCTCATACTTTCGCAATTATCGTATACTTGTTGGCCAGATCCTGGCCGTTTTCTGGGTTGGATCAGGTAGTAGTGTGGTACCGCACTGAAACAGTGAAGTAATCCTGGATTCGATCTATATATTAGAGGGTAACACCGGTTAGGTTTGGGTTAAGTCTGGTATTTGCCATCATCTGGCTCATACTTTCGCATTTTTCGCATACTTGTTGGCCACATCCAGGGCGTATTCTGGTTTGGATCACGTACATATGTGGTACGACACAGCCACATGAGTTAAACCTGGATTCAATCTATATTTTAGAGGATAACATAGGATAGGTTTGGGTTAGGTCTGGTATTTGCCATCATCTGGCTCATACTTTCGCATTTTTCACCTACTTGTTGGCCAGATACTGGGCATTTTCTGGGTTGGATCACGTGATAATGTGGTACCGCACTGAAACAGTGAAGTAATCCTGGATTCGATCTATATATTAGAGGGCAACACCGGTTAGGTCAGGGTTAGGTCTGGTATTTGTCATCATCCGGCTCATACTTTCGCATATTTCGCATACTTATTGGCCAGATCCTGGGCGTTTTCTGGTTTGGATCACATAGCAAAGTGGTATCACACTTAAACAGTGAGTTAAACCTGGATTCAATCTATAATTTAGAGGATAACAGCGGTGAGGTCAGGGTTAGGTCTGGTATTTGCCATCATCTGTCTCATGCTTTCGCATTTTTCGAATACTTGTTGGCCAGATCCTGGGCGTTTTCTGGGTTGGATCAGGTAGTAGTGTGGTACCGCACTGAAACAGTGAAGTAATCCTGGATTCGATCTATATATTAGAGGGTAACACCGGTTAGGTTTGCGTTAGGTCAGGTATTTGCCATCATCTGGCTCTTGCTTCCGCATTTTTCGCATACTTGTTGGCCAGATCCTGGACGTTTTCTGGGTTGGATCAGGTGGTAGTGTGGTACCGCACTGAAACAGTGAAGTAATCCTGGATTCGATCTATATATTAGAGGGTAACACCGTTTAGGTTTGGGTTAGATCAGGTATTTGCCATCATCTGGCTCATGCTTCCGCATCTTTCGCATACTTGATGGCCAGATCCAGGGCGTTTTCTGGTTTGGATCACGCAGTAATGTGGTACCACACTGACACAGTGAGTTTATCTTGGATTCAATCTATATTTTGGAGGATGACACCGGCTAGGTCAGGGTTAGGTCTGGTATTTGACATCATCTGGCTCATACTTTCGCATTTTTCGCATACTTGTTGGCCAGATCCTGGGCGTTTTCTGGTTTGGATCAGGTAGTAGTGTGGTACCGCACTGAAACAGTGAAGTCATCCTAGATTCGATCTATATATTAGTGGGCAACACAGGTTAGGTTTGGGTTAGGTCTGGTATTTGCCATCATCTGGCTTATGCTTCCGCTTTTTTCGCATACTTGTTGGCCAGATCCTGGGCGTTTTCTGGTTTGGATCACATAGCAATGTTGTATCACACTTAAACAGTGAGTTAAACCTGGATTCAATCTGCATTTTCGAGGATAACACCGGTTAGGTCTGGGTTAGGTCTGGTATTTGCCATCATCCGACTCATGCTTTCGCATTCTTCGAATACTTGTTGGCCAGATCCTGGGCGTTTTCTGGGTTGGATCAGGTAGTAGTGTGGTACCGCACTGAAACAGTGAGTTAAACCTGGATTCAATTTATATTTTAGAGGATAACACCGGTTAGGTCAGGGTTAGGTCTGGTATTTGCCATGATCTGGCTCATACTTTCGCATTTTTCGCATACTTGTTGGCCAGATCCTGGGCGTTTTCTGGGCTGGATCAGGTAGTAGTGAGGTAACCCACTAAAACAGTGAAGTAATCCTGGATTCGATCTATATATTAGAGGGTAACACCGGTTAGGTTTGGGTTAGGTCTGGTATTTGCCATCATCTGGCTCATGCTTCCGCATTTTTCGCAAACTTGTTGGCCAGATCCTGGGCGTTTTCTGGGTTGGATCAGGTAGTAGTGTGGTACCGCACTGAAACAGTGAAGTAATCCTAGATTCGATCTATATATTAGAGGGCAACACAGGTTAGGTTTGGGTTAGGACTGGTATTTGCCATCATCTGGCTCATACTTTCGCATTTTTCGCATACGTGTTGGCCAGATCCAGGGCATATTCTGGTTTCGATCACGTAGTAATGTGGTACCACACAGCCACATGAGTTAAACCTGGATTCAATCTATATTTTAGAGGATAACACCGGTTAGGTTTGGGTTAGGTCTGGTATTTGCCATCATCTGGCTCATACTTTCGCAATTTTCGAATACTTGTTGGCCAGATCCTGGGCGTTTTCTGGGTTGGATCAGGTAGCAGTGTGGTACCACACTGAAACAGTGAAGTAATCCTGGATTCGATCTATATATTAGAGGGTAACACGGGTTAGGTTTGGGTTAGATCAAGTACTTTCCATCATCTGGCTCATGCTTCCGCATTTTTCGCATACTTGTTGGCCAGATCCTGGGCGATTTCTGGGTTGGATCAGGAGGTAGTGTGGTACCGTACTGAAACAGTGAAGTAATCCTGGATTCGATCTATATATTAGAGGGTAACACCGTTTAGGTTTGGGTTAGATCTGGTATTTGCCATCATCTGGCTCATGCTTCCGCATTTTTCGCATACTTGATGGCCAGATCCAGGGCGTCTTCTGGTTTGGATCACGTAGTAATAAGGTACCACACTGAAACAGTGAGTTAATCCTAGATTCAATCTATATTTTAGAGGATAACAGCGGTGAGATCAGGGTTGGGTCTTGTATTTGCCATCGCCTGCCTCATACATTCGCTTTTTTCGCATACTTGTTGGCCAGATCCTGGGCGTTTTCTGGTTTGGATCTCGTAGTAATGTGGTACCTCACTGAAACTGTGAGGTAATCCTGTATTCGAACTATATATTAGAGGGTAACACCGGTTAGGTCAGGGTTAGGTCTGGTATTTGTCATCATCCGGCTCATACTTTCGCATATTTCGCATACTTATTGGCCAGATCCTGGGCGTTTTCTGGTTTGGATCACATAGCAAAGTGGTATCACACTTAAACAGTGAGTTAAACCTGGATTCAATCTATAATTTAGAGGATAACAGCGGTGAGGTCAGGGTTAGGTCTGGTATTTGCCATCATCTGTCTCATGCTTTCGCATTTTTCGAATACTTGTTGGCCAGATCCTGGGCGTTTTCTGGGTTGGATCAGGTAGTAGTGTGGTACCGCACTGAAACAGTGAAGTAATCCTGGATTCGATCTATATATTAGAGGGTAACACCGGTTAGGTTTGCGTTAGGTCAGGTATTTGCCATCATCTGGCTCTTGCTTCCGCATTTTTCGCATACTTGTTGGCCAGATCCTGGACGTTTTCTGGGTTGGATCAGGTGGTAGTGTGGTACCGCACTGAAACAGTGAAGTAATCCTGGATTCGATCTATATATTAGAGGGTAACACCGTTTAGGTTTGGGTTAGATCAGGTATTTGCCATCATCTGGCTCATGCTTCCGCATCTTTCGCATACTTGATGGCCAGATCCAGGGCGTTTTCTGGTTTGGATCACGCAGTAATGTGGTACCACACTGACACAGTGAGTTTATCTTGGATTCAATCTATATTTTGGAGGATGACACCGGCTAGGTCAGGGTTAGGTCTGGTATTTGACATCATCTGGCTCATACTTTCGCATTTTTCGCATACTTGTTGGCCAGATCCTGGGCGTTTTCTGGTTTGGATCAGGTAGTAGTGTGGTACCGCACTGAAACAGTGAAGTCATCCTAGATTCGATCTATATATTAGTGGGCAACACAGGTTAGGTTTGGGTTAGGTCTGGTATTTGCCATCATCTGGCTTATGCTTCCGCTTTTTTCGCATACTTGTTGGCCAGATCCTGGGCGTTTTCTGGTTTGGATCACATAGCAATGTTGTATCACACTTAAACAGTGAGTTAAACCTGGATTCAATCTGCATTTTCGAGGATAACACCGGTTAGGTCTGGGTTAGGTCTGGTATTTGCCATCATCCGACTCATGCTTTCGCATTCTTCGAATACTTGTTGGCCAGATCCTGGGCGTTTTCTGGGTTGGATCAGGTAGTAGTGTGGTACCGCACTGAAACAGTGAGTTAAACCTGGATTCAATTTATATTTTAGAGGATAACACCGGTTAGGTCAGGGTTAGGTCTGGTATTTGCCATGATCTGGCTCATACTTTCGCATTTTTCGCATACTTGTTGGCCAGATCCTGGGCGTTTTCTGGGCTGGATCAGGTAGTAGTGAGGTAACCCACTAAAACAGTGAAGTAATCCTGGATTCGATCTATATATTAGAGGGTAACACCGGTTAGGTTTGGGTTAGGTCTGGTATTTGCCATCATCTGGCTCATGCTTCCGCATTTTTCGCAAACTTGTTGGCCAGATCCTGGGCGTTTTCTGGGTTGGATCAGGTAGTAGTGTGGTACCGCACTGAAACAGTGAAGTAATCCTAGATTCGATCTATATATTAGAGGGCAACACAGGTTAGGTTTGGGTTAGGACTGGTATTTGCCATCATCTGGCTCATACTTTCGCATTTTTCGCATACGTGTTGGCCAGATCCAGGGCATATTCTGGTTTCGATCACGTAGTAATGTGGTACCACACAGCCACATGAGTTAAACCTGGATTCAATCTATATTTTAGAGGATAACACCGGTTAGGTTTGGGTTAGGTCTGGTATTTGCCATCATCTGGCTCATACTTTCGCAATTTTCGAATACTTGTTGGCCAGATCCTGGGCGTTTTCTGGGTTGGATCAGGTAGCAGTGTGGTACCACACTGAAACAGTGAAGTAATCCTGGATTCGATCTATATATTAGAGGGTAACACGGGTTAGGTTTGGGTTAGATCAGGTACTTTCCATCATCTGGCTCATGCTTCCGCATTTTTCGCATACTTGTTGGCCAGATCCTGGGCGATTTCTGGGTTGGATCAGGAGGTAGTGTGGTACCGTACTGAAACAGTGAAGTAATCCTGGATTCGATCTATATATTAGAGGGTAACACCGTTTAGGTTTGGGTTAGATCTGGTATTTGCCATCATCTGGCTCATGCTTCCGCATTTTTCGCATACTTGATGGCCAGATCCAGGGCGTCTTCAGGTTTGGATCACGTAGTAATAAGGTACCACACTGAAACAGTGAGTTAATCCTAGATTCAATCTATATTTTAGAGGATAACAGCGGTGAGATCAGGGTTGGGTCTTGTATTTGCCATCGCCTGCCTCATACATTCGCTTTTTTCGCATACTTGTTGGCCAGATCCTGGGCGTTTTCTGGTTTGGATCTCGTAGTAATGTGGTACCTCACTGAAACTGTGAGGTAATCCTGTATTCGAACTATATATTAGAGGGTAACACCGGTTAGGTCAGGGTTAGGTCTGGTATTTGTCATCATCCGGCTCATACTTTCGCATATTTCGCATACTTATTGGCCAGATCCTGGGCGTTTTCTGGTTTGGATCACATAGCAAAGTGGTATCACACTTAAACAGTGAGTTAAACCTGGATTCAATCTATAATTTAGAGGATAACAGCGGTGAGGTCAGGGTTAGGTCTGGTATTTGCCATCATCTGTCTCATGCTTTCGCATTTTTCGAATACTTGTTGGCCAGATCCTGGGCGTTTTCTGGGTTGGATCAGGTAGTAGTGTGGTACCGCACTGAAACAGTGAAGTAATCCTGGATTCGATCTATATATTAGAGGGTAACACCGGTTAGGTTTGCGTTAGGTCAGGTATTTGCCATCATCTGGCTCTTGCTTCCGCATTTTTCGCATACTTGTTGGCCAGATCCTGGACGTTTTCTGGGTTGGATCAGGTGGTAGTGTGGTACCGCACTGAAACAGTGAAGTAATCCTGGATTCGATCTATATATTAGAGGGTAACACCGTTTAGGTTTGGGTTAGATCAGGTATTTGCCATCATCTGGCTCATGCTTCCGCATCTTTCGCATACTTGATGGCCAGATCCAGGGCGTTTTCTGGTTTGGATCACGCAGTAATGTGGTACCACACTGACACAGTGAGTTTATCTTGGATTCAATCTATATTTTGGAGGATGACACCGGCTAGGTCAGGGTTAGGTCTGGTATTTGACATCATCTGGCTCATACTTTCGCATTTTTCGCATACTTGTTGGCCAGATCCTGGGCGTTTTCTGGTTTGGATCAGGTAGTAGTGTGGTACCGCACTGAAACAGTGAAGTCATCCTAGATTCGATCTATATATTAGTGGGCAACACAGGTTAGGTTTGGGTTAGGTCTGGTATTTGCCATCATCTGGCTTATGCTTCCGCTTTTTTCGCATACTTGTTGGCCAGATCCTGGGCGTTTTCTGGTTTGGATCACATAGCAATGTTGTATCACACTTAAACAGTGAGTTAAACCTGGATTCAATCTGCATTTTCGAGGATAACACCGGTTAGGTCTGGGTTAGGTCTGGTATTTGCCATCATCCGACTCATGCTTTCGCATTCTTCGAATACTTGTTGGCCAGATCCTGGGCGTTTTCTGGGTTGGATCAGGTAGTAGTGTGGTACCGCACTGAAACAGTGAGTTAAACCTGGATTCAATTTATATTTTAGAGGATAACACCGGTTAGGTCAGGGTTAGGTCTGGTATTTGCCATGATCTGGCTCATACTTTCGCATTTTTCGCATACTTGTTGGCCAGATCCTGGGCGTTTTCTGGGCTGGATCAGGTAGTAGTGAGGTAACCCACTAAAACAGTGAAGTAATCCTGGATTCGATCTATATATTAGAGGGTAACACCGGTTAGGTTTGGGTTAGGTCTGGTATTTGCCATCATCTGGCTCATGCTTCCGCATTTTTCGCAAACTTGTTGGCCAGATCCTGGGCGTTTTCTGGGTTGGATCAGGTAGTAGTGTGGTACCGCACTGAAACAGTGAAGTAATCCTAGATTCGATCTATATATTAGAGGGCAACACAGGTTAGGTTTGGGTTAGGACTGGTATTTGCCATCATCTGGCTCATACTTTCGCATTTTTCGCATACGTGTTGGCCAGATCCAGGGCATATTCTGGTTTCGATCACGTAGTAATGTGGTACCACACAGCCACATGAGTTAAACCTGGATTCAATCTATATTTTAGAGGATAACACCGGTTAGGTTTGGGTTAGGTCTGGTATTTGCCATCATCTGGCTCATACTTTCGCAATTTTCGAATACTTGTTGGCCAGATCCTGGGCGTTTTCTGGGTTGGATCAGGTAGCAGTGTGGTACCACACTGAAACAGTGAAGTAATCCTGGATTCGATCTATATATTAGAGGGTAACACGGGTTAGGTTTGGGTTAGATCAGGTACTTTCCATCATCTGGCTCATGCTTCCGCATTTTTCGCATACTTGTTGGCCAGATCCTGGGCGATTTCTGGGTTGGATCAGGAGGTAGTGTGGTACCGTACTGAAACAGTGAAGTAATCCTGGATTCGATCTATATATTAGAGGGTAACACCGTTTAGGTTTGGGTTAGATCTGGTATTTGCCATCATCTGGCTCATGCTTCCGCATTTTTCGCATACTTGATGGCCAGATCCAGGGCGTCTTCAGGTTTGGATCACGTAGTAATAAGGTACCACACTGAAACAGTGAGTTAATCCTAGATTCAATCTATATTTTAGAGGATAACAGCGGTGAGATCAGGGTTGGGTCTTGTATTTGCCATCGCCTGCCTCATACATTCGCTTTTTTCGCATACTTGTTGGCCAGATCCTGGGCGTTTTCTGGTTTGGATCTCGTAGTAATGTGGTACCTCACTGAAACTGTGAGGTAATCCTGTATTCGAACTATATATTAGAGGGTAACACCGGTTAGGTCAGGGTTAGGTCTGGTATTTGTCATCATCCGGCTCATACTTTCGCATATTTCGCATACTTATTGGCCAGATCCTGGGCGTTTTCTGGTTTGGATCACATAGCAAAGTCGTATCACACTTAAACAGTGAGTTAAACCTGGATTCAATCTATAATTTAGAGGATAACAGCGGTGAGGTCAGGGTTAGGTCTGGTATTTGCCAACATCTGTCTCATGCTTTCGCATTTTTCGAATACTTGTTGGCCAGATCCTGGGCGTTCTCTGGGTTGGATCAGGTAGTAGTGTGGTACCGCACTGAAACAGTGAGTTAAACCTGGATTCAATTTATATTTTAGAGGATAACACCGGTTAGGTCAGGGTTAGGTCTGGTATTTGCCATCATCTGGCTCATACTTTCGCATTTTTCGCATACTTGTTGGCCAGATCCTGGGCGTTTTCTGGGCTGGATCAGGTAGTAGTGAGGTAACCCACTAAAACAGTGAAGTAATCCTGGATTCGATCTATATATTAGAGGGTAACACCGGTTAGGTTTGGGTTAGGTCTGGTATTTGCCATCATCTGGCTCATGCTTCCGCATTTTTCGCAAACTTGTTGGCCAGATCCTGGGCGTTTTCTGGGTTGGATCAGGTAGCAGTGTGGTACCGCACTGAAACGGTGAAGTAATCCTAGATTCGATCTATATATTAGAGGGCAACACAGGTTAGGTTCGGGTTAGGTCTGGTATTTGCCATCATCTGGCTCATGCTTTCGCATTTTTCGCATACGTGTTGGCCAGATCCAGGGCATATTCTGGTTTCGATCACGTATTAATATGGTACCACACAGCCACATGAGTTAAACCTGGATTCAATCTATATTTTAGAGGATAACACCGGTTAGGTTTGGGTTAGGTCTGGTATTTGCCATCATCTGGCTCACACTTTCGCATTTTTCGCATACGTGTTGG
This sequence comes from Colletes latitarsis, assembly GCF_051014445.1. Classification (NCBI taxonomy): domain Eukaryota; kingdom Metazoa; phylum Arthropoda; class Insecta; order Hymenoptera; family Colletidae; genus Colletes; species Colletes latitarsis. Next base: position 10,368,556 of record NW_027488371.1, read on the forward strand.
CCAGGTCCAGGGCGTATTCTGGTTTGGATCACGTAGTATTGTGGTACCACACAGCCACATGAGTTAAACCTGGATTCAATGTATATTTTAGAGGATAACACCGGTTAGGTTTGGGTTAGGTCTGTTATTTGCCATCATCTGGCTCATACTTTCGCAATTTTCGAATACTTGTTGGCCAGATCCTGGGCGTTTTCTGGGTTGGATCAGGTAGCAGTGTGGTACCACACTGAAACAGTGAAGTAATCCTGGATTCGATCTATATATTAGAGGGTAACACCGGTTAGGTTTGGGTTAGATCAGGTATTTTCCATCATCTGGCTCATGCTTCCGCATTTTTCGCATACTTGTTGGCCAGATCCTGGGCGATTTCTGGGTTGGATCAGGAGGTAGTGTGGTACCGTACTGAAACAGTGAAGTAATCCTGGATTCGATCTATATATTAGAGGGTAACACCGTTTAGGTTAGGGTTAGCTCTGGTATTTGCCATCATCTGGCTCATGCTTCCGCATTTTTCGCATACTTGATGGCCCGATCCAGGGCGTTTTCTGGTTTGGATCACGCAGTAATGTGGTACCACACTGAAACAGTGAGTTTATCTTGGATTCAATCTATATTTTGGAGGATGACACCGGTTAGGTCAGGGTTAGGTCTGGTATTTGCTATAATCTGGCTCATACTTTCGCATTTTGCGCATACTTGTTGGCCAGATCCTGGGCGTTTTCAGGTTTGGATCACGTAGTAATGTGGTACCACACTGAAACAGTGAGTTAATCCTGGATTCGATCTATATTTTAGAGGATAACACCGGTTAGGTCAGGGTTAGGTCTGGTATTTGCCATCGTCTGCCTCATAATTTCGCACTTTTCGCATACTTGTTGGCCAGATCCAGGGCGTTTTCTGGTTTGGATCACGTAGTAATGTGGTACCACACTGAAACAGTGAGTTAATCCTGGATTCGATCTATATATTAGAGGATAACACCGGTTAGGTCAGGGTTAGGTCTGGTATTTGCCATCGTCTGCCTCATACTTTCGCAATTTTCGCATACTTGTTGGCCAGATCCAGGGCGTTTTCAGGTTTGGATCACGTAGTAATGTGGTACCACACAGCCACATGAGTTAAACCTGGATTCAATCTATATTTTAGAGCATAACACCGGTTAGGTCTGGGTTAGGTCTGGCATTTGCCAGCATCTGGCTCATGCTTCCGCATTTTTCGCATACTTGTTGGCCAGATCCAGGGCATCTTCTGGTTTGGATCACGTAGTAATGTGGTACCACACAGCCACATGAGTTAAACCTGGATTCAATCTATATTTTAGAGGATAACACCGGCTAGGTTTGGGTAAGGTCTGGTATTGGCCATCATCTGGCTCATACTTTCGCAATTTTCGTATACTTGTTGGCCAGATCCTGGGCGTTTTCTGGGTTGGATCAGGTAGTAGTGTGGTACCGCACTGAAACAGTGAAATAATCCTGGAATCGATCTATATATTAGAGGGTAACACCGGTTAGGTTTGGGTTAGGTCTGGTATTTGCCATCATCTGGCTCATACTTTCGCATTTTTCGCATACTTGTTGGCCAGATCCAGGGCGTATTCTGGTTTGGATCACGTAGTAATGTGGTACCACACTGAAACAGTGAGTTAATCCTGGATTCGATCTATATATTAGAGGGTAACACCGTTTAGGTTTGTGTTAGATCAGGTATTTGCCATCATCTGGCTCATGCTTCCGCATCTTTCGCATACTTGATGGCCAGATCCAGGGCGTTTTCTGGTTTGGATCACGCAGTAATGTGGTACCACACTGACACAGTGAGTTTATCTTGGATTCAATCTATATTTTGGAGGATGACACCGGTTAGGTCAGGGTTAGGTCTGGTATTTGACATCATCTGGCTCATACTTTCGCATTTTTCGCATACTTGTTGGCCAGATCCTGGGCGTTTTCTGGTTTGGATCACGTAGTGATGTAGAACCACTCTGAAACAGTGTGTTAAGCCTAGATTCAATCTATATTTTAGAGGATAACACCGGTTAGGTCAGGGTTAGGTCTGGTATTTGCCATCATCTGGCTCATACTTTCGCATTTTTCACCTACTTGTTGGCCAGATACTGGGCATTTTCTGGGTTGGATCACGTGGTAATGTGGTACCGCACTGAAACAGTGAAGTAATCCTGGATTCGATCTATATATTAGAGGGTACCACAGGTTAGGTTTGGGTTAGGTCTGGTATTTGCCATCATCTGGCTCATACTTTCGCATCTTTCGCATGCTTGTTGGCCAGATCCAGGGCGTATTCTGGTTTGGATCACGTAGTTGTGTGGTACCACACAGCCACATGAGTTAAACCTGGATTCGATCTATATATTAGAGGGTAACACCGTTTAGGTTTGGGTTAGATCTGGTATTTGCCATCATCTGGCTCATACCTTCGCATTTTTTGCATACTTGTTGGCCAGATACTGGGCGTTTTCTGGCTTGGATCACGTAGTAATGTAGAACCACTCTGAAACAGTGAGTTAAACCTGGATTCAATCTATATTTTAGATGATAACACCGGTTAGGTCAGGGATAGGTCTGGTATTTGCCATCATCTGGCTCATACCTTCCATTTTTCGCATACTTGTTGGCCAGATACTGGGCGTTTTCTGGTTTGGATCACGAAGTAGTGTAGAACCACTCTGAAACAGTGAGTTAAACCTGTATTCAATCTATATTTTACAGGATAACACCGGTTAGGTCTGGGTTAGGTCTGGTATTTGCCATCATCTAGCTCATGCTTCCGCATATTCCGGTTACTTGATGGCCAGATCCAGGGCTTTTTCTGGTTTGGATCACGTGGTAATGTGGTACCGCACTGAAACAGTGAAGTAATCCTGGATTCGATCTATATATTGGAGGGTAACACAGGTTAGGTTTCGGTTAGGTCTGGTATTTGCCATCATCTGGCTCATACTTTCGCAATTTTCGTATACTTGTTGGCCAGATCCTGGGCGTTTTCTGGGTTGGAACAGGTATTAGTGTGGTACCGCACTGAAACAGTGAAGTAATCCTGGATTCGACCTATATATTAGAGGGTAACACCGGTTAGGTTTGGGTTAGGTCTGGTATTTGCCATCATCTGGCTCATACTTCCGCATTTTTCGCATACCTGTTGGCCAGATCCAGGGCGTATTCTGGTTTGGCTCACGTAGTAATGTGGTACCACACAGCCACATGAGTTAAACCTGGATTCAATCTATATTTTCGAGGATAACACCGGTTAGGTTTGGGTAAGGTCTGGTATTTGCCATCATCTGGCTCATACTTTCGCATTTTTCGAATACTTGTTGGCCAGATCCTGGGCGTTTTCTGGGCTGGATCAGGTAGTAGTGTGGTACCGCACTGAAACAGTGAAGTAATCCTGGATTCGATCTATATACTAGAGGGTAACACCGGTTAGGTCAGGGTTAGTTCTGGTATTTGCCATCATCTGGCTCATACTTTCGCATTTTTCGCATACTTGTTGGCCAGATCCAGGGCGTTTTCTGGTTTGGATCACGTAGTAATGTGGTACCTCACTGAAACTGTGAGTTAATCCTGTATTCGAACTATATATTAGAGGGTAACACCGGTTAGGTTTGGTTTAGGTGTGGTATTTGCCATCATCTGGCTCATACTTTCGCATTTTTCGCATACTTGTTGGCCAGATCCAGGGCGTATTCTGGTTTGGATCACGTAGTAATGTGGTACCACACAGCCACATGAGTTAAACTTGGATTCAATCTATATTTTAGAGGATAACACCGCTTAGGTTTGGGTTAGGTCTTGTATTTGCCATCATCTGGCACATAGTTTCGCATTTTTCGCATACTTGTTGGCCAGATCCTGGGCGTCTTCTGGTTTGGATCACGTAGTAATAAGGTACCACACTGAAACAGTGAGTTAATCCTAGATTCAATCTATATTTTAGAGGATAACAGCGGTGAGATCAGGGTTGGGTCTTGTATTTGCCATCGCCTGCCTCATACTTTCGCTTTTTTCGCATACTTGTAGGCCAGATCCAGGGCGTTTTCTGGTTTGGATCACGTAGTAATGTGGTACCTCACTGAAACTCATGAGTTAATCCTGTATTCGAACTATATATTAGAGGGTAACACCGGTTAGGTCAGGGTTAGGTCTGGTATTTGTCATCATCCGGCTCATACTTTCGCATATTTCGCATACTTGTTGGCCAGATCCTGGGTTTTTTCTGGTTTGGATCACGTAGTAATGTAGATCCACTCTGAAGCTGTGAGTTAAACCTGGATTCAATCTATATTTTAGAGGGTAACACCGGTTAGGTTTGGGTTAGGTCTGGTATTTGCCATCATCTGGCTCATACTTTCGCATTTTTCGCATACTTGTTGGCCAGATCCAGGGCATCTTCTGGTTTGGATCACGTACTAATGTGGTACCACACAGCCACATGAGTTAAACCTGGATTCAATCTATATTTTAGAGGATAACACCGGCTAGGTTTCGGTTAGGTCTGGTATTGGCCATCATCTGGCTCATACTTTCGCAATTATCGTATACTTGTTGGCCAGATCCTGGCCGTTTTCTGGGTTGGATCAGGTAGTAGTGTGGTACCGCACTGATACAGTGAAGTAATCCTGGATTCGATCTATATATTAGAGGGTAACACCGGTTAGGTTTGGGTTAAGTCTGGTATTTGCCATCATCTGGCTCATACATTCGCATTTTTCGCATACTTGTTGGCCACATCCAGGGCGTATTCTGGTTTGGATCACGTACATATGTGGTACGACACAGCCACATGAGTTAAACCTGGATTCAATCTATATTTTAGAGGATAACAACGGATAGGTTTGGGTTAGGTCTGGTATTTGCCATCATCTGGCTCATACTTTCGCATTTTTCACCTACTTGTTGGCCAGATACTGGGCATTTTCTGGGTTGGATCACGTGAAAATGTGGTACCGCACTGAAACAGTGAAGTAATCCTGGATTCGATCTATATATTAGAGGGTAACACCGGTTAGGTTTGGGTTAGGTCAGGTATTTGCCATCATCTGGCTCTTGCTTCCGCATTTTTCGCATACTTGTTGGCCAGATCCTGGGCGTTTTCTGGTTTGGATCACGTAGCAATGTAGAACCACTCTGAAAAAGTGAGTTAAACCTGGATTCAATCTATATTTTAGAGGATAACACCCGGTTAGGTCTGGGTTAGGTCTGGTATTTGCTATAATCTGGCTCATACTTTCGCATTTTTCGCATACTTGTTGGTCAGATCCTGGGCGTTTTCAGGTTTGGATCACGTAGTAATGTGGTACCACACTGAAACAGTGAGTTAATCCTGGTTTCGATCTATATATTAGAGGATAACACCGGCTAGGTCAGGGTTAGGTCTGGTATTTGCCATCATCTGGCTCATACTTTCGCATTTTTCAGCTACTTGTTGGCCAGATACTGGGCGTTTTCTGGGTTGGATCACGTGGTAATGTGGTACCGCACTGAAACAGTGAAGTAACCCTGGATTCGATCTTTATATTAGAGGGTAACACAGGTTTGGTTTGGGTTAGGTCTGGTATTTGTCATCATCCGGCTCATACTTTCGCATTTTTCGCATACTTGTTGGCCAGATCCAGGGCGTATTCTGGTTTGGATCACGTAGTAATGTGGTACCGCACAGCCACATGAGTTAAACTTGGATTCAATCTATATTTTAGAGGATAACACCGGTTAGGTTTGGGATAGGTCTTGTATTTGCCATCATCTGGCACATAGTTTCACATTCTTCGCATACTTGTTGGCCAGATCCTGGGCGTCTTCTGGTTTGTATCACGAAGTAATAAGGTACCACACTGAAACAGTGAGTTAATCCTAGATTCAATCTATATTTTAGAGGATAACAGCGGTGAGATCAGGGTTGGGTCTTGTATTTGCCATCGCCTGCCTCATACTTTCGCTTTTTTCGCATACTTGTTGGCCAGATCCAGGGCGTATTCTGGTTTGGATCACGTAGTAATGTGGTACCACACAGCCACATGAGTTAAACCTGGATTCAATCTATATTTTAGAGGATAACACCGGCTAGGTTTGGGTTAGGTCTGGTATTGGCCATCATCAGGCTCATGCTTCCGCATTTTTCGCATACTTGTTGGCCAGATCCAGGGCGTATTCTGGTTTGGATCACGTAGTAATGTGGTACCGCACAGCCACATGAGTTAAACTTGGATTCAATCTATATTTTAGAGGATAACACCGGTTAGGTTTGGGTTAGGTCTGGTATTTGCCATCATCTGGCTCATACTTTCGCATTTTTCGCATACTTGTTGGCCAGATCCTGGGCGTTTTCTGGTTTGGATCATGTAGTGATGTAGAACCACTCTGAAACAATGTGTTAAGCCTAGATTCAATCTATATTCTAGAGGATAACACCGGTTAGGTCAGGGTTAGGTCTGATATTTGCCATCATCTGGCTCATACATTCGCATTTTTTGCAAACTTGTTGGCCAGATACTGGGCGTTTTCTGGTTTGGATCGCGTAGTAATGTAGAACCACTCTGAAACAGTGAGTTAAACCTGGATTCAATCTATATTTTAGAGGATAACACCGGCTAGGTCAGGGTTAGGTCTGGTATTCGCTATAATCTGGCTCATACTTTCGCACTTTTCGCATACTCGTTGGCCAGATACTGGGCGTTTTCAGGTTTGGATCACGTAGTAATGTGGTACCACACTGAAACAGTGAGTTAATCCTGGATTCGATCTATATATTAGAGGGTAACACCGGTTAGGTCAGGGTTAGTTCTGGTATTTGCCATCATCTGGCTCATACTTTCGCATTTTTCAGCTACTTGTTGGCCAGATACTGGGCGTTTTCTGGGTTGGATCACGTGGTAATGTGGTACCGCACTGAAACAGTGAAGTAATCCTGGATTCGATCTATATATTAGAGGGTAACACAGGTTAGGTTTGGGTTAGGTCTGGTATTTGCCATCACCTGGCTCATACTTTCGCATTTTTCGCATGCTTGTTGGCCAAATACTGGGCGTTTTCTGGTTTGGATCACGTAGTAATGTAGAACCAGTCTGAAACAGTGTGTTAAGCCCAGATTCAATCTATATTTTAGAGGATAACACCCGCTAGGTCAGGGTTAGGTCTGGTATTTGCCATCATCTGGCTCATACCTTCGCATTTTTTGCATACTCGTTGGCCAGATCCTGGGCGTCTTCTGGTTTGGATCACGTAGTAATAAGGTACCACACTGAAACAGTGAGTTAATCCTAGATTCAATCTATATTTTAGAGGATAACAGCGGTGAGATCAGGGTTGGGTCTTGTATTTGCCATCGCCTGCCTCATACTTTCGCTTTTTTCGCATACTTGTTGGCCAGATCCAGGGCGTTTTCTGGATTGGATCACGTAGTAATGTGGTACCTCACTGAAACTGTGAGTTAATCCTGTATCCGAACTATATATTAGAGGGTAACACCGGTTAGGTCAGGGTTAGGTCTGGTATTTGTCATCATCCGGCTCATACTTTCGCATATTTCGCATAATTGTTGGCCAGATCCTGGGCGTTTTCTGGTTTGGATCACGTAGTAATGTAGAACCACTCTGAAGCTGTGAGTTAAACCTGGATTCAATCTATATTTTACAGGATAACACCGGCTAGGTCAGGGTTGGGTTTGGTATTTGCCATCATCTGCCTCATACTTTCGCAATTCTCGCATACCGTTTGGCCAGATCCAGGGCGTTTTCAGGGTCGGATCACGTAGTAATGTGGTACCACACTCAAACAGTGAGTTAAACCTGGATTCAATCTATATTTTAGAGGATAACACCGGTTAGGTCAGGGTTAGGTCTGGTATTTGCCATTGCCTGCCTCATACTTTCTCATTATTCGCCTACTTGTTGGCCAGATCCTGGGCGTTTTCTGGTTTGGATCACGTAGCAATGTGGTACCACACTGAAACAGTGAGTTAATTCTGGATTCGATCTATACATTAGAGGGTAACACCGGTTAGGTTTGGGTTAGGTCTGGTATTTGTCATCATCCGGCTCATACTTTCGCATATTTCGCATACTTGTTGGCCAGATCCAGGGCGTTTTCAGGTTTGGATCACGTAGTAATGTGGTACAACACTGAAACAGTGAGTTAATCCTGGATTCGAACTATATATTAGAGGGTAACACCGGTTAGGTCAGGGTTAGGTCTGGTATTTGTCATCATCCGGCTCATACTTTCGCATATTTCGCATACTTGTTGGCCAGATCCTGGGCGTTTTCTGGTTTGGATCACATAGCAATGTGGTATCACACTTAAACAGTGAGTTAAACCTGCATTCAAACTATACTTTAGAGGATAACAGCGGTGAGGCCAGGGTTAGGTCTGGTATTTGCCATCATCTGTCTCATACTTTCGCATTTTTCGCCTACTTGTTGGCCAGATACTGGGCGTTTTCTGGTTTGGATCACATAGCAATGTGGTATCACACTTAAACAGTGAGTTAAGCCTGCATTCAAACTATATTTTAGAGGGTAACAGCAGTGAGGCCAGGGTTAGGTCTGGTATTTGCCATTGCCTGCCTCATACTTTCTCATTATTCGCCTACTTGTTGGCCAGATCCTGGGCGTTTTCTGGTTTGGATCACGTAGCAATGTGGTACCACACTGAAACAGTGAGTTAATTCTGGATTCGATCTATACATTAGAGGGTAACACCGGTTAGGTTTGGGTTAGGTCTGGTATTTGTCATCATCCGGCTCATACTTTCGCATATTTCGCATACTTGTTGGCCAGATCCAGGGCGTTTTCAGGTTTGGATCACGTAGTAATGTGGTACAACACTGAAACAGTGAGTTAAACCTGCATTCAAACTATACTTTAGAGGATAACAGCGGTGAGGCCAGGGTTAGGTCTGGTATTTGCCATCATCTGTCTCATGCTTTCGCATTTTTCGCCTACTTGTTGGGCAGATACTGGGCGTTTTCTGGTTTGGATCACATAGCAATGTGGTATCACACTTAAACAGTGAGTTAAGCCTGCATTCAAACTATATTTTAGAGGGTAACAGCGGTGAGGCCAGGGTTAGGCCTGGTATTTGCCATCATCTGTCTCATACTTTCGCATTTTTCGCCTACTTGTTGGCCAGATCCTGGGCGTTTTCTGGTTTGGATCACGTAGTAATGTGGTACCACACTGAAACAGTGAGTTAATTCTGGATTCGATCTATACATTAGAGGGTAACACCGGTTAGGTCAGGGTTAGGTCTGGTACTTGCCATCATCTGCCTCATGCTTTCGCATTTTTCTCCTACTTGTTGGCCAGATCCTGGTCGTTTTCTGGGTCGGATCACGTAGTAATGCGGCACCACACTCAAACAGTGAGTTAAACCTGGATTCGATCTATATATTAGTGGGTAACACCGGTTAGGTTTGGGTTAGGTCTGGTATTTGTCATCATCCGGCTCATACTTTCGCATATTTCGCATACTTGTTGGCCAGATCCTGGTCGTTTTCTGGTTTGGTTCACGTGGTAATGTGGTACCGCACTGAAACAGTGAGTTAATTCTGGATTCGATCTATACATTAGAGGGTAACACCGGTTAGGTTTGGGTTAGGTCTGGTATTTGTCATCATCCGGCTCATACTTTCGCATATTTCGCATACTTGTTGGCCAGATCCTGGGCGTTTTCTGGTTTGGTTCACGTGGTAATGTGGTACCGCACTGAAACAGTGAAGTAATCTTGGATTCGATCTATATATTGGAGGGTAACACAGGTTAGGTTTGGGTTAGGTCTGGTATTTGCCATCATCTGGCTCATACTTTCGCAATTTTCGTATAATTGTTGACCAGATCCTGGGCGTTTTCTGGGTTGGATCAGGTAGTAGTGTGGTACCGCACTGAAACAGTGAAGTAATCCTGGATTCGATCTATATATTAGAGGGTAACACCGGTTAGGTTTGTGTTAGGTCTGGTATTTGCCATCATCTGGCTCATACTTTCGCATTTTTCGCATACTTGTTGGCCAGATCCGGGGCGTATTCTGGTTTGGATAACGTAGTAATGTGGTACCACACAGCCACATGAGTTAAACCTGGATTCAATCTATATTTTAGAGGATAACACCGGTTAGGTTTGGGTTAGGTCTGGTATTTGCCATCATCTGGCTCATACTTTCGCAATTTTCGAATACTTGGTGGCCAGATCCTGGGCGTTTTCTGGGTTGGATCAGGTAGTAGTGTGGTACCTCACTGAAACAGTGAGTTAAACCTGGATACAATCTATATTTTAGAGGATAACACCGGTTAGGTCAGGGTTAGGTCTGGTATTTGCCATCATCTGGCTCATACTTTCGCATTTTTCGCATACTTGTTGGCCAGATCCTGGGCGTTTTCTGGGTTGGATCAGGTAGTAGTGTGGTACCGCACAGAAACAGTGAAGTAATCCTGGATTCGATCTATATATTAGAGGGTAACACCGTTTAGGTTTGGGTTAGGTCTGGTATTTGCCATCATCTGGCTCATACATTCGCATTTTTTGCAAACTTGTTGGCCAGATACTGGGCGTTTTCTGGTTTGGATCGCGTAGTAATGTAGAACCACTCTAAAACAGTGAGTTAAACCTGGATTCAATCTATATTTTAGAGGATAACACCGGCTAGGTCAGGGTTAGGTCTGGTATTTGCTATAATCTGGCTCATACTTTCGCACTTTTCGCATACTCGTTGGCCAGATACTGGGCGTTTTTAGGTTTGGATCACGTAAAAATGTGGTACCACACTGAAACAGTGAGTTAATCCTGGATTCGATCTATATATTAGAGGGTAACACCGGTTAGGTCAGAGTTAGTTCTGGTATTTGCCATCATCTGGCTCATACTTTCGCATTTTTCAGCTACTTGTTGGCCAGATACTGGGCGTTTTCTGGGTTGGATCACGTGGTAATGTGGTACCGCACTGAAACAGTGAAGTAATCCTGGATTCGATCTATATATTAGAGGGTAACACAGGTTAGGTTTGGGTTAGGTCTGGTATTTGCCATCACCTGGCTCATACTATCGCATTTTTCGCATGCTTGTTGGCCAAATACTGGGCGTTTTCTGGTTTGGATCACGTAGTAATGTAGAACCACTCTGAAACAGTGTGTTAAGCCCAGATTCAATCTATATTTTAGAGGATAACACCCGTTAGGTCAGGGTTAGGTCTGGTATTTGCCATCACCTGGCTCATACCTTCGCATTTTTTGCATACTTGTTGGCCAGATCCTGGCAGTCTTCTGGTTTGGATCAGGTAGTAATAAGGTACCACACTGAAACAGTGAGTTAAACCTGGATTCAATCTATATCTTAGAGGATAACACCGGTTAGGTCAGGGTTAGGTCTGGTATTTGCCATCATCCGGCTCATACTTTCTCATTATTCGCATACTTGTTGGCCAGATCCTGGGCGTTTTCTGGTTTGGATCACGTAGTAATGTGGTACCACACTGAAACAGTGAGTTAATTCTGGATTCGATCTATACATTAGAGGGTAACACCGGTTAGGTTTGGGTTAGGTCTGGTATTTGTCATCATCCGGCTCATACTTTCGCATATTTCGCATACTTGTTGGCCAGATCCAGGGCGTTTTCAGGTTTGGATCACGTAGTAATGTGGTACAACACTGAAACAGTGAGTTAAACCTGCATTCAAACTATATTTTAGAGGATAACAGCGGTGAGGTCAGGGTTAGGTCTGGTATTTGCCATCATCTGTCTCATACTCTCGCATTTTTCGCCTACTTGTTGGCCAGATACTGGGCGTTTTCTGGTTTGGATCACATAGCAATGTGGTATCACACTTAAACAGTGAGTTAAACCTGCATTCAAACTATATTTTAGAGGGTAACAGCGGTGAGGCCAGGGTTAGGTCTGGTATTTGCCATCATCTGTCTCATACTTTCGCATTTTTCGCCTACTTGTTGGCCAGATCCTGGGCGTTTTCTGGTTTGGATCACGTAGTAATGTGGTACCACACTGAAACAGTGAGTTAATTCTGGATTCGATCTATACATTAGAGGGCAACACCGGTTAGGTTTGGGTTAGGTCTGGTATTTGTCATCATCCGGCTCATACTTTCGCATATTTCGCATACTTGTTGGCCAGATCCAGGGCGTTTTCAGGTTTGTATCACGTAGTAATGTGGTACAACACTGAAACAGTGAGTTAATCCTGGATTCGAACTATATATTAGAGGGTAACACCGGTTAGGTCAGGGTTAGGTCTGGTATTTGTCATCATCCGGCTCATACTTTCGCTTATTCCGCATACTTGTTGGCCAGATCCTGGGCGTTTTCTGGTTTGGATCACATAGCAATGTGGTATCACACTTAAACAGTGAGTTAAACCTGCATTCAAACTATATTTTAGAGGATAACAGCGGTTAGGTCAGGGTTAGGTCTGGTATTTGTCATCATCCGGCTCATACTTTCGCATATTTCGCGTACTTGTTGGCCAGATCCTGGGCGTTTTCTGGTTTGGATCACGTAGTAATGTAGAACCACTCTCAAGCTGTGAGTTAATCCTGTATTCGAACTATATATTAGAGGGTAACACCGGTTAGGTCAGGGTTAGGTCTGGTATTTGCCATCGCCTGCCTCATACTTTCGCATTATTCGCATACTTGTTGGCCAGATCCAGGGCGTTTTCTGGTCTGGATCACGTAGTAATGTGGTACCACACTGAAACAGTGAGTTAATTCTGGATTCGATCTATACATTAGAGGGTAACACCGGTTAGGTTTGGGTTAGGTCTGGTATTTATCATCATCCGGCTCATACTTTCGCATATTTCGCATACTTGTTGGCCAGATCCTGGGCGTTTTCTGGTTTGGTTCACGTGGTAATGTGGTACCGCACTGAAACAGTGAAGTAATCCTGGATTCGATCTATATATTGGAGGGTACCACAGGTTAGGTTTGGGTTAGGTCTGGTATTTGCCATCATCTGGCTCATACTTTCGCAATTTTCGTATACTTGTTGGCCAGATCCTGGGCGTTTTCTGGGTTGGATCAGGTAGTAGTGTGGTACCGCACTGAAACAGTGAAGTAATCCTGGATTCGATCTATATATTAGAGGGTAACACCGGTTAGGTTTGGGTTAGGTCTGGTATTTGCCATCATCTGGCTCATACTTTCGCATTTTTCGCATACTTGTTGGCCAGATCCGGGGCGTATTCTGGTTTGGATAACGTAGTAATGTGGTACCACACAGCCACATGAGTTAAACCTGGATTCAATCTATATTTTAGAGGATAACACCGGTTAGGTTTGGGTTAGGTCTGGTATTTGCCATCATCTGGCTTATACTTTCGCATTTTTCGAATACTTGTTGGCCAGATCCTGGGCGTTTTCTGGGCTGGAGCAGGTAGTAGTGTGGTACCACACTGAAACAGTGAGTTTATCTTGGATTCGATGTATATTTTAGAGGATAATACCGGTTAGATCTGGGTTAGGTCTGGTATTTGCCATCATCTGGCTCATACTTTCGCAATTTTCGAATACTTGGTGGCCAGATCCTGGGCGTTTTCTGGGTTGGATCAGGTAGTAGTGTGGTACCTCACTGAAACAGTGAGTTAAACCTGGATACAATCTATATTTTAGAGGATAACACCGGTTAGGTCAGGGTTAGGTCTGGTATTTGCCATCATCTGGCTCATACTTTCGCATTTTTCGCATACTTGTTGGCCAGATCCTGGGCGTATTCTGGGTTGGATCAGGTAGTAGTGTGGTACCGCACAGAAACAGTGAAGTAATCCTGGATTCGACCTATATATTAGAGGGTAACACCGTTTAGGTTTGGGTTAGATCTGGTATTTGCCATCATCTGGATCATGCTTCCGCATTTTTCGCATACTAGATGGCCATATCCAGGGCGTTTTCTGGTTTGGATCACGCAGTAATGTGGTACCACACTGAAACAGTGAGTTTATCTTGGATTCAAACTATATTTTGGAGGATGACACCGGTTAGGTCAGGGTTAGGTCTGGTATTTGCCATCATCTGGCTCATACTTTCGCATTTTTCACCTACTTGTTGGCCAGATACTGGGCATTTTCTGGGTCGGATCACGTAGTAGTGTGGCACCACACTCAAACAGTGAGTTAAACCTGGATTCAATCTATATTTTAGAGGATAACAGCGGTGAGGTCAGGGTTAGGACTGGTATTTGCCATCATGTGTCTCATACATTCGCATTTTTCTCCTACTTGTTGGCCAGATCCTGGGCGTTTTCTGGGTCGGATCACGTAGTAATGCGGCACCACACTGAAACAGTGAGTTAATTCTGGATTCGATCTATACATTAGAGGGAAACACCGGTTAGGTTTGGGTTAGGTCTGGTATTTGTCATCATCTGCCTCATACTTTCGCAATTTTCGCATACTTGTTGGCCAGATCCAGGGCGTTTTCAGGTTTGGATCACGTAGTAATGTGGTACCACACAGCCACATGAGTTAAACCTGGATTAAATTTATATTTTAGAGCATAACACCGGTTAGGTCAGGGTTAGGTCTGGTATTTGCCATCATCTGGCTCATGCTTCCGCATTTTTCGTATACTTGTTGGCCAGATCCTGGGCGATTTCTGGGTTGGATCAGGAGGTAGTGTGGTACCGTACTGAAACAGTGAAGTAATCCTGGATTCGATCTATATATTAGAGGGTAACACCGTTTAGGTTTGGGTTAGATCTGGTATTTGCCATCATCTGGCTCATGCTTCCGCATTTTTCGCAAACTTGATGGCCAGATCCAGGGCGTTTTCTGGTTTGGATCACGCAGTAATGTGGTACCACACTGAAACAGTGAGTTTATCTTGGATTCAATCTATATTTTGGAGGATGACACCGGTTAGGTCAGGGTTAGGTCTAGTATTTGCTATAATCTGGCTCATACTTTCGCATTTTTCGCATACTTGTTGGCCAGATCCTGGGCGTTTTCAGGTTTGGATCACGTAGTAATGTGGTACCACACTGAAACAGTGAGTTAATCCTGGGTTCGATCTATATTTTAGAGGATAACACCGGTTAGGTCAGGGTTAGGTCTGGTATTTGCCATCGTCTGCCTCATAATTTCGCACTTTTCGCATACTTGTTGGCCAGATCCAGGGCGTTTTCTGGTTTGGATCACGTAGTAATGTGGTACCACACTGAAACAGTGAGTTAATCCTGGATTCGATCTATATATTAGAGGATAACACCGGTTAGGTCAGGGTTAGGTCTGGTATTTGCCATCGTCTGCCTCATACTTTCGCAATTTTCGCATACTTGTTGGCCAGATCCAGGGCGTTTTCAGGTTTGGATCACGTAGTAATGTGGTACCACACAGCCACATGAGTTAAACCTGGATTCAATCTATATTTTAGAGCATAACACCGGTTAGGTCAGGGTTAGGTCTGGCATTTGCCAGCATCTGGCTCATGCTTCCGCATTTTTCGCATACTTGTTGGCCAGATCCAGGGCATCTTCTGGTTTGGATCACGTACTAATGTGGTACCACACAGCCACATGAGTTAAACCTGGATTCAATCTATATTTTAGAGGATAACACCGGCTAGGTTTGGGTTAGGTCTGGTATTGGCCATCATCTGGCTCATACTTTCGCAATTTTCGTATACTTGTTGGCCAGATGCTGGGCGTTTTCTGGGTTGGATCAGGTAGTAGTGTGGTACCGCACTGAAACAGTGAAGTAATCCTGGATTCGATCTATATATTAGAGGGTAACAGCGGTTAGGTTTGGGTTAGGTCTGGTATTTGCCATCATCTGGCTCATACTTTCGCATTTTTCGCATACTTGTTGGCCAGATCCAGGGCGTATTCTGGTTTGGATCACGTAGTAATGTGGTACCACACTGAAACAGTGAGTTAATCCTGGATTCGATCTATATATTAGAGGGTAACACCGATAGGTCAGGGTTAGGTCTGGTATTTGCCATCATCTGGCTCATACTTTCGCATTTTTCGCATACTTGTTGGTCAGATCCTGGGCGTTTTCAGGCTTGGATCACGTAGTAATGTGGTACCACACTGAAACAGAGAGTTAATCCTGGATTCGATCTATATATTAGAGGGTAACACCGGTTACGTCAGGGCTAGGTCTGGTATTTGCCATCATCTGGCTCATACTTTCGCATTTTTCGCATACTTGTTGGCCAGATCCAGGGCGTTTTCTGGTTTTGATCACGTACTAATGTGGTACCACACAGCCACATGAGTTAAACCTGGATTCAATCTATATTTTAGAGGATAACACCGGCTAGGTTTGGGTTAGGTCTGGTATTGGCCATCATCAGGCTCATGCTTCCGCATCTTTCGCATACTTGATGGCCAGATCCAGGGCGTTTTCTGGTTTGGATCACGCAGTAATGTGGTACCACACTGTCACAGTGAGTTTATCTTGGATTCAATCTATATTTTGGAGGATGACACCGGTTAGGTCAGGGTTAGGTCTGGTATTTGACATCATCTGGCCCATGCTTTCGCATTTTTCGCATACTTGTTGGCCAGATCGTGGGCGTTTTCTGGTTTGGATCACGTAGTGATGTAGAACCACTCTGAAACAGTGTGTTAAGCCTAGATTCAATCTATATTTTAGAGGATAACACCGGTTAGGTCAGGGTTAGGTCTGGTATTTGCCATCATCTGGCTCTTACTTTCGCATTTTTCACCTACTTGTTGGCCAGATACTGGGCATTTTCTGGGTTGGATCACGTGGTAATGTGGTACCGCACTGAAACAGTGAAGTAATCCTGGATTCGATCTATATATTAGAGGGTAACACAGGTTAGGTTTGGGTTAGGTCCGGTATTTGCCATCATCTGGCTCATACTTTCGCATCTTTCGTATACTAGATGGCCATACCCAGGGCGTTTTCTGGTTTGGATCACGCGGTAATGTGGTACCACACTGAAGCAGTGAGTTTATCTTGGATCCAATCTATATTTTGGAGGATGACACCGGTTAGGTCAGGGTTAGGTCTGGTATTTGACATCACCTGGCTCATACTTTCGCATTTTTCGCGTGCTTGTTGGCCAAATACTGGGCGTTTTCTGGTTTGGATCACGTAGTAATGTAGAACCACTCTGAAACAGTGTGTTAAGCCCAGACTCAATCTATATTTTAGAGGATAACACCCGTTAGGTCAGGGTTAGGTCTGGTATTTGCCATCATCTGGCTCATACCTTCGCATTTTTTGCATACTTGTTGGCCAGATACTGGGCGTTTTCTGGTTTGGATCACGTAGTAATGTAGAACCACTCTGAAACAGTGAGTTAAACCTGGATTCATTCTATATTTTAGATGATAACACCGGTTAGGTCAGGGTTAGGTCTGGTATTTGCCATCATCTGGCTCAAACCTTCCATTTTTCGCATACTTGTTGGCCAGATACTGGGCGTTTTCTGGTTTGGATCACGAAGTAGTGTAGAACCACTCTGAAACAGTGAGTTAAACCTGTATTCAATCTATATTTTACAGGATAACACCGGTTAGGTCTGGGTTAGGTCTGGTATTTGCCATCATCTAGCTCATGCTTCCGCATATTCCGCATACTTGATGGCCAGATCCAGGGCATTTTCTGGTTGGGATCACGCGGTAATGTGGTACCACACAGCCACATGAGTTAAACCTGGATTCAATCTATATTTTAGAGGATAACACCGGTTAGGTCAGGGTTAGGTCTGGTATTTGCCATCATCTGGCTCATACTTTCGCATTTTTCCCATACTTGTTGGCCAGATCCAGGGCGTATTCTGGTTTGGATCACGTAGTAATGTGGTACCACACAGCCACATGAGTTAAACCCGGATTCAATCTATATTTTAGAGGATAACACCGGCTAGGTCAGGGTTAGGTCTGGTACTTGCTATAATCTGGCTCATACTTTCGCATTTATCGCATACTTGTTGGCCAGATCCTGGGCGTTTTCAGGTTTGGATCACGTAGTAATGTGGTACCACTCTGAAACAGCGAGTTAATCCTGGATTCGATCTATATACTAGAGGGTAAAACCGGTTAGGTCAGGGTTAGTTCTGGTATTTGCCATCATCTGGCTCGTACTTTCGCATTTTTCAGCTACTTGTTGGCCAGATACTGGGCGTTTTCTGGGTTGGATCACGTGGTAATGTGGTACCGCACTGAAACAGTGAAGTAATCCTGGATTCGATCTATATATTAGAGGGTAACACAGGTTAGGTTTGGGTTAGGTCTGGTATTTGCCATCATCTGGCTCATACTTTCGCATCTTTCGCATGCTTGTTGGCCAGATCCTGGGCGTCTTCTGGTTTGGATCACGTAGTAATAAGGTACCACACTGAAACAGTGAGTTAATCCTAGATTCAATCTATATTTTAGAGGATAACAGCGGTGAGATCAGGGTTGGGTCTTGTATTTGCCATCGCCTGCCTCATACTTTCGCTTTTTTCGCATACTTGTAGGCCAGTTCCAGGGCGTTTTCTGGTTTGGATCACGTAGTAATGTGGTACCTCACTGAAACTGTGAGTTAATCCTGTATTCGAACTATATATTAGAGGGTAACACCGGTTAGGTCAGGGTTAGGTCTGGTATTTGTCATCATCCGGCTCATACTTTCGCAATTATCGTATACTTGTTGGCCAGATCCTGGCCGTTTTCTGGGTTGGATCAGGTAGTAGTGTGGTACCGCACTGAAACAGTGAAGTAATCCTGGATTCGATCTATACATTAGAGGGTAACACCGGTTAGGTTTGGGTTAGGTCTGGTATTTGTCATCATCCGGCTCATACTTTCGCATATTTCGCATACTTGTTGGCCAGATCCAGGGCGTTTTCAGGTTTGGATCACGTAGTAATGTGGTACAACACTGAAACAGTGAGTTAATCCTGGATTCGAACTATATATTAGAGGGTAACACCGGTTAGGTCAGGGTTAGGTCTGGTATTTGTCATCATCCGGCTCATACTTTCGCATATTTCGCATACTTGTTGGCCAGATCCTGGGCGTTTTCTGGTTTGGATCACATAGCAATGTGGTATCACACTTAAACAGTGAGTTAAACCTGCATTCAAACTATACTTTAGAGGATAACAGCGGTGAGGCCAGGGTTAGGTCTGGTATTTGCCATCATCTGTCTCATACTTTCGCATTTTTCGCCTACTTGTTGGCCAGATACTGGGCGTTTTCTGGTTTGGATCACATAGCAATGTGGTATCACACTTAAACAGTGAGTTAAGCCTGCATTCAAACTATATTTTAGAGGGTAACAGCAGTGAGGCCAGGGTTAGGTCTGGTATTTGCCATTGCCTGCCTCATACTTTCTCATTATTCGCCTACTTGTTGGCCAGATCCTGGGCCTTTTCTGGTTTGGATCACGTAGCAATGTGGTACCACACTGAAACAGTGAGTTAATTCTGGATTCGATCTATACATTAGAGGGTAACACCGGTTAGGTTTGGGTTAGGTCTGGTATTTGTCATCATCCGGCTCATACTTTCGCATATTTCGCATACTTGTTGGCCAGATCCAGGGCGTTTTCAGGTTTGGATCACGTAGTAATGTGGTACAACACTGAAACAGTGAGTTAATCCTGGATTCGAACTATATATTAGAGGGTAACACCGGTTAGGTCAGGGTTAGGTCTGGTATTTGTCATCATCCGGCTCATACTTTCGCATATTTCGCATACTTGTTGGCCAGATCCTGGGCGTTTTCTGGTTTGGATCACATAGCAATGTGGTATCACACTTAAACAGTGAGTTAAACCTGCATTCAAACTATACTTTAGAGGATAACAGCGGTGAGGCCAGGGTTAGGTCTGGTATTTGCCATCATCTGTCTCATACTTTCGCATTTTTCGCCTACTTGTTGGCCAGATACTGGGCGTTTTCTGGTTTGGATCACATAGCAATGTGGTATCACACTTAAACAGTGAGTTAAGCCTGCATTCAAACTATATTTTAGAGGGTAACAGCGGTGAGGCCAGGGTTAGGCCTGGTATTTGCCATCATCTGTCTCATACTTTCGCATTTTTCGCCTACTTGTTGGCCAGATCCTGGGCGTTTTCTGGTTTGGATCACGTAGTAATGTGGTACCACACTGAAACAGTGAGTTAATTCTGGATTCGATCTATACATTAGAGGGTAACACCGGTTAGGTCAGGGTTAGGTCTGGTACTTGCCATCATCTGCCTCATGCTTTCGCATTTTTCTCCTACTTGTTGGCCAGATCCTGGTCGTTTTCTGGGTCGGATCACGTAGTAATGCGGCACCACACTCAAACAGTGAGTTAAACCTGGATTCGATCTATATATTAGTGGGTAACACCGGTTAGGTTTGGGTTAGGTCTGGTATTTGTCATCATCCGGCTCATACTTTCGCATATTTCGCATACTTGTTGGCCAGATCCTGGGCGTTTTCTGGTTTGGATCACATAGCAATGTGGTATCACACTTAAACAGTGAGTTAAACCTGCATTCAAACTATACTTTAGAGGATAACAGCGGTGAGGCCAGGGTTAGGTCTGGTATTTGTCATCATCCGGCTCATACTTTCGCATATTTCGCATACTTGTTGGCCAGATCCTGGGCGTTTTCTGGTTTGGTTCACGTGGTAATGTGGTACCGCACTGAAACAGTGAAGTAATCCTGGATTCGATCTATATATTGGAGGGTAACACAGGTTAGGTTTGGGTTAGGTCTGGTATTTGCCATCATCTGGCTCATACTTTCGCAATTTTCGTATAATTGTTGGCCAGATCCTGGGCGTTTTCTGGGTTGGATCAGGTAGTAGTGTGGCACCGCACTGAAACAGTGAAGTAATCCTGGATTCGATCTATATATTAGAGGGTAACACCGGTTAGGTTTGGGTTAGGTCTGGTATTTGCCATCATCTGGCCCATACTTTCGCATTTTTCGCATACTTGTTGGCCAGATCCGGGGCGTATTCTGGTTTGGATAACGTAGTAATGTGGTACCACACAGCCACATGAGTTAAACCTGGATTCAATCTATATTTTAGAGGATAACACCGGTTAGGTTTGGGTTAGGTCTGGTATTTGCCATCATCTGGATCATACTTTCGCATTTTTCGAATACTTGTTGGCCAGATCCTGGGCGTTTTCTGGTTTGGATCACGTAGTAATGTGGTACCACACTGAAACAGTGAGTTTATCTTGGATTCGATCTATATTTTAGAGGATAATACCAGTTAGATCTGGGTTAGGTCTGGTATTTGCCATCATCTGGCTCATACTTTCGCAATTTTCGAATACTTGGTGGCCAGATCCTGGGCGTTTTCTGGGTTGGATCAGGTAGTAGTGTGGTACCTCACTGAAACAGTGAGTTAAACCTGGATACAATCTATATTTTAGAGGATAACACCGGTTAGGTCAGGGTTAGGTCTGGTATTTGCCATCATCTGGCTCATACTTTCGCATTTTTCGCATACTTGTTGGCCAGATCCTGGGCGTTTTCTGGGTTGGATCAGGTAGTAGTGTGGTACCGCACAGAAACAGTGAAGTAATCCTGGATTCGATCTATATATTAGAGGGCAACACCGTTTAGGTTTGGGTTAGGTCTGGTATTTGCCATCATCTGGCTCATACATTCGCATTTTTTGCAAACTTGTTGGCCAGATACTGGGCGTTTTCTGGTTTGGATCGCGTAGTAATGTAGAACCACTCTGAAACAGTGAGTTAAACCTGGATTCAATCTATATTTTAGAGGATAACACCGGCTAGGTCAGGGTTAGGTCTGGTATTTGCTATAATCTGGCTCATACTTTCGCACTTTTCGCATACTCGTTGGCCAGATACTGGGCGTTTTTAGGTTTGGATCACGTAAAAATGTGGTACCACACTGAAACAGTGAGTTAATCCTGGATTCGATCTATATATTAGAGGGTAACACCGGTGAGGTCAGAGTTAGTTCTGGTATTTGCCATCATCTGGCTCATACTTTCGCATTTTTCAGCTACTTGTTGGCCAGATACTGGGCGTTTTCTGGGTTGGATCACGTGGTAATGTGGTACCGCACTGAAACAGTGAAGTAATCCTGGATTCGATCTAT
Organism: Colletes latitarsis; assembly: GCF_051014445.1. NCBI lineage: Eukaryota > Metazoa > Arthropoda > Insecta > Hymenoptera > Colletidae > Colletes > Colletes latitarsis. The sequence goes on from NW_027488371.1 coordinate 10,390,620, forward strand.
ATATTAGAGGGTAACACAGGTTAGGTTCGGGTTAGGTCTGGTATTTGCCATCACCTGGCTCATACTTTCGCATTTTTCGCATGCTTGTTGGCCAAATACTGGGCGTTTTCTGGTTTGGATCACGTAGTAATGTAGAACCACTCTGAAACAGTGTGTTAAGCCCAGATTCAATCTATATTTTAGAGGATAACACACGTTAGGTCAGGGTTAGGTCTGGTATTTGCCATCACCTGGCTCATACCTTCGCATTTTTTGCATACTTGTTGGCCAGATCCTGGGCGTCTTCTGGTTTGGATCACGTAGTAATAAGGTACCACACTTGAACAGTGAGTTAAACCTGGATTCAATCTATATCTTAGAGGATAACACCGGTTAGGTCAGGGTTAGGTCTGGTATTTGCCATCGCCTGCCTCATACTTTCTCATTATTCGCATACTTGTTGGCCAGATCCTGGGCGCTTTCTGGTTTGGATCACGTAGTAATGTGGTACCACACTGAAACAGTGAGTTAATTCTGGATTCGATCTATACATTAGAGGGTAACACCGGTTAGGTTTGGGTTAGGTCTGGTATTTGTCATCATCCGGCTCATACTTTCGCATATTTCGCATACTTGTTGGCCAGATCCAGGGCGTTTTCAGGTTTGGATCACGTAGTAATGTGGTACAACACTGAAACAGTGAGTTAAACCTGCATTCAAACTATATTTTAGAGGATAACAGCGGTGAGGCCAGGGTTAGGTCTGGTATTTGCCATCATCTGTCTCATACTTTCGCATTTTTCGCCTACTTGTTGGCCAGATACTGGGCGTTTTCTGGTTTGGATCACATAGCAATGTGGTATCACACTTAAACAGTGAGTTAAACCTGCATTCAAACTATATTTTAGAGGGTAACAGCGGTGAGGCCAGGGTTAGGTCTGGTATTTGCCATCATCTGTCTCATACTTTCGCATTTTTCGCATACTTGTTGGTCAGATCCTGGGCGTTTTCAGGCTTGGATCACGTAGTAATGTGGTACCACACTGAAACAGAGAGTTAATCCTGGATTCGATCTATATATTAGAGGGTAACACCGGTTAGGTCAGGGTTAGGTCTGGTATTTGCCATCATCTGGCTCATACTTTCGCATTTTTCGCATACTTGTTGGCCAGATCCAGGGCGTTTTCTGGTTTTGATCACGTACTAATGTGGTAGCACACAGCCACATGAGTTAAACCTGGATTCAATCTATATTTTAGAGGATAACACCGGCTAGGTTTGGGTTAGGTCTGGTATTGGCCATCATCTGGCTCATGCTTCCGCATCTTTCGCATACTTGATGGCCAGATCCAGGGCGTTTTCTGGTTTGGATCACGCAGTAATGTGGTACCACACTGTCACAGTGAGTTTATCTTGGATTCAATCTATATTTTGGAGGATGACACCGGTTAGGTCAGGGTTAGTTCTGGTATTTGACATCATCTGGCTCATACTTTCGCATTTTTCGCATACTTGTTGGCCAGATCCTGGGCGTTTTCTGGTTTGGATCACGTAGTGATGTAGAACCACTCTGAAACAGTGTGTTAAGCCTAGATTCAATCTATATTTTAGAGGATAACACCGGTTAGGTCAGGGTTAGGTCTGGTATTTGCCATCATCTGGCTCTTACTTTCGCATTTTTCACCTACTTGTTGGCCAGATACTGGGCATTTTCTGGGTTGGATCACGTGGTAATGTGGTACCGCACTGAAACAGTGAAGTAATCCTGGATTCGATCTATATATTAGAGGGTAACACAGGTTAGGCTTGGGTTAGGTCCGGTATTTGCCATCATCTGGCTCATACTTTCGCATCTTTCGTATACTAGATGGCCATATCCAGGGCGTTTTCTGGTTTGGATCACGCGGTAATGTGGTACCACACTGAAGCAGTGAGTTTATCTTGGATCCAATCTATATTTTGGAGGATGACACCGGTTAGGTCAGGGTTAGGTCTGGTATTTGACATCACCTGGCTCATACTTTCGCATTTTTCGCGTGCTTGTTGGCCAAATACTGGGCGTTTTCTGGTTTGGATCACGTAGTAATGTAGAACCACTCTGAAACTGTGTGTTAAGCCCAGATTCAATCTATATTTTAGAGGATAACACCCGTTAGGTCAGGGTTAGGTCTGGTATTTGCCATCATCTGGCTCATACCTTCGCATTTTTCACCTACTTGTTGGCCAGATACTGGGCGTTTTCTGGTTTGGATCACGTAGTAATGTAGAACCACTCTGAAACAGTGTGTTTAGCCCAGATTCAATCTATATTTTAGAGGATAACACCCGTTAGGTCAGGGTTAGGTCTGGTATTTGCCATCATCTGGCTCATACCTTCGCATTTTTCGCATACTTGTTGGCCAGATACTGGGCGTTTTCTGGTTTGGATCACGAAGTAGTGTAGAACCACTCTGAAACAGTGAGTTAAACCTGTATTCAATCTATATTTTACAGGATAACACCGGTTAGGTCTGGGTTAGGTCTGGTATTTGCCATCATCTAGCTCATGCTTCCGCATATTCCGCATACTTGATGGCCAGATCCAGGGCATTTTCTGGTTGGGATCACGCGGTAATGTGGTACCACACAGCCACATGAGTTAAACCTGGATTCAATCTATATTTTAGAGGATAACACCGTTTAGGTCAGGGTTAGGTCTGGTATTTGCCATCATCTGGCTCATACTTTCGCATTTTTCAAATACTTGTTGGCCAGATCCTGGGCGTTTTCTGGGCTGGATCAGGTAGTAGTGTGGTACCGCACTGAAACACTGAAGTAATCCTGGATTCGATCTATATATTAGAGGGCAACACCGGTTAGGTTTGGGTTAGGTCAGGTATTTGCCATCAGCTGGCTCTTGCTTCCGCATTTTTCGCATACTTGTTGGCCAGATCCTGGGCGTTTTCTGGGTTGGATCAGCTAGTAGTGTGGTACCGCACTGAAACAGTGAAGTAATCCTGGATTCGATCTATATATTAGAGGGTAACATCGGTTAGGTTTGGGTTAGGTCTGGTATTTGCCATCATCTGGCTCATACTTTCGCATTTTTCCCATACTTGTTGGCCAGATCCAGGGCGTATTCTGGTTTGGATCACGTAGTAATGTGGTACCACACAGCCACATGAGTTAAACCCGGATTCAATCTATATTTTAGAGGATAACACCGGCTAGGTCAGGGTTAGGTCTGGTACTTGCTATAATCTGGCTCATACTTTCGCATTTATCGCATACTTGTTGGCCAGATCCTGGGCGTTTTCAGGTTTGGATCACGTAGTAATGTGGTACCACTCTGAAACAGTGAGTTAATCCTGGATTCGATCTATATACTAGAGGGTAAAACCGGTTAGGTCAGGGTTAGTTCTGGTATTTGCCATCATCTGCCTCATACTTTCGCATTTTTCAGCTACTTGTTGACCAGATACTGGGCGTTTTCAGGGTTGGATCACGTGGTAATGTGGTACCGCACTGAAACAGTGAAGTAATCCTGGATTCGATCTATATATTAGAGGGTAACACAGGTTAGGTTTGGGTTAGGTCTGGTATTTGCCATCACCTGGCTCATACTTTCGCATTTTTCGCATGCTTGTTGGCCAAATACTGGGCGTTTTCTGGTTTGGATCACGTAGTAATGTAGAACCACTCTGAAACAGTGTGTTAAGCCCAGATTCAATCTATATTTTAGAGGATAACACCCGTTAGGTCAGGGTTAGGTCTGGTATTTGCCATCACCTGGCTCATACCTTCGCATTTTTTGCATACTTGTTGGCCAGATCCTGGGCGTCTTCTGGTTTGGATCACGTAGTAATAAGGTACCACACTGAAACAGTGAGTTAAACCTGGATTCAATCTATATCTTAGAGGATAACACCGGTTAGGTCAGGGTTAGGTCTGGTATTTGCCATCGCCTGCCTCATACTTTCTCATTATTCGCATACTTGTTGGCCAGATCCTGGGCGTTTTCTGGTTTGGATCACGTAGTAATGTGGTACCACACTGAAACAGTGAGTTAATTCTGGATTCGATCTATACATTAGAGGGTAACACCGGTTAGGTTTGGGTTAGGTCTGGTATTTGTCATCATCCGGCTCATACTTTCGCATATTTCGCATACTTGTTGGCCAGATCCAGGGCGTTTTCAGGTTTGGATCACGTAGTAATGTGGTACAACACTGAAACAGTGAGTTAAACCTGCATTCAAACTATATTTTAGAGGATAACAGCGGTGAGGCCAGGGTTAGGTCTGGTATTTGCCATCATCTGTCTCATACTTTCGCATTTTTCGCCTACTTGTTGGCCAGATACTGGGCGTTTTCTGGTTTGGATCACGTAGTAATGTAGAACCACTCTGAAACAGTGTGTTTAGCCCAGATTCAATCTATATTTTAGAGGATAACACCCGTTAGGTCAGGGTTAGGTCTGGTATTTGCCATCATCTGGCTCATACCTTCGCATTTTTCGCATACTTGTTGGCCAGATACTGGGCGTTTTCTGGTTTGGATCACGAAGTAGTGTAGAACCACTCTGAAACAGTGAGTTAAACCTGTATTCAATCTATATTTTACAGGATAACACCGGTTAGGTCTGGGTTAGGTCTGGTATTTGCCATCATCTAGCTCATGCTTCCGCATATTCCGCATACTTGATGGCCAGATCCAGGGCATTTTCTGGTTGGGATCACGCGGTAATGTGGTACCACACAGCCACATGAGTTAAACCTGGATTCAATCTATATTTTAGAGGATAACACCGTTTAGGTCAGGGTTAGGTCTGGTATTTGCCATCATCTGGCTCATACTTTCGCATTTTTCAAATACTTGTTGGCCAGATCCTGGGCGTTTTCTGGGCTGGATCAGGTAGTAGTGTGGTACCGCACTGAAACACTGAAGTAATCCTGGATTCGATCTATATATTAGAGGGCAACACCGGTTAGGTTTGGGTTAGGTCAGGTATTTGCCATCAGCTGGCTCTTGCTTCCGCATTTTTCGCATACTTGTTGGCCAGATCCTGGGCGTTTTCTGGGTTGGATCAGCTAGTAGTGTGGTACCGCACTGAAACAGTGAAGTAATCCTGGATTCGATCTATATATTAGAGGGTAACATCGGTTAGGTTTGGGTTAGGTCTGGTATTTGCCATCATCTGGCTCATACTTTCGCATTTCTCCCATACTTGTTGGCCAGATCCAGGGCGTATTCTGGTTTGGATCACGTAGTAATGTGGTACCACACAGCCACATGAGTTAAACCCGGATTCAATCTATATTTTAGAGGATAACACCGGCTAGGTCAGGGTTAGGTCTGGTACTTGCTATAATCTGGCTCATACTTTCGCATTTATCGCATACTTGTTGGCCAGATCCTGGGCGTTTTCAGGTTTGGATCACGTAGTAATGTGGTACCACTCTGAAACAGTGAGTTAATCCTGGATTCGATCTATATACTAGAGGGTAAAACCGGTTAGGTCAGGGTTAGTTCTGGTATTTGCCATCATCTGGCTCATACTTTCGCATTTTTCAGCTACTTGTTGGCCAGATACTGGGCGTTTTCAGGGTTGGATCACGTGGTAATGTGGTACCGCACTGAAACAGTGAAGTAATCCTGGATTCGATCTATATATTAGAGGGTAACACAGGTTAGGTTTGGGTTAGGTCTGGTATTTGCCATCACCTGGCTCATACTTTCGCATTTTTCGCATGCTTGTTGGCCAAATACTGGGCGTTTTCTGGTTTGGATCACGTAGTAATGTAGAACCACTCTGAAACAGTGTGTTAAGCCCAGATTCAATCTATATTTTAGAGGATAACACCCGTTAGGTCAGGGTTAGGTCTGGTATTTGCCATCACCTGGCTCATACCTTCGCATTTTTTGCATACTTGTTGGCCAGATCCTGGGCGTCTTCTGGTTTGGATCACGTAGTAATAAGGTACCACACTGAAACAGTGAGTTAAACCTGGATTCAATCTATATCTTAGAGGATAACACCGGTTAGGTCAGGGTTAGGTCTGGTATTTGCCATCGCCTGCCTCATACTTTCTCATTATTCGCATACTTGTTGGCCAGATCCTGGGCGTTTTCTGGTTTGGATCACGTAGTAATGTGGTACCACACTGAAACAGTGAGTTAATTCTGGATTCGATCTATACATTAGAGGGTAACACCGGTTAGGTTTGGGTTAGGTCTGGTATTTGTCATCATCCGGCTCATACTTTCGCATATTTCGCATACTTGTTGGCCAGATCCAGGGCGTTTTCAGGTTTGGATCACGTAGTAATGTGGTACAACACTGAAACAGTGAGTTAAACCTGCATTCAAACTATATTTTAGAGGATAACAGCGGTGAGGCCAGGGTTAGGTCTGGTATTTGCCATCATCTGTCTCATACTTTCGCATTTTTCGCCTACTTGTTGGCCAGATACTGGGCGTTTTCTGGTTTGGATCACATAGCAATGTGGTATCACACATAACAGTGAGTTAAACCTGCATTCAAACTATATTTTAGAGGGTAACAGCGGTGAGGCCAGGGTTAGGTCTGGTATTTGCCATCATCTGTCTCATACTTTCGCATTTTTCGCATACTTGTTGGTCAGATCCTGGGCGTTTTCAGACTTGGATCACGTAGTAATGTGGTACCACACTGAAACAGAGAGTTAATCCTGGATTCGATCTATATATTAGAGGGTAACACCGGTTAGGTCAGGGTTAGGTCTGGTATTTGCCATCATCTGGCTCATACTTTCGCATTTTTCGCATACTTGTTGGCCAGATCCAGGGCGTTTTCTGGTTTTGATCACGTACTAATGTGGTACCACACAGCCACATGAGTTAAACCTGGATTCAATCTATATTTTAGAGGATAACACCGGCTAGGATTGGGTTAGGTCTGGTATTGGCCATCATCTGGCTCATGCTTCCGCATCTTTCGCATACTTGATGGCCAGATCCAGGGCGTTTTCTGGTTTGGATCACGCAGTAATGTGGTACCACACTGTCACAGTGAGTTTATCTTGGATTCAATCTATATTTTGGAGGATGACACCGGTTAGGTCAGGGTTAGGTCTGGTATTTGACATCATCTGGCTCATACTTTCGCATTTTTCGCATACTTGTTGGCCAGATCCTGGGCGTTTTCTGGTTTGGATCACGTAGTGATGTAGAACCACTCTGAAACAGTGTGTTAAGCCTAGATTCAATCTATATTTTAGAGGATAACACCGGTTAGGTCAGGGTTAGGTCTGGTATTTGCCATCATCTGGCTCTTACTTTCGCATTTTTCACCTACTTGTTGGCCAGATACTGGGCATTTTCTGGGTTGGATCACGTGGTAATGTGGTACCGCACTGAAACAATGAAGTAATCCTGGATTCGATCTATATATTAGAGGGTAACACAGGTTAGGTTTGGGTTAGGTCCGGTATTTGCCATCATCTGGCTCATACTTTCGCATCTTTCGTATACTAGATGGCCATATCCAGGGCGTTTTCTGGTTTGGATCACGCGGTAATGTGGTACCACACTGAAGCAGTGAGTTTATCTTGGATCCAATCTATATTTTGGAGGATGACACCGGTTAGGTCAGGGTTAGGTCTGGTATTTGTCATCACCTGGCTCATACTTTCGCATTTTTCGCGTGCTTGTTGGCCAAATACTGGGCGTTTTCTGGTTTGGATCACGTAGTAATGTAGAACCACTCTGAAACAGTGTGTTAAGCCCAGATTCAATCTATATTTTAGAGGATAACACCCGTTAGGTCAGGGTTAGGTCTGGTATTTGCCATCATCTGGCTCATACCTTCGCATTTTTTGCATACTTGTTGGCCAGATACTGGGCGTTTTCTGGTTTGGATCACGTAGTAATGTAGAACCACTCTGAAACAGTGAGTTAAACCTGGATTCATTCTATATTTTAGATGATAACACCGGTTAGGTCAGGGTTAGGTCTGGTATTTGCCATCATCTGGCTCATACCTTCCATTTTTCGCATACTTGTTGGCCAGATACTGGGCGTTTTCTGGTTTGGATCACGAAGTAGTGTAGAACCACTCTGAAACAGTGAGTTAAACCTGTATTCAATCTATATTTTACAGGATAACACCGGTTAGGTCTGGGTTAGGTCTGGTATTTGCCATCATCTAGCTCATGCTTCCGCATATTCCGCATACTTGATGGCCAGATCCAGGGCATTTTCTGGTTGGGATCACGCGGTAATGTGGTACCACACAGCCACATGAGTTAAACCTGGATTCAATCTATATTTTAGAGGATAACACCGGTTAGGTCAGGGTTAGGTCTGGTATTTGCCATCATCTGGCTCATACTTTCGCATTTTTCAAATACTTGTTGGCCAGATCCTGGGCGTTTTCTGGGCTGGATCAGGTAGTAGTGTGGTACCGCACTGAAACACTGAAGTAATCCTGGATTCGATCTATATATTAGAGGGCAACACCGGTTAGGTTTGGGTTAGGTCAGGTATTTGCCATCAGCTGGCTCTTGCTTCCGCATTTTTCGCATACTTGTTGGCCAGATCCTGGGCGTTTTCTGGGTTGGATCAGCTAGTAGTGTGGTACCGCACTGAAACAGTGAAGTAATCCTGGATTCGATCTATATATTAGAGGGTAACATCGGTTAGGTTTGGGTTAGGTCTGGTATTTGCCATCATCTGGCTCATACTTTCGCATTTTTCCCATACTTGTTGGCCAGATCCAGGGCGTATTCTGGTTTGGATCACGTAGTAATGTGGTACCACACAGCCACATGAGTTAAACCCGGATTCAATCTATATTTTAGAGGATAACACCGGCTAGGTCAGGGTTAGGTCTGGTACTTGCTATAATCTGGCTCATACTTTCGCATTTATCGCATACTTGTTGGCCAGATCCTGGGCGTTTTCAGGTTTGGATCACGTAGTAATGTGGTACCACTCTGAAACAGTGAGTTAATCCTGGATTCGATCTATATACTAGAGGGTAAAACCGGTTAGGTCAGGGTTAGTTCTGGTATTTGCCATCATCTGGCTCATACTTTCGCATTTTTCAGCTACTTGTTGGCCAGATACTGGGCGTTTTCAGGGTTGGATCACGTGGTAATGTGGTACCGCACTGAAACGGTGAAGTAATCCTGGATTCGATCTATATATTAGAGGATAACACCGGTTAGGTTTGGGTTACGTCTTGTATTTGCCATTATCTGGCACATAGTTTCGCATTTTTCGCATACTTGTTGGCCAGATCCTGGGCGTCTTCTGGTTTGGATCACGTAGTAATATGGTACCACACTGAAACAGTGAGTTAATCCTAGATTCAATCTATATTTTAGAGGATAACAGCGGTGAGATCAGGGTTGGGTCTTGTATTTGCCATCGCCTGCCTCATACTTTCGCTTTTTTCGCATACTTGTAGGCCAGTTCCAGGGCGTTTTCTGGTTTGGATCACGTAGTAATGTGGTACCTCACTGAAACTGTGAGTTAATCCTGTATTCGAACTATATATTAGAGGGCAACACCGGTTAGGTTTGGGTTAGGTCAGGTATTTGCCATCAGCTGGCTCTTGCTTCCGCATTTTTCGCATACTTGTTGGCCAGATCCTGGGCGTTTTCTGGGTTGGATCAGGTAGTAGTGTGGTACCGCACTGAAACAGTGAAGTAATCCTGGATTCGATCTATATATTAGAGGGTAACACCGGTTAGGTTTGGGTTAGGTCTGGTATTTGCCATCATCTGGCTCATACTTTCGCATTTTTCCCATACTTGTTGGCCAGATCCAGGGCGTATTCTGGTTTGGATCACGTAGTAATGTGGTACCACATAGCCACATGAGTTAAACCCGGATTCAATCTATATTTTTGAGGATAACACCGGCTAGGTCAGGGTTAGGTCTGGTACTTGCTATAATCTGGCTCATACTTTCGCATTTATCGCATACTTGTTGGCCAGATCCTGGGCGTTTTCAGGTTTGGATCACGTAGTAATGTGGTACCACTCTGAAACAGTGAGTTAATCCTGGATTCGATCTATATACTAGAGGGTAAAACCGGTTAGGTCAGGGTTAGTTCTGGTATTTGCCATCATCTGGCTCATACTTTCGCATTTTTCAGCTACTTGTTGGCCAGATACTGGGCGTTTTCTGGGTTGGATCACGTGGTAATGTGGTACCGCACTGAAACAGTGAAGTAATCCTGGATTCGATCTATATATTAGAGGGTAACACAGGTTAGGTTTGGGTTAGGTCTGGTATTTGCCATCATCTGGCTCATACTTTCGCATCTTTCGCATGCTTGTTGGCCAGATCCAGGGCGTATTCTGGTTTGGATCACGTAGTAATGTGGTACCACACAGCCACATGAGTTAAACTTGGATTCAATCTATATTTTAGAGGATAACACCGGTTAGGTTTGGGTTAGGTCTTGTATTTGCCATTATCTGGCACATAGTTTCGCATTTTTCGCATACTTGTTGGCCAGATCCTGGGCGTCTTCTGGTTTGGATCACGTAGTAATAAGGTACCACACTGAAACAGTGAGTTAATCCTAGATTCAATCTATATTTTAGAGGATAACAGCGGTGAGATCAGGGTTGGGTCTTGTATTTGCCATCGCCTGCCTCATACTTTCGCTTTTTTCGCATACTTGTAGGCCAGTTCCAGGGCGTTTTCTGGTTTGGATCACGTAGTAATGTGGTACCTCACTGAAACTGTGAGTTAATCCTGTATTCGAACTATATATTAGAGGGTAACACCGGTTAGGTCAGGGTTAGGTCTGGTATTTGTCATCATCCGGCTCATACTTTCGCATATTTCGCATACTTGTTGGCCAGATCCTGGGCGTTTTCTGGTTTGGATCACGTAGTAATGTAGATCCACTCTGAAGCTGTGAGTTAAACCTGGATTCAATCTATATTTTAGAGGGTAACACCGGTTAGGTTTGGGTTAGGTCTGGTATTTGCCATCATCTGGCTCATACTTTCGCATTTTTCGCATACTTGTTGGCCAGATCCAGGGCATCTTCTGGTTTGGATCACGTACTAATGTGGTACCACACAGCCACATGAGTTAAACCTGGATTCAATCTATATTTTAGAGGATAACACCGGCTAGGTTTCGGATAGGTCTGGTATTGGCCATCATCTGGCTCATACTTTCGCAATTATCGTATACTTGTTGGCCAGATCCTGGCCGTTTTCTGGGTTGGATCAGGTAGTAGTGTGGTACCGCACTGAAACAGTGAAGTAATCCTGGATTCGATCTATATATTAGAGGGTAACACCGGTTAGGTTTGGGTTAGGTCTGGTATTTGCCATCATCTGGCTCATACTTTCGCATTTTTCGCATACTTGTTGGCCACATCCAGGGCGTATTCTGGTTTGGATCACGTACATATGTGGTACGACACAGCCACATGAGTTAAACCTGGATTCAATCTATATTTTAGAGGATAACACCGGTTAGGTCAGGGTTAGGTCTGGTATTTGCCATCATCTGGCTCATACTTTCGCATTTTTCGCATACTTGTTGGTCAGATCCTGGGCGTTTTCAGGTTTGGATCATGTAGTAATGTGGTACCACACTGAAACAGTGAGTTAATCCTGGATTCGATCTATATATTGGAGGGTAACACCGGTTAGGTCAGGGTTAGGTCTGGTATTTGCCATCATCTGGCTCATACTTTCGCATTTTTCGCATACTTGTTGGCCAGATCCAGGGCGTTTTCTGGTTTGGATCACGTGCTAATGTGGTACCACACAGCCACATGAGTTAAACCTGGATTCAATCTATATATTAGAGGATAACACCGGCTAGGTTTGGGTTAGGTCTGGTATTGGCCATCATCTGGCTCATACTTTCGCAATTTTCGTATACTTGTTGGCCAGATCCTGGGCGTTTTCTGGGTTGGATCAGGTAGTAGTGTGGTACCGCACTGAAACAGTGAAGTAATCCTGGATTCGATCTATATATTAGAGGGTAACACCGGTTAGGTTTGGGTTAGGTCTGGTATTTGCCATCATCTGGCTCATACTTTCGCATTTTTCACCTACTTGTTGGCCAGATACTGGGCGTTTTCTGGGTTGGATCACGTGGTAATATGGTACCGCACTGAAACAGTGAAGTAATCCTGGATTCGATCTATATATTAGAGGGTAACACCGTTTAGGTTTGGGTTAGATCAGGTATTTGCCATCATCTGGCTCATGCTTCCGCATCTTTCGCATACTTGATGGCCAGATCCAGGGCGTTTTCTGGTTTGGATCACGCAGTAATGTGGTACCACACTGACACAGTGAGTTTATCTTGGATTCAATCTATATTTTGGAGGATGACACCGGTTAGGTCAGGGTTAGGTCTGGTATTTGACATCATCTGGCTCATACTTTCGCATTTTTCGCATACTTGTTGGCCAGATCCTGGGCGTTTTCTGGTTTGGATCATGTAGTGATGTAGAACCACTCTGAAACAGTGTGTTAAGCCTAGATTCAATCTATATTTTAGAGGATAACACCGGTTAGGTCAGGGTTAGGTCTGGTATTTGCCATCATCTGGCTCATACTTTCGCATTTTTTGCATACTTGTTGGCCAGATACAGGGCGGTTTCTGGTTTGGATCACGTAGTAATGTAGAACCACTCTGAAACAGTGAGTTAAACCTGGATTCGATCTATATTTTAGAGGATAACACCGCTTAGGCCAGGGTTAGGTCTGGTATTTGCTATAATCTGGCTTATTCTTTCGCATTTTTCGCATACTTGTTGGCCAGATCCTGGGCGTTTTCAGGTTTGGATCACGTAGTAATGTGGTACCACACTGAAACAGTGAGTTAATCCTGGATTCGATCTGTATATTGGAGGGTAACACCGGTTAGGTCAGGGTTAGGTCTGGTATTTGCCATCATCTGGCTCATACCTTCGCATTTTTCACCTACTTGTTGGCCAGATACTGGGCATTTTCTGGGTCGGATCACGTGGTAATGTGGTACCGCACTGAAACAGTGAAGTAATCCTGGATTCGATCTATATATTAGAGGGTAACACAGGTTAGGTTTGGGTTAGGTCTGGTATTTGCCATCATCTGGCTCATAGTTTCGCATCTTTCGCATGCTTGTTGGCCAGATCCAGGGCGTATTCTGGTTTGGATCACGTAGTAATGTGGTACCACACAGCCACATGAGTTAAACCTGGATTCGATATATATATTAGAGGGTAACACCGTTTAGGTTTGGGTTAGATCTGGTATTTGCCATCATCTGGCTCATGCTTCCGCATTTTTCGTATCCTAGATGGCCATATCCAGGGCGTTTTCTGGTTTGGATCACGCGGTAATGTGGTACCACACTGAAACAGTGAGTTTATCTTGGATCCAATCTATATTTTGGAGGATGACACCGGTTAGGTCAGGGTTAGGTCTGGTATTTGACATCACCTGGCTCATACTTTCGCATTTTTCGCATGCTTGTTGGCCAAATACTGGGCGTTTTCTGGTTTGGATCACGTAGTAATGTAGAACCACTCTGAAACATTGTGTTAAGCCCAGATTCAATCTATATTTTAGATGATAACACCGGTTAGGTCAGGGTTAGGTCTGGTATTTGCCATCATCTGGCGCATACTTTCGCATCTTTCGCATGCTTGTTGGCCAGATCCAGGGCGTATTCTGGTTTGGATCACGTAGTAATGTGGTACCACACAGCCACATGAGTTAAACCTGGATTCAATCTATATTTTAGAGGATAACACAGGCTAGGTCAGGGTTAGGTCTGGTATTTGCTATAATCTGGCTCGTACTTTCGCATTTTTCGCATACTTGTTGGCCAGATCCTGGGCGTTTTCAGGTTTGGATCACGTAGTAATGTGGTACCACACTGAAACAGTGAGTTAATCCTGGATTCGATCTATATATTAGAGGGTAACACCGGTTAGGTCAGGGTTGGGTCTTGTATTTGCCATCGCCTGCCTCATACTTTCGCTTTTTTCGCATACTTGTTGGCCAGATCCAGGGCGTATTCTGGTTTGGATCACGTAGTAATGTGATACCACACAGCCACATGAGTTAAAATTGGATTCAATCTATATTTTAGAGGATAAGACCGGTTAGGTTTGGGTTAGGTCTTGTATTTGCCATCATCTGGCACATAGTTTCACATTTTTCGCATACTTGTTGGCCAGATCCTGGGCGTCTTCTGGTTTGGATCACGTAGTAATAAGGTACCACACTGAAACAGTGAGTTAATCCTAGATTCAATCTATATTTTAGAGGATAACAGCGGTGAGATCAGGGTTGGGTCTTGTATTTGCCATCGCCTGCCTCATACAATCGCTTTTTTCGCATACTTGTTGGCCAGATCCAGGGCGTATTCTGGTTTGGATCACGTAGTAATGTGATACCACACAGCCACATGAGTTAAACTTGGACTCAATCTATATTTTAGAGGATAACACCGGTTAGGTTTGGGTTAGGTCTGGTATTTGCCATCATCTGGCTCATACTTTCGCATTTTTCGAATACTTTATGGCCAGATCCTGGGCGTATTCTGGGTTGGATCAGGTAGTAGTGTGGTACCGCACAGAAGCAGTGAAGTAATCCTGGATTCGATCTATATACTAGAGGGTAACACCGGTTGGGTCAGGGTTAGGTCTGGTATTTGACATCATCTGCCTCATGCTTTCGCATTTTTCTCCTACTTGTTGGCCAGATCCTGGGCGTTTTGTGGGTCGGATCACGTAGTAATGTGGCACCACACTCAAACAGTGAGTTAAACCTGGATTCAATCTATATTTTAGAGGATAACACCGGTTAGGTCAAGGTTAGGTCTGGTATTTGCCATCGTCTGCCTCATACTTTCGCACTTTTCGCATACTTGTTGGCCAGATCCAGCGCGTTTTCTGGTTTGGATCACGTAGTAATGTGGTACCACACTGAAACAGTGAGTTAATCCTGGATTCGATCTATATATTAGAGGGTAACACCGGTTAGGTCAGGGTTAGTTCTGGTATTTGCCATCATCTGGCTCATACTTTCGCATTTTTCAGCTACTTGTTGGCCAGATACTGCGCGTTTTCTGGGTTGGATCACGTAGTAATGTGGTACCACACTGAAACAGTGAGTTAATCCTGGATTCGATCTATATATTAGAGGGTAACACCGGTTAGGTCAGGGTTAGTTCTGGTATTTGCCATCATCTGGCTCATACTTTCGCATTTTTCGCATGCTTGTTGGCCAAATGCTGGGCGTTTTCTGGTTTGGATCACGTAGTAATGTGGTACCACACAGCCACATGAGTTAAACCTGTATTCAATCTATATATTAGAGGGTAACACACGTTAGGTTTGGGTTAGGTCTGGTATTTGCCCTCATCTGGCTCATACTTTCGCATTTTTCGCATACTTGTTGGCCAGATCCAGTTCGTATTCTGGTTTGGATCACGTAGTAATGTGGTACCACACAGCCACATGAGTTAAACCTGGATTCAAACTATATTTTAGAGGATAACACCGGTTAGGTTTGGGTTAGGTCTGGTATTTGCCATCATCTGGCTCATACGTTCGCATTTTTCGCATACTTGTTGGCCAGATCCAGGTTCTATTCTGGTTTGGATCACGTAGTAATGTGGTACCACACAGCCACATGAGTTAAACCTGGATTCAATCTATTTTTTAGAGGATAACACCGGTTAGGTTTGGGTTAGGTCTGGTACTTGCCATCGCCTGCCTCACACTTTCGCATTTTTCGCATTCTTGTTGGCCAGATACTGGGCGTTTTCTGGGTTGGATCACGTAGTAATGTGGTACCACACTGAAACAGTGAGTTAATCCAGGATTCGATCTATATTTTAGAGGATAACACCGGTTAGGTCAGGGTTAGGTCTGGTATTTGCCATCATCTGGCTCATACTTTCGCATTTTTCGCATGCTTGTTGGCCAAATACTGGGCGTTCTCTGGTTTGGATCACGTAGTAATGTGGTACCACACAGCCACATGAGTTAAACCTGTATTCAATCTATATATTAGAGGGTAACACAGGTTAGGTTTGGGTTAGGTCTGGTATTTGCCATCATCTGGCTGATACTTTCGCATTTTTCGCATACTTGTTGGCCAGATCCAGGACGCTTTCTGGTTTGGATCACATAGCAATGTGGTATCACACTTAAACAGTGAGTTAAACCTGGATTCTATCTATATTTTAGAGGATAACACCGGTTAGGTCTGGGTTAGGTCTGGTATTTGCCATCATCTGTCTCATACTTTCGCATTTTTCGCCTACTTATTGGCCAGATACTGGGCGTTCTCTGGGTTGTATCACGTGGTAATGTGGTACCGCACTGAAACAGTGAAGTAATCCTGGATTAGATCTATATATTAGAGGGTAACACCGGTTAGGTTTGGGTTAAGTCTGGTATTTGCCATCATCTGGCTCATGCTTCCGCAATTTTCGCATACTTGTTGGCCAGATCCTGGGCGTTTTCTGGTTTGGATCACATAGCAATGTTGTATCACACTTAAACAGTGAGATAAACCTGGATTCGATTTATATTTTCGGGGATAACACCGGTTTGGTCTGGGTTAGGTCTGGTATTTGCCATCATCCGACTCATACTTTCGCATTTTTCGCATACTTATTGGCCAGATCCTGGGCGTCTTCTGGTTTGGAACACGTAGTAATATGGTACCACACTGAAACAGTGAGTTAAACCTGGATTCAATCTATATTTTAGAGGATAACACCGGTTAGGGCAGGGTTAGGTCTGGTATTTGCCAACATCTGGCTCATACTTTCGCATTTTTCGCATACTTGTTGGCCAGATCCTGGGCGTATCCTCGTTTGGGTTACGTAGTAATGTGGTGCCACACTGCAACAGTGAGTTCAACCTGGATTCAATCTGTATTTTAGAGGATAACACCGGTTAGGTCAGGGTTAGGTCTGGTATTTGCCATCATCTGGCTCATACTTTCGCATTTTTCGCATACTTGTTGGCCAGATCCTGGGCGTCTTCTGGTTTGGATCACGTAGTAATATGGTACCACACTGAAACAGTGAGTTAATCCTGGATTCAATCTATATTTTAGAGGATAACAGCGGTGAGATCAGGGTTGGGTCTGGTATTTGCCATCGCCTGCCTCATACTTTCGCTTTTTTCGCATACTTGTTGGCCAGATCCAGGGCGTTTTCTGGTTTGGATCACGTAGTAATGTGGTACCACACTGAAACTGTGAGTTAATCCTGTATTCGATCTATATAATAGAGGGTAACACCGGTTAGGTCAGGGTTAGGTCTGGTATTTGTCATCATCCGGCTCATACTTTCGCATATTTCGCATACTTGTTGGCCAGATCCTGGGCGTTTTCTGGTTTGTATCACGTAGTAATGTAGAACCACTCTGAAGCTGTGAGTTAAACCTGGATTCAATCTATATTTCAGAGGATAACACCGGTTAGGTTTGGGTTAGGTCTGGTATTTGCCATCGCCTGCCTCATACTTTCGCATTTTTCGCATACTTGTTGGCCAGATCCTGGGCGTCTTCTGGTTTGGATCACGTAGTAATATGGTACCACACTGAAACAGTGAGTTAATCCTGGATTCAATCTATATTTTAGAGGATAACAGCGGTGAGATCAGGGTTGGGTCTGGTATTTGCCATCGCCTGCCTCATACTTTCGCTTTTTTCGCATACTTGTTGGCCAGATCCAGGGCGTTTTCTGGTTTGGATCACGTAGTAATGTGGTGCCACACTGCAACAGTGAGTTCAACCTGGATTCAATCTGTATTTTAGAGGATAACACCGGTTAGGTCAGGGTTAGGTCTGGTATTTGCCATCATCTGGCTCATACTTTCGCATTTTTCGCATACTTGTCGGCCAGATCCTGGGCGTCTTCTGGTTTGGCTCACATAGCAATGTGGTATCACACTTAAACAGTGAGTTAAACCTGGATTCAATCTATATTTTAGAGGATAATACCGGCTGGATCTGGGTTATGTCTGGTATTTGCCATCATCCCACTCATGCTTTCGCATTTTTCGCATACTTGTTGGCCAGATCCTGGGCGTTTTCTGGTTTGGATCACATAGCAATGTGGTATCACACTTAAACAGTGAGTTAAACCTGGATTCAATCTATATTTTAGAGGATAACAGCGGTGAGGTCAGGGTTTTGGTCTGGTATTTGCCATCATCTGTCTCATACTTTCACATTTTTCGCCTACTTGTTGGCCAGATACTGCACGTTTTCTGGGTTGGATCACGTAGTAATGTGGCCCCACACTCAAACAGTGAGTTAAACCTGGATTCAATCTATATTTTAGAGGATAACAGCGGTGAGGTCAGGGTTTTGGTCTGGTATTTGCCATCATCTGTCTCATACTTTCGCATTTTTCGCCTACTTGTTGGCCAGATACTGCACGTTTTCTGGTTTGGATCACGTAGTAATGTGGCCCCACACTCAAACAGTGAGTTAAACCTGGATTCAATCTATATTTTAGAGGATAACACCGGTTAGGTCAGGGTGAGGTCTGGTATTTGCCATCATCTGCCTCATGCTTTCGCATTTTTCTCCTACTTGTTTGCCAACTCCTGGGCGTTTTGTGGGTTGGATCACGTAGTAATGAGGCACCACACTCAAACAGTGAGTTCAACCTGGATTCAATCTATATTTTAGAGGATAACACCGGTTAGGTCAGGGTTAGGTCTGGTATTTGCCATCGTCTGCCTCATACTTTCGCACTTTTCGCATACTTGTTGACCAGATCCAGCGCGTTTTCTGGTTTGGATCACGTAGTAATGTGGTACCACACTGAAACAGTGAGTTAATCCTGGATTCGATCTAGATATTAGAGTGTAACACCGGTTAGGCTTGGGTTAGGTCTGGTATTTGCCATCATCTGCCTCATGCTTTCGCATTTTTCTCCTACCCGTTGGCCAGATCCTGGGCGTTTTGTGGGTCGGATCACGTAGTAATGTGGCACCACACTCAAACAGTGAGTTAAACCTGGATTCAATCTATATTTTAGAGGATAACACCGGATAGGTCATGGTTAGGTCTGGTATTTGCCATCGTCTGCCTCATACTTTCGCACTTTTCGCATACTTGTTGGCCAGATCCTGGGCGTTTTCTGGTTTGGCCCACATAGCTATGTGGTATCACACTTAAACAGTGAGTTAAACCTGGATTCAATCTATATTTTAGAGGATAATACCGGCTGGATCTGGGTTAGGTCTGGTATTTGCCATCATCCCACTCATGCTTTCGCATTTTACGCGTACTTGTTGTCCAGATCCAGGGCGTTTTCTTGTTTGGTTCACGTAGTAATGTGGTACCACACAGCCACATGAGTTAAACCTGGATTCAATCTATATTTTAGAGGATAACACCGGTTAGGTCAGGGTTAGGTCTGGGATTTGCCATCATCTGGCTCATACTTTCGCATTTTTCGCCTACTTGTTGGCCAGATACTGGGCGTTTTCTGGGGTGGATCACGTAGTAATGTGGCCCCACACTCAAACAGTGAGTTAAACCTGGATTCAATCTATATTTTAGAGGATAACACCGGTTAGGTCAGGGTTAGGTCTGGTATTTGCCATCATCTGCCTCATGCTTTCGCATTTTTCTCCTACTTGTTGGCCAGATCCTGGGCGTTTTGTGGGTCGGATCACGTAGTAATGTGGCACCACACTCAAACAGTGAGTTAAACCTGGATTCAATCTATATTTTAGAGGATAACACCGGTTAGGTCAAGGTTAGGTCTGGTATTTGCCATCGTCTGCCTCATACTTTCGCACTTTTCGCATACTTGTTGGCCAGATCCAGCGCGTTTTCTGGTTTGGATCACGTAGTAATGTGGTACCACACTGAAACAGTGAGTTAATCCTGGATTCAATCTATATATTAGAGGGTAACACCGGTTAGGCTTGGGTTAGGTCTGGTATTTGCCATCATCTGCCTCATGCTTTCGCATTTTTCTCCTACCTGTTGGCCAGATCCTGGGCGTTTTGTGGGTCGGATCACGTAGTAATGTGGCACCACACTCGAACAGTGAGTTGAACCTGGATTCAATCTATATTTTAGAGGATAACACCGGTTAGGTCATGGTTAGGTCTGGTATTTGCCATCGTCTGCCTCATACTTTCGCACTTTTCGCATACTTGTTGGCCAGATCCAGCGCGTTTTCTGGTTTGGATCACGTAGTAATGTGGTACCACACTGAAACAGTGAGTTAATCCTGGATTCGATCTATATATTAGAGGGTAACACCGGTTAGGTCAGGGTTAGGTCTGGTATTTGCCATCGTCTGCCTCATACTTTCGCACTTTTCGCATACTTGTTGGCCAGATCCTGGGCGTTTTCTGGTTTGGCTCACATAGCAATTTGGTATCACAGTTAAACAGTGAGTTAAACCTGGATTCAATCTATATTTTAGAGGATAATACCGGCTGGATCTGGGTTAGGTCTGGTATTTGCCATCATCCCACTCATGCTTTCGCATTTTTCCCATACTTATTGGCCCGATCCTGGGCGTTTTCTGGTTTGGATCACATAGCAATGTGGTATCACACTTAAACAGTGAGTTAAACCTGGATTCAATCTATATTTTAGAGGATAACAGCGGTGAGGTCAGGGTTTTGGTCTGGTATTTGCCATCATCTGTCTCATACTTTCGCATTTTTCGCCTACTTGTTGGCCAGATACTGCACGTTTTCTGGGTTGGATCACGTAGTAATGTGGCCCCACACTCAAACAGTGAGTTAAACCTGGATTCAATGTATATTTTAGAGGATAACACCGGTTAGGTCAGGGTTAGGTCTGGTATTTGCCATCATCTGCCTCATGCATTCGCATTTTTCTCCTACTTGTTTGCCAGCTCCTGGGCGTTTTGTGGGTTGGATCACGTAGTAATGTGGCACCACACTCAAACAGTGAGTTCAACCTGGATTCAATCTATATTTTAGAGGATAACACCGGTTAGGTCAGGGTTAGGTCTGGTATTTGCCATCGTCTGCCTCATACTTTTTTTTTTTTTTTTTTTTTTTTTTTTTTTTTTTTTTTTTTTTGTCGTGGGGAAAATCTTCGAAAGACTCCCTCCCACCTCCTTGGGGAGAGGTGGGAGGGGTGTGTGGGATTCCCCGCGCCCGTACAACGACAGGCGCGGGACCTACCCACTAAAAACCCCACGGTGACCCTTCGGCACGCTTCGGGAGGATACCGGGAATCGCTCGAAGCATTCTTCCGGTATCCTCCCCGTGCCCGCGCTTTCGCGCCCATCCCCCGGGGGGACAATCGGTCCCCCCAGTAGACACACTGCCTCATAGCGGCGGGACGGGGCCACTCCATCCCGCCGCTATCCGTCCCGGGGCCGCGTTTAGTGGCGGCTGCGAGCCCCAACTCGCAACCGCCCGCGACCCCGTTTCCACCCCTCGGCGGCCGGGCGTTCATGGCCGCACCAGACCGCCGAGGGTGCCTCCCCTTGCGTCGGACCGGTAGGGGGAGTCACTCCTACCCCCAACGGTCCGACCCGGCGCCGCCTGGCGGGAGGAGGGTCCCCTCAGGATCCCCCTCCCAGCCTAGGTCATCCGCCACGCCGAGGCGGCCGCCCGCGACGCCTCGCGACCGGGCGACGACCTCGGGCCACCGCACGAGCGCGAGCTTCAGCGCGCCGCTGAAGCTCGCGCTCCCTCCCCGCGGCCTCCTTCTGCAACATTACGTTCTCGCAGAAGGAGGCCACGGCCCTCCACTTCTCCTCGCTGCCGAGCATGGCGCGCACCACGCCCGGCAGCGAGACATCCCGCCCGACGACGCCGACCAGGACACGGCGCTCCCCCTCCCACGCGGGGCATACCTCCAGGGTATGATCCGCCGTGTCCTGCTCAGCGTCGCAGTGGCAGCAACGCGCCGTCGGCTCCTTCTCTATCCGGCACAGGTATCTTCCGAAGCTGCCATGCCCGGAAAACACCTGCGTCAGCCGGTAGGTGAGGCTGCCATGGCCTCTGTCCAGCCACTCCTTCAGGAGTGGCCGAACAGCCCCGACAGTCCGGTGCCCCGCGGTTGGCAGCGCCAGCCGCTCCTGCCACGCGAGCAACACGGACTGCCGGGCCTGGCGCTTCAAATCGCCCCAAGCAGGATCCTGCCCGCCCGGGACCGCCCCCACCCCCGCGCGACGGTCGACGCGGTGCCGGTACATCACCGCGTGCGACCGCGCGAGCAGGTCCATGGGCGGCATCCCCGCTAGAACCGTCGCCGTCTGCCTCATACTTTCGCACTTTTCGCATACTTGTTGACCAGATCCATCGCGTTTTCTGGTTTGGATCACGTAGTAATGTGGTACCACACTGAAACAGTGAGTTAATCCTGGATTCGATCTAGATATTAGAGGGTAACACCGGTTAGGCTTGGATTAGGTCTGGTATTTGCCATCATCTGCCTCATGCTTTCGCATTTTTCTCCTACCTGTTGGCCAGATCCTGGGCGTTTTGTGGGTCGGATCACGTAGTAATGTGGCACCACACTCAAACAGTGAGTTAAACCTGGATTCAATCTATATTTTAGAGGATAACACCGGTTAGGTCATGGTTAGGTCTGGTATTTGCCATCGTCTGCCTCATACTTTCGCACTTTTCGCATACTTGTTGGCCAGATCCAGCGCGTTTTCTGGTTTGGATCACGTAGTAATGTGGTACCACACTGAAACAGTGAGTTAATCCTGGATTCGATCTATATATTAGAGGGTAACACCGGTTAGGTTTGGGTTAGGTCTGGTATTTGCCATCATCTGCCTCATGCTTTCGCATTTTTCACCTACTTGTTGGCCAGATCCTGGGCGTTTTCTGGGTCGGATCACGTAGTAATGTGGCACCACACTCAAACAGTGAGTTAAACCTGGATTCAATCGATATTTTAAAGGATTACACCGGTTAGGTCAGGTTTAGGTCTGGTATTTGCCATCGTCTGCCTCATACTTTTGCACTTTTCGCATACTTGTTGGCCAAATCCAGCGCGTTTTCTGGTTTGGATCACGTAGTAATGTGGTACCACACTGAAACAGTGAGTTAATCCTGGATTCGATCTATATATTAGAGGGTAACACCGGTTAGGTTTGGGTTAGTTCTGGTATTTGCCATCGTCTGCCTCATACTTTCGCACTTTTCGCATACTTGTTGGCCAGATCCAGCGCGTTTTCTGGTTTGGATCACGTAGTAATGTGGTACCACACTGAAACAGTGAGTTAATCCTGGATTCGATCTATATATTAGAGGGTAACACCGGTTAGGTTTGGGATAGGTCTGGTATTTGCCATCATCTGCCTCATGCTTTAGCATTTTTCTCCTACTTGTTGGCCAGATCCTGGGCGTTTTCTGGGTCGGATCACGTAGTAATGAGCACCGCACTCAAACAGTGCGTTAAACCAGGATTCAATCGATATTTTAGAGGATTACACCGGTTAGGTCAGGGTTAGGTCTGGTATTTGCCATCGTCTGCCTCATACTTTCGCACTTTTCGCATACTTGTTGGCCAGATCCTGGGCGTTTTCTGGTTTGGCCCACATAGCAATGTGGTATCACACTTAAACAGTGAGTTAAACCTGGATTCAATCTATATTTTAGAGGATAATACCGGATGGATCTGGGTTAGGTCTGGTATTTGCCATCATCCCACTCATGCTTTCGCATTTTTCGCATACTTAGTGGCCAGATCCTGGGCGTTTTCTGGTTTGGATCACGTACTAATGTGGTTCCACACAGCAACAGTGAGCTAAGCCTGGATAGAATCTATATTTTAGAGGATAACACCGGTTAGGTCAGGGTTAGGTCTGGTATTTGCCATCGTCTGCCTCATACTTTCGCACTTTTCGCATACTTGTTGGCCAGATCCTGGGCGTTTTCCGGTTTGGCTCACATAGCAATTTGGTATCACACTTAAACAGTGAGTTAAACCTGGATTCAATCTATATTTTAGAGGATAATACCGGCTGGATGTGGGTTAGGTCTGGTATTTGCCATCATCCCACTCATGCTTTCGCATTTTTCGCATACTTAATGGCCAGATCCTGGGCGTTTTCTGGTTTGGATCACGTACTAATGTGGTTCCACACAGCAACAGTGAGTTAAGCCTGGATAGAATCTACATTTTAGAGGATAACACCGGTTAGGTCAGTGTTAGGTCTGGTATTTGCCATCATCTGGCTCATACTTTCGCATTTTTCGCATACTTGTTGGCCAGATACTGGGCGTTTTCTGGGTTGGATCAGGTAGTAGTGTGGTAACCCACTAAAACAGTGAAGTAATCCTGGATTCGATCTATATATTAGAGGGTAACACCGGTTAGGTTTGGGTTAGGTCTGGTATGTGCCATCATCTGGCTCATCCATTCGCATTTTTCGCGTACTTGTTGGCCAGATCCAGGGCGTTTTCTGGTTTGGTTCACATAGTAATGTGGTACCACACAGCCACATGAGTTAAACCTGGATTCAATCTATATTTTAGAGGATAACACCGGTTACGTCAGGGTTAGGTCTGGGATTTGCCATCATCTGGCTCATACTTTCGCATTTTTCACCTACTTGTTGACCAGATACTGGGCGTATTCTGGGTTGGATCTCGTAGTAATGTGGCACCACACTCAAACAGTGACTTAAACCTTGATTCAATCTCTATTTTACAGGACAACACCGTTTAGATCAGGGTTAGGTCTGGTATTTGCCATCGTCTGCCTCATACTTTCGCACTTTTCGCATACTTGTTGGCCAGATCCTGGGCGTTTTCTGGGTTGGATCAGGTAGTAGTGTGGTAACCCACTTAAAGCGTGGGTTAAACCTGGATTCAATCTATATATTAGAGGGTAACACCGGCTGGATCTGGGTTAGGTCTGGTATTTGCCATCATCCCACTCATGCTTTCGCATTTTTCGCATACTTATTGGCCAGATCCTGGGCGTTTTCTGGTTTGGATCACGTACTAATGTGGTTCCACACTGAAACAGTGAGTTTATCTTGGATTCAATCTTTATTTTGGAGGATGACACCGGTTAGGTTTGGGTTAGGTCTGATATTTGCCATCATCTGGCTCATACTTTCGCACTTTTCGCATACTTGTTGGCCACATCCAGCGCGTTTTCTGGTTTGGATCACGTAGTAATGTGGTACCACACTGAAACAGTCAGTTAATCCTGGATTCGATCTAGATATTAGAGGGTAACACCGGTTAGGCTTGGGTTAGGTCTGGTATTTGCCATCATCTGCCGCATGCTTTCGCATTTTTCGCATACTTGTTGGCCAGATCCTGGGCGTTTTCTGGGTTGGAACAGGTAGTAGTGTGGTATCACACTTAAACAGTGAGTTAAACCTGGATTCAATCTATATTTTAGAGGATAACAGCGGTGAGGTCAGGGTTAGGTCTGGTATTTGCCATCATCTGTCTCATACTTTCGCAATTTTCGAATACTTGTTGGCCAGATCCTGGGCGTTTTCTGGGTTGGATCAGGTAGTAGTGTGGTACCGCACTGAAACAGTGACGTAATCCTGGATTCGATCTATATATTAGAGGGAAACACCGTTTACGTTTGGGTTAGATCTGATATTTGCCATCATCTGGCTCATGCTTCCGCATTTTTCGCATACTAGATGGCCATATACAGGGCGTTTTCTGGTTTGGACCACGCGGTAATGTGGTACCACACTGAAACAGTGAGTTTATCTTGGATCCAATCTATATTTTGGAGGATGACACCGGTTAGGTCAGGGTTAGGTCTGGTATTTGACATCATCTGGCTCATACTTTCGCAATTTTTCGCATACTTGTTGGCCAGATACTGGGCGTCTTCTGGTTTGGATCACGTAGTAATAAGGTACCTCACTGAAACAGTGAGTTAATCCTAGATTCAATCTATATTTTAGAGGGTAACAGCGGTGAGATCAGGGTTAGGTCTGGTATTTGCCATCATCTGGCTCATACTTTCGCATTTTTCGCATACTTCTGGCCAGATCGTTGGCGTTTTCTGGTTTGGATCACGTAGTGATGTAGAACCACTCTGAAGCAGTGTGTTAAGCCCAGATTCAATCTATATTTTAGAGGATAACGCCGGTTAGGTCTGGGCTAGGTCTGGTATTTGCCATCATCTGGCTCATACTTTCGCATTTTTCGCATACTTGTTGGCCAGATACTGGGCGTTTTCTGGTTTGTTTCACGTAGTAATGTAGAACCACTCTGAAACAGTGAGTTAAACCTGGATTCAATCTATATTTTAGAGGATAACACCGGTTAGGTCTGGGTTACGTCTGGCATTTGCTATAATCTGGCTCATACTTTCGCATTTTTCGCATACTTGTTGGCCAGATCCTGGGCGTTTTCAGGTTTGGATCACGCAGTAATGTGGTACCACACTGAAACAGTGAGTTAATCCTGGATTCGATCTATATATTGGAGGGTAACACCGGTTAGGTTTGGATTAGATATGGTATTTGCCATCATCTGGCTCATACTTTCGCAATTTTTCGCATACTTGTTGGCCAGATCCTGGGCGTCTTCTGGTTTGGATCACGTAGTAATAAGGTACCTCACTGAAACAGTGAGTTAATCCTAGATTCAATCTATATTTTAGAGGGTAAACGCGGTGAGATCAGGGTTGGGTCTGGTATTTGCCATCATCCGGCTCACACTTTCGCATATTTCGCATACTTGTTGGCCAGATCCTGGGCGTTTTCTGGTTTGGATCACGTAGTAATGTAGAACCACTCTGAAGCTGTGAGTTAAACCTATATTCAATCTATATTTTAGAGGATAACACCGGTTAGGTCAGGGTTAGGTCTGGTATTTGCCATCATCTGTCTCATACTTTCGCATTTTTCGCCTACTTGTTGGCCAGATACTGGGCGTTTACTGGGTTGGATCACGTGGTAATGTGGTACCGCACACAAACAGTGTAGTAATCCTGGATTCGATCTATATATTAGAGGGTAACACCGGTTAGGTTTGGGTTAGGTCTGGTATTTGCCATCATCTGGCTCATACTTTCGCAATTATCGCATACTTGCTGGCCAGATCCTGGGCGTTTTCTGGTTTGGAACACATAGCAATGTGGTATCACACTTAAGCAGTGAGTTAATACTGGATTCAATCTATATTTTAGAGGATAACACCGGTTAGGTCAGGGTTAGGTCTGGTATTTGCCATCATCTGTCTCATACATTCGCATTTTTCGCCTACTTGTTGGCCAGATACTGGGCGTTTCCTGGGTTGGATCACGTGGTAATGTGGTACCGCACTGAAACAGTGTAGTAATCCTGGACTCGATCTATATATTAGAGGGTAACACCGGTTAGGTTTGGGTTAGGTCTGGTATTTGCCATCATCTGGCTCATACTTTCGCAATTATCGCATACTTGCTGGCCAGATCCTGGGCGTTTTCTGGTTTGGAACACATAGCAATGTGGTATCACACTTAAGCAGTGAGTTAATCCTGGATTCAATCTATATTTTAGAGGATAACACCGGTTAGGTCAGGGTTAGGTCTGGTATTTGCCATCATCTGTCTCATACATTCGCATTTTTCGCCTACTTGTTGGCCAGATACTGGGCGTTTCCTGGGTTGGATCACGTGGTAATGTGGTACCGCACTGAAACAGTGTAGTAATCCTGGACTCGATCTATATATTAGAGGGTAACACCGGTTAGGTTTGGGTTAGGTCTGGTATTTGCCATCATCTGGCTCATACTTTCGCAATTATCGCATACTTGCTGGCCAGATCCTGGGCGTTTTCTGGTTTGGATCACGCAGTAATGTGGTACCACACTGAAACAGTGAGTTTATCTTGGATTCAATCTTTATTTTGGAGGATGACACCGGTTAGGTTTGGGTTAGGTCTGGTATTTGCCATCATCTGGCTCATACTTTCGCAATTTTCTCATACTTGTTGGCCAGATCCTGGGCGTTTTCTGGTTTGGATCACATAGCAATGTGGTATCACACTTAAAGCGTGGGTTAAACCTGGATTCAATCTATATTTTAGAGGATAATACCGGCTGGATCTGGGTTAGGTCTGGTATTTGCCATCATCCCACTCATGCTTTCGCATTTTTCGCATACTTATTGGCCAGATCCTGGGCGTTTTCTGGTTTGGATCACGTACTAATGTGGTTCCACACTGAAACAGTGAGTTTATCTTGGATTCAATCTTTATTTTGGAGGATGACACCGGTTAGGTTTGGGTTAGGTCTGGTATTTGCCATCATCTGGCTCATACTTTCGCAATATTCGAATACTTGTTGGCCAGATCCTGGGCGTTTTCTGGGTTGGATCAGGTAGTAGTGTGGTACCGCACTGAAACAGTGACGTAATCCTGGATTCGATCTATATATTAGAGGGTAACACCGTTTACGTTTGGGTTAGATCTGATATTTGCCATCATCTGGCTCATGCTTCCGCATTTTTCGCATACTAGATGGCCATATACAGGGCGTTTTCTGGTTTGGACCACGCGGTAATGTGGTACCACACTGAAACAGTGAGTTTATCTTGGATCCAATCTATATTTTGGAGGATGACACCGGTTAGGTCAGGGTTAGGTCTGGTATTTGACATCATCTGGCTCATACTTTCGCAATTTTTCGCATACTTGTTGGCCAGATCCTGGGCGTCTTCTGGTTTGGATCACGTAGTAATAAGGTACCTCACTGAAACAGTGAGTTAATCCTAGATTCAATCTATATTTTAGAGGGTAACAGCGGTGAGATCAGGGTTGGGTCTGGTATTTGCCATCATCTGGCTCATACTTTCGCATTTTTCGCATACTTCTGGCCAGATCGTGGGCGTTTTCTGGTTTGGATCACGTAGTGATGTAGAACCACTCTGAAGCAGTGTGTTAAGCCCAGATTCAATCTATATTTTAGAGGATAACGCCGGTTAGGTCTGGGCTAGGTCTGGTATTTGCCATCATCTGGCTCATACTTTCGCATTTTTCGCATACTTGTTGGCCAGATACTGGGCGTTTTCTGGTTTGTTTCACGTAGTAATGTAGAACCACTCTGAAACAGTGAGTTAAACCTGGATTCAATCTATATTTTAGAGGATAAAACCGGTTAGGTCTGGGTTACGTCTGGCATTTGCTATAATCTGGCTCATACTTTCGCATTTTTCGCATACTTGTTGGCCAGATCCTGGGCGTTTTCAGGTTTGGATCATGCAGTAATGTGGTACCACACTGAAACAGTGAGTTAATCCTGGATTCGATCTATATATTGGAGGGTAACACCGGTTAGGTTTGGATTAGATATGGTATTTGCCATCATCTGGCTCAACTTTCGCAATTTTTCGCATACTTGTTGGCCAGATCCTGGGCGTCTTCTGGTTTGGATCACGTAGTAATAAGGTACCTCACTGAAACAGTGAGTTAATCCTAGATTCAATCTATATTTTAGAGGATAACACCGGTAGGTCAGGGTTAGGTCTGGTATTTGCCATCGCCTGCCTCATACTTTCGCATTTTTCGCATACTTGTTGGCCAGATCCTGGGCGTTTTCTGGATTGCATCACGTAGTAATGTGGTACCACACTGAAACAGTGAGTTAATCCTGGATATGATCTATATATTAGAGGGTAACACCGGTTAGGTTTGGGATAGATATGGTATTTGCCATCATCTGGCTCATACTTTCGCAATTTTTCGCATACTTCTTGGCCAGATCCTGGGCGTTTTCTGCTTTGGATCCCGTCGTAATGTGGTACCACACTGAAACAGTGAGTTAATCCTGGATTCGATCTATATATTAGAGGGTAACACCGGTTAGGTTTGGGTTAGGTCTGGTATTTGCCATCATCTGGCTCATACTTTCGCATTTTTCGCACACTTGTTGGCCAGATCCTGGGCGTTTTCTGGTTTGGATCACATAGCAATGTGGTATCACACTTAAACAGTGAGTTAAACCTGGATTCAATCTATATTTTAGAGGATAACACCGGTTAGGTCTGGGTTAGGTCTGGTATTTGCCATCATCTGTCTCATACTTTCGCATTTTCCGCCTACTTGTTGGTCAGATACTGGGCGTTTTCTGGGTTGGATCACGTAGTAATGTGGCCCCACACTCAAACAGTGAGTTAAACCTGGATTCAATCTATATTTTAGAGGATAACACCGGTTAGGTCAGGGTTAGGTCGGTATTTGCCATCATCTGTCTCATACTTTCGCATTTTTCGCCTACTTGTTGGCCAGATACTGGGCGTTTACTGGGTTGGATCACGTGGTAATGTGGTACCGCACACAAACAGTGTAGTAATCCTGGATTCGATCTATATATTAGAGGGTAACACCGGTTAGGTTTGGGTTAGGTCTGGTATTTGCCATCATCTGGCTCATACTTTCGCAATTATCGCATACTTGCTGGCCAGATCCTGGGCGTTTTCTGGTTTGGAACACATAGCAATGTGGTATCACACTTAAGCAGTGAGTTAATCCTGGATTCAATCTATATTTTAGAGGATAACACCGGTTAGGTCAGGGTTAGGTCTGGTATTTGCCATCATCTGTCTCATACATTCGCATTTTTCGCCTACTTGTTGGTCAGATACTGGGCGTTTACTGGGTTGGATCACGTGGTAATGTGGTACCGCACACAAACAGTGTAGTAATCCTGGACTCGATCTATATATTAGAGGGTAATACCGGTTAGGTTTGGGTTAGGTCTGGTATTTGCCATCATCTGGCTCATACTTTCGCAATTTTCGCATACTTGTTGGCCACATCCTGGGCGTTTTCTGGGTTGGATCACATAGCAATGTGGTATCACACTTAAACAGTGAGTTAAACCTGGATTCAACCTATATTTTAGAGGATAACAGCTGTGAGGTCAGGGTTAGGTCTGGTATTTGCCATCATCTGTCTCATGCTTTCGCTTTTTTCACCTACTTGTTGGCAAGATCCTGGGCGTTTTCTGGGTCGGATCACGTAGTAATGTGGCACCACACTCAAACAGTGAGTTAAACCTGGATTCAATCTATATTTTAGAGGATAACACCGGTTAGGTCTGGGTTAGGTCTGGTATTTGCCATCATCTGTCTCATACTTTCGCATTTTTCGCCTACTTGTTGGCCAGATACTGGGCGTTTTCTGGGTTGGATCACGTGTTAATGTGGTACCGCACTGAAACAGTGTAGTAATCCTGTATTCAATCTATATTTTAGAGGATAACACCGGTTAGGTCAGGGTTGGGTTTGGTATTTGCCGTCATCTGCCTCATGCTTTCGCTTTTTTCACCTACTTGTTGGCAAGATCCTGGGCGTTTTCTGGGTCGGATCACGTAGTAATGTGGCACCACACTCAAACAGTGAGTTAAACCTGGATTCAATCTATATTTTAGAGGATAACACCGGTTAGGTTTGGGTTAGATATGGTATTTGCCATCATCTGGCTCATACTTTCGCAATTTTTCGGATACTTCTTGGCCAGATCCAGGGCGTTTTCTGCTTTGGATCACGTAGTAATGTGGTAGCACACTGAAACAGTGAGTTAATCCTGGATTCGATCTATATATTAGAGGGTAACACCGGTTAGGTTTGGGTTAGGTCTGGTATTTGCCATCATCTGGCTCATACTTTCGCAATTATCGCATACTTGCTGGCCAGATCCTGGGCGTTTTCTGGTTTGGATCACGCAGTAATGTGGTACCACACTGAAACAGTGAGTTTATCTTGGATTCAATCTTTATTTTGGAGGATGACACCGGTTAGGTTTGGGTTAGGTCTGGTATTTGCCATCATCTGGCTCATACTTTCGCAATTTTCTCATACTTGTTGGCCAGATCCTGGGCGTTTTCTGGTTTGGATCACATAGCAATGTGGTATCACACTTAAAGCGTGGGTTAAACCTGGATTCAATCTATATTTTAGAGGATAATACCGGCTGGATCTGGGTTAGGTCTGGTATTTGCCATCATCCCACTCATGCTTTCGCATTTTTCGCATACTTATTGGCCAGATCCTGGGCGTTTTCTGGTTTGGATCACGTACTAATGTGGTTCCACACTGAAACAGTGAGTTTATCTTGGATTCAATCTTTATTTTGGAGGATGACACCGGTTAGGTTTGGGTTAGGTCTGGTATTTGCCATCATCTGGCTCATACTTTCGCAATATTCGAATACTTGTTGGCCAGATCCTGGGCGTTTTCTGGTTTGGATCAGGTAGTAGTGTGGTACCGCACTGAAACAGTGACGTAATCCTGGATTCGATCTATATATTAGAGGGTAACACCGTTTACGTTTGGGTTAGATCTGATATTTGCCATCATCTGGCTCATGCTTCCGCATTTTTCGCATACTAGATGGCCATATACAGGGCGTTTTCTGGTTTGGACCACGCGGTAATGTGGTACCACACTGAAACAGTGAGTTTATCTTGGATCCAATCTATATTTTGGAGGATGACACCGGTTAGGTCAGGGTTAGGTCTGGTATTTGACATCATCTGGCTCATACTTTCGCAATTTTTCGCATACTTGTTGGCCAGATCCTGGGCGTCTTCTGGTTTGGATCACGTAGTAATAAGGTACCTCACTGAAACAGTGAGTTAATCCTAGATTCAATCTATATTTTAGAGGGTAACAGCGGTGAGATCAGGGTTGGGTCTGGTATTTGCCATCATCTGGCTCATACTTTCGCATTTTTCGCATACTTCTGGCCAGATCGTGGGCGTTTTCTGGTTTGGATCACGTAGTGATGTAGAACCACTCTGAAGCAGTGTGTTAAGCCCAGATTCAATCTATATTTTAGAGGATAACGCCGGTTAGGTCTGGGCTAGGTCTGGTATTTGCCATCATCTGGCTCATACTTTCGCATTTTTCGCATACTTGTTGGCCAGATACTGGGCGTTTTCTGGTTTGTTTCACGTAGTAATGTAGAACCACTCTGAAACAGTGAGTTAAACCTGGATTCAATCTATATTTTAGAGGATAAAACCGGTTAGGTCTGGGTTACGTCTGGCATTTGCTATAATCTGGCTCATACTTTCGCATTTTTCGCATACTTGTTGGCCAGATCCTGGGCGTTTTCAGGTTTGGATCACGCAGTAATGTGGTACCACACTGAAACAGTGAGTTAATCC
This sequence comes from Colletes latitarsis, assembly GCF_051014445.1. Classification (NCBI taxonomy): domain Eukaryota; kingdom Metazoa; phylum Arthropoda; class Insecta; order Hymenoptera; family Colletidae; genus Colletes; species Colletes latitarsis. The sequence goes on from NW_027488371.1 coordinate 10,423,682, forward strand.
TGGATTCGATCTATATATTGGAGGGTAACACCGGTTAGGTTTGGATTAGATATGGTATTTGCCATCATCTGGCTCAACTTTCGCAATTTTTCGCATACTTGTTGGCCAGATCCTGGGCGTCTTCTGGTTTGGATCACGTAGTAATAAGGTACCTCACTGAAACAGTGAGTTAATCCTAGATTCAATCTATATTTTAGAGGATAACACCGGTAGGTCAGGGTCAGGTCTGGTATTTGCCATCGCCTGCCTCATACTTTCGCATTTTTCGCATACTTGTTGGCCAGATCCTGGGCGTTTTCTGGATTGCATCACGTAGTAATGTGGTACCACACTGAAACAGTGAGTTAATCCTGGATATGATCTATATATTAGAGGGTAACACCGGTTAGGTTTGGGATAGATATGGTATTTGCCATCATCTGGCTCATACTTTCGCAATTTTTCGCATACTTCTTGGCCAGATCCTGGGCGTTTTCTGCTTTGGATCCCGTCGTAATGTGGTACCACACTGAAACAGTGAGTTAATCCTGGATTCGATCTATATATTAGAGGGTAACACCGGTTAGGTTTGGGTTAGGTCTGGTATTTGCCATCATCTGGCTCATACTTTCGCATTTTTCGCACACTTGTTGGCCAGATCCTGGGCGTTTTCTGGTTTGGATCACATAGCAATGTGGTATCACACTTAAACAGTGAGTTAAACCTGGATTCAATCTATATTTTAGAGGATAACACCGGTTAGGTCTGGGTTAGGTCTGGTATTTGCCATCATCTGTCTCATACTTTCGCATTTTCCGCCTACTTGTTGGTCAGATACTGGGCGTTTTCTGGGTTGGATCACGTAGTAATGTGGCCCCACACTCAAACAGTGAGTTAAACCTGGATTCAATCTATATTTTAGAGGATAACACCGGTTAGGTCAGGGTTAGGTCGGTATTTGCCATCATCTGTCTCATACTTTCGCATTTTTCGCCTACTTGTTGGCCAGATACTGGGCGTTTACTGGGTTGGATCACGTGGTAATGTGGTACCGCACACAAACAGTGTAGTAATCCTGGATTCGATCTATATATTAGAGGGTAACACCGGTTAGGTTTGGGTTAGGTCTGGTATTTGCCATCATCTGGCTCATACTTTCGCAATTATCGCATACTTGCTGGCCAGATCCTGTGCGTTTTCTGGTTTGGAACACATAGCAATGTGGTATCACACTTAAGCAGTGAGTTAATCCTGGATTCAATCTATATTTTAGAGGATAACACCGGTTAGGTCAGGGTTAGGTCTGGTATTTGCCATCATCTGTCTCATACATTCGCATTTTTCGCCTACTTGTTGGCCAGATACTGGGCGTTTACTGGGTTGGATCACGTGGTAATGTGGTACCGCACACAAACAGTGTAGTAATCCTGGACTCGATCTATATATTAGAGGGTAACACCGGTTAGGTTTGGGTTAGGTCTGGTATTTGCCATCATCTGGCTCATACTTTCGCAATTTTCGCATACTTGTTGGCCACATCCTGGGCGTTTTCTGGGTTGGATCACATAGCAATGTGGTATCACACTTAAACAGTGAGTTAAACCTGGATTCAACCTATATTTTAGAGGATAACAGCTGTGAGGTCAGGGTTAGGTCTGGTATTTGCCATCATCTGTCTCATGCTTTCGCTTTTTTCACCTACTTGTTGGCAAGATCCTGGGCGTTTTCTGGGTCGGATCACGTAGTAATGTGGCACCACACTCAAACAGTGAGTTAAACCTGGATTCAATCTATATTTTAGAGGATAACACCGGTTAGGTCTGGGTTAGGTCTGGTATTTGCCATCATCTGTCTCATACTTTCGCATTTTTCGCCTACTTGTTGGCCAGATACTGGGCGTTTTCTGGGTTGGATCACGTGTTAATGTGGTACCGCACTGAAACAGTGTAGTAATCCTGTATTCAATCTATATTTTAGAGGATAACACCGGTTAGGTCAGGGTTGGGTTTGGTATTTGCCGTCATCTGCCTCATGCTTTCGCTTTTTTCACCTACTTGTTGGCAAGATCCTGGGCGTTTTCTGGGTCGGATCACGTAGTAATGTGGCACCACACTCAAACAGTGAGTTAAACCTGGATTCAATCTATATTTTAGAGGATAACACCGGTTAGGTTTGGGTTAGATATGGTATTTGCCATCATCTGGCTCATACTTTCGCAATTTTTCGGATACTTCTTGGCCAGATCCAGGGCGTTTTCTGCTTTGGATCACGTAGTAATGTGGTAGCACACTGAAACAGTGAGTTAATCCTGGATTCGATCTATATATTAGAGGGTAACACCGGTTAGGTTTGGGTTAGGTCTGGTATTTGCCATCATCTGGCTCATACTTTCGCAATTATCGCATACTTGCTGGCCAGATCCTGGGCGTTTTCTGGTTTGGATCACGCAGTAATGTGGTACCACACTGAAACAGTGAGTTTATCTTGGATTCAATCTTTATTTTGGAGGATGACACCGGTTAGGTTTGGGTTAGGTCTGGTATTTGCCATCATCTGGCTCATACTTTCGCAATTTTCTCATACTTGTTGGCCAGATCCTGGGCGTTTTCTGGTTTGGATCACATAGCAATGTGGTATCACACTTAAAGCGTGGGTTAAACCTGGATTCAATCTATATTTTAGAGGATAATACCGGCTGGATCTGGGTTAGGTCTGGTATTTGCCATCATCCCACTCATGCTTTCGCATTTTTCGCATACTTATTGGCCAGATCCTGGGCGTTTTCTGGTTTGGATCACGTACTAATGTGGTTCCACACTGAAACAGTGAGTTTATCTTGGATTCAATCTTTATTTTGGAGGATGACACCGGTTAGGTTTGGGTTAGGTCTGGTATTTGCCATCATCTGGCTCATACTTTCGCAATATTCGAATACTTGTTGGCCAGATCCTGGGCGTTTTCTGGTTTGGATCAGGTAGTAGTGTGGTACCGCACTGAAACAGTGACGTAATCCTGGATTCGATCTATATATTAGAGGGTAACACCGTTTACGTTTGGGTTAGATCTGATATTTGCCATCATCTGGCTCATGCTTCCGCATTTTTCGCATACTAGATGGCCATATACAGGGCGTTTTCTGGTTTGGACCACGCGGTAATGTGGTACCACACTGAAACAGTGAGTTTATCTTGGATCCAATCTATATTTTGGAGGATGACACCGGTTAGGTCAGGGTTAGGTCTGGTATTTGACATCATCTGGCTCATACTTTCGCAATTTTTCGCATACTTGTTGGCCAGATCCTGGGCGTCTTCTGGTTTGGATCACGTAGTAATAAGGTACCTCACTGAAACAGTGAGTTAATCCTAGATTCAATCTATATTTTAGAGGGTAACAGCGGTGAGATCAGGGTTGGGTCTGGTATTTGCCATCATCTGGCTCATACTTTCGCATTTTTCGCATACTTCTGGCCAGATCGTGGGCGTTTTCTGGTTTGGATCACGTAGTGATGTAGAACCACTCTGAAGCAGTGTGTTAAGCCCAGATTCAATCTATATTTTAGAGGATAACGCCGGTTAGGTCTGGGCTAGGTCTGGTATTTGCCATCATCTGGCTCATACTTTCGCATTTTTCGCATACTTGTTGGCCAGATACTGGGCGTTTTCTGGTTTGTTTCACGTAGTAATGTAGAACCACTCTGAAACAGTGAGTTAAACCTGGATTCAATCTATATTTTAGAGGATAAAACCGGTTAGGTCTGGGTTACGTCTGGCATTTGCTATAATCTGGCTCATACTTTCGCATTTTTCGCATACTTGTTGGCCAGATCCTGGGCGTTTTCAGGTTTGGATCACGCAGTAATGTGGTACCACACTGAAACAGTGAGTTAATCCTGGATTCGATCTATATATTGGAGGGTAACACCGGTTAGGTTTGGATTAGATATGGTATTTGCCATCATCTGGCTCAACTTTCGCAATTTTTCGCATACTTGTTGGCCAGATCCTGGGCGTCTTCTGGTTTGGATCACGTAGTAATAAGGTACCTCACTGAAACAGTGAGTTAATCCTAGATTCAATCTATATTTTAGAGGATAACACCGGTAGGTCAGGGTCAGGTCTGGTATTTGCCATCGCCTGCCTCATACTTTCGCATTTTTCGCATACTTGTTGGCCAGATCCTGGGCGTTTTCTGGATTGCATCACGTAGTAATGTGGTACCACACTGAAACAGTGAGTTAATCCTGGATATGATCTATATATTAGAGGGTAACACCGGTTAGGTTTGGGATAGATATGGTATTTGCCATCATCTGGCTCATACTTTCGCAATTTTTCGCATACTTCTTGGCCAGATCCTGGGCGTTTTCTGCTTTGGATCCCGTCGTAATGTGGTACCACACTGAAACAGTGAGTTAATCCTGGATTCGATCTATATATTAGAGGGTAACACCGGTTAGGTTTGGGTTAGGTCTGGTATTTGCCATCATCTGGCTCATACTTTCGCATTTTTCGCACACTTGTTGGCCAGATCCTGGGCGTTTTCTGGTTTGGATCACATAGCAATGTGGTATCACACTTAAACAGTGAGTTAAACCTGGATTCAATCTATATTTTAGAGGATAACACCGGTTAGGTCTGGGTTAGGTCTGGTATTTGCCATCATCTGTCTCATACTTTCGCATTTTCCGGCTACTTGTTGGTCAGATACTGGGCGTTTTCTGGGTTGGATCACGTAGTAATGCGGCCCCACACTCAAGCAGTGAGTTAAACCTGGATTCAATCTATATTTTAGACGATAACACCGGTTAGGTCAGGGTTAGGTCGGTATTTGCCATCATCTGTCTCATACTTTCGCATTTTTCGCCTACTTGTTGGCCAGATACTGGGCGTTTACTGGGTTGGATCACGTGGTAATGTGGTACCGCACACAAACAGTGTAGTAATCCTGGATTCGATCTATATATTAGAGGGTAACACCGGTTAGGTTTGGGTTAGGTCTGGTATTTGCCATCATCTGGCTCATACTTTCGCAATTATCGCATACTTGCTGGCCAGATCCTGGGCGTTTTCTGGTTTGGAACACATAGCAATGTGGTATCACACTTAAGCAGTGAGTTAATCCTGGATTCAATCTATATTTTAGAGGATAACACCGGTTAGGTCAGGGTTAGGTCTGGTATTTGCCATCATCTGTCTCATACATTCGCATTTTTCGCCTACTTGTTGGCCAGATACTGGGCGTTTCCTGGGTTGGATCACGTGGTAATGTGGTACCGCACTGAAACAGTGTAGTAATCCTGGACTCGATCTATATATTAGAGGGTAACACCGGTTAGGTTTGGGTTAGGTCTGGTATTTGCCATCATCTGGCTCATACTTTCGCAATTTTCGCATACTTGTTGGCCACATCCTGGGCGTTTTCTGGGTTGGATCACATAGCAATGTGGTATCACACTTAAACAGTGAGTTAAACCTGGATTCAACCTATATTTTAGAGGATAACAGCTGTGAGGTCAGGGTTAGGTCTGGTATTTGCCATCATCTGTCTCATGCTTTCGCTTTTTTCACCTACTTGTTGGCAAGATCCTGGGCGTTTTCTGGGTCGGATCACGTAGTAATGTGGCACCACACTCAAACAGTGAGTTAAACCTGGATTCAATCTATATTTTAGAGGATAACACCGGTTAGGTCTGGGTTAGGTCTGGTATTTGCCATCATCTGTCTCATACTTTCGCATTTTTCGCCTACTTGTTGGCCAGATACTGGGCGTTTTCTGGGTTGGATCACGTGTTAATGTGGTACCGCACTGAAACAGTGTAGTAATCCTGTATTCAATCTATATTTTAGAGGATAACACCGGTTAGGTCAGGGTTGGGTTTGGTATTTGCCGTCATCTGCCTCATGCTTTCGCTTTTTTCACCTACTTGTTGGCAAGATCCTGGGCGTTTTCTGGGTCGGATCACGTAGTAATGTGGCACCACACTCAAACAGTGAGTTAAACCTGGATTCAATCTATATTTTAGAGGATAACACCGGTTAGGTTTGGGTTAGATATGGTATTTGCCATCATCTGGCTCATACTTTCGCAATTTTTCGGATACTTCTTGGCCAGATCCAGGGCGTTTTCTGCTTTGGATCACGTAGTAATGTGGTAGCACACTGAAACAGTGAGTTAATCCTGGATTCGATCTATATATTAGAGGGTAACACCGGTTAGGTTTGGGTTAGGTCTGGTATTTGCCATCATCTGGCTCATACTTTCGCAATTATCGCATACTTGCTGGCCAGATCCTGGGCGTTTTCTGGTTTGGATCACGCAGTAATGTGGTACCACACTGAAACAGTGAGTTTATCTTGGATTCAATCTTTATTTTGGAGGATGACACCGGTTAGGTTTGGGTTAGGTCTGGTATTTGCCATCATCTGGCTCATACTTTCGCAATTTTCTCATACTTGTTGGCCAGATCCTGGGCGTTTTCTGGTTTGGATCACATAGCAATGTGGTATCACACTTAAAGCGTGGGTTAAACCTGGATTCAATCTATATTTTAGAGGATAATACCGGTTAGGTTTGGGTTAGGTCTGGTATTTGCCATCATCTGGCTCATACTTTCGCAATATTCGAATACTTGTTGGCCAGATCCTGGGCGTTTTCTGGTTTGGATCAGGTAGTAGTGTGGTACCGCACTGAAACAGTGACGTAATCCTGGATTCGATCTATATATTAGAGGGTAACACCGTTTACGTTTGGGTTAGATCTGATATTTGCCATCATCTGGCTCATGCTTCCGCATTTTTCGCATACTAGATGGCCATATACAGGGCGTTTTCTGGTTTGGACCACGCGGTAATGTGGTACCACACTGAAACAGTGAGTTTATCTTGGATCCAATCTATATTTTGGAGGATGACACCGGTTAGGTCAGGGTTAGGTCTGGTATTTGACATCATCTGGCTCATACTTTCGCAATTTTTCGCATACTTGTTGGCCAGATCCTGGGCGTCTTCTGGTTTGGATCACGTAGTAATAAGGTACCTCACTGAAACAGTGAGTTAATCCTAGATTCAATCTATATTTTAGAGGGTAACAGCGGTGAGATCAGGGTTGGGTCTGGTATTTGCCATCATCTGGCTCATACTTTCGCATTTTTCGCATACTTCTGGCCAGATCGTGGGCGTTTTCTGGTTTGGATCACGTAGTGATGTAGAACCACTCTGAAGCAGTGTGTTAAGCCCAGATTCAATCTATATTTTAGAGGATAACGCCGGTTAGGTCTGGGCTAGGTCTGGTATTTGCCATCATCTGGCTCATACTTTCGCATTTTTCGCATACTTGTTGGCCAGATACTGGGCGTTTTCTGGTTTGTTTCACGTAGTAATGTAGAACCACTCTGAAACAGTGAGTTAAACCTGGATTCAATCTATATTTTAGAGGATAAAACCGGTTAGGTCTGGGTTACGTCTGGCATTTGCTATAATCTGGCTCATACTTTCGCATTTTTCGCATACTTGTTGGCCAGATCCTGGGCGTTTTCAGGTTTGGATCACGCAGTAATGTGGTACCACACTGAAACAGTGAGTTAATCCTGGATTCGATCTATATATTGGAGGGTAACACCGGTTAGGTTTGGATTAGATATGGTATTTGCCATCATCTGGCTCAACTTTCGCAATTTTTCGCATACTTGTTGGCCAGATCCTGGGCGTCTTCTGGTTTGGATCACGTAGTAATAAGGTACCTCACTGAAACAGTGAGTTAATCCTAGATTCAATCTATATTTTAGAGGATAACACCGGTAGGTCAGGGTCAGGTCTGGTATTTGCCATCGCCTGCCTCATACTTTCGCATTTTTCGCATACTTGTTGGCCAGATCCTGGGCGTTTTCTGGATTGCATCACGTAGTAATGTGGTACCACACTGAAACAGTGAGTTAATCCTGGATATGATCTATATATTAGAGGGTAACACCGGTTAGGTTTGGGATAGATATGGTATTTGCCATCATCTGGCTCATACTTTCGCAATTTTTCGCATACTTCTTGGCCAGATCCTGGGCGTTTTCTGCTTTGGATCCCGTCGTAATGTGGTACCACACTGAAACAGTGAGTTAATCCTGGATTCGATCTATATATTAGAGGGTAACACCGGTTAGGTTTGGGTTAGGTCTGGTATTTGCCATCATCTGGCTCATACTTTCGCATTTTTCGCACACTTGTTGGCCAGATCCTGGGCGTTTTCTGGTTTGGATCACATAGCAATGTGGTATCACACTTAAACAGTGAGTTAAACCTGGATTCAATCTATATTTTAGAGGATAACACCGGTTAGGTCTGGGTTAGGTCTGGTATTTGCCATCATCTGTCTCATACTTTCGCATTTTCCGCCTACTTGTTGGTCAGATACTGGGCGTTTTCTGGGTTGGATCACGTAGTAATGTGGCCCCACACTCAAGCAGTGAGTTAAACCTGGATTCAATCTATATTTTAGAGGATAACACCGGTTAGGTCAGGGTTAGGTCGGTATTTGCCATCATCTGTCTCATACTTTCGCATTTTTCGCCTACTTGTTGGCCAGATACTGGGCGTTTACTGGGTTGGATCACGTGGTAATGTGGTACCGCACACAAACAGTGTAGTAATCCTGGATTCGATCTATATATTAGAGGGTAACACCGGTTAGGTTTGGGTTAGGTCTGGTATTTGCCATCATCTGGCTCATACTTTCGCAATTATCGCATACTTGCTGGCCAGATCCTGGGCGTTTTCTGGTTTGGAACACATAGCAATGTGGTATCACACTTAAGCAGTGAGTTAATCCTGGATTCAATCTATATTTTAGAGGATAACACCGGTTAGGTCAGGGTTAGGTCTGGTATTTGCCATCATCTGTCTCATACATTCGCATTTTTCGCCTACTTGTTGGCCAGATACTGGGCGTTTCCTGGGTTGGATCACGTGGTAATGTGGTACCGCACTGAAACAGTGTAGTAATCCTGGACTCGATCTATATATTAGAGGGTAACACCGGTTAGGTTTGGGTTAGGTCTGGTATTTGCCATCATCTGGCTCATACTTTCGCAATTTTCGCATACTTGTTGGCCACATCCTGGGCGTTTTCTGGGTTGGATCACATAGCAATGTGGTATCACACTTAAACAGTGAGTTAAACCTGGATTCAACCTATATTTTAGAGGATAACAGCTGTGAGGTCAGGGTTAGGTCTGGTATTTGCCATCATCTGTCTCATGCTTTCGCTTTTTTCACCTACTTGTTGGCAAGATCCTGGGCGTTTTCTGGGTCGGATCACGTAGTAATGTGGCACCACACTCAAACAGTGAGTTAAACCTGGATTCAATCTATATTTTAGAGGATAACACCGGTTAGGTCTGGGTTAGGTCTGGTATTTGCCATCATCTGTCTCATACTTTCGCATTTTTCGCCTACTTGTTGGCCAGATACTGGGCGTTTTCTGGGTTGGATCACGTGTTAATGTGGTACCGCACTGAAACAGTGTAGTAATCCTGTATTCAATCTATATTTTAGAGGATAACACCGGTTAGGTCAGGGTTGGGTTTGGTATTTGCCGTCATCTGCCTCATGCTTTCGCTTTTTTCACCTACTTGTTGGCAAGATCCTGGGCGTTTTCTGGGTCGGATCACGTAGTAATGTGGCACCACACTCAAACAGTGAGTTAAACCTGGATTCAATCTATATTTTAGAGGATAACACCGGTTAGGTTTGGGTTAGATATGGTATTTGCCATCATCTGGCTCATACTTTCGCAATTTTTCGGATACTTCTTGGCCAGATCCAGGGCGTTTTCTGCTTTGGATCACGTAGTAATGTGGTAGCACACTGAAACAGTGAGTTAATCCTGGATTCGATCTATATATTAGAGGGTAACACCGGTTAGGTTTGGGTTAGGTCTGGTATTTGCCATCATCTGGCTCATACTTTCGCATTTTTCGCACACTTGTTGGCCAGATCCTGGGCGTTTTCTGGTTTGGATCACATAGCAATGTGGTATCACACTTAAACAGTGAGTTAAACCTGGATTCAATCTATATTTTAGAGGATAACACCGGATAGGTCTGGGTTAGGTCTGGTATTTGCCATCATCTGTCTCATACTTTCGCATTTTCCGCCTACTTGTTGGCCAGATACTGGGCGTTTTCTGGGTTGGATCACGTAGTAATGTGGCCCCACACTCAAACAGTGAGTTAAACCTGGATTCAATCTATATTTTAGAGGATAACACCGGTTAGGTCAGGGTTAGGTCGGTATTTGCCATCATCTGTCTCATACTTTCGCATTTTTCGCCTACTTGTTGGCCAGATACTGGGCGTTTACTGGGTTGGATCACGTGGTAATGTGGTACCGCACACAAACAGTGTAGTAATCCTGGATTCGATCTATATATTAGAGGGTAACACCGGTTAGGTTTGGGTTAGGTCTGGTATTTGCCATCATCTGGCTCATACTTTCGCAATTATCGCATACTTGCTGGCCAGATCCTGGGCGTTTTCTGGTTTGGAACACATAGCAATGTGGTATCACACTTAAGCAGTGAGTTAATCCTGGATTCAATCTATATTTTAGAGGATAACACCGGTTAGGTCAGGGTTAGGTCTGGTATTTGCCATCATCTGTCTCATACATTCGCATTTTTCGCCTACTTGTTGGCCAGATACTGGGCGTTTCCTGGGTTGGATCACGTGGTAATGTGGTACCGCACTGAAACAGTGTAGTAATCCTGGACTCGATCTATATATTAGAGGGTAACACCGGTTAGGTTTGGGTTAGGTCTGGTATTTGCCATCATCTGGCTCATACTTTCGCAATTTTCGCATACTTGTTGGCCAGATCTTGGGCGTTTTCTGCTTTGCATCACGTAGTAATGTAGAACCACTCTGAAGCTGTGAGTTAAACCTATATTCAATCTATATTTTAGAGGATAACACCGGTTAGGTCAGGGTTGGGTTTGGTATTTGCCGTCATCTGCCTCATGCTTTCGCTTTTTTCACCTACTTGTTGGCAAGATCCTGGGCGTTTTCTGGGTCGGATCACGTAGTAATGTGGCACCACACTCAAACAGTGAGTTAAACCTGGATTCAATCTATATTTTAGAGGATAACACCGGTTAGGTTTGGGTTAGATATGGTATTTGCCATCATCTGGCTCATACTTTCGCAATTTTTCGGATACTTCTTGGCCAGATCCAGGGCGTTATCTGCTTTGGATCACGTAGTAATGTGGTAGCACACTGAAACAGTGAGTTAATCCTGGATTCGATCTATATATTAGAGGGTAACACCGGTTAGGTTTGGGTTAGAACTGGTATTTGCGATCATCTGGCTCATACGTTCGTATTTTTCGCACACTTGTTGGCCAGATCCTGGGCGTTTTCTGGTTTGGAACACATAGCAATGTGGTATCACACTTAAACAGTGAGTTAAACCTGGATTCAATCTATATTTTAGAGGATAACACCGGTTAGGTCTGGGTTAGGTCTGGTAGTTGCCATCATCTGTCTCATACTTTCGCATTTTTCGCCTACTTGTTGGCCAGATACGGGGTGTTTTCTGCTTTGGATCACGTAGTATTGTGGTACCACACTGAAACAGTGAGTTAATCCTGGATTCGATCTATATATTAGAGGGTAACACCGGTTAGGTTTGGGTTAGAACTGGTATTTGCCATCATCTGGCACATACGTCCGTATTTTTCGCACACTTGTTGGCCAGATCCTGGGCGTTTTCTGGTTTGGAACACATAGCAATGTGGTATCACACTTAAACAGTGAGTTAAACCTGGATTCAATCTATATTTTAGAGGATAACACCGGTTAGGTCTGGGTTAGGTCTGGTAGTTGCCATCATCTGTCTCATACTTTCGCATTTTTCGCCTACTTGTTGGCCAGATACGGGGTGTTTTCTGCTTTGGATCACGTAGTATTGTGGTACCGCACTGAAACAGTGAAGTAATCCTGGATTCGATCTATATATTAGAGGGTAACACCGGTTAGGTTTGGGTTAGGTCTGGTATTTGCCATCATCTGGCTCATACTTTCGCAATTTTCGCATACTTGTTGGCCACATCCTGGGCGTTTTCTGGGTTGGATCACATAGCAATGTGGTATCACACTTATACAGTGAGTTAAACCTGGATTCAACCTATATTTTAGAGGATAACAGCTGTGAGGTCAGGGTTAGGTCTGGTATTTGCCATCATCTGTCTCATACTTTCGCATTTTTCGCCTACTTGTTGGCCAGATACTGGGCGTTTTCTGGATTGGATCACGTAGTAATGTGGCCCCGCACTCAAACAGTGAGTTAAACCTCGATTCAATCTATATTTTAGAGGATAACACCGGTTAGGTCAGGGTTAGGTCTGGTATTTGCCATCATCTGTCTCATACTTTCGCATTTTTCGCCTACTTGTTGGCCAGATACTGGGCGTTTCGTGGGTTGGATCACGTGGTAATGTGGTACAGCACTGAAACAGTGTAGTAATCCTGGTTTCGATCTACATATTAGAGGGTAACACCAGTTAGGTTCGGGTTAGGTCTTGTATTTGCCATCATCTGGCTCATACTTTCGCAGTTTTCGCATACTTGTTGGCCAGATCCTGGGCGTTTTCTGGTTTGGATCACATAGCAATGTGGTATCACACTTAAACAGTGAGTTAAACCTGGATTCAATCTATATTTTAAAGGATAACAGCGGCGAGGTCAGGGTTAGGTCTGGTATTTGCCATCATCTGTCTCATACTTTCGCATTTTTCGCCTACTTGTTGGCCAGATACTGGGCGTTTTCTGGGTTGGATCACGTGGTAATGTAGAACCACTCTGAAGCTGTGAGTTAAACCTATATTCAATCTATATTTTAGAGGATAACGCCGGTTAGGTCTGGGTTAGGTCTGGTATTTGCCATCATCTGTCTCATACTTTCGCATTTTTCGCCTACTTGTTGGCCAGATACTGGGTGTTCTCTGGGTTGGATCACGTGGTAATGTGGTACCGCACTGAAACAGTGAAGTCATCCTGGATTCGATCTATATTTTAGAGGATAACGCCGGTTAGGTCTGGGTTAGGTCTGGTATTTGCCATCATCTGTCTCATACTTTCGCATTTTTCGCCTACTTGTTGGCCAGATACTGGGTGTTCTCTGGGTTGGATCACGTGGTAATGTAGAACCACTCTGAAGCTGTGAGTTAAACCTATATTCAATCTATATTTTAGAGGATAACGCCGGTTAGGTCTGGGTTAGGTCTGGTAGTTGCCATCGCCTGCCTCATACTTTCGCATTTTTCGCATACTTGTTGGCCAGATCCAGGGCGTTTTCTGGACTGTATCACGTAGTAATGTGGTACCACACTGAAACAGTGGGTTAATCCTGGATTTGATCTATATATTAGAGGGTAACGCCGGTTAGGTCTGGGTTAGGTCTGGTATTTGCCATCATCTGTCTCATACTTTCGCATTTTTCGCCTACTTGTTGGCCAGATACTGGGTGTTCTCTGGGTTGGATCACGTGGTAATGTGGTACCGCACTGAAACTGTGAAGTAATCCTGGATTCGATCTATATATTAGAGGGTAACACCGGTTAGGTTTGGGTTAGAACTGGTATTTGCCATCATCTGGCACATACGTCCGTATTTTTCGCACACTTGTTGGCCAGATCCTGGGCGTTTTCTTGTTTGGAACACATAGCAATGTGGAATCACACTTAAACAGTGGGTTAAACCTGGATTCAATCTATATTTTAGAGGATAACACCGGTTAGGTCTGGGTTAGGTCTGGTATTTGCCATCATCTGTCTCATACTTTCGCATTTTTCGCCTACTTGTTGGCCAGATACTAGGCGTTTCCTGGGTTGGATCACGTGGTAATGTGGTACCGCACTGAAACAGTGTAGTAATCCTGGATTCGATCTATATATTAGAGGGTAACACCGGTTAGGTTAGGGTTAGGTCTGGTATTTGCCATCATCTGGCTCATACTTTCGCAATTTTCGCATACTTGCTGGCCAGATCCTGGGCGTTTTCTGGTTTGGAACACATAGCAATGTGGTATCACACTTAAACAGTGAGTTAATCCTGGATTCAATCTATATTTTAGAGGATAACACCGGTTAGGTCAGGGTTAGGTCTGGTATTTGCCATCATGTGTCTCATACTTTCGCATTTTTCGCCTACTTGTTGGCCAGATACTGGGCGTTTCCTGGGTTGGATCACGTGGTAATGTGGTACCGCACTCAAACAGTGTAGTAATCCTGGATTCGATCTATATATTAGAGGGTAACACCGGTTACGTCAGGGTTAGGTCTGGTATTTGTCATCATCCGGCTCATACTTTCGCATCTTTCGCATACTTGTTGGCCAGATCCTGGGCGTTTTCTGGTTCGGATCACGTAGTAATGTGGTAGCACACTGAAACGGTGAGTTAATCCTGGATTCGATCTATATATTAGAGGGTAACACCGGTTAGGTTTGGGTTAGGTCTGGTATTTGCCATCATCTGTCTCATACTCTCGCTTTTTTCACCTACTTGTTGGCCAGATCCTGGGCTTTTTCTGGGTCGGATCACGTAGTAATGAGGCACCACACTCAAACAGTGAGTTAAACCTGGATTCAATCTATATTTTAGAGGATAACACCGGTTACGTCAGGGTTAGGTCTGGTAGTTGCCATCGCCTGCCTCATACTTTCGCATTTTTCGCATACTTGTTGGCCAGATCCAGGGCGTTTTCTGGATTGTATCACGTAGTAATGTGGTACCACACTGAAACAGTGGGTTAATCCTGGATTTGATCTATATATTAGAGGGTAACACCGGTTAGGTTTGGGTTAGATATGGTACTTGCCATCATCTGGCTCATACTTTCGCAATTTTTCGCATACTTCTTGGCCAGATCCAGGGCGTTTTCTGCTTTGGATCACGTAGTAATGTGGTACCACACTGAAACAGTGAGATAATCCTGGATTCGATCTATATATTAGAGGGTAACACCGGTTAGGAGAGGGTTAGGTCTGGTAGTTGCCATCGCCTGCCTCATACTTTCGCATTTTTCGCCTACTTGTTGGCCAGATACTGGGCGTTTTCTGGGTTGGATCACGTGGTAATGTAGAACCACTCTGAAGCTGTGAGTTAAACCTATATTCAATCTATATTTTAGAGGATAACGCCGGTTAGGTCTGGGTTAGGTCTGGTATTTGCCATCATCTGTCTCATACTTTCGCATTTTTCGCCTACTTGTTGGCCAGATACTGGGTGTTCTCTGGGTTGGATCACGTGGTAATGTGGTACCGCACTGAAACAGTGAAGTCATCCTGGATTCGATCTATATTTTAGAGGATAACGCCGGTTAGGTCTGGGTTAGGTCTGGTATTTGCCGTCATCTGTCTCATACTTTCGCATTTTTCGCCAACTTGTTGGCCAGATACTGGGTGTTCTCTGGGTTGGATCACGTGGTAATGTAGAACCACTCTGAAGCTGTGAGTTAAACCTATATTCAATCTATATTTTAGAGGATAACGCCGGTTAGGTCTGGGTTAGGTCTGGTAGTTGCCATCGCCTGCCTCATACTTTCGCATTTTTCGCATACTTGTTGGCCAGATCCAGGGCGTTTTCTGGATTGTATCACGTAGTAATGTGGTACCACACTGAAACAGTGGGTTAATCCTGGATTTGATCTATATATTAGAGGGTAACGCCGGTTAGGTCTGGGTTAGGTCTGGTATTTGCCATCATCTGTCTCATACTTTCGCATTTTTCGCCTACTTGTTGGCCAGATACTGGGTGTTCTCTGGGTTGGATCACGTGGTAATGTGGTACCGCACTGAAACAGTGAAGTAATCCTGGATTCGATCTATATATTAGAGGGTAACACCGGTTAGGTTTGGGTTAGAACTGGTATTTGCCATCATCTGGCACATACGTCCGTATTTTTCGCACACTTGTTGGCCAGATCCTGGGCGTTTTCTTGTTTGGAACACATAGCAATGTGGAATCACACTTAAACAGTGGGTTAAACCTGGATTCAATCTATATTTTAGAGGATAACACCGGTTAGGTCTGGGTTACGTCTGGTATTTGCCATCATCTGTCTCATACTTTCGCATTTTTCGCCTACTTGTTGGCCAGATACTGGGCGTTTTCTGGGTTGGATCATGTGGTAATGTAGAACCACTCTGAAGCTGTGAGTTAAACCTATATTCAATCTATATTTTAGAGGATAACGCCGGTTAGGTCTGGGTTAGGTCTGGTATTTGCCATCATCTGTCTCATACTTTCGCATTTTTCGCCTACTTGTTGGCCACATCCTGGGCGTTTTCTGGTTTGGATTTCGTAGTAATGTGGTACCACACAGCCACATGAGTTAAACCTGGATTCAATCTATATTTTAGAGGGTAACACCGGTTAGGTCAGGGTTAGATCTGGTATTTGCCATCATCTGGCACATACGTCCGTATTTTTCGCACACTTGTTGGCCTGATCCTGGGCGTTTTCTTGTTTGGAACACATAGCAATGTGGTATCACACTTAAACAGTGGGTTAAACCTGGATTCAATCTATATTTTAGAGGATAACACCGGTTAGGTCTGGGTTAGGTCTGGTATTTGCCATCATCTGTCTCATACTTTCGCATTTTTCGCCTACTTGTTGGCCAGATACTGGGCGATTTCTGGGTTGGATCACGTGGTAATGTAGAACCACTCTGAAGCTGTGAGTTAAACCTATATTCAATCTATATTTTAGAGGATAACGCCGGTTAGGTCAGGGTTGGGTTTGGTATTTGCCATCATCTGCCTCATGCTTTCGCTTTTTCACCTACTTGTTGGCCAGATCCTGGGCGTTTTCTGGGTCGGATCACGTAGTAATGTGGTACCACACTGAAACAGTGAGTTAATCCTGGATTCGATCTAAATATTAGAGGGTAACACCGGTTAGGTTTGGGTTGGAACTGGTATTTGTCATCATCTGGCACATACGTCCGTATTTTTCGCACACTTGTTGGCCAGATCCTGGGCGTTTTCTTGTTTGGAACACATAGCAATGTGAAATCACACTTAAACAGTGGGTTAAACCTGGATTCAATCTATATTTTAGAGGATAACACCGGCTAGGTCTGGGTTAGGTCTGGTATTTGCCATCATCTGTCTCATACTTTCGCATTTTTCGCCTACTTGTTTGCCAGATACTGGGCGTTTTCTGGGTTGGATCACGTGGTAATGTAGAACCACTCTGAAGCTGTGAGTTAAACCTACATTCAATCTATATTTTAGAGGATAACGCCGGTTAGGTCAGGGTTGGGTTTGGTATTTGCCATCATCTGCCTCATGCTTTCGCTTTTTTCACCTACCTGTTGGCCAGATCCTGGGCTTTTTCTGGGTCGGATCACGTAGTAATGAGGCACCACACTCAAACAGTGAGTTAAACCTGGATTCAATCTATATTTTAGAGGATAACACCGGTTAGGAGAGGGTTAGGTCTGGTAGTTGCCATCGCCTGCCTCATACTTTCGCATTTTTCGCATACTTGTTGGCCAGATCCAGGGCGTTTTCTGGATTGTATCACGTAGTAATGTGGTACCACACTGAAACAGTGGGTTAATCCTGGATTTGATCTATATATTAGAGGGTAACACCGGTTAGGTTTGGGTTAGATATGGTACTTGCCATCATCTGGCTCATACTTTCGCAATTTTTCGCATACTTCTTGGCCAGATCCAGGGCGTTTTCTGCTTTGGATCACGTAGTAATGTGGTACCACACTGAAACAGTGAGTTAATCCTGGATTCGATCTATATATTAGAGGGTAACACCGGTTAGGTTTGGGTTAGAACTGGTATTTGCCATCATCTGGCACATACGTCCGTATTTTTCGCACACTTGTTGGCTAGATCCTGGGCGTTTTCTTGGTTGGAACACATAGCAATGTGGAATCACACTTAAACAGTGGGTTAAACCTGGATTCACTCTATATTTTAGAGGATAACACCGGTTAGGTCTGGGTTAGGTCTGGTATTTGCCATCATCTGTCTCATACTTTCGCATTTTTCGCCTACTTGTTGGCCAGATACTGGGTGTTCTCTGGGTTGGATCACGTGGTAATGTAGAACCACTCTGAAGCTGTGAGTTAAACCTATATTCAATCTATATTTTAGAGGATAACGCCGGTTAGGTCTGGGTTAGGTCTCGTATTTGCCATCATCTGTCTCATACTTTCGCATTTTTCGCCTACTTGTTGGCCAGATACTGGGTGTTCTCTGGGTTGGATCACGTGGTAATGTGGTACCGCACTGAAACAGTGAAGTGATCCTGGATTCGATCTATATTTTAGAGGATAACGCCGGTTAGGAGAGGGTTAGGTCTGGTAGTTGCCATCGCCTGCCTCTACTTTCGCATTTTTCGCCTACTTGTTGGCCAGATACTGGGTGTTCTCTGGGTTGGATCACGTGGTAATGTGGTACCGCACTGAAACAGTGAAGTAATCCTGGATTCGATCTATATATTAGAGGGTAACACCGGTTAGGTTTGGGTTAGAACTGGTATTTGCCATCATCTGGCACATACGTCCGTATTTTTCGCACACTTGTTGGCCAGATCCTGGGCGTTTTCTTGTTTGGAACACATAGCAATGTGGAATCACACTTAAACAGTGGGTTAAACCTGGATTCAATCTATATTTTAGAGGATAACACCGGTTAGGTCTGGGTTACGTCTGGTATTTGCCATCATCTGTCTCATACTTTCGCATTTTTCGCCTACTTGTTGGCCAGATACTGGGCGTTTTCTGGGTTGGATCATGTGGTAATGTAGAACCACTCTGAAGCTGTGAGTTAAACCTATATTCAATCTATATTTTAGAGGATAACGCCGGTTAGGTCTGGGTTAGGTCTGGTATTTGCCATCATCTGTCTCATACTTTCGCATTTTTCGCCTACTTGTTGGCCACATCCTGGGCGTTTTCTGGTTTGGATTTCGTAGTAATGTGGTACCACACAGCCACATGAGTTAAACCTGGATTCAATCTATATTTTAGAGGGTAACACCGGTTAGGTCAGGGTTAGATCTGGTATTTGCCATCATCTGGCACATACGTCCGTATTTTTCGCACACTTGTTGGCCAGATCCTGGGCGTTTTCTTGTTTGGAACACATAGCAATGTGGTATCACACTTAAACAGTGGGTTAAACCTGGATTCAATCTATATTTTAGAGGATAACACCGGTTAGGTCTGGGTTAGGTCTGGTATTTGCCATCATCTGTCTCATACTTTCGCATTTTTCGCCTACTTGTTGGCCAGATACTGGGCGATTTCTGGGTTGGATCACGTGGTAATGTAGAACCACTCTGAAGCTGTGAGTTAAACCTATATTCAATCTATATTTTAGAGGATAACGCCGGTTAGGTCAGGGTTGGGTTTGGTATTTGCCATCATCTGCCTCATGCTTTCGCTTTTTCACCTACTTGTTGGCCAGATCCTGGGCGTTTTCTGGGTCGGATCACGTAGTAATGTGGTACCACACTGAAACAGTGAGTTAATCCTGGATTCGATCTAAATATTAGAGGGTAACACCGGTTAGGTTTGGGTTGGAACTGGTATTTGTCATCATCTGGCACATACGTCCGTATTTTTCGCACACTTGTTGGCCAGATCCTGGGCGTTTTCTTGTTTGGAACACATAGCAATGTGAAATCACACTTAAACAGTGGGTTAAACCTGGATTCAATCTATATTTTAGAGGATAACACCGGCTAGGTCTGGGTTAGGTCTGGTATTTGCCATCATCTGTCTCATACTTTCGCATTTTTCGCCTACTTGTTTGCCAGATACTGGGCGTTTTCTGGGTTGGATCACGTGGTAATGTAGAACCACTCTGAAGCTGTGAGTTAAACCTACATTCAATCTATATTTTAGAGGATAACGCCGGTTAGGTCAGGGTTGGGTTTGGTATTTGCCATCATCTGCCTCATGCTTTCGCTTTTTTCACCTACCTGTTGGCCAGATCCTGGGCTTTTTCTGGGTCGGATCACGTAGTAATGAGGCACCACACTCAAACAGTGAGTTAAACCTGGATTCAATCTATATTTTAGAGGATAACACCGGTTAGGAGAGGGTTAGGTCTGGTAGTTGCCATCGCCTGCCTCATACTTTCGCATTTTTCGCATACTTGTTGGCCAGATCCAGGGCGTTTTCTGGATTGTATCACGTAGTAATGTGGTACCACACTGAAACAGTGGGTTAATCCTGGATTTGATCTATATATTAGAGGGTAACACCGGTTAGGTTTGGGTTAGATATGGTACTTGCCATCATCTGGCTCATACTTTCGCAATTTTTCGCATACTTCTTGGCCAGATCCAGGGCGTTTTCTGCTTTGGATCACGTAGTAATGTGGTACCACACTGAAACAGTGAGTTAATCCTGGATTCGATCTATATATTAGAGGGTAACACCGGTTAGGTTTGGGTTAGAACTGGTATTTGCCATCATCTGGCACATACGTCCGTATTTTTCGCACACTTGTTGGCTAGATCCTGGGCGTTTTCTTGGTTGGAACACATAGCAATGTGGAATCACACTTAAACAGTGGGTTAAACCTGGATTCACTCTATATTTTAGAGGATAACACCGGTTAGGTCTGGGTTAGGTCTGGTATTTGCCATCATCTGTCTCATACTTTCGCATTTTTCGCCTACTTGTTGGCCAGATACTGGGTGTTCTCTGGGTTGGATCACGTGGTAATGTAGAACCACTCTGAAGCTGTGAGTTAAACCTATATTCAATCTATATTTTAGAGGATAACGCCGGTTAGGTCTGGGTTAGGTCTCGTATTTGCCATCATCTGTCTCATACTTTCGCATTTTTCGCCTACTTGTTGGCCAGATACTGGGTGTTCTCTGGGTTGGATCACGTGGTAATGTGGTACCGCACTGAAACAGTGAAGTGATCCTGGATTCGATCTATATTTTAGAGGATAACGCCGGTTAGGAGAGGGTTAGGTCTGGTAGTTGCCATCGCCTGCCTCTACTTTCGCATTTTTCGCATACTTGTTGGCCAGATCCAGGGCGTTTTCTGGATTGTATCACGTAGTAATGTGGTACCACACAGAAACAGTGGGTTAATCCTGGATTTGATCTATATATTAGAGGGTAACGCCGGTTAGGTCTGGGTTAGGTCTGGTATTTGCCATCATCTGTCTCATACTTTCGCATTTTTCGCCTACTTGTTGGCCAGATACTGGGTGTTCTCTGGGTTGGATCACGTGGTAATGTGGTACCGCACTGAAACAGTGAAGTAATCCTGGATTCGATCTATATATTAGAGGGTAACACCGGTTAGGTTTGGGTTAGAACTGGTATTTGCCATCATCTGGCACATACGTCCGTATTTTTCGCACACTTGTTGGCCAGATCCTGGGCGTTTTCTTGTTTGGAACACATAGCAATGTGGAATCACACTTAAACAGTGGGTTAAACCTGGATTCAATCTATATTTTAGAGGATAACACCGGTTAGGGTTGGGTTAGGTCTGGTATTTGCCATCCTTTGTCTCATACTTTCGCATTTTTCGCCTACTTGTTGGCCAGATACTGGGCGTTTTCTGGGTTGGATCATGTGGTAATGTAGAACCACACTGAAACAGTGGGTTAATCCTGGATTTGATCTATATATTAGAGGGTAACGCCGGTTAGGTCTGGGTTAGGTCTGGTATTTGCCATCATCTGTCTCATACTTTCGCATTTTTCGCCTACTTGTTGGCCAGATACTGGGTGTTCTCTGGGTTGGATCACGTGGTAATGTAGAACCACTCTGAAGCTGTGAGTTAAACCTATATTCAATCTATATTTTAGAGGATAACGCCGGTTAGGTCAGGGTTAGATCTGGTATTTGCCATCATCTGTCTCATACTTTCGCATTTTTCGCCTACTTGTTGGCCAGATACCGGGCGTTTTCTGGGTTGGATCACGTGGTAATGTAGAACTACTCTGAAGCTGTGAGTTAAACCTATATTCAATCTATATTTTAGAGGATAACGCCGGTTAGGTCAGGGTTGGGTTTGGTATTTGCCATCATCTGTCTCATACTTTCGCATTTTTCGCCTACTTCTTGGCCAGATACTGGGCGTTGTCTGGGTTGGATCACGTAGTAATGTGGCCCCACACTCAAACAGTGAGTTAATCCAGGATTCGATCTATATATTAGAGGGTAACACCGGTTAGGTTTGGGTTAGGTCTGGTATTTGCCATCGTCTGCCTCATACTTTCGCACTTTTCGCATACTTGTTGGCCAGATCCAGCGCGTTTTCTGGTTTGGATCACGTAGTAATGTGGTACCACACTGAAACAGTGAGTTAATCCTGGATACGATCTATATATTAGAGGGTAACACCGGTTAGGTCAGGGTTAGGTCTGGTATTTGTCATCATCCGCCTCATACTTTCGCATATTTCGCATACTTGTTGGCCAGAACCTGGGCGTTTTCTGGTTTGGATCACGCAGTAATGTAGAACCACTCGGAAGCTGTGAGTTAAACCTGGATTCAATCTATATTTTAGAGGATAACACCGGTTAGGTCAGGGTTAGGTCTGGTATTTGCCATCATCTGGCTCATGCTTTCGCATTTGTCGCATACTTGTTGGCCAGATCCTGGGCGTTTTCTGGTTCGGATCACGTAGTAATGTGGTACCACACAGAAACAGTGAGTTAATCCTGGATTCGATCTATATATTAGAGGGTAACACCGGTTAGGTTTGGGTTAGGTCTGGTATTTGCCATCATCTGGCTCATACTTTCGTAATTTTCGCATACTTGTTGGCCAGATCCTGGGCGTTTTCTGGTTTGGATCACATAGCAATGTTGTATCACACTTAAACAGTGAGTTAAACCTGGATTCAATCTATATTTTCGAGGATAACACCGGTTAGGTCTGGGTGAGGTCTGGTATTTGGCATCATCCGACTCATACTTTCGCATTTTTCGCATACTTATTGGCCAGATCCCGGGCGTCTTCTGGTTTGGATATCGTAGTAATATGGTACCACACTGAGACAGTGAGTTAATCCTGGATTCAATCTATATTTTAGAGGATAACGCCGGTTAGGTCAGGGTTGGGTTTGGTATTTGCCATCATCTGCCACATGCTTTCGCTTTTTTCACCTACTTGTTGGCCAGATCCTGGGCGTTTTCTGGGTCGGATCACGTAGTAATGTGGCACCACACTGAAACAGTGAGTTAATCCTGGATTCGATCTATATATTAGAGGGTAACACCGGTTAGGTTTGGGTTAGGTCTGGTATTTGCCATCATCTGGCTCATACTTTCGTAATTTTCGCATACTTGTTGGCCAGATCCTGGGCGTTTTCTGGTTTGGATCACATAGCAATGTTGTATCACACTTAAACAGTGAGTTAAACCTGGATTCAATCTATATTTTCGAGGATAACACCGGTTAGGTCTTCGTTAGGTCTGGTATTTGGCATCATCCGACTCATACTTTCGCATTTTTCGCATACTTGTTGGCCAGATCCAGGGCGTTTTCTGGATTGTATCACGTAGTAATGTGGTACCACACTGAAACAGTGAGTTAATCCTGGATGTGATCTATATATTAGAGGGTAACACCGGTTAGGTCAGGGTTAGGTCTGGTATTTGCCATCATCTGGCTCATGCTTTCGCATTTGTCGCATACTTGTTGGCCAGATCCTGGGCGTTTTCTGGTTCGGATCACGTAGTAATGTGGTAGCACACTGAAACGGTGAGTTAATCCTGGATTCGATCTATATATTAGAGGGTAACACCGGTTAGGTTTGGGTTAGGTCTGGTATTTGCCATCATCTGTCTCATACTCTCGCATTTTTCGCCTAGTTGTTGGCCAGATACTGGGCGTTTTCTGGGTTGGATCACGTAGTAATGTGGCCCCACACTCCAACAGTGAGTTAAACCGGGATTCAATCTATATTTTAGAGGATAACACCGGTTAGGTCAGGGTTAGGTCTGGTATTTGCCATCGCCTGCCTCATACTTTCGCATTTTTCGCATACTTCTTGGCCAGATCCAGGGCGTTTTCTGCTTTGGATCACGTAGTAATGTGGTACCACACTGAAACAGTGAGTTAACCCTGGATTCGATCTATATATTAGACGGTAACACCGGTTAGGTTTGGGTTAGAACTGGTATTTGCCATCATCTGGCACATACGTCCGTATTTTTCGCACATTTGTTGGCCAGATCCTGGGCGTTTTCTTGTTTGGAACACATAGCAATGTGGAATCACACTTAAACAGTGGGTTAAACCTGGATTCAATCTATATTTTAGAGGATAACACCGGTTAGGTCTGGGTTAGGTCTGGTATTTGCCATCATCTGGCTCATACTTTCGTAATTTTCGCATACTTGTTGGCCAGATCCTGGGTGTTTTCTGGTTCGGATCACGTAGTAATGTGGTACCACACAGAAACAGTGAGTTAATCCTGGATTCGATCTATATATTAGAGGGTAACACCGGTTAGGTTTGGGTTAGGTCTGGTATTTGCCATCATCTGGCTCATACTTTCGTAATTTTCGCATACTTGTTGGCCAGATCCTGGGCGTTTTCTGGTTTGGATCACATAGCAATGTTGTATCACACTTAAACAGTGAGTTAAACCTGGATTCAATCTATATTTTCGAGGATAACACCGGTTAGGTCTGGGTGAGGTCTGGTATTTGGCATCATCCGACTCATACTTTCGCATTTTTCGCATACTTATTGGCCAGATCCTGGGCGTCTTCTGGTTTGGATAACGTAGTAATATGGTACCACACTGAAACAGTGAGTTAATCCTGGATTCAATCTATATTTTAGAGGATAACAGCGGTGAGGTCAGGGTTAGGTCTGGTATTTGCCATCATCTGTCTCATATGTTTCGCATTTTTCGCCTACTTGTTGGCCAGATACTGGGCGTTTTGTGGGTTGGATCACGTAGTAATGTGGCCCCACACTCCAACAGTGAGTTAAACCTGGATTCAATCTATATTTTAGAGGATAACACCGGTTAGGTCAGGGTTAGGTCTGGTATTTGTCATCATCCGGCTCATACTTTCGCATCTTTCGCATACTTGTTGGCCAGATCCTGGGCGTTTCCTGGTTTGGATCACGTAGTAATGTAGAACCACTCTGAAGCTGTGAGTTAAACCTATATTCAATCTATATTTTAGAGGATAACGCCGGTTAGGTCAGGGTTAGGTCTGGTATTTGCCATAATCTGGCTCATGCTTTCGCATTTGTCGCATACTTGTTGGCCAGATCCTGGGCGTTTTCTGGTTCGGATCACGTTGTAATGTGGCACCACACTCAAACAGTCAGTTAAACCTGGATTCAATCTATATTTTAGAGGATAACACCGGTTAGGTCTGGGTGAGGTCTGGTATTTGGCATCATCCGACTCATACTTTCGCATTTTTCGCATACTTATTGGCCAGATCCTGGGCGTCTTCTGGTTTGGATAACGTAGTAATATGGTACCACACTGAAACAGTGAGTTAATCCTGGATTCAATCTATATTTTAGAGGATAACAGCGGTGAGGTCAGGGTTAGGTCTGGTATTTGCCATCATCTGTCTCATATGTTTCGCATTTTTCGCCTACTTGTTGGCCAGATACTGGGCGTTTTGTGGGTTGGATCACGTAGTAATGTGGCCCCACACTCCAACAGTGAGTTAAACCTGGATTCAATCTATATTTTAGAGGATAACACCGGTTAGGTCAGGGTTAGGTCTGGTATTTGTCATCATCCGGCTCATACTTTCGCATCTTTCGCATACTTGTTGGCCAGATCCTGGGCGTTTCCTGGTTTGGATCACGTAGTAATGTAGAACCACTCTGAAGCTGTGGGTTAAACCTATATTCAATCTATATTTTAGAGGATAACGCCGGTTAGGTCAGGGTTAGGTCTGGTATTTGCCATAATCTGGCTCATGCTTTCGCATTTGTCGCATACTTGTTGGCCAGATCCTGGGCGTTTTCTGGTTCGGATCACGTTGTAATGTGGCACCACACTCAAACAGTCAGTTAAACCTGGATTCAATCTATATTTTAGAGGATAACACCGGTTAGGTCAGGGTTAGGTCTGGTATTTGCCATCGCCTGCCTCATACTTTCGCATTTTTCGCATACTTCTTGGCCAGATCCAGGGCGTTTTCTGCTTTGGATCACGTAGTATTGTGGTACCACACTGAAACAGTGAGTTAATCCTGGATTCGATCTATATATTAGAGGGTAACACCGGTTAGGTTTGGGTTAGAACTGGTATTTGCCATCATCTGGCACATACGTCCGTATTTTTCGCACACTTGTTGGCCAGATCCTGGGCGTTTTCTGGTTTGAAACACATAGCAATGTGGTATCACACTTAAACAGTGAGTTAAACCTGGATTCAATCTATATTTTAGAGGATAACACCGGTTAGGTCAGGGTTAGGTCTGGTATTTGCCATAATCTGGCTCATGCTTTCGCATTTGTCGCATACTTGTTGGCCAGATCCTGGGCGTTTTCTGGTTCGGATCACGTTGTAATGTGGCACAACACTCAAACAGTCAGTTAAACCTGGATTCAATCTATATTTTAGAGGATAACACCGGTTAGGTCAGGGTTAGGTCTGGTATTTGCCATCGCCTGCCTCATACTTTCGCATTTTTCGCATACTTCTTGGCCAGATCCAGGGCGTTTTCTGCTTTGGATCACGTAGTATTGTGGTACCACACTGAAACAGTGAGTTAATCCTGGATTCGATCTATATATTAGAGGGTAACACCGGTTAGGTTTGGGTTAGAACTGGTATTTGCCATCATCTGGCACATACGTCCGTATTTTTCGCACACTTGTTGGCCAGATCCTGGGCGTTTTCTGGTTTGGATCACGTAGTAATGTGGTACCACACTGAAACAGTGAGTTAATCCTGGATTCGATCTATATATTAGAGGGTAACACCGGTTAGGTCAGGGTTAGGTCTGGTATTTGTCATCATCCGCCTCATACTTTCGCATATTTCGCATACTTGTTGGCCAGATCCTGGGCGTTTTCTGGTTTGGATCACGTAGTAATGTAGAACCACTCGGAAGCTGTGAGTTAAACCTGGATTCAATCTATATTTTAGAGGATAACACCGGTTAGGTCAGGGTTGGGTTTGGTATTTGCCATCATTTGCCTCATACTTTCGCATTTTTCGCATTCTTGTTGGCCAGATCCATGGCGTTTCCTGGTTTGGATCACGTAGTAATGTAGAACCACTCGGAAGCTGTGAGTTAAACCTAGATTCAATCTATATTTTAGAGGGTAACACCGGTTAGGTCAGGGTTAGGTCTGGTATTTGTCATCATCCGCCTCATACTTTCGCATATTTCGCATACTCGTTGGCCAGATCCTGGGCGTTTTCTGGTTTGGATCACGTAGTAATGTAGAACCACTCGGAAGCTGTGAGTTAAACCTGGATTCAATCTATATTTTAGAGAATAACACCGGTTAGGTCTGGGTGAGGTCTGGTATTTGGCATCATCCGACTCATACTTTCGCATTTTTCGCATACTTATTGGCCAGATCCTGGACGTCTTCTGGTTTGGATAACGTAGTAATATGGTACCACACTGAAACAGTGAGTTAATCCTGGATTCAATCTATATTTTAGAGGATAACAGGGGTGAGGTCAGGGTTAGGTCTGGTATTTGCCATCGCCTGCCTCATACTTTCGCATTTTTCGCATACTTGTTGGCCAGATCCTGGGCGTTTTCTGGTTCGGATCACGTCGTAATGTGGTACCACACTGAAACAGTGAGTTAATCCTGGATTCGATCTATATATTAGAGGGTAACACCGGTTAGGTTTGGGTTAGGTCTGGTATTTGCCATCATCTGTCTCATACTTTCGCAATTTTCGCCTACTTGTTGGCCAGATACTGGGCGTTTTCTGGGTTGGATCACGTGGTAATGTGGTACCGCACTGAAACAGTGTAGTAATCCTGGATTCGATCTATATATTAGAGGGTACCACCGTTAGGTCAGGGTTAGGTCTGGTATTTGTCATCATCCGGCTCATACTTTCGCATCTTTCGCATACTTGTTGGCCAGATCCTGGGCGTTTTCTGGTTTGGATCACGTAGTAATGTAGAACCACTCGGAAGCTGTGAGTTAAACCTATATTCAATATATATTTTAGAGGATAACGTCGGTTAGGTCAGGGTTGGGTTTGGTATTTGCCATCAACTGCCTCATGCTTTCGCTTTTTTCACCTACTTGTTGGCCAGATCCTGGGCGTTTTCTGGTTTGGATCACATAGCAATGTTGTATCACACTTAAACAGTGAGTTAAACCTGGATTCAATCTATATTTTCGAGGATAACACCGGTTAGGTCTGGGTGAGGTCTGGTATTTGGCATCATCCGACTCATACTTTCGCATTTTTCGCATACTTATTGGCCAGATCCTGGGCGTCTTCTGGTTTGGATATCGTAGTAATATGGTACCACACTGAGACAGTGAGTTAATCCTGGATTCAATCTATATTTTAGAGGATAACGCCGGTTAGGTCAGGGTTGGGTTTGGTATTTGCCATCATCTGCCACATGCTTTCGCTTTTTTCACCTACTTGTTGGCCAGATCCTGGGCGTTTTCTGGGTCGGATCACGTAGTAATGTGGCACCACACTGAAACAGTGAGTTAATCCTGGATTCGATCTATATATTAGAGGGTAACACCGGTTAGGTTTGGGTTAGGTCTGGTATTTGCCATCATCTGGCTCATACTTTCGTAATTTTCGCATACTTGTTGGCCAGATCCTGGGCGTTTTCTGGTTTGGATCACATAGCAATGTTGTATCACACTTAAACAGTGAGTTAAACCTGGATTCAATCTATATTTTCGAGGATAACACCGGTTAGGTCTTCGTTAGGTCTGGTATTTGGCATCATCCGACTCATACTTTCGCATTTTTCGCATACTTGTTGGCCAGATCCAGGGCGTTTTCTGGATTGTATCACGTAGTAATGTGGTACCACACTGAAACAGTGAGTTAATCCTGGATGTGATCTATATATTAGAGGGTAACACCGGTTAGGTCAGGGTTAGGTCTGGTATTTGCCATCATCTGGCTCATGCTTTCGCATTTGTCGCATACTTGTTGGCCAGATCCTGGGCGTTTTCTGGTTCGGATCACGTAGTAATGTGGTAGCACACTGAAACGGTGAGTTAATCCTGGATTCGATCTATATATTAGAGGGTAACACCGGTTAGGTTTGGGTTAGGTCTGGTATTTGCCATCATCTGTCTCATACTCTCGCATTTTTCGCCTACTTGTTGGCCAGATACTGGGCGTTTTCTGGGTTGGATCACGTGGTAATGTGGTACCGCACTGAAACAGTGTAGTAATCCTGGATTCGAACTATATATTAGAGGGAAACACCGGTTACGTCAGGGTTAGGTCTGGTATTTGTCATCATCCGGCTCATACTTTCGCATCTTTCTCATACTTGTTGGCCAGATACTGGGCGTTTTCTGGGTTGGATCACGTAGTAATGTGGCCCCACACTCCAACAGTGAGTTAAACCGGGATTCAATCTATATTTTAGAGGATAACACCGGTTAGGTCAGGGTTAGGTCTGGTATTTGCCATCGCCTGCCTCATACTTTCGCATTTTTCGCATACTTCTTGGCCAGATCCAGGGCGTTTTCTGCTTTGGATCACGTAGTAATGTGGTACCACACTGAAACAGTGAGTTAATCCTGGATTCGATCTATATATTAGACGGTAACACCGGTTAGGTTTGGGTTAGAACTGGTATTTGCCATCATCTGGCACATACGTCCGTATTTTTCGCACATTTGTTGGCCAGATCCTGGGCGTTTTCTTGTTTGGAACACATAGCAATGTGGAATCACACTTAAACAGTGGGTTAAACCTGGATTCAATCTATATTTTAGAGGATAACACCGGTTAGGTCTGGGTTAGGTCTGGTATTAGCCATCATCTGGCTCATACTTTCGTAATTTTCGCATACTTGTTGGCCAGATCCTGGGTGTTTTCTGGTTCGGATCACGTAGTAATGTGGTACCACACAGAAACAGTGAGTTAATCCTGGATTCGATCTATATATTAGAGGGTAACACCGGTTAGGTTTGGGTTAGGTCTGGTATTTGCCATCATCTGGCTCATACTTTCGTAATTTTCGCATACTTGTTGGCCAGATCCTGGGCGTTTTCTGGTTTGGATCACATAGCAATGTTGTATCACACTTAAACAGTGAGTTAAACCTGGATTCAATCTATATTTTCGAGGATAACACCGGTTAGGTCTGGGTGAGGTCTGGTATTTGGCATCATCCGACTCATACTTTCGCATTTTTCGCATACTTATTGGCCAGATCCTGGGCGTCTTCTGGTTTGGATAACGTAGTAATATGGTACCACACTGAAACAGTGAGTTAATCCTGGATTCAATCTATATTTTAGAGGATAACAGCGGTGAGGTCAGGGTTAGGTCTGGTATTTGCCATCATCTGTCTCATATGTTTCGCATTTTTCGCCTACTTGTTGGCCAGATACTGGGCGTTTTGTGGGTTGGATCACGTAGTAATGTGGCCCCACACTCCAACAGTGAGTTAAACCTGGATTCAATCTATATTTTAGAGGATAACACCGGTTAGGTCAGGGTTAGGTCTGGTATTTGTCATCATCCGGCTCATACTTTCGCATCTTTCGCATACTTGTTGGCCAGATCCTGGGCGTTTTCTGGTTCGGATCACGTTGTAATGTGGCACCACACTCAAACAGTCAGTTAAACCTGGATTCAATCTATATTTTAGAGGATAACACCGGTTAGGTCTGGGTGAGGTCTGGTATTTGGCATCATCCGACTCATACTTTCGCATTTTTCGCATACTTATTGGCCAGATCCTGGGCGTCTTCTGGTTTGGATAACGTAGTAATATGGTACCACACTGAAACAGTGAGTTAATCCTGGATTCAATCTATATTTTAGAGGATAACAGCGGTGAGGTCAGGGTTAGGTCTGGTATTTGCCATCATCTGTCTCATATGTTTCGCATTTTTCGCCTACTTGTTGGCCAGATACTGGGCGTTTTGTGGGTTGGATCACGTAGTAATGTGGCCCCACACTCCAACAGTGAGTTAAACCTGGATTCAATCTATATTTTAGAGGATAACACCGGTTAGGTCAGGGTTAGGTCTGGTATTTGTCATCATCCGGCTCATACTTTCGCATCTTTCGCATACTTGTTGGCCAGATCCTGGGCGTTTCCTGGTTTGGATCACGTAGTAATGTAGAACCACTCTGAAGCTGTGAGTTAAACCTATATTCAATCTATATTTTAGAGGATAACGCCGGTTAGGTCAGGGTTAGGTCTGGTATTTGCCATAATCTGGCTCATGCTTTCGCATTTGTCGCATACTTGTTGGCCAGATCCTGGGCGTTTTCTGGTTCGGATCACGATGTAATGTGGCACCACACTCAAACAGTCAGTTAAACCTGGATTCAATCTATATTTTAGAGGATAACACCGGTTAGGTCAGGGTTAGGTCTGGTATTTGCCATCGCCTGCCTCATACTTTCGCATTTTTCGCATACTTCTTGGCCAGATCCAGGGCGTTTTCTGCTTTGGATCACGTAGTATTGTGGTACCACACTGAAACAGTGAGTTAATCCTGGATTCGATCTATATATTAGAGGGTAACACCGGTTAGGTTTGGGTTAGAACTGGTATTTGCCATCATCTGGCACATACGTTCGTATTTTTCGCACACTTGTTGGCCAGATCCTGGGCGTTTTCTGGTTTGGAACACATAGCAATGTGGTATCACACTTAAACAGTGAGTTAAACCTGGATTCAATCTATATTTTAGAGGATAACACCGGTTAGGTCAGGGTTAGGTCTGGTATTTGCCATAATCTGGCTCATGCTTTCGCATTTGTCGCATACTTGTTGGCCAGATCCTGGGCGTTTTCTGGTTCGGATCACGTTGTAATGTGGCACCACACTCAAACAGTCAGTTAAACCTGGATTCAATCTATATTTTAGAGGATAACACCGGTTAGGTCAGGGTTAGGTCTGGTATTTGCCATCGCCTGCCTCATACTTTCGCATTTTTCGCATACTTCTTGGCCAGATCCAGGGCGTTTTCTGCTTTGGATCACGTAGTATTGTGGTACCACACTGAAACAGTGAGTTAATCCTGGATTCGATCTATATATTAGAGGGTAACACCGGTTAGGTTTGGGTTAGAACTGGTATTTGCCATCATCTGGCACATACGTCCGTATTTTTCGCACACTTGTTGGCCAGATCCTGGGCGTTTTCTGGTTTGGATCACGTAGTAATGTGGTACCACACTGAAACAGTGAGTTAATCCTGGATTCGATCTATATATTAGAGGGTAACACCGGTTAGGTTTGGGTTAGGTCTGGTATTTGCCATCATCTGTCTCATACTTTCGCATTTTTCGCCTACTTGTTGGCCAGATACTGGGCGTTTTCTGGGTTGGATCACGTGGTAATGTGGTACCGCACTGAAACAGTGTAGTAATCCTGGATTCGATCTATATATTAGAGGGTACCACCGTTAGGTCAGGGTTAGGTCTGGTATTTGTCATCATCCGGCTCATACTTTCGCATCTTTCGCATACTTGTTGGCCAGATCCTGGGCGTTTTCTGGTTTGGATCACGTAGTAATGTAGAACCACTCGGAAGCTGTGAGTTAAACCTATATTCAATATATATTTTAGAGGATAACGTCGGTTAGGTCAGGGTTGGGTTTGGTATTTGCCATCAACTGCCTCATGCTTTCGCTTTTTTCACCTACTTGTTGGCCAGATCCTGGGCGTTTTCTGGGTCGGATCACGTAGTAACGTGGCACCACACTCAAACAGTGAGTTAAACCTGGATTCAATCTATATTTTAGAGGACAACACCGGTTAGGTCAGGGTTAGGTCTGGTATTTGCCATCGCCTGCCTCATACTTTCGCATTTATCGCATACTTGTTGGCCAGATCCAGGGCGTTTTCTTGTTTGGAACACATAGCAATGTGGTATCACACTTAAACAGTGGGCTAAACCTGGATTCAATCTATATTTTAGAGGATAACACCGGTTAGGTCTGGGTTAGGTCTGGTATTTGCCATCATATGGCTCATACTTTCGCAATTTTCGCATACTTATTGGCCAGATCCTGGGCGTCTTCTGGTTTGGATAACGTAGTAATATGGTACCACACTGAAACAGTGAGTTAATCCTGGATTCAATCTATATTTTAGAGGATAACAGCGGTGAGGTCAGGGTTAGGTCTGGTATTTGCCATCATCTGTCTCATATGTTTCGCATTTTTCGCCTACTTGTTGGCCAGATACTGGGCGTTTTCTGGGTTGGATCACGTAGTAATGTGGCCCCACACTCCAACAGTGAGTTAAACCTGGATTCAATCTATATTTTAGAGGATAACACCGGTTAGGTCAGAGTTAGGTCTGGTATTTGCCATCGCCTGCCTCATACTTTCGCATTTTTCGCCTACTTGTTGGCCAGATACTGGGCGTTTTCTGGGTTGGATCACGTGGTAATGTGGTACCGCACTGAAACAGTGTAGTAATCCTGGATTCGATCTATATATTAGAGGGTAACACCGGTTAGGTTTGGGTTAGGTCTGGTATTTGCCATCATCTGGCTCATACTTTCGCAATTTTCGCATGCTTGCTGGCCAGATCCTGGGCGTTTTCTGGTTTGGATCACATAGCAATGTGGCCCCACACTCCAACAGTGAGTTAAACCTGGATTCAATCTATATTTTAGAGGATAACACCGGTTAGGTCTGGGTTAGGTCTGGTATGTGCCATCATCTGTCTCATACTTTCGCATTTTTCGCCTACTTGTTGAACAGATACTGGGTGTTCTCTGGGTTGGATCACGTGGTAATGTGGTACCGCACTGAAACAGTGAAGTAATCCTGGATTCGATCTATATATTAGAGGGTAACACCGGTTAGGTATGGGTTAGAACTGGTATTTGCCATCATCTGGCACATACGTCCGTATTTTTCGCACACTTGTTGGCCAGATCCTGGGCGTTTTCTGGTTTGGAACACATAGCAATGTGGCACCACACTCAAACAGTGAGTTAAACCTGGATTCAATCTATATTTTAGAGGACAACACCGGTTAGGTTTGGGTTAGAACTGGTATTAGCCATCATCTGGCACATACGTCCGTATTTTTCGCACACTTGTTGGCCAGATCCTGGGCGTTTTCTTGTTTGGAACACATAGCAATGTGGTATCACACTTAAACAGTGGGTTAAACCTGGATTCAATCTATATTTTAGAGGATAACACCGGTTAGGTCTGGGTTAGGTCTGGTATTTGCCATCATCTGGCTCATACTTTCGCAATTTTCGCATACTTATTGGCCAGATCCTGGGCGTCTTCTGGTTTGGATAACGTAGTAATATGGTACCACACTGAAACAGTGAGTTAATCCTGGATTCAATCTATATTTTAGAGGATAACAGCGGTGAGGTCAGGGTTAGGTCTGGTATTTGCCATCATCTGTCTCATATGTTTCGCATTTTTCGCCTACTTGTTGGCCAGATAATGGGCGTTTTCTGGGATGGATCACGTAGTAATGTGGCCCCACACTCCAACAGTGAGTTAAACCTGGATTCAATCTATATTTTAGAGGATAACACCGGTTAGGTCAGGGTTAGGTCTGGTATTTGCCATCGCCTGCCTCATACTTTCGCATTTTTCGCATACTTGTTGGCCAGATCCTGGGCGTTTTCTGGTTCGGATCACGTCGTAATGTGGTACCACACTGAAACAGTGAGTTAATCCTGGATTCGATCTATATATTAGAGGGTAACACCGGTTAGGTTTGGGTTAGGTCTGGTATTTGCCATCATCTGTCTCATACTTTCGCATTTTTCGCCTACTTGTTGGCCAGATACTGGGCGTTTTCTGGGTTGGATCACGTGGTAATGTGGTACCGCACTGAAACAGTGTAGTAATCCTGGATTCGATCTATATATTAGAGGGTACCACCGTTAGGTCAGGGTTAGGTCTGGTATTTGTCATCATCCGGCTCATACTTTCGCATCTTTCGCATACTTGTTGGCCAGATCCTGGGCGTTTTCTGGTTTGGATCACGTAGTAATGTAGAACCACTCGGAAGCTGTGAGTTAAACCTATATTCAATATATATTTTAGAGGATAACTTCGGTTAGGTCAGGGTAGGGTTTGGTATTTGCCATCGCCTGCCTCATGCTTTCGCTTTTTTCACCTACTTGTTGGCCAGATCCTGGGCGTTTTCTGGGTCGGATCACGTAGTAACGTGGCACCACACTCAAACAGTGAGTTAAACCTGGATTCAATCTATATTTTAGAGGATAACAGCGGTGAGGTCAGGGTTAGGTCTGGTATTTGCCATCATCTGTCTCATATGTTTCGCATTTTTCGCCTACTTGTTGGCCAGATACTGGGCGTTTTCTGGGTTGGATCAAGTAGTAATGTAGAACCACTCGGAAGCTGTGAGTTAAACCTGGATTCAATCTATATTTTAGAGGATAACACCGGTTAGGTCAGGGTTGGGTTTGGTATTTGCCATCATCTGCCTCATACTTTCGCATTTTTCGCCTACTTGTTGGCCAGATACTGGGTGTTCTCTGGGTTGGATCACGTGGTAATATGGTACCGTACTGAAACAGTGAAGTAATCCTGGATTCGATCTATATATTAGAGGGTAACACCGGTTAGGTTTGGGTTAGGTCTGGTATTTGCCATCATCTGGCTCATACTTTCGCAATTTTCGCATACTTGTTGGCCAGATACTGGGCGTTTTCTGGATTGGATCACGTAGTAATGTGGCCCCACACTCAAACAGTGAGTTAAACATGGATTCAATCTATATTTTAGAGGATAACACCGGTTAGGTCAGGGTTAGGTCTGGTATTTGCCATCATCTGCCTCATACCTTCGCACTTTTCGCATACTTGTTGGCCAGATCCAGCGCGTTTTCTGGTTTGGATCACGTAGTAATGTGGTACCACACTGAAACATTGAGTTAATCCAGGATTCGATCTATATATTAGAGGGTAACACCGGTTAGGTTTGGGTTAGATATGGTATTTGCCATCATCTGGCTCATACTTTCGCAATTTTTCGCATACTTGTTGGCCAGATCCAGGGCGTTTTCTGGTTTGGATCACGTGGTAATGTGGTACCGCACTGAAACAGTGAAGTAATCCTGGATTCAATCTATATTTTAGAGGATAACAGCGGTGAGGTCAGGGTTAGGTCTGGTATTTGCCATCATCAGTCTCATATGTTTCGCATTTTTCGCCTACTTGTTGGCCAGATACTGGGCGTTTTCTGGGTTGGATCACGTAGTAATGTGGTACCACACAGAAACAGTGAGTTAATCCTGGATTCGATCTATATATTAGAGGGTAACACCGGTTAGGTTTGGGTTAGGTCTGGTATTTGCCATCATCTGGCTCATACTTTCGTAATTTTCGCATACTTGTTGGCCAGATCCTGGGCGTTTTCTGGTTTGGATCACATAGCAATGTTGTATCACACTTAAACAGTGAGTTAAACCTGGATTCAATCTATATTTTCGAGGATAACACCGGTTAGGTCTGGGTGAGGTCTGGTATTTGGCATCATCCGACTCATACTTTCGCATTTTTCGCATACTTATTGGCCAGATCCTGGGCGTCTTCTGGTTTGGATATCGTAGTAATATGGTACCACACTGAGACAGTGAGTTAATCCTGGATTCAATCTATATTTTAGAGGATAACGCCGGTTAGGTCAGGGTTGGGTTTGGTATTTGCCATCATCTGCCACATGCTTTCGCTTTTTTCACCTACTTGTTGGCCAGATCCTGGGCGTTTTCTGGGTCGGATCACGTAGTAATGTGGCACCACACTGAAACAGTGAGTTAATCCTGGATTCGATCTATATATTAGAGGGTAACACCGGTTAGGTTTGGGTTAGGTCTGGTATTTGCCATCATCTGGCTCATACTTTCGTAATTTTCGCATACTTGTTGGCCAGATCCTGGGCGTTTTCTGGTTTGGATCACATAGCAATGTTGTATCACACTTAAACAGTGAGTTAAACCTGGATTCAATCTATATTTTCGAGGATAACACCGGTTAGGTCTTCGTTAGGTCTGGTATTTGGCATCATCCGACTCATACTTTCGCATTTTTCGCATACTTGTTGGCCAGATCCAGGGCGTTTTCTGGATTGTATCACGTAGTAATGTGGTACCACACTGAAACAGTGAGTTAATCCTGGATGTGATCTATATATTAGAGGGTAACACCGGTTAGGTCAGGGTTAGGTCTGGTATTTGCCATCATCTGGCTCATGCTTTCGCATTTGTCGCATACTTGTTGGCCAGATCCTGGGCGTTTTCTGGTTCGGATCACGTAGTAATGTGGTAGCACACTGAAACGGTGAGTTAATCCTGGATTCGATCTATATATTAGAGGGTAACACCGGTTAGGTTTGGGTTAGGTCTGGTATTTGCCATCATCTGTCTCATACTCTCGCATTTTTCGCCTAGTTGTTGGCCAGATACTGGGCGTTTTCTGGGTTGGATCACGTGGTAATGTGGTACCGCACTGAAACAGTGTAGTAATCCTGGATTCGAACTATATATTAGAGGGAAACACCGGTTACGTCAGGGTTAGGTCTGGTATTTGTCATCATCCGGCTCATACTTTCGCATCTTTCTCATACTTGTTGGCCAGATACTGGGCGTTTTCTGGGTTGGATCACGTAGTAATGTGGCCCCACACTCCAACAGTGAGTTAAACCGGGATTCAATCTATATTTTAGAGGATAACACCGGTTAGGTCAGGGTTAGGTCTGGTATTTGCCATCGCCTGCCTCATACTTTCGCATTTTTCGCATACTTCTTGGCCAGATCCAGGGCGTTTTCTGCTTTGGATCACGTAGTAATGTGGTACCACACTGAAACAGTGAGTTAATCCTGGATTCGATCTATATATTAGACGGTAACACCGGTTAGGTCTGGGTTAGGTCTGGTATTTGCCATCATCTGGCTCATACTTTCGTAATTTTCGCATACTTGTTGGCCAGATCCTGGGCGTTTTCTGGTTTGGATCACATAGCAATGTTGTATCACACTTAAACAGTGAGTTAAACCTGGATTCAATCTATATTTTCGAGGATAACACCGGTTAAGTCTGGGTGAGGTCTGGTATTTGGCATCATCCGACTCATACTTTCGCATTTTTCGCATACTTATTGGCCAGATCCTGGGCGTCTTCTGGTTTGGATAACGTAGTAATATGGTACCACACTGAAACAGTGAGTTAATCCTGGATTCAATCTATATTTTAGAGGATAACAGCGGTGAGGTCAGGGTTAGGTCTGGTATTTGCCATCATCTGTCTCATATGTTTCGCATTTTTCGCCTACTTGTTGGCCAGATACTGGGCGTTTTGTGGGTTGGATCACGTAGTAATGTGGCCCCACACTCCAACAGTCAGTTAAACCTGGATTCAATCTATATTTTAGAGGATAACACCGGTTAGGTCAGGGTTAGGTCTGGTATTTGCCATCGCCTGCCTCATACTTTCGCATTTTTCGCATACTTCTTGGCCAGATCCAGGGCGTTTTCTGCTTTGGATCACGTAGTATTGTGGTACCACACTGAAACAGTGAGTTAATCCTGGATTCGATCTATATATTAGAGGGTAACACCGGTTAGGTTTGGGTTAGAACTGGTATTTGCCATCATCTGGCACATACGTCCGTATTTTTCGCACACTTGTTGGCCAGATCCTGGGCGTTTTCTGGTTTGGATCACGTAGTAATGTGGTACCACACTGAAACAGTGAGTTAATCCTGGATTCGATCTATATATTAGAGGGTAACACCGGTTAGGTTTGGGTTAGGTCTGGTATTTGCCATCATCTGTCTCATACTTTCGCATTTTTCGCCTACTTGTTGGCCAGATACTGGGCGTTTTCTGGGTTGGATCACGTGGTAATGTGGTACCGCACTGAAACAGTGTAGTAATCCTGGATTCGATCTATATATTAGAGGGTACCACCGTTAGGTCAGGGTTAGGTCTGGTATTTGTCATCATCCGGCTCATACTTTCGCATCTTTCGCATACTTGTTGGCCAGATCCTGGGCGTTTTCTGGTTTGGATCACGTAGTAATGTAGAACCACTCGGAAGCTGTGAGTTAAACCTATATTCAATATATATTTTAGAGGATAACGTCGGTTAGGTCAGGGTTGGGTTTGGTATTTGCCATCAACTGCCTCATGCTTTCGCTTTTTTCACCTACTTGTTGGCCAGATCCTGGGCGTTTTCTGGGTCGGATCACGTAGTAACGTGGCACCACACTCAAACAGTGAGTTAAACCTGGATTCAATCTATATTTTAGAGGACAACACCGGTTAGGTCAGGGTTAGGTCTGGTATTTGCCATCGCCTGCCTCATACTTTCGCATTTATCGCATACTTGTTGGCCAGATCCAGGGCGTTTTCTTGTTTGGAACACATAGCAATGTGGTATCACACTTAAAGAGTGGGCTAAACCTGGATTCAATCTATATTTTAGAGGATAACACCGGTTAGGTCTGGGTTAGGTCTGGTATTTGCCATCATATGGCTCATACTTTCGCAATTTTCGCATACTTATTGGCCAGATCCTGGGCGTCTTCTGGTTTGGATAACGTAGTAATATGGTACCACACTGAAACAGTGAGTTAATCCTGGATTCAATCTATATTTTAGAGGATAACAGCGGTGAGGTCAGGGTTAGGTCTGGTATTTGCCATCATCTGTCTCATATGTTTCGCATTTTTCGCCTACTTGTTGGCCAGATACTGGGCGTTTTCTGGGTTGGATCACGTAGTAATGTGGCCCCACACTCCAACAGTGAGTTAAACCTGGATTCAATCTATATTTTAGAGGATAACACCGGTTAGGTCAGAGTTAGGTCTGGTATTTGCCATCGCCTGCCTCATACTTTCGCATTTTTCGCCTACTTGTTGGCCAGATACTGGGCGTTTTCTGGGTTGGATCACGTGGTAATGTGGTACCGCACTGAAACAGTGTAGTAATCCTGGATTCGATCTATATATTAGAGGGTAACACCGGTTAGGTTTGGGTTAGGTCTGGTATTTGCCATCATCTGGCTCATACTTTCGCAATTTTCGCATGCTTGCTGGCCAGATCCTGGGCGTTTTCTGGTTTGGATCACATAGCAATGTGGCCCCACACTCCAACAGTGAGTTAAACCTGGATTCAATCTATATTTTAGAGGATAACACCGGTTAGGTCTGGGTTAGGTCTGGTATGTGCCATCATCTGTCTCATACTTTCGCATTTTTCGCCTACTTGTTGAACAGATACTGGGTGTTCTCTGGGTTGGATCACGTGGTAATGTGGTACCGCACTGAAACAGTGAAGTAATCCTGGATTCGATCTATATATTAGAGGGTAACACCGGTTAGGTATGGGTTAGAACTGGTATTTGCCATCATCTGGCACATACGTCCGTATTTTTCGCACACTTGTTGGCCAGATCCTGGGCGTTTTCTGGTTTGGAACACATAGCAATGTGGCACCACACTCAAACAGTGAGTTAAACCTGGATTCAATCTATATTTTAGAGGACAACACCGGTTAGGTTTGGGTTAGAACTGGTATTAGCCATCATCTGGCACATACGTCCGTATTTTTCGCACACTTGTTGGCCAGATCCTGGGCGTTTTCTTGTTTGGAACACATAGCAATGTGGTATCACACTTAAACAGTGGGTTAAACCTGGATTCAATCTATATTTTAGAGGATAACACCGGTTAGGTCTGGGTTAGGTCTGGTATTTGCCATCATCTGGCTCATACTTTCGCAATTTTCGCATACTTATTGGCCAGATCCTGGGCGTCTTCTGGTTTGGATAACGTAGTAATATGGTACCACACTGAAACAGTGAGTTAATCCTGGATTCAATCTATATTTTAGAGGATAACAGCGGTGAGGTCAAGGTTAGGTCTGGTATTTGCCATCATCTGTCTCATATGTTTCGCATTTTTCGCCTACTTGTTGGCCAGATAATGGGCGTTTTCTGGGATGGATCACGTAGTAATGTGGCCCCACACTCCAACAGTGAGTTAAACCTGGATTCAATCTATATTTTAGAGGATAACACCGGTTAGGTCAGGGTTAGGTCTGGTATTTGCCATCGCCTGCCTCATACTTTCGCATTTTTCGCATACTTGTTGGCCAGATCCTGGGCGTTTTCTGGTTCGGATCACGTCGTAATGTGGTACCACACTGAAACAGTGAGTTAATCCTGGATTCGATCTATATATTAGAGGGTAACACCGGTTAGGTTTGGGTTAGGTCTGGTATTTGCCATCATCTGTCTCATACTTTCGCATTTTTCGCCTACTTGTTGGCCAGATACTGGGCGTTTTCTGGGTTGGATCACGTGGTAATGTGGTACCGCACTGAAACAGTGTAGTAATCCTGGATTCGATCTATATATTAGAGGGTACCACCGTTAGGTCAGGGTTAGGTCTGGTATTTGTCATCATCCGGCTCATACTTTCGCATCTTTCGCATACTTGTTGGCCAGATCCTGGGCGTTTTCTGGTTTGGATCACGTAGTAATGTAGAACCACTCGGAAGCTGTGAGTTAAACCTATATTCAATATATATTTTAGAGGATAACGTCGGTTAGGTCAGGGTAGGGTTTGGTATTTGCCATCGCCTGCCTCATGCTTTCGCTTTTTTCACCTACTTGTTGGCCAGATCCTGGGCGTTTTCTGGGTCGGATCACGTAGTAACGTGGCACCACACTCAAACAGTGAGTTAAACCTGGATTCAATCTATATTTTAGAGGATAACAGCGGTGAGGTCAGGGTTAGGTCTGGTATTTGCCATCATCTGTCTCATATGTTTCGCATTTTTCGCCTACTTGTTGGCCAGATACTGGGCGTTTTCTGGGTTGGATCAAGTAGTAATGTAGAACCACTCGGAAGCTGTGAGTTAAACCTGGATTCAATCTATATTTTAGAGGATAACACCGGTTAGGTCAGGGTTGGGTTTGGTATTTGCCATCATCTGCCTCATACTTTCGCATTTTTCGCCTACTTGTTGGCCAGATACTGGGTGTTCTCTGGGTTGGATCACGTGGTAATATGGTACCGTACTGAAACAGTGAAGTAATCCTGGATTCGATCTATATATTAGAGGGTAACACCGGTTAGGTTTGGGTTAGGTCTGGTATTTGCCATCATCTGGCTCATACTTTCGCAATTTTCGCATACTTGTTGGCCAGATACTGGGCGTTTTCTGGATTGGATCACGTAGTAATGTGGCCCCACACTCAAACAGTGAGTTAAACATGGATTCAATCTATATTTTAGAGGATAACACCGGTTAGGTCAGGGTTAGGTCTGGTATTTGCCATCATCTGCCTCATACCTTCGCACTTTTCGCATACTTGTTGGCCAGATCCAGCGCGTTTTCTGGTTTGGATCACGTAGTAATGTGGTACCACACTGAAACATTGAGTTAATCCAGGATTCGATCTATATATTAGAGGGTAACACCGGTTAGGTTTGGGTTAGATATGGTATTTGCCATCATCTGGCTCATACTTTCGCAATTTTTCGCATACTTGTTGGCCAGATCCAGGGCGTTTTCTGGTTTGGATCACGTGGTAATGTGGTACCGCACTGAAACAGTGAAGTAATCCTGGATTCAATCTATATTTTAGAGGATAACAGCGGTGAGGTCAGGGTTAGGTCTGGTATTTGCCATCATCTGTCTCATATGTTTCGCATTTTTCGCCTACTTG
Organism: Colletes latitarsis; assembly: GCF_051014445.1. Lineage (NCBI taxonomy): Eukaryota > Metazoa > Arthropoda > Insecta > Hymenoptera > Colletidae > Colletes > Colletes latitarsis. The sequence goes on from NW_027488371.1 coordinate 10,466,558, forward strand.
TTGGCCAGATACTGGGTGTTCTCTGGGTTGGATCACGTGGTAATATGGTACCGTACTGAAACAGTGAAGTAATCCTGGATTCGATCTATATATTAGAGGGTAACACCGGTTAGGTTTGGGTTAGGTCTGGTATTTGCCATCATCTGGCTCATACTTTCGCAATTTTCGCATACTTGTTGGCCAGATACTGGGCGTTTTCTGGATTGGATCACGTAGTAATGTGGCCCCACACTCAAACAGTGAGTTAAACATGGATTCAATCTATATTTTAGAGGATAACACCGGTTAGGTCAGGGTTAGGTCTGGTATTTGCCATCATCTGCCTCATACCTTCGCACTTTTCGCATACTTGTTGGCCAGATCCAGCGCGTTTTCTGGTTTGGATCACGTAGTAATGTGGTACCACACTGAAACATTGAGTTAATCCAGGATTCGATCTATATATTAGAGGGTAACACCGGTTAGGTTTGGGTTAGATATGGTATTTGCCATCATCTGGCTCATACTTTCGCAATTTTTCGCATACTTGTTGGCCAGATCCAGGGCGTTTTCTGGTTTGGATCACGTGGTAATGTGGTACCGCACTGAAACAGTGAAGTAATCCTGGATTCAATCTATATTTTAGAGGATAACAGCGGTGAGGTCAGGGTTAGGTCTGGTATTTGCCATCATCTGTCTCATATGTTTCGCATTTTTCGCCTACTTGTTGGCCAGATACTGGGCGTTTTCTGGGTTGGATCACGTAGTAATGTGGTACCACACAGAAACAGTGAGTTAATCCTGGATTCGATCTATATATTAGAGGGTAACACCGGTTAGGTTTGGGTTAGGTCTGGTATTTGCCATCATCTGGCTCATACTTTCGTAATTTTCGCATACTTGTTGGCCAGATCCTGGGCGTTTTCTGGTTTGGATCACATAGCAATGTTGTATCACACTTAAACAGTGAGTTAAACCTGGATTCAATCTATATTTTCGAGGATAACACCGGTTAGGTCTGGGTGAGGTCTGGTATTTGGCATCATCCGACTCATACTTTCGCATTTTTCGCATACTTATTGGCCAGATCCTGGGCGTCTTCTGGTTTGGATATCGTAGTAATATGGTACCACACTGAGACAGTGAGTTAATCCTGGATTCAATCTATATTTTAGAGGATAACGCCGGTTAGGTCAGGGTTGGGTTTGGTATTTGCCATCATCTGCCACATGCTTTCGCTTTTTTCACCTACTTGTTGGCCAGATCCTGGGCGTTTTCTGGGTCGGATCACGTAGTAATGTGGCACCACACTGAAACAGTGAGTTAATCCTGGATTCGATCTATATATTAGAGGGTAACACCGGTTAGGTTTGGGTTAGGTCTGGTATTTGCCATCATCTGGCTCATACTTTCGTAATTTTCGCATACTTGTTGGCCAGATCCTGGGCGTTTTCTGGTTTGGATCACATAGCAATGTTGTATCACACTTAAACAGTGAGTTAAACCTGGATTCAATCTATATTTTCGAGGATAACACCGGTTAGGTCTTCGTTAGGTCTGGTATTTGGCATCATCCGACTCATACTTTCGCATTTTTCGCATACTTGTTGGCCAGATCCAGGGCGTTTTCTGGATTGTATCACGTAGTAATGTGGTACCACACTGAAACAGTGAGTTAATCCTGGATGTGATCTATATATTAGAGGGTAACACCGGTTAGGTCAGGGTTAGGTCTGGTATTTGCCATCATCTGGCTCATGCTTTCGCATTTGTCGCATACTTGTTGGCCAGATCCTGGGCGTTTTCTGGTTCGGATCACGTAGTAATGTGGTAGCACACTGAAACGGTGAGTTAATCCTGGATTCGATCTATATATTAGAGGGTAACACCGGTTAGGTTTGGGTTAGGTCTGGTATTTGCCATCATCTGTCTCATACTCTCGCATTTTTCGGCTAGTTGTTGGCCAGATACTGGGCGTTTTCTGGGTTGGATCACGTGGTAATGTGGTACCGCACTGAAACAGTGTAGTAATCCTGGATTCGAACTATATATTAGAGGGAAACACCGGTTACGTCAGGGTTAGGTCTGGTATTTGTCATCATCCGGCTCATACTTTCGCATCTTTCTCATACTTGTTGGCCAGATACTGGGCGTTTTCTGGGTTGGATCACGTAGTAATGTGGCCCCACACTCCAACAGTGAGTTAAACCGGGATTCAATCTATATTTTAGAGGATAACACCGGTTAGGTCAGGGTTAGGTCTGGTATTTGCCATCGCCTGCCTCATACTTTCGCATTTTTCGCATACTTCTTGGCCAGATCCAGGGCGTTTTCTGCTTTGGATCACGTAGTAATGTGGTACCACACTGAAACAGTGAGTTAATCCTGGATTCGATCTATATATTAGACGGTAACACCGGTTAGGTTTGGGTTAGAACTGGTATTTGCCATCATCTGGCACATACGTCCGTATTTTTCGCACATTTGTTGGCCAGATCCTGGGCGTTTTCTTGTTTGGAACACATAGCAATGTGGAATCACACTTAAACAGTGGGTTAAACCTGGATTCAATCTATATTTTAGAGGATAACACCGGTTAGGTCTGGGTTAGGTCTGGTATTTGCCATCATCTGGCTCATACTTTCGTAATTTTCGCATACTTGTTGGCCAGATCCTGGGTGTTTTCTGGTTCGGATCACGTAGTAATGTGGTACCACACAGAAACAGTGAGTTAATCCTGGATTCGATCTATATATTAGAGGGTAACACCGGTTAGGTTTGGGTTAGGTCTGGTATTTGCCATCATCTGGCTCATACTTTCGTAATTTTCGCATACTTGTTGGCCAGATCCTGGGCGTTTTCTGGTTTGGATCACATAGCAATGTTGTATCACACTTAAACAGTGAGTTAAACCTGGATTCAATCTATATTTTCGAGGATAACACCGGTTAGGTCTGGGTGAGGTCTGGTATTTGGCATCATCCGACTCATACTTTCGCATTTTTCGCATACTTATTGGCCAGATCCTGGGCGTCTTCTGGTTTGGATAACGTAGTAATATGGTACCACACTGAAACAGTGAGTTAATCCTGGATTCAATCTATATTTTAGAGGATAACAGCGGTGAGGTCAGGGTTAGGTCTGGTATTTGCCATAATCTGGCTCATGCTTTCGCATTTGCCGCATACTTGTTGGCCAGATCCTGGGCGTTTTCTGGTTCGGATCACGTTGTAATGTGGCACCACACTCAAACAGTCAGTTAAACCTGGATTCAATCTATATTTTAGAGGATAACACCGGTTAGGTCAGGGTTAGGTCTGGTATTTGCCATCGCCTGCCTCATACTTTCGCATTTTTCGCATACTTCTTGGCCAGATCCTGGGCGTTTCCTGGTTTGGATCACGTAGTAATGTAGAACCACTCTGAAGCTGTGAGTTAAACCTATATTCAATCTATATTTTAGAGGATAACGCCGGTTAGGTCAGGGTTAGGTCTGGTATTTGCCATAATCTGGCTCATGCTTTCGCATTTGTCGCATACTTGTTGGCCAGATCCTGGGCGTTTTCTGGTTCGGATCACGTTGTAATGTGGCACCACACTCAAACAGTCAGTTAAACCTGGATTCAATCTATATTTTAGAGGATAACACCGGTTAGGTCTGGGTGAGGTCTGGTATTTGGCATCATCCGACTCATACTTTCGCATTTTTCGCATACTTATTGGCCAGATCCTGGGCGTCTTCTGGTTTGGATAACGTAGTAATATGGTACCACACTGAAACAGTGAGTTAATCCTGGATTCAATCTATATTTTAGAGGATAACAGCGGTGAGGTCAGGGTTAGGTCTGGTATTTGCCATCATCTGTCTCATATGTTTCGCATTTTTCGCCTACTTGTTGGCCAGATACTGGGCGTTTTGTGGGTTGGATCACGTAGTAATGTGGCCCCACACTCCAACAGTGAGTTAAACCTGGATTCAATCTATATTTTAGAGGATAACACCGGTTAGGTCAGGGTTAGGTCTGGTATTTGTCATCATCCGGCTCATACTTTCGCATCTTTCGCATACTTGTTGGCCAGATCCTGGGCGTTTCCTGGTTTGGATCACGTAGTAATGTAGAACCACTCTGAAGCTGTGAGTTAAACCTATATTCAATCTATATTTTAGAGGATAACGCCGGTTAGGCCAGGGTTAGGTCTGGTATTTGCCATAATCTGGCTCATGCTTTCGCATTTGTCGCATACTTGTTGGCCAGATCCTGGGCGTTTTCTGGTTCGGATCACGTTGTAATGTGGCACCACACTCAAACAGTCAGTTAAACCTGGATTCAATCTATATTTTAGAGGATAACACCGGTTAGGTCAGGGTTAGGTCTGGTATTTGCCATCGCCTGCCTCATACTTTCGCATTTTTCGCATACTTCTTGGCCAGATCCAGGGCGTTTTCTGCTTTGGATCACGTAGTATTGTGGTACCACACTGAAACAGTGAGTTAATCCTGGATTCGATCTATATATTAGAGGGTAACACCGGTTAGGTTTGGGTTAGAACTGGTATTTGCCATCATCTGGCACATACGTCCGTATTTTTCGCACACTTGTTGGCCAGATCCTGGGCGTTTTCTGGTTTGGAACACATAGCAATGTGGTATCACACTTAAACAGTGAGTTAAACCTGGATTCAATCTATATTTTAGAGGATAACACCGGTTAGGTCAGGGTTAGGTCTGGTATTTGCCATAATCTGGCTCATGCTACCGCATTTGTCGCATACTTGTTGGCCAGATCCTGGGCGTTTTCTGGTTCGGATCACGTTGTAATGTGGCACAACACTCAAACAGTCAGTTAAACCTGGATTCAATCTATATTTTAGAGGATAACACCGGTTAGGTCAGGGTTAGGTCTGGTATTTGCCATCGCCTGCCTCATACTTTCGCATTTTTCGCATACTTCTTGGCCAGATCCAGGGCGTTTTCTGCTTTGGATCACGTAGTATTGTGGTACCACACTGAAACAGTGAGTTAATCCTGGATTCGATCTATATATTAGAGGGTAACACCGGTTAGGTTTGGGTTAGAACTGGTATTTGCCATCATCTGGCACATACGTCCGTATTTTTCGCACACTTGTTGGCCAGATCCTGGGCGTTTTCTGGTTTGGATCACGTAGTAATGTGGTACCACACTGAAACAGTGAGTTAATCCTGGATTCGATCTATATATTAGAGGGTAACACCGGTTAGGTCAGGGTTAGGTCTGGTATTTGTCATCATCCGCCTCATACTTTCGCATATTTCGCATACTTGTTAGCCAGATCCTGGGCGTTTTCTGGTTTGGATCACGTAGTAATGTAGAACCACTCGGAAGCTGTGAGTTAAACCTGGATTCAATCTATATTTTAGAGGATAACACCGGTTAGGTCAGGGTTGGGTTTGGTATTTGCCATCATTTGCCTCATACTTTCGCATTTTTCGCATTCTTGTTGGCCAGATCCATGGCGTTTCCTGGTTTGGATCACGTAGTAATGTAGAACCACTCGGAAGCTGTGAGTTAAACCTAGATTCAATCTATATTTTAGAGGGTAACACCGGTTAGGTCAGGGTTAGGTCTGGTATTTGTCATCATCCGCCTCATACTTTCGCATATTTCGCATACTCGTTGGCCAGATCCCGGGCGTTTTCTGGTTTGGATCACGTAGTAATGTAGAACCACTCGGAAGCTGTGAGTTAAACCTGGATTCAATCTATATTTTAGAGAATAACACCGGTTAGGTCTGGGTGAGGTCTGGTATTTGGCATCATCCGACTCATACTTTCGCATTTTTCGCATACTTATTGGCCAGATCCTGGACGTCTTCTGGTTTGGATAACGTAGTAATATGGTACCACACTGAAACAGTGAGTTAATCCTGGATTCAATCTATATTTTAGAGGATAACAGGGGTGAGGTCAGGGTTAGGTCTGGTATTTGCCATCGCCTGCCTCATACTTTCGCATTTTTCGCATACTTGTTGGCCAGATCCTGGGCGTTTTCTGGTTCGGATCACGTCGTAATGTGGTACCACACTGAAACAGTGAGTTAATCCTGGATTCGATCTATATATTAGAGGGTAACACCGGTTAGGTTTGGGTTAGGTCTGGTATTTGCCATCATCTGTCTCATACTTTCGCATTTTTCGCCTACTTGTTGGCCAGATACTGGGCGTTTTCTGGGTTGGATCACGTGGTAATGTGGTACCGCACTGAAACAGTGTAGTAATCCTGGATTCGATCTATATATTAGAGGGTACCACCGTTAGGTCAGGGTTAGGTCTGGTATTTGTCATCATCCGGCTCATACTTTCGCATCTTTCGCATACTTGTTGGCCAGATCCTGGGCGTTTTCTGGTTTGGATCACGTAGTAATGTAGAACCACTCGGAAGCTGTGAGTTAAACCTATATTCAATATATATTTTAGAGGATAACGTCGGTTAGGTCAGGGTTGGGTTTGGTATTTGCCATCAACTGCCTCATGCTTTCGCTTTTTTCACCTACTTGTTGGCCAGATCCTGGGCGTTTTCTGGTTTGGATCACATAGCAATGTTGTATCACACTTAAACAGTGAGTTAAACCTGGATTCAATCTATATTTTCGAGGATAACACCAGTTAGGTCTGGGTGAGGTCTGGTATTTGGCATCATCCGACTCATACTTTCGCATTTTTCGCATACTTATTGGCCAGATCCTGGGCGTCTTCTGGTTTGGATATCGTAGTAATATGGTACCACACTGAGACAGTGAGTTAATCCTGGATTCAATCTATATTTTAGAGGATAACGCCGGTTAGGTCAGGGTTGGGTTTGGTATTTGCCATCATCTGCCACATGCTTTCGCTTTTTTCACCTACTTGTTGGCCAGATCCTGGGCGTTTTCTGGGTCGGATCACGTAGTAATGTGGCACCACACTGAAACAGTGAGTTAATCCTGGATTCGATCTATATATTAGAGGGTAACACCGGTTAGGTTTGGGTTAGGTCTGGTATTTGCCATCATCTGGCTCATACTTTCGTAATTTTCGCATACTTGTTGGCCAGATCCTGGGCGTTTTCTGGTTTGGATCACATAGCAATGTTGTATCACACTTAAACAGTGAGTTAAACCTGGATTCAATCTATATTTTCGAGGATAACACCGGTTAGGTCTTCGTTAGGTCTGGTATTTGGCATCATCCGACTCATACTTTCGCATTTTTCGCATACTTGTTGGCCAGATCCAGGGCGTTTTCTGGATTGTATCACGTAGTAATGTGGTACCACACTGAAACAGTGAGTTAATCCTGGATGTGATCTATATATTAGAGGGTAACACCGGTTAGGTCAGGGTTAGGTCTGGTATTTGCCATCATCTGGCTCATGCTTTCGCATTTGTCGCATACGTGTTGGCCAGATCCTGGGCGTTTTCTGGTTCGGATCACGTAGTAATGTGGTAGCACACTGAAACGGTGAGTTAATCCTGGATTCGATCTATATATTAGAGGGTAACACCGGTTAGGTTTGGGTTAGGTCTGGTATTTGCCATCATCTGTCTCATACTCTCGCATTTTTCGCCTACTTGTTGGCCAGATACTGGGCGTTTTCTGGGTTGGATCACGTGGTAATGTGGTACCGCACTGAAACAGTGTAGTAATCCTGGATTCGAACTATATATTAGAGGGAAACACCGGTTACGTCAGGGTTAGGTCTGGTATTTGTCATCATCCGGCTCATACTTTCGCATCTTTCTCATACTTGTTGGCCAGATACTGGGCGTTTTCTGGGTTGGATCACGTAGTAATGTGGCCCCACACTCCAACAGTGAGTTAAACCGGGATTCAATCTATATTTTAGAGGATAACACCGGTTAGGTCAGGGTTAGGTCTGGTATTTGCCATCGCCTGCCTCATACTTTCGCATTTTTCGCATACTTCTTGGCCAGATCCAGGGCGTTTTCTGCTTTGGATCACGTAGTAATGTGGTACCACACTGAAACAGTGAGTTAATCCTGGATTCGATCTATATATTAGACGGTAACACCGGTTAGGTTTGGGTTAGAACTGGTATTTGCCATCATCTGGCACATACGTCCGTATTTTTCGCACATTTGTTGGCCAGATCCTGGGCGTTTTCTTGTTTGGAACACATAGCAATGTGGAATCACACTTAAACAGTGGGTTAAACCTGGATTCAATCTATATTTTAGAGGATAACACCGGTTAGGTCTGGGTTAGGTCTGGTATTTGCCATCATCTGGCTCATACTTTCGTAATTTTCGCATACTTGTTGGCCAGATCCTGGGTGTTTTCTGGTTCGGATCACGTAGTAATGTGGTACCACACAGAAACAGTGAGTTAATCCTGGATTCGATCTATATATTAGAGGGTAACACCGGTTAGGTTTGGGTTAGGTCTGGTATTTGCCATCATCTGGCTCATACTTTCGTAATTTTCGCATACTTGTTGGCCAGATCCTGGGCGTTTTCTGGTTTGGATCACATAGCAATGTTGTATCACACTTAAACAGTGAGTTAAACCTGGATTCAATCTATATTTTCGAGGATAACACCGGTTAGGTCTGGGTGAGGTCTGGTATTTGGCATCATCCGACTCATACTTTCGCATTTTTCGCATACTTATTGGCCAGATCCTGGGCGTCTTCTGGTTTGGATAACGTAGTAATATGGTACCACACTGAAACAGTGAGTTAATCCTGGATTCAATCTATATTTTAGAGGATAACAGCGGTGAGGTCAGGGTTAGGTCTGGTATTTGCCATCATCTGTCTCATATGTTTCGCATTTTTCGCCTACTTGTTGGCCAGATACTGGGCGTTTTGTGGGTTGGATCACGTAGTAATGTGGCCCCACACTCCAACAGTGAGTTAAACCTGGATTCAATCTATATTTTAGAGGATAACACCGGTTAGGTCAGGGTTAGGTCTGGTATTTGTCATCATCCGGCTCATACTTTCGCATCTTTCGCATACTTGTTGGCCAGATCCTGGGCGTTTCCTGGTTTGGATCACGTAGTAATGTAGAACCACTCTGAAGCTGTGAGTTAAACCTATATTCAATCTATATTTTAGAGGATAACGCCGGTTAGGTCAGGGTTAGGTCTGGTATTTGCCATAATCTGGCTCATGCTTTCGCATTTGTCGCATACTTGTTGGCCAGATCCTGGGCGTTTTCTGGTTCGGATCACGTTGTAATGTGGCACCACACTCAAACAGTCAGTTAAACCTGGATTCAATCTATATTTTAGAGGATAACACCGGTTAGGTCTGGGTGAGGTCTGGTATTTGGCATCATCCGACTCATACTTTCGCATTTTTCGCATACTTATTGGCCAGATCCTGGGCGTCTTCTGGTTTGGATAACGTAGTAATATGGTACCACACTGAAACAGTGAGTTAATCCTGGATTCAATCTATATTTTAGAGGATAACAGCGGTGAGGTCAGGGTTAGGTCTGGTATTTGCCATCATCTGTCTCATATGTTTCGCATTTTTCGCCTACTTGTTGGCCAGATACTGGGCGTTTTGTGGGTTGGATCACGTAGTAATGTGGCCCCACACTCCAACAGTGAGTTAAACCTGGATTCAATCTATATTTTAGAGGATAACACCGGTTAGGTCAGGGTTAGGTCTGGTATTTGTCATCATCCGGCTCATACTTTCGCATCTTTCGCATACTTGTTGGCCAGATCCTGGGCGTTTCCTGGTTTGGATCACGTAGTAATGTAGAACCACTCTGAAGCTGTGAGTTAAACCTATATTCAATCTATATTTTAGAGGATAACGCCGGTTAGGTCAGGGTTAGGTCTGGTATTTGCCATAATCTGGCTCATGCTTTCGCATTTGTCGCATACTTGTTGGCCAGATCCTGGGCGTTTTCTGGTTCGGATCACGATGTAATGTGGCACCACACTCAAACAGTCAGTTAAACCTGGATTCAATCTATATTTTAGAGGATAACACCGGTTAGGTCAGGGTTAGGTCTGGTATTTGCCATCGCCTGCCTCATACTTTCGCATTTTTCGCATACTTCTTGGCCAGATCCAGGGCGTTTTCTGCTTTGGATCACGTAGTATTGTGGTACCACACTGAAACAGTGAGTTAATCCTGGATTCGATCTATATATTAGAGGGTAACACCGGTTAGGTTTGGGTTAGAACTGGTATTTGCCATCATCTGGCACATACGTCCGTATTTTTCGCACACTTGTTGGCCAGATCCTGGGCGTTTTCTGGTTTGGAACACATAGCAATGTGGTATCACACTTAAACAGTGAGTTAAACCTGGATTCAATCTATATTTTAGAGGATAACACCGGTTAGGTCAGGGTTAGGTCTGGTATTTGCCATAATCTGGCTCATGCTTTCGCATTTGTCGCATACTTGTTGGCCAGATCCTGGGCGTTTTCTGGTTCGGATCACGTTGTAATGTGGCACCACACTCAAACAGTCAGTTAAACCTGGATTCAATCTATATTTTAGAGGATAACACCGGTTAGGTCAGGGTTAGGTCTGGTATTTGCCATCGCCTGCCTCATACTTTCGCATTTTTCGCATACTTCTTGGCCAGATCCAGGGCGTTTTCTGCTTTGGATCACGTAGTATTGTGGTACCACACTGAAACAGTGAGTTAATCCTGGATTCGATCTATATATTAGAGGGTAACACCGGTTAGGTTTGGGTTAGAACTGGTATTTGCCATCATCTGGCACATACGTCCGTATTTTTCGCACACTTGTTGGCCAGATCCTGGGCGTTTTCTGGTTTGGATCACGTAGTAATGTGGTACCACACTGAAACAGTGAGTTAATCCTGGATTCGATCTATATATTAGAGGGTAACACCGGTTAGGTTTGGGTTAGGTCTGGTATTTGCCATCATCTGTCTCATACTTTCGCATTTTTCGCCTACTTGTTGGCCAGATACTGGGCGTTTTCTGGGTTGGATCACGTGGTAATGTGGTACCGCACTGAAACAGTGTAGTAATCCTGGATTCGATCTATATATTAGAGGGTACCACCGTTAGGTCAGGGTTAGGTCTGGTATTTGTCATCATCCGGCTCATACTTTCGCATCTTTCGCATACTTGTTGGCCAGATCCTGGGCGTTTTCTGGTTTGGATCACGTAGTAATGTAGAACCACTCGGAAGCTGTGAGTTAAACCTATATTCAATATATATTTTAGAGGATAACGTCGGTTAGGTCAGGGTTGGGTTTGGTATTTGCCATCAACTGCCTCATGCTTTCGCTTTTTTCACCTACTTGTTGGCCAGATCCTGGGCGTTTTCTGGGTCGGATCACGTAGTAACGTGGCACCACACTCAAACAGTGAGTTAAACCTGGATTCAATCTATATTTTAGAGGACAACACCGGTTAGGTCAGGGTTAGGTCTGGTATTTGCCATCGCCTGCCTCATACTTTCGCATTTATCGCATACTTGTTGGCCAGATCCAGGGCGTTTTCTTGTTTGGAACACATAGCAATGTGGTATCACACTTAAACAGTGGGCTAAACCTGGATTCAATCTATATTTTAGAGGATAACACCGGTTAGGTCTGGGTTAGGTCTGGTATTTGCCATCATATGGCTCATACTTTCGCAATTTTCGCATACTTATTGGCCAGATCCTGGGCGTCTTCTGGTTTGGATAACGTAGTAATATGGTACCACACTGAAACAGTGAGTTAATCCTGGATTCAATCTATATTTTAGAGGATAACAGCGGTGAGGTCAGGGTTAGGTCTGGTATTTGCCATCATCTGTCTCATATGTTTCGCATTTTTCGCCTACTTGTTGGCCAGATACTGGGCGTTTTCTGGGTTGGATCACGTAGTAATGTGGCCCCACACTCCAACAGTGAGTTAAACCTGGATTCAATCTATATTTTAGAGGATAGCACCGGTTAGGTCAGAGTTAGGTCTGGTATTTGCCATCGCCTGCCTCATACTTTCGCATTTTTCGCCTACTTGTTGGCCAGATACTGGGCGTTTTCTGGGTTGGATCACGTGGTAATGTGGTACCGCACTGAAACAGTGTAGTAATCCTGGATTCGATCTATATATTAGAGGGTAACACCGGTTAGGTTTGGGTTAGGTCTGGTATTTGCCATCATCTGGCTCATACTTTCGCAATTTTCGCATGCTTGCTGGCCAGATCCTGGGCGTTTTCTGGTTTGGATCACATAGCAATGTGGCCCCACACTCCAACAGTGAGTTAAACCTGGATTCAATCTATATTTTAGAGGATAACACCGGTTAGGTCTGGGTTAGGTCTGGTATGTGCCATCATCTGTCTCATACTTTCGCATTTTTCGCCTACTTGTTGAACAGATACTGGGTGTTCTCTGGGTTGGATCACGTGGTAATGTGGTACCGCACTGAAACAGTGAAGTAATCCTGGATTCGATCTATATATTAGAGGGTAACACCGGTTAGGTATGGGTTAGAACTGGTATTTGCCATCATCTGGCACATACGTCCGTATTTTTCGCACACTTGTTGGCCAGATCCTGGGCGTTTTCTGGTTTGGAACACATAGCAATGTGGCACCACACTCAAACAGTGAGTTAAACCTGGATTCAATCTATATTTTAGAGGACAACACCGGTTAGGTTTGGGTTAGAACTGGTATTAGCCATCATCTGGCACATACGTCCGTATTTTTCGCACACTTGTTGGCCAGATCCTGGGCGTTTTCTTGTTTGGAACACATAGCAATGTGGTATCACACTTAAACAGTGGGTTAAACCTGGATTCAATCTATATTTTAGAGGATAACACCGGTTAGGTCTGGGTTAGGTCTGGTATTTGCCATCATCTGGCTCATACTTTCGCAATTTTCGCATACTTATTGGCCAGATCCTGGGCGTCTTCTGGTTTGGATAACGTAGTAATATGGTACCACACTGAAACAGTGAGTTAATCCTGGATTCAATCTATATTTTAGAGGATAACAGCGGTGAGGTCAGGGTTAGGTCTGGTATTTGCCATCATCTGTCTCATATGTTTCGCATTTTTCGCCTACTTGTTGGCCAGATAATGGGCGTTTTCTGGGATGGATCACGTAGTAATGTGGCCCCACACTCCAACAGTGAGTTAAACCTGGATTCAATCTATATTTTAGAGGATAACACCGGTTAGGTCAGGGTTAGGTCTGGTATTTGCCATCGCCTGCCTCATACTTTCGCATTTTTCGCATACTTGTTGGCCAGATCCTGGGCGTTTTCTGGTTCGGATCACGTCGTAATGTGGTACCACACTGAAACAGTGAGTTAATCCTGGATTCGATCTATATATTAGAGGGTAACACCGGTTAGGTTTGGGTTAGGTCTGGTATTTGCCATCATCTGTCTCATACTTTCGCATTTTTCGCCTACTTGTTGGCCAGATACTGGGCGTTTTCTGGGTTGGATCACGTGGTAATGTGGTACCGCACTGAAACAGTGTAGTAATCCTGGATTCGATCTATATATTAGAGGGTACCACCGTTAGGTCAGGGTTAGGTCTGGTATTTGTCATCATCCGGCTCATACTTTCGCATCTTTCGCATACTTGTTGGCCAGATCCTGGGCGTTTTCTGGTTTGGATCACGTAGTAATGTAGAACCACTCGGAAGCTGTGAGTTAAACCTATATTCAATATATATTTTAGAGGATAACGTCGGTTAGGTCAGGGTAGGGTTTGGTATTTGCCATCGCCTGCCTCATGCTTTCGCTTTTTTCACCTACTTGTTGGCCAGATCCTGGGCGTTTTCTGGGTCGGATCACGTAGTAACGTGGCACCACACTCAAACAGTGAGTTAAACCTGGATTCAATCTATATTTTAGAGGATAACAGCGGTGAGGTCAGGGTTAGGTCTGGTATTTGCCATCATCTGTCTCATATGTTTCGCATTTTTCGCCTACTTGTTGGCCAGATACTGGGCGTTTTCTGGGTTGGATCAAGTAGTAATGTAGAACCTCTCGGAAGCTGTGAGTTAAACCTGGATTCAATCTATATTTTAGAGGATAACACCGGTTAGGTCAGGGTTGGGTTTGGTATTTGCCATCATCTGCCTCATACTTTCGCATTTTTCGCCTACTTGTTGGCCAGATACTGGGTGTTCTCTGGGTTGGATCACGTGGTAATATGGTACCGTACTGAAACAGTGAAGTAATCCTGGATTCGATCTATATATTAGAGGGTAACACCGGTTAGGTTTGGGTTAGGTCTGGTATTTGCCATCATCTGGCTCATACTTTCGCAATTTTCGCATACTTGTTGGCCAGATACTGGGCGTTTTCTGGATTGGATCACGTAGTAATGTGGCGCCACACTCAAACAGTGAGTTAAACATGGATTCAATCTATATTTTAGAGGATAACACCGGTTAGGTCAGGGTTAGGTCTGGTATTTGCCATCATCTGCCTCATACCTTCGCACTTTTCGCATACTTGTTGGCCAGATCCAGCGCGTTTTCTGGTTTGGATCACGTAGTAATGTGGTACCACACTGAAACATTGAGTTAATCCAGGATTCGATCTATATATTAGAGGGTAACACCGGTTAGGTTTGGGTTAGATATGGTATTTGCCATCATCTGGCTCATACTTTCGCAATTTTTCGCATACTTGTTGGCCAGATCCAGGGCGTTTTCTGGTTTGGATCACGTGGTAATGTGGTACCGCACTGAAACAGTGAAGTAATCCTGGATTCAATCTATATTTTAGAGGATAACAGCGGTGAGGTCAGGGTTAGGTCTGGTATTTGCCATCATCTGTCTCATATGTTTCGCATTTTTCGCCTACTTGTTGGCCAGATACTGGGCGTTTTCTGGGTTGGATCACGTAGTAATGTAGAACCACTCGGAAGCTGTGAGTTAAACCTGGATTCAATCTATATTTTAGAGGATAACACCGGTTAGGTCAGGGTTGGGTTTGGTATTTGCCATCATCTGCCTCATACTTTCGCAATTTTCGCATACTTGTTGGCCAGATCCAGGGCGTTTTCTGGTTTGGATCACGTAGTAATGTGGTACCACACAGCCACATGAGTTAAACCTGGATTCAATCTATATTTTAGAGGGCAACACCGGTTAGGTCAGGATTAGGTCTGGTATTTGCCATCATCTGGCTCATGCTTTCGCATTTGTCGCATACTTATTGGCCAGATCCTGGGCGTTTTCTGGTTCGGATCACGTAGTAACGTGGTACCACACTGAAACAGTGAAGTAATCCTGGATTCAATCTATATTTTAGAGGATAACAGCGGTGAGGTCAGGGTTAGGTCTGGTATTTGCCATCATCTGTCTCATATGTTTCGCATTTTTCGCATACTTGTTGGCCAGATCCAGGGCGTTTTGTGGGTTGGATCACGTGGTAATGTGGTACCGCACTGAAACAGTGAAGTAATCCTGGATTCGATCTATATATTAGAGGGTAACACCGGTTAGGTTTGGGTTAGGTCTGGTATTTGCCATCATGTCGCTCATGCTTTCGCATTTGTCGCATACTTGTTGGCCAGATCCTGGGCGTTTTCTGGTTCGGATCACGATGTAATGTGGTACCACACTGAAACAGTGTATTAATCCTGGATTCGATCTATATATTAGAGGGTAACACCGGTTAGGTTTGGGTTAGGTCTGGTATTTGCCATCATGTCGCTCATGCTTTCGCATTTGTCGCATACTTGTTGGCCAGATCCTGGGCGTTTTCTGGTTCGGATCACGTCGTAATGTGGTACCACACTGAAACAGTGAGTTAATCCTGGATTCGATCTATATATTAGAGGGTAACACCGGTTAGGTTTGGGTTAGGTCTGGTATTTGCCATCATCTGCCTCATACTTTCGCATTTTTCGCCTACTTGTTGGCCAGATACTGGGCGTTTTCTGGGTTGGATCACGTGGTAATGTGGTACCGCACTGAAACAGTGTAGTAATCCTGGATTCGATCTATATATTACAGGGTAACACCGGTTAGGTCAGGGTTAGGTCTGGTATTTGTCATCATCCGGCTCATACTTTCGCATCTTTCGCATACTTGTTGGCCAGATCCTGGGCGTTTTCTGGTTTGGATCACGTAGTAATGTAGAACCACTCGGAAGCTGTGAGTTAAACCTATATTCAATCTATATTTTAGAGGATAACGCCGGTTAGGTCAGGGTTGGGTTTGTATTTGCCATCAACTGCCTCAAGCTTTCGCTTTTTTCACCTACTTGTTGGCCAGATCCTGGGCGTTTTTTGGGTCGGATCACGTAGTAATGTGGCACCACACTCAAACAGTGAGTTAAACCTGGATTCAATCTTTATTTTAGAGGATAACACCGGTTAGGTCTGGGTTAGGTCTGGTACTTGCCATCATCTGGCACATACGTCCGTATTTTTCGCACACTTGTTGGCCAGATCCTGGGCGTTTTCTGGTTTGGAACACATAGCAATGTGGTACCACACTTAAACAGTGAGTTAAACCTGGATTCAATCTTTATTTTAGAGGATAACACCGGTTAGGTCTGGGTTAGGTCTGGTACTTGCCATCATCTGTCTCATACTTTCGCATTTTTCGCCTACTTGTTGGCCAGATACTGGGCGTTTTCTGGGTTGGATCACGTGGTAATGTAGAACCACTCGGAAGCTGTAAGTTAAACCTATATTCAATCTATATATTAGAGGGTAACACCGGTTAGGTTTGGGTTAGATATGGTATTTGCCATCATCTGGCTCATACTTTCGCAATTTTTCGCATACTTCTTGGCCAGATCCAGGGCGTTATCTGCTTTGGATCACGTAGTAATGTGGTACCACACTGAAACAGTGAGTTAATCCTGGATTCGATCTATATATTAGAGGGTAACACCGGTTAGGTTTGGGTTAGAACTGGTATTAGCCGTCATCTGGCACATACGTCCGTATTTTTCGCACACTTGTTGGCCAGATCCTGGGCGTTTTCTTGTTTGGAACACATAGCAATGTGGTATCACACTTAAACAGTGGGTTAAACCTGGATTCAATCTATATTTTAGAGGATAACACCGGTGCGGTCTGGGTTAGGTCTGGTATTTGCCATCATCTGGCTCATACTTTCGCAATTTTCGCATACTTATTGGCCAGATCCTGGGCGTCTTCTGGTTTGGATAACGTAGTGATATGGTACCACACTGAAACAGTGAGTTAATCCTGGATTCAATCTATATTTTAGAGGATAACAGCGGTGAGGTCAGGGTTAGGTCTGGTATTTGCCATCATCTGTCTCATATGTTTCGCATTTTTCGCCTACTTGTTGGCCAGATACTGGGCGTTTTCTGGGTTGGATCACGTAGTAATGTGGCCCCACACTCCAACAGTGAGTTAAACCTGGATTCAATCTATATTTTAGAGGATAACACCGGTTAGGTCAGGGTTAGGTCTGGTATTTGCCATCGCCTGCCTCATACTTTCGCATTTTTCGCATACTTGTTGGCCAGATCCAGGGCGTTTTCTGGATTGTATCACGTAGTAATGTGGTACCACACTGAAACAGTGAGTTAATCCTGGATTTGATCTATATATTAGAGGGTAACACCGGTTAGGTCAGGGTTAGGTCTGGTATTTGCCATCATCTGTCTCATACTTTCGCATTTTTCGCCTACTTGTTGGCCAGATACTGGGCGTTTTCTGGGTTGGATCACGTGGTAATGTGGTACCGCACTGAAACAGTGTAGTAATCCTGGATTCGATCTATATATTAGAGGGTAACACCGGTTAGGTTTGGGTTAGGTCTGGTATTTGCCATCATCTGGCTCATACTTTCGCAATTTTCGCATGCATGCTGGCCAGATCCTGGGCGTTTTCTGGTTTGGATCACATAGCAATGTGGTATCACACTTAAACAGTGAGTTAAACCTGGATTCAATCTATATTTTAGAGGATAACACCGGTTAGGTCTGGGTTAGGTCTGGTATGTGCCATCATCTGTCTCATACTTTCGCATTTTTCGCCTACTTGTTGGCGAGATACTGGGTGTTCTCTGGGTTGGATCACGTGGTAATGTGGTACCGCACTGAAACAGTGAAGTAATCCTGGATTCGATCTATATATTAGAGGGTAACACCGGTTAGGTTTGGGTTAGAACTGGTATTTGCCATCATCTGGCACATACGTCCGTATTTTCCGCACACTTGTTGGCCAGATCCTGGGCGTTTTCTGGTTTGGAACACATAGCAATGTGGTATCACACTTAAACAGTGGGTTAAACCTGGATTCAATCTATATTTTAGAGGATAACACCGGTTAGGTCTGGGTTAGGTCTGGTATTTGCCATCATCTGGCTCATACTTTCGCAATTTTCGCATACTTATTGGCCAGATCCTGGGCGTCTTCTGGTTTGCATAACGTAGTTATATGGTACCACACTGAAACAGTGAGTTAATCCTGGATTCAATCTATATTTTAGAGGATAACAGCGGTGAGGTCAGGGTTAGGTCTGGTATTTGCCATCATCTGTCTCATATGTTTCGCATTTTTCGCCTACTTGTTGGCCAGATAATGGGCGTTTACTGGGTTGGATCACGTAGTAATGTGGCCCCACACTCCAACAGTGAGTTAAACCTGGATTCAATCTATATTTTAGAGGATAACACCGGTTAGGTCAGGGTTAGGTCTGGTATTTGCCATCGCCTGCCTCATACTTTCGCATTTTTCGCATACTTGTTGGCCAGATCCAGGGCGTTTTCTGGATTGTATCACGTAGTAATGTGGTACCACTCGGAAGCTGTGAGTTAAACCTGGATTCAATCTATATTTTAGAGGATAACACCGGTTAGGTCTGGGTGAGGTCTGGTATTTGGCATCATCCGACTCATACTTTCGCATTTTTCGCATACTTATTGGCCAGATCCTGGACGTCTTCTGGTTTGGATAACGTAGTAATATGGTACCACACTGAAACAGTGAGTTAATCCTGGATTCAATCTATATTTTAGAGGATAACAGCGGTGAGGTCAGGGTTAGGTCTGGTATTTGCCATCATCTGTCTCATATGTTTCGCATTTTTCGCCTACTTGTTGGCCAGATACTGGGCGTTTTCTGGGTTGGATCACGTAGTAATGTGGCCCCACACTCCAACAGTGAGTTAAACCTGGATTCAATCTATATTTTAGAGGATAACACCGGTTAGGTCAGGGTTGGTCTGGTATTTGCCATCGCCTGCCTCATACTTTCGCATTTTTCGCATACTTGTTGGCCAGATCCTGGGCGTTTTCTGGTTCGGATCACGTCGTAATGTGGTACCACACTGAAACAGTGAGTTAATCCTGGATTCGATCTATATATTAGAGGGTAACACCGGTTAGGTCTGGGTTAGGTCTGGTATGTGCCATCATCTGTCTCATACTTTCGCATTTTTCGCCTACTTGTTGGCCAGATACTGGGTGTTCTCTGGGTTGGATCACGTGGTAATATGGTACCGTACTGAAACAGTGAAGTAATCCTGGATTCGATCTATATATTAGAGGGTAACACCGGTTAGGTTTGGGTTAGGTCTGGTATTTGCCATCATCTGGCTCATACTTTCGCAATTTTCGCACACTTGTTGGCCAGATCCTGGGCGTTTTCTGGTTTGGAACACATAGCAATGTGGCACCACACTCAAACAGTGAGTTAAACCTGGATTAAATCTATATTTTAGAGGACAACACCGGTTAGGTCAGGGTTAGGTCTGGTATTTGCCATCGCCTGCCTCATACTTTCGCATTTTTCGCATACTTGTTGGCCAGATCCAGGGCGTTTTCTGGATTGTATCACGTAGTAATGTGGTACCACACTGAAACAGTGAGTTAATCCTGGATTTGATCTATATATTAGAGGGTAACACCGGTTAGGTTTGGGTTAGATATGGTATTTGCCATCATCCAGCTCATACTTTCGCATTTTTCGCACACTTGTTGGCCAGATCCTGGGCGTTTTCTTGTTTGGAACACATAGCAATGTGGTATCACACTTAAACAGTGGGTTAAACCTGGATTCAATCTATATTTTAGAGGATAACACCGGTTAGGTCTGGGTTAGGTCTGGTATTTGCCATCATCTGGCTCATACTTTCGCAATTTCGCCTACTTGTTGGCCAGATACTGGGCGTTCTCTGGGTTGGATCACGTGGTAATGTGGTACCGCACTGAAACAGTGTAGTAATCCTGGATTCGATCTATATATTAGAGGGTAACACCGGTTAGGTTTGGGTTAGAACTGGTATTTGCCATCATCTGGCACATACGTCCGTATTTTTCGCACACTTGTTGGCCAGATCCTGGGCGTCTTCTGGTTTGGATAACGTAGTAATATGGTACCACACTGAAACAGTGAGTTAATCCTGGATTCAATCTATATTTTAGACGATAACAGCGGTGAGGTCAGGGTTAGGTCTGGTATTTGCCATCATCTGTCTCATATGTTTCGCATTTTTCGCCTACTTGTTGGCCAGATAATTGGCGTTTTCTGGGTTGGATCACGTAGTAATGTGGCCCCACACTCCAACAGTGAGTTAAACCTGGATTCAATCTATATTTTAGAGGATAACACCGGTTAGGTCAGGGTTAGGTCTGGTATTTGCCATCGCCTGCCTCATACTTTCGCATTTTTCGCATACTTGTTGGCCAGATCCAGGGCGTTTTCTGGATTGCATCACGTAGTAATGTGGTACCACACTGAAACAGTGAGTTAATCCTGGATTTGATCTATATATTAGAGGGTAACACCGGTTAGGTCAGGGTTAGGTCTGGTATTTGCCATCATCTGGCTCATGCTTTCGCATTTGTCGCATACTTGTTGGCCAGATCCTGGGCGTTTTCTGGTTCGGATCACGTCGTAATGTGGTACCACACTGAAACAGTGAGTTAATCCTGGATTCGATCTATATATTAGAGGGTAACACCGGTTAGGTTTGGGTTAGGTCTGGTATTTGCCATCATCTGCCTCATACTTTCGCATTTTTCGCCTACTTGTTGGCCAGATACTGGGCGTTCTCTGGGTTGGATCACGTGGTAATGTGGTACCGCACTGAAACAGTGTAGTAATCCTGGATTCGATCTATATATTAGAGGGTAACACCGGTTAGGTCAGGGTTAGGTCTGGTATTTGTCATCATCCGGCTCATACTTTCGCATCTTTCGCATACTTGTTGGCCAGATCCTGGGCGTTTTCTGGTTTGGATCACGTAGTAATGTAGAACCACTCGGAAGCTGTGAGTTAAACCTATATTCAATCTATATTTTAGAGGATAACGCCGGTTAGGTCAGGGTTGGGTTTGGTATTTGCCATCAACTGCCTCATGCTTTCGCTTTTTTCACCTACTTGTTGGCCAGATCCTGGGCGTTTTCTGGGTCGGATCACGTAGTAATGTGGCACCACACTCAAACAGTGAGTTAAACCTGGATTCAATCTATATTTTAGAGGACAACACCGGTTAGGTCAGGGTTAGGTCTGGTATTTGCCATCGCGTGCCTCATACTTTCGCATTTTTCGCATACTTGTTGGCCAGATCCAGGGCGTTTTCTGGATTGTATCACGTAGTAATGTGGTACCACACTGAAACAGTGAGTTAATCCTGGATTTGATCTATATATTAGAGGGTAACACCGGTTAGGTTTGGGTTAGATATGGTATTTGCCATCATCTGGCTCATACTTTCGCAATTTTTCGCATACTTCTTGGCCAGATCCAGGGCGTTTTCTGCTTTGGATCACGTAGTAATGTGGTACCACACTGAAACAGTGAGTTAATCCTGGATTCGATCTATATATTAGAGGATAACACCGGTTAGGTTTGGGTTAGAACTGGTATTTGCCATCATCTGGCACATACGTCCGTATTTTTCGCACACTTGTTGGCCAGATCCTGGGCGTTTTCTGGTTTGGAACACATAGCAATGTGGTATCACACTTAAACAGTGAGTTAAACCTGGATTCAATCTATATTTTAGAGGATAACGCCGGTTAGGTCTGGGTTAGGTCTGGTATTTGCCATCATCTGTCTCATACTTTCGCATTTTTCGCCTACTTGTTGGCCAGATACTGGGCGTTTTCTGGGTTGGATCACGTGGTAATGTGGTACCGCACTGAAACAGTGTAGTAATCCTCGATTCGATCTATATATTAGAGGGTAACACCGGTTAGGTTTGGGTTAGGTCTGGTATTTGCCATCATCTGTCTCATACTTTCGCATTTTTCGCCTACTTGTTGGCCAGATACTGGGCGTTTTCTGGGTTGGATCACGTGGTAATGTGGTACCGCACTGAAACAGTGTAGTAGTCCTGGATTCGATCTATATATTAGAGGGTAACACCGGTTAGGTTTGGGTTAGGTCTGGTATTTGCCATCATCTGGCTCATACTTTCGCAATTTTCGCATACTTGCTGGCCAGATCCTGGGCGTTTTCTGGTTTGGATCACATAGCAATGTGGTATCACACTTAAACAGTGAGTTAAACCTGGATTCAATCTATATTTTAGAGGATAACACCGGTTAGGTTTGGGTTAGGTCTGGTATTTGCCATCATCTGTCTCATACTTTCGCATTTTTCGCCTACTTGTTGGCCAGATACTGGGCGTTTTCTGGGTTGGATCACGTGGTAATGTGGTACCGCACTGAAACAGTGTAGTAGTCCTGGATTCGATCTATATATTAGAGGGTAACACCGGTTAGGTTTGGGTTAGGTCTGGTATTTGCCATCATCTGGCTCATACTTTCGCAATTTTCGCATACTTGCTGGCCAGATCCTGGGCGTTTTCTGGTTTGGAACACATAGCAATGTGGCCCCACACTCAAACAGTGAGTTAAACATGGATTCAATCTATATTTTAGAGGATAACACCGGTTAGGTCAGGGTTAGGTCTGGTATTTGCCATCATCTGCCTCATACTTTCGCACTTTTCGCATACTTGTTGGCCAGATCCAGCGCGTTTTCTGGTTTGGATCACGTGGTAATGTGGTACCGCACTGAAACAGTGTAGTAATCCTGGATTCGATCTATATATTAGAGGGTAACACCGGTTAGGTTTGGGTTAGAACTGGTATTTGCCATCATCTGGCACATACGTCCGTATTTTTCGCACACTTGTTGGCCAGATCCTGGGCGTCTTCTGGTTTGGATAACGTAGTAATATGGTACCACACTGAAACAGTGAGTTAATCCTGGATTCAATCTATATTTTAGACGATAACAGCGGTGAGGTCAGGGTTAGGTCTGGTATTTGCCATCATCTGTCTCATATGTTTCGCATTTTTCGCCTACTTGTTGGCCAGATAATTGGCGTTTTCTGGGTTGGATCACGTAGTAATGTGGCCCCACACTCCAACAGTGAGTTAAACCTGGATTCAATCTATATTTTAGAGGATAACACCGGTTAGGTCAGGGTTAGGTCTGGTATTTGCCATCGCCTGCCTCATACTTTCGCATTTTTCGCATACTTGTTGGCCAGATCCAGGGCGTTTTCTGGATTGCATCACGTAGTAATGTGGTACCACACTGAAACAGTGAGTTAATCCTGGATTTGATCTATATATTAGAGGGTAACACCGGTTAGGTCAGGGTTAGGTCTGGTATTTGCCATCATCTGGCTCATGCTTTCGCATTTGTCGCATACTTGTTGGCCAGATCCTGGGCGTTTTCTGGTTCGGATCACGTCGTAATGTGGTACCACACTGAAACAGTGAGTTAATCCTGGATTCGATCTATATATTAGAGGGTAACACCGGTTAGGTTTGGGTTAGGTCTGGTATTTGCCATCATCTGCCTCATACTTTCGCATTTTTCGCCTACTTGTTGGCCAGATACTGGGCGTTCTCTGGGTTGGATCACGTGGTAATGTGGTACCGCACTGAAACAGTGTAGTAATCCTGGATTCGATCTATATATTAGAGGGTAACACCGGTTAGGTCAGGGTTAGGTCTGGTATTTGTCATCATCCGGCTCATACTTTCGCATCTTTCGCATACTTGTTGGCCAGATCCTGGGCGTTTTCTGGTTTGGATCACGTAGTAATGTAGAACCACTCGGAAGCTGTGAGTTAAACCTATATTCAATCTATATTTTAGAGGATAACGCCGGTTAGGTCAGGGTTGGGTTTGGTATTTGCCATCAACTGCCTCATGCTTTCGCTTTTTTCACCTACTTGTTGGCCAGATCCTGGGCGTTTTCTGGGTCGGATCACGTAGTAATGTGGCACCACACTCAAACAGTGAGTTAAACCTGGATTCAATCTATATTTTAGAGGACAACACCGGTTAGGTCAGGGTTAGGTCTGGTATTTGCCATCGCGTGCCTCATACTTTCGCATTTTTCGCATACTTGTTGGCCAGATCCAGGGCGTTTTCTGGATTGTATCACGTAGTAATGTGGTACCACACTGAAACAGTGAGTTAATCCTGGATTTGATCTATATATTAGAGGGTAACACCGGTTAGGTTTGGGTTAGATATGGTATTTGCCATCATCTGGCTCATACTTTCGCAATTTTTCGCATACTTCTTGGCCAGATCCAGGGCGTTTTCTGCTTTGGATCACGTAGTAATGTGGTACCACACTGAAACAGTGAGTTAATCCTGGATTCGATCTATATATTAGAGGATAACACCGGTTAGGTTTGGGTTAGAACTGGTATTTGCCATCATCTGGCACATACGTCCGTATTTTTCGCACACTTGTTGGCCAGATCCTGGGCGTTTTCTGGTTTGGAACACATAGCAATGTGGTATCACACTTAAACAGTGAGTTAAACCTGGATTCAATCTATATTTTAGAGGATAACGCCGGTTAGGTCTGGGTTAGGTCTGGTATTTGCCATCATCTGTCTCATACTTTCGCATTTTTCGCCTACTTGTTGGCCAGATACTGGGCGTTTTCTGGGTTGGATCACGTGGTAATGTGGTACCGCACTGAAACAGTGTAGTAATCCTCGATTCGATCTATATATTAGAGGGTAACACCGGTTAGGTTTGGGTTAGGTCTGGTATTTGCCATCATCTGTCTCATACTTTCGCATTTTTCGCCTACTTGTTGGCCAGATACTGGGCGTTTTCTGGGTTGGATCACGTGGTAATGTGGTACCGCACTGAAACAGTGTAGTAGTCCTGGATTCGATCTATATATTAGAGGGTAACACCGGTTAGGTTTGGGTTAGGTCTGGTATTTGCCATCATCTGGCTCATACTTTCGCAATTTTCGCATACTTGCTGGCCAGATCCTGGGCGTTTTCTGGTTTGGATCACATAGCAATGTGGTATCACACTTAAACAGTGAGTTAAACCTGGATTCAATCTATATTTTAGAGGATAACACCGGTTAGGTTTGGGTTAGGTCTGGTATTTGCCATCATCTGTCTCATACTTTCGCATTTTTCGCCTACTTGTTGGCCAGATACTGGGCGTTTTCTGGGTTGGATCACGTGGTAATGTGGTACCGCACTGAAACAGTGTAGTAGTCCTGGATTCGATCTATATATTAGAGGGTAACACCGGTTAGGTTTGGGTTAGGTCTGGTATTTGCCATCATCTGGCTCATACTTTCGCAATTTTCGCATACTTGCTGGCCAGATCCTGGGCGTTTTCTGGTTTGGAACACATAGCAATGTGGCCCCACACTCAAACAGTGAGTTAAACATGGATTCAATCTATATTTTAGAGGATAACACCGGTTAGGTCAGGGTTAGGTCTGGTATTTGCCATCATCTGCCTCATACTTTCGCACTTTTCGCATACTTGTTGGCCAGATCCAGCGCGTTTTCTGGTTTGGATCACGTAGTAATGTGGTACCACACTGAAACATTGAGTTAATCCTGGATTCGATCTATATATTAGAGGGTAACACCGGTTAGGTTTGGGTTAGATATGGTATTTGCCATCATCTGGCTCATACTTTCGCAATTTTTCGCATACTTGTTGGCCAGATCCAGGGCGTTTTCTGGTTTGGATCACGTGGTAATGTGGTACCACACTGAAACAGTGAAGTAATCCTGGATTCAATCTATATTTTAGAGGATAACAGCGGTGAGGTCAGGGTTAGGTCTGGTATTTGCCATCATCTGTCTCATATGTTTCGCATTTTTCGCCTACTTGTTGGCCAGATACTGGGCGTTTTCTGGGTTGGATCACGTAGTAATGTAGAACCACTCGGAAGCTGTGAGTTAAACCTGGATTCAATCTATATTTTAGAGGATAACACCGGTTAGGTCAGGGTTGGGTTTGGTATTTGCCATCATCTGCCTCATACTTTCGCAATTTTCGCATACTTGTTGGCCAGATCCAGGGCGTTTTCTGGTTTGGATCACGTAGTAATGTGGTACCACACAGCCACATGAGTTAAACCTGGATTCAATCTATATTTTAGAGGGTAACACCGGTTAGGTCAGGATTAGGTCTGGTATTTGCCATCATCTGGCTCATGCTTTCGCATTTGTCGCATACTTATTGGCCAGATCCTGGGCGTTTTCTGGTTCGGATCACGTAGTAACGTGGTACCACACTGAAACAGTGAAGTAATCCTGGATTCAATCTATATTTTAGAGGATAACAGCGGTGAGGTCAGGGTTAGGTCTGGTATTTGCCATCATCTGTCTCATATGTTTCGCATTTTTCGCATACTTGTTGGCCAGATCCAGGGCGTTTTGTGGGTTGGATCACGTGGTAATGTGGTACCGCACTGAAACAGTGAAGTAATCCTGGATTCGATCTATATATTAGAGGGTAACACCGGTTAGGTTTGGGTTAGGTCTGGTATTTGCCATCATATGGCCCATGCTATCGCATTTGTCGCATACTTGTTGGCCAGATCCTGGGCGTCTTCTGGTTTGGATCACGTAGTAATGTGGTACCACACTGAAACAGTGTATTAATCCTGGATTCGATCTATATATTAGAGGGTAACACCGGTTAGGTTTGGGTTAGGTCTGGTATTTGCCATCATGTCGCTCATGCTTTCGCATTTGTCGCATACTTGTTGGCCAGATCCTGGGCGTTTTCTGGTTCGGATCACGTCGTAATGTGGTACCACACTGAAACAGTGAGTTAATCCTGGATTCGATCTATATATTAGAGGGTAACACCGGTTAGGTTTGGGTTAGGTCTGGTATTTGCCATCATCTGCCTCATACTTTCGCATTTTTCGCCTACTTGTTGGCCAGATACTGGGCGTTTTCTGGGTTGGATCACGTGGTAATGTGGTACCGCACTGAAACAGTGTAGTAATCCTGGATTCGATCTATATATTACAGGGTAACACCGGTTAGGTCAGGGTTAGGTCTGGTATTTGTCATCATCCGGCTCATACTTTCGCATCTTTCGCATACTTGTTGGCCAGATCCTGGGCGTTTTCTGGTTTGGATCACGTAGTAATGTAGAACCACTCGGAAGCTGTGAGTTAAACCTATATTCAATCTATATTTTAGAGGATAACGCCGGTTAGGTCAGGGTTGGGTTTGTATTTGCCATCAACTGCCTCATGCTTTCGCTTTTTTCACCTACTTGTTGGCCAGATCCTGGGCGTTTTTTGGGTCGGATCACGTAGTAATGTGGCACCACACTCAAACAGTGAGTTAAACCTTGATTCAATCTATATTTTAGAGGACAACACCGGTTAGGTCAGGGTTAGGTCTGGTATTTGCCATCGCCTGCCTCAAACTTTCGCATTTTTCGCATACTTGTTGGCCAGATCCAGGGCGTTTTCTGGATTGTATCACGTAGTAAGGTGGTACCACACTGAAACAGTGAGTTAATCCTGGATTTGATCTATATATTAGAGGGTAACACCGGTTAGGTTTGGGTTAGATATGGTAATTGCCATCATCTGGGTCATACTTTCGCAATTTTTCGCATACTTCTTGGCCAGATCCAGGGCGTTCTCTGCTTTGGATCACGTAGTAATGTGGTACCACACTGAAACAGTGAGTTAATCCTGGATTCGATCTATATATTAGAGGGTAACACCGGTTAGGTTTGGGTTAGAACTGGTATTTGCCATCATCTGGCACATACGTCCGTATTTTTCGCACACTTGTTGGCCAGATCCTGGGCGTTTTCTGGTTTGGAACACATAGCAATGTGATATCACACTTAAACAGTGAGTTAAACCTGGATTCAATCTATATTTTAGAGGATAACACCGGTTAGGTCTGGGTTAGGTCTGGTATTTGCCATCATCTGTCTCATACTTTCGCATTTTTCGCCTACTTGTTGGCCAGATACTGGGCGTTTTCTGGGTCGGATCACGTGGTAATGTGGTACCGCACTTGAACAGTGTTGTAATCCTGGATTCGATCTATATATTAGAGGGTAACACCGGTTAGGTTTGGGTTAGGTCTGGTATTTGCCATCATCTGTCTCATACTTTCGCATTTTTCGCCTACTTGTTGGCCAGATACTGGGCGTTTTCTGGGTTGGATCACGTGGTAATGTGGTACCGCACTGAAACAGTGTAGTAATCCTGGATTCGATCTATATATTAGAGGGTAACACCGGTTAGGTTTGGGTTAGGTCTGGTATTTGCCATCATCTGGCTCATACTTTCGCAATTTTCGCATACTTGCTGGCCAGATCCTGGGCGTTTTCTGGTTTGGATCACATAGCAATGTGGTATCACACTTAAACAGTGAGTTAAACCTGGATTCAATCTATATTTTAGAGGATAACACCGGTTTGGTCTGGGTTAGGTCTGGTATGTGCCATCATCTGTCTCATACTTTCGCATTTTTCGCCTACTTGTTGGCCAGATACTGGGTGTTCTCTGGGTTGGATCACGTGGTAATGTGGTACCGCACTGAAACAGTGAAGTAATCCTGGATTCGATCTATATATTAGAGGGTAACACCGGTTAGGTTTGGGTTAGAACTGGTATTTGTCATCATCTGGCACATACGTCCGTATTTTTCGCACACTTGTTGGCCAGATCCTGGGCGTTTTCTGGTTTGGAACACATAGCAATGTGGTATCACACTTAAACAGTGAGTTAAACCTGGATTCAATCTATATTTTAGAGGATAACACCGGTTAGGTCTGGGTTAGGTCTGGTACTTGCCATCATCTGTCTCATACTTTCGCATTTTTCGCCTACTTGTTGGCCAGATACTGGGCGTTTTCTGGTTTGGATCACGTAGTAATGTGGTACCACACTGAAACATTGAGTTAATCCTGGATTCGATCTATATATTAGAGGGTAACACCGGTTAGGTTTGGGTTAGATATGGTATTTGCCATCATCTGGCTCATACTTTCGCAATTTTTCGCATACTTGTTGGCCAGATCCAGGGCGTTTTCTGGTTTGGATCACGTGGTAATGTGGTACCGCACTGAAACAGTGAAGTAATCCTGGATTCAATCTATATTTTAGAGGATAACAGCGGTGAGGTCAGGGTTAGGTCTGGTATTTGCCATCATCTGTCTCATATGTTTCGCATTTTTCGCCTACTTGTTGGCCAGATACTGGGCGTTTTCTGGGTTGGATCACGTAGTAATGTAGAACCACTCGGAAGCTGTGAGTTAAACCTGGATTCAATCTATATTTTAGAGGATAACACCGGTTAGGTCAGGGTTGGGTTTGGTATTTGCCATCATCTGCCTCATACTTTCGCAATTTTCGCATACTTGTTGGCCAGATCCAGGGCGTTTTCTGGTTTGGATCACGTAGTAATGTGGTACCACACAGCCACATGAGTTAAACCTGGATTCAATCTATATTTTAGAGGGTAACACCGGTTAGGTCAGGATTAGGTCTGGTATTTGCCATCATCTGGCTCATGCTTTCGCATTTGTCGCATACTTATTGGCCAGATCCTGGGCGTTTTCTGGTTCGGATCACGTAGTAACGTGGTACCACACTGAAACAGTGAAGTAATCCTGGATTCAATCTATATTTTAGAGGATAACAGCGGTGAGGTCAGGGTTAGGTCTGGTATTTGCCATCATCTGTCTCATATGTTTCGCATTTTTCGCATACTTGTTGGCCAGATCCAGGGCGTTTTGTGGGTTGGATCACGTGGTAATGTGGTACCGCACTGAAACAGTGAAGTAATCCTGGATTCGATCTATATATTAGAGGGTAACACCGGTTAGGTTTGGGTTAGGTCTGGTATTTGCCATCATATGGCCCATGCTATCGCATTTGTCGCATACTTGTTGGCCAGATCCTGGGCGTCTTCTGGTTTGGATCACGTAGTAATGTGGTACCACACTGAAACAGTGTATTAATCCTGGATTCGATCTATATATTAGAGGGTAACACCGGTTAGGTTTGGGTTAGGTCTGGTATTTGCCATCATGTCGCTCATGCTTTCGCATTTGTCGCATACTTGTTGGCCAGATCCTGGGCGTTTTCTGGTTCGGATCACGTCGTAATGTGGTACCACACTGAAACAGTGAGTTAATCCTGGATTCGATCTATATATTAGAGGGTAACACCGGTTAGGTTTGGGTTAGGTCTGGTATTTGCCATCATCTGCCTCATACTTTCGCATTTTTCGCCTACTTGTTGGCCAGATACTGGGCGTTTTCTGGGTTGGATCACGTGGTAATGTGGTACCGCACTGAAACAGTGTAGTAATCCTGGATTCGATCTATATATTACAGGGTAACACCGGTTAGGTCAGGGTTAGGTCTGGTATTTGTCATCATCCGGCTCATACTTTCGCATCTTTCGCATACTTGTTGGCCAGATCCTGGGCGTTTTCTGGTTTGGATCACGTAGTAATGTAGAACCACTCGGAAGCTGTGAGTTAAACCTATATTCAATCTATATTTTAGAGGATAACGCCGGTTAGGTCAGGGTTGGGTTTGTATTTGCCATCAACTGCCTCATGCTTTCGCTTTTTTCACCTACTTGTTGGCCAGATCCTGGGCGTCTTTTGGGTCGGATCACGTAGTAATGTGGCACCACACTCAAAAAGTGAGTTAAACCTGGATTCAATCTATATTTTAGAGGACAACACCGGTTAGGTCAGGGTTAGGTCTGGTATTTGCCATCGCCTGCCTCAAACTTTCGCATTTTTCGCATACTTGTTGGCCAGATCCAGGGCGTTTTCTGGATTGTATCACGTAGTAAGGTGGTACCACACTGAAACAGTGAGTTAATCCTGGATTTGATCTATATATTAGAGGGTAACACCGGTTAGGTTTGGGTTAGATATGGTATTTGCCATCATCTGGGTCATACTTTCGCAATTTTTCGCATACTTCTTGGCCAGATCCAGGGCGTTCTCTGCTTTGGATCACGTAGTAATGTGGTACCACACTGAAACTGTGAGTTAATCCTGGATTCGATCTATATATTAGAGGGTAACACCGGTTAGGTTTGGGTTAGAACTGGTATTTGCCATCATCTGGCACATACGTCCGTATTTTTCGCACACTTGTTGGCCAGATCCTGGGCGTTTTCTGGTTTGGAACACATAGCAATGTGATATCACACTTAAACAGTGAGTTAAACCTGGATTCAATCTATATTTTAGAGGATAACACCGGTTAGGTCTGGGTTAGGTCTGGTATTTGCCATCATCTGTCTCATACTTTCGCATTTTTCGCCTACTTGTTGGCTAGATACTGGGCGTTTTCTGGGTTGGATCACGTGGTAATGTGGTACCGCACTTGAACAGTGTTGTAATCCTGGATTCGATCTATATATTAGAGGGTAACACCGGTTAGGTTTGGGTTAGGTCTGGTATTTGCCATCATCTGTCTCAAACTTTCGCATTTTTCGCCTACTTGTTGGCCAGATACTGGGCGTTTTCTGGGTTGGATCACGTGGTAATGTGGTACCGCACTGAAACAGTGTAGTAATCCTGGATTCGATCTATATATTAGAGGGTAACACCGGTTAGGTTTGGGTTAGGTCTCGTATTTGCCATCATCTGGCTCATACTTTCGCAATTTTCGCATACTTGGTGGCCAGATCCTGGGCGTTTTCTGGTTTGGATCACATAGCAATGTGGTATCACACTTAAACAGTGAGTTAAACCTGGATTCAATCTATATTTTAGAGGATAACACCGGTTTGGTCTGGGTTAGGTCTGGTATGTGCCATCATCTGTCTCATACTTTCGCATTTTTCGCCTACTTGTTGGCCAGATACTGGGTGTTCTCTGGGTTGGATCACGTGGTAATGTGGTACCGCACTGAAACAGTGAAGTAATCCTGGATTCGATCTATATATTAGAGGGTAACACCGGTTAGGTTTGGGTTAGAACTGGTATTTGTCATCATCTGGCACATACGTCCGTATTTTTCGCACACTTGTTGGCCAGATCCTGGGCGTTTTCTGGTTTGGAACACATAGCAATGTGGTATCACACTTAAACAGTGAGTTAAACCTGGATTCAATCTATATTTTAGAGGATAACACCGGTTAGGTCTGGGTTAGGTCTGGTACTTGCCATCATCTGTCTCATACTTTCGCATTTTTCGCCTACTTGTTGGCCAGATACTGGGCGTTTTCTGGGTTGGATCACGTGGTAATGTAGAACCACTCGGAAGCTGTGAGTTAAACCTATATTCAATCTATATATTAGAGGGTAACACCGGTTAGGTTTGGGTTAGATATGGTATTTGCCATCATCTGGCTCATATGTTTCGCATTTTTCGCCTACTTGTTGGCCAGATACTGGGCGTTTTCTGGGTTGGATCACGTAGTAATGTGGCCCCACACTCCAACAGTGAGTTAAACCTGGATTCAATCTATATTTTAGAGGATAACACCGGTTAGGTCAGGGTTAGGTCTGGTATTTGCCATCGCCTGCCTCATACTTTCGCATTTTTCGCATACTTGTTGGCCAGATCCAGGGCGTTTTCTGGATTGTATCACGTAGTAATGTGGTACCACACTGAAACAGTGAGTTAATCCTGGATTTGATCTATATATTAGAGGGTAACACCGGTTAGGTTTGGGTTAGAACTGGTATTTGTCATCATCTGGCACATACGTCCGTATTTTTCGCACACTTGTTGGCCAGATCCTGGGCGTTTTCTGGTTTGGAACACATAGCAATGTGGTATCACACTTAAACAGTGAGTTAAACCTGGATTCAATCTATATTTTAGAGGATAACACCGGTGAGGTCTGGGTTAGGTCTGGTATTTGCCATCATCTGGCTCATACTTTCGCAATTTTCGCATACTTATTGGCCAGATCCTGGGCGTCTTCTGGTTTGGATAACGTAGTAATATGGTACCACACTGAAACAGTGAGTTAATCCTGGATTCAATCTATATTTTAGAGGATAACAGCGGTGAGGTCAGGGTTAGGTCTGGTATTTGCCATCATCTGTCTCATATGTTTCGCATTTTTCGCCTACTTGTTGGCCAGATACTGGGCGTTTTCTGGGTTGGATCACGTAGTAATGTGGCCCCACACTCCAACAGTGAGTTAAACCTGGATTCAATCTATATTTTAGAGGATAACACCGGTTAGGTCAGGGTTAGGTCTGGTATTTGCCATCGCCCGCCTCATACTTTCGCATTTTTCGCATACTTGTTGGCCAGATCCAGGGCGTTTTCTGGATTGTATCACGTAGTAATGTGGTACCACACTGAAACAGTGAGTTAATCCTGGATTTGATCTATATATTAGAGGGTAACACCGGTTAGGTCAGGGTTAGGTCTGGTATTTGCCATCATCTGTCTCATACTTTCGCATTTTTCGCCTACTTGTTGGCCAGATACTGGGCGTTTTCTGGGTTGGATCACTTGGTAATGTGGTACCGCACTGAAACAGTGTAGTAATCCTGGATTCGATCTATATATTAGAGGGTAACACCGGTTAGGTTTGGGTTAGGTCTGGTATTTGCCATCATCTGGCTCATACTTTCGCAATTTTCGCATGCATGCTGGCCAGATCCTGGGCGTTTTCTGGTTTGGATCACATAGCAATGTGGTATCACACTTAAACAGTGAGTTAAACCTGGATTCAATCTATATTTTAGAGGATAACACCGGTTAGGTCTGGGTTAGGTCTGGTATGTGCCATCATCTGTCTCATACTTTCGCATTTTTCGCCTACTTGTTGGCCAGATACTGGGTGTTCTCTGGGTTGGATCACGTGGTAATGTGGTACCGCACTGAAACAGTGAAGTAATCCTGGATTCGATCTATATATTAGAGGGTAACACCGGTTAGGTTTGGGTTAGAACTGGTATTTGCCATCATCTGGCACATACGTCCGTATTTTCCGCACACTTGTTGGCCAGATCCTGGGCGTTTTCTGGTTTGGAACACATAGCAATGTGGCACCACACTCAAACAGTGAGTTAAACCTGGATTCAATCTATATTTTAGAGGACAACACCGGTTAGGTCAGGGTTAGGTCTGGTATTTGCCATCGCCTGCCTCATACTTTCGCATTTTTCGCATACTTGTTGGCCAGATCCAGGGCGTCTTCTGGTTTGGATAACGTAGTAATATGGTACCACACTGAAACAGTGAGTTAATCCTGGATTCAATCTATATTTTAGAGGATAACAGCGGTGAGTTCAGGGTTAGGTCTGGTATTTGCCATCATCTGTCTCATATGTTTCGCATTTTTCGCCTACTTGTTGGCCAGATACTGGGCGTTTTCTGGGTTGGATCACGTAGTAATGTGGCCCCACACTCCAACAGTGAGTTAAACCTGGATTCAATCTATATTTTAGAGGGTAACACCGGTTAGGTTTGGGTTAGGTCTGGTATTTGCCATCATCTGGCTCATACTTTCGCAATTTTCGCATACTTATTGGCCAGATCCTGGGCGTCTTCTGGTTTGGATAACGTAGTAATATGGTACCACACTGAAACAGTGAGTTAATCCTGGATTCAATCTATATTTTAGAGGATAACAGCGGTGAGGTCAGGGTTAGGTCTGGTATTTGCCATCATCTGTCTCATATGTTTCGCATTTTTCGCCTACTTGTTGGCCAGATAATGGGCGTTTTCTGGGTTGGATCACGTAGTAATGTGGCCCCACACTCCAACAGTGAGTTAAACCTGGATTCAATCTATATTTTAGAGGATAACACCGGTTATGTCAGGGTTAGGTCTGGTATTTGCCATCGCCTGCCTCATACTTTCGCATTTTTCGCATACTTGTTGGCCAGATCCAGGGCGTTTTCTGGATTGTATCACGTAGTAATGTGGTACCACACTGAAACAGTGAGTTAATCCTGGATTTGATCTATATATTAGAGGGTAACACCGGTTAGGTCAGGGTTAGGTCTGGTATTTGCCATCATCTGGCTCATGCTTTCGCATTTGTCGCATACTTGCTGGCCAGATCCTGGGCGTTTTCTGGTTCGGATCACGTCGTAATGTGGTACCACACTGAAACAGTGAGTTAATCCTGGATTCGATCTATATATTAGAGGGTAACACCAGTTAGGTTTGGGTTAGGTCTGGTATTTGCCATGATCTGCCTCATACTTTCGCATTTTTCGCCTACTTGTTGGCCAGATACTGGGCGTTTTCTGGGTTGGATCACGTGGTAATGTGGTACCGCACTGAAACAGTGTAGTAATCCTGGATTCGATCTATATATTAGAGGGTAACACCGGTTAGGTCAGGGTTAGGTCTGGTATTTGTCATCATCCGGCTCATACTTTCGCATCTTTCGCATACTTGTTGGCCAGATCCTGGGCGTTTTCTGGTTTGGATCACGTAGTAATGTAGAACCACTCGGAAGCTGTGAGTTAAACCTATATTCAATCTATATTTTAGAGGATAACGCCGGTTAGGTCAGGGTTGGGTTTGGTATTTGCCATCAACTGCCTCATGCTTTCGCTTTTTTCACCTACTTGTTGGCCAGATCCTGGGCGTATTCTGGGTCGGATCACGTAGTAATGTGGCACCACACTCAAACAGTGAGTTAAACCTGGATTCAATCTATATTTTAGAGGACAACACCGGTTAGGTCAGGGTTAGGTCTGGTATTTGCCATCGCCTGCCTCATACTTTCGCATTTTTCGCATACTTGTTGGCCAGATCCAGGGCGTTTTCTGGATTGTATCACGTAGTAATGTGGTACCACACTGAAACAGTGAAGTAATCCTGTATTCAATCTACATTTTAGAGGATAACAGCGGTGAGGTCAGGGTTAGGTCTGGTATTTGCCATCATCTGTCTCATATGTTTCGCATTTTTCGCCTACTTGTTGGCCAGATACTGGGCGTTTTCTGTGTTGGATCACGTAGTAATGTAGAACCACTCGGAAGCTGTGAGTTAAACCTGGATTCAATCTATATTTTAGAGGACAACACCGGTTAGGTCAGGGTTAGGTCTGGTATTTGCCATCGCCTGCCTCATACTTTCGCATTTTTCGCATACTTGTTGGCCAGATCCAGGGCGTTTTCTGGATTGTATCACGTAGTAATGTGGTACCGCACTGAAACAGTGTAGTAATCCTGGATTCGATCTATATATTAGAGGGTAACACCGGTTAGGTCAGGGTTAGGTCTGGTATTTGCCATCATCTGTCTCATACTTTCGCGTTTTTCGCCTACTTGTTGGCCAGATACTGGGCGTTTTCTGGGTTGGATCACGTGGTAATGTGGTACCGCACTGAAACAGTGTAGTAATCCTGGATTCGATCTATATATTAGAGGGTAACACCGGTTAGGTTTGGGTTAGGTCTGGTATTTGCCATCATCTGGCTCATACTTTCGCAATTTTCGCATACTTGCTGGCCAGATCCTGGGCGTTGTCTGGTTTGGATCACATAGCAATGTGGTATCACACTTAAACAGTGAGTTAAACCTGGATTCAATCTATATTTTAGAGGATAACACCGGTTAGGTCTGGGTTAGGTCTGGTATGTGCCATCATCTGTCTCATACTTTCGCATTTTTCGCCTACTTGTTGGCCAGATACTGGGTGTTCTCTGGGTTGGATCACGTGGTAATATGGTACCGTACTGAAACAGTGAAGTAATCCTGGATTCGATCTATATATTAGAGGGTAACACCGGTTAGGTTTGGGTTAGGTCTGGTATTTGCCATCATCTGGCTCATACTTTCGCAATTTTCGCATACTTGTTGGCCAGATACTGGGCGTTTTCTGGATTGGATCACGTAGTAATGTGGCCCCACACTCAAACAGTGAGTTAAACATGGATTCAATCTATATTTTAGAGGATAACACCGGTTAGGTCAGGGTTAGGTCTGGTATTTGCCATCATCTGCCTCATACTTTCGCACTTTTCGCATACTTGTTGGCCAGATCCAGCGCGTTTTCTGGTTTGGATCACGTAGTAATGTGGTACCACACTGAAACATTGAGTTAATCCTGGATTCGATCTATATATTAGAGGGTAACACCGGTTAGGTTTGGGTTAGATATGGTATTTGCCATCATCTGGCTCATACTTTCGCAATTTTTCGCATACTTGTTGGCCAGATCCAGGGCGTTTTCTGGTTTGGATCACGTGGTAATGTGGTACCGCACTGAAACAGTGAAGTAATCCTGGATTCAATCTATATTTTAGAGGATAACAGCGGTGAGGTCAGGGTTAGGTCTGGTATTTGCCATCATCTGTCTCATATGTTTCGCATTTTTCGCCTACTTGTTGGCCAGATACTGGGCGTTTTCTGTGTTGGATCACGTAGTAATGTAGAACCACTCGGAAGCTGTGAGTTAAACCTGGATTCAATCTATATTTTAGAGGATAACACCGGTTAGGTCAGGGTTGGGTTTGGTATTTGCCATCATCTGCCTCATACTTTCGCAATTTTCGCATACTTGTTGGCCAGATCCAGGGCGTTTTCTGGTTTGGATCACGTAGTAATGTGGTACCACACAGCCACATGAGTTAAACCTGGATTCAATCTATATTTTAGAGGGTAACACCGGGTAGGTCAGGATTAGGTCTGGTATTTGCCATCATCTGGCTCATGCTTTCGCATTTGTCGCATACTTATTGGCCAGATCCTGGGCGTTTTCTGGTTCGGATCACGTAGTAACGTGGTACCACACTGAAACAGTGAAGTAATCCTGGATTCAATCTATATTTTAGAGGATAACAGCGGTGAGGTCAGGGTTAGGTCTGGTATTTGCCATCATCTGTCTCATATGTTTCGCATTTTTCGCATACTTGTTGGCCAGATCCAGGGCGTTTTGTGGGTTGGATCACGTGGTAATGTGGTACCGCACTGAAACAGTGAAGTAATCCTGGATTCGATCTATATATTAGAGGGTAACACCGGTTAGGTTTGGGTTAGGTCTGGTATTTGCCATCATGTCGCTCATGCTTTCGTATTTGTCGCATACTTGTTGGCCAGATCCTGGGCGTTTTCTGGTTCGGATTACGTCGTAATGTGGTACCACACTGAAACAGTGAGTTAATCCTGGATTCGATCTATATATTAGAGGGTAACACCGGTTAGGTTTGGGTTAGGTCTGGTATTTGCCATCATCTGCCTCATACTTTCGCATTTCTCGCCTACTTGTTGGCCAGATACTGGGCGTTTTCTGGGTTGGATCACGTGGTAATGTGGTACCGCACTGAAACAGTGTAGTAATCCAGGATTCGATCTATATATTACAGGGTAACACCGGTTAGGTCAGGGTTAGGTCTGGTATTTGTCATCATCCGGCTCATACTTTCGCATCTTTCGCATACTTGTTGGCCAGATCCTGGGCGTTTTCTGGTTTGGATCACGTAGTAATGTAGAACCACTCGGAAGCTGTGAGTTAAACCTATATTCAATCTATATTTTAGAGGATAACGCCGGTTAGGTCAGGGTTGGGTTTGTATTTGCCATCAACTGCCTCATGCTTTCGCTTTTTTCACCTACTTGTTGGCCAGATCCTGGGCGTTTTTTGGGTCGGATCACGTAGTAATGTGGCACCACACTCAAACAGTGAGTTAAACCTGGATTCAATCTATATTTTAGAGGACAACACCGGTTAGGTCAGGGTTAGGTCTGGTATTTGCCATCGCCTGCCTCAAACTTTCGCATTTTTCGCATACTTGTTGGCCAGATCCAGGGCGTTTTCTGGATTGTATCACGTAGTAATGTGGTACCACACTGAAACAGTGAGTTAATCCTGGATTTGATCTATATATTAGAGGGTAACACCGGTTAGGTTTGGGTTAGATATGGTATTTGCCATCATCTGGCTCATACTTTCGCAATTTTTCGCATACTTCTTGGCCAGATCCAGGGCGTTCTGTGCTTTGGATCACGTAGTAATGTGGTACCACACTGAAACAGTGAGTTAATCCTGGATTCAATCTATATTTTAGAGGATAACAGCGGTGAGGTCAGGGTTAGGTCTGGTATTTGCCATCATCTGTCTCATATGTTTCGCATTTTTCGCCTACTTGTTGGCCAGATAATGGGCGTTTTCTGGGTTGGATCACGTAGTAATGTGGCCCCACACTCCAACAGTGAGTTAAACCTGGATTCAATCTATATTTTAGAGGATAACACCGGTTATGTCAGGGTTAGGTCTGGTATTTGCCATCGCCTGCCTCATACTTTCGCATTTTTCGCATACTTGTTGGCCAGATCCAGGGCGTTTTCTGGATTGTATCACGTAGTAATGTGGTACCACACTGAAACAGTGAGTTAATCCTGGATTTGATCTATATATTAGAGGGTAACACCGGTTAGGTCAGGGTTAGGTCTGGTATCTGCCATCATCTGGCTCATGCTTTCGCATTTGTCGCATACTTGCTGGCCAGATCCTGGGCGTTTTCTGGTTCGGATCACGTCGTAATGTGGTACCACACTGAAACAGTGAGTTAATCCTGGATTCGATCTATATATTAGAGGGTAACACCAGTTAGGTTTGGGTTAGGTCTGGTATTTGCCATGATCTGCCTCATACTTTCGCATTTTTCGCCTACTTGTTGGCCAGATACTGGGCGTTTTCTGGGTTGGATCACGTGGTAATGTGGTACCGCACTGAAACAGTGTAGTAATCCTGGATTCGATCTATATATTAGAGGGTAACACCGGTTAGGTCAGGGTTAGGTCTGGTATTTGTCATCATCCGGCTCATACTTTCGCATCTTTCGCATACTTGTTGGCCAGATCCTGGGCGTTTTCTGGTTTGGATCACGTAGTAATGTAGAACCACTCGGAAGCTGTGAGTTAAACCTATATTCAATCTATATTTTAGAGGATAACGCCGGTTAGGTCAGGGTTGGGTTTGGTATTTGCCATCAACTGCCTCATGCTTTCGCTTTTTTCACCTACTTGTTGGCCAGATCCTGGGCGTATTCTGGGTCGGATCACGTAGTAATGTGGCACCACACTCAAACAGTGAGTTAAACCTGGATTCAATCTATATTTTAGAGGACAACACCGGTTAGGTCAGGGTTAGGTCTGGTATTTGCCATCGCCTGCCTCATACTTTCGCATTTTTCGCATACTTGTTGGCCAGATCCAGGGCGTTTTCTGGATTGTATCACGTAGTAATGTGGTACCACACTGAAACAGTGAAGTAATCCTGTATTCAATCTACATTTTAGAGGATAACAGCGGTGAGGTCAGGGTTAGGTCTGGTATTTGCCATCATCTGTCTCATATGTTTCGCATTTTTCGCCTACTTGTTGGCCAGATACTGGGCGTTTTCTGTGTTGGATCACGTAGTAATGTAGAACCACTCGGAAGCTGTGAGTTAAACCTGGATTCAATCTATATTTTAGAGGACAACACCGGTTAGGTCAGGGTTAGGTCTGGTATTTGCCATCGCCTGCCTCATACTTTCGCATTTTTCGCATACTTGTTGGCCAGATCCAGGGCGTTTTCTGGATTGTATCACGTAGTAATGTGGTACCGCACTGAAACAGTGTAGTAATCCTGGATTCGATCTATATATTAGAGGGTAACACCGGTTAGGTCAGGGTTAGGTCTGGTATTTGCCATCATCTGTCTCATACTTTCGCGTTTTTCGCCTACTTGTTGGCCAGATACTGGGCGTTTTCTGGGTTGGATCACGTGGTAATGTGGTACCGCACTGAAACAGTGTAGTAATCCTGGATTCGATCTATATATTAGAGGGTAACACCGGTTAGGTTTGGGTTAGGTCTGGTATTTGCCATCATCTGGCTCATACTTTCGCAATTTTCGCATACTTGCTGGCCAGATCCTGGGCGTTGTCTGGTTTGGATCACATAGCAATGTGGTATCACACTTAAACAGTGAGTTAAACCTGGATTCAATCTATATTTTAGAGGATAACACCGGTTAGGTCTGGGTTAGGTCTGGTATGTGCCATCATCTGTCTCATACTTTCGCATTTTTCGCCTACTTGTTGGCCAGATACTGGGTGTTCTCTGGGTTGGATCACGTGGTAATATGGTACCGTACTGAAACAGTGAAGTAATCCTGGATTCGATCTATATATTAGAGGGTAACACCGGTTAGGTTTGGGTTAGGTCTGGTATTTGCCATCATCTGGCTCATACTTTCGCAATTTTCGCATACTTGTTGGCCAGATACTGGGCGTTTTCTGGATTGGATCACGTAGTAATGTGGCCCCACACTCAAACAGTGAGTTAAACATGGATTCAATCTATATTTTAGAGGATAACACCGGTTAGGTCAGGGTTAGGTCTGGTATTTGCCATCATCTGCCTCATACTTTCGCACTTTTCGCATACTTGTTGGCCAGATCCAGCGCGTTTTCTGGTTTGGATCACGTAGTAATGTGGTACCACACTGAAACATTGAGTTAATCCTGGATTCGATCTATATATTAGAGGGTAACACCGGTTAGGTTTGGGTTAGATATGGTATTTGCCATCATCTGGCTCATACTTTCGCAATTTTTCGCATACTTGTTGGCCAGATCCAGGGCGTTTTCTGGTTTGGATCACGTGGTAATGTGGTACCGCACTGAAACAGTGAAGTAATCCTGGATTCAATCTATATTTTAGAGGATAACAGCGGTGAGGTCAGGGTTAGGTCTGGTATTTGCCATCATCTGTCTCATATGTTTCGCATTTTTCGCCTACTTGTTGGCCAGATACTGGGCGTTTTCTGTGTTGGATCACGTAGTAATGTAGAACCACTCGGAAGCTGTGAGTTAAACCTGGATTCAATCTATATTTTAGAGGATAACACCGGTTAGGTCAGGGTTGGGTTTGGTATTTGCCATCATCTGCCTCATACTTTCGCAATTTTCGCATACTTGTTGGCCAGATCCAGGGCGTTTTCTGGTTTGGATCACGTAGTAATGTGGTACCACACAGCCACATGAGTTAAACCTGGATTCAATCTATATTTTAGAGGGTAACACCGGTTAGGTCAGGATTAGGTCTGGTATTTGCCATCATCTGGCTCATGCTTTCGCATTTGTCGCATACTTATTGGCCAGATCCTGGGCGTTTTCTGGTTCGGATCACGTAGTAACGTGGTACCACACTGAAACAGTGAAGTAATCCTGGATTCAATCTATATTTTAGAGGATAACAGCGGTGAGGTCAGGGTTAGGTCTGGTATTTGCCATCATCTGTCTCATATGTTTCGCATTTTTCGCATACTTGTTGGCCAGATCCAGGGCGTTTTGTGGGTTGGATCACGTGGTAATGTGGTACCGCACTGAAACAGTGAAGTAATCCTGGATTCGATCTATATATTAGAGGGTAACACCGGTTAGGTTTGGGTTAGGTCTGGTATTTGCCATCATATGGCCCATGCTATCGCATTTGTCGCATACTTGTTGGCCAGATCCTGGGCGTCTTCTGGTTTGGATCACGTAGTAATGTGGTACCACACTGAAACAGTGTATTAATCCTGGATTCGATCAATATATTAGAGGGTAACACCGGTTAGGTTTGGGTTAGGTCTGGTATTTGCCATCATGTCGCTCATGCTTTCGTATTTGTCGCATACTTGTTGGCCAGATCCTGGGCGTTTTCTGGTTCGGATTACGTCGTAATGTGGTACCACACTGAAACAGTGAGTTAATCCTGGATTCGATCTATATATTAGAGGGTAACACCGGTTAGGTTTGGGTTAGGTCTGGTATTTGCCATCATCTGCCTCATACTTTCGCATTTCTCGCCTACTTGTTGGCCAGATACTGGGCGTTTTCTGGGTTGGATCACGTGGTAATGTGGTACCGCACTGAAACAGTGTAGTAATCCAGGATTCGATCTATATATTACAGGGTAACACCGGTTAGGTCAGGGTTAGGTCTGGTATTTGTCATCATCCGGCTCATACTTTCGCATCTTTCGCATACTTGTTGGCCAGATCCTGGGCGTTTTCTGGTTTGGATCACGTAGTAATGTAGAACCACTCGGAAGCTGTGAGTTAAACCTATATTCAATCTATATTTTAGAGGATAACGCCGGTTAGGTCAGGGTTGGGTTTGTATTTGCCATCAACTGCCTCATGCTTTCGCTTTTTTCACCTACTTGTTGGCCAGATCCTGGGCGTTTTTTGGGTCGGATCACGTAGTAATGTGGCACCACACTCAAACAGTGAGTTAAACCTGGATTCAATCTATATTTTAGAGGACAACACCGGTTAGGTCAGGGTTAGGTCTGGTATTTGCCATCGCCTGCCTCAAACTTTCGCATTTTTCGCATACTTGTTGGCCAGATCCAGGGCGTTTTCTGGATTGTATCACGTAGTAATGTGGTACCACACTGAAACAGTGAGTTAATCCTGGATTTGATCTATATATTAGAGGGTAACACCGGTTAGGTTTGGGTTAGATATGGTATTTGCCATCATCTGGCTCATACTTTCGCAATTTTTCGCATACTTCTTGGCCAGATCCAGGGCGTTCTGTGCTTTGGATCACGTAGTAATGTGGTACCACACTGAAACAGTGAGTTAATCCTGGATTCGATCTATATATTAGAGGGTAACACCGGTTAGGTTTGGGTTAGAACTGGTATTTGCCATCATCTGGCACATACGTCCGTATTTGTCGCACACTTGTTGGCCAGATCCTGGGCGTTTTCTGGTTTGGAACACACAGCAATGTGATATCACACTTAAACAGTGAGTTAAACCTGGATTCAATCTATATTTTAGAGGATAACACCGGTTAGGTCTGGGTTAGGTCTGGTATTTGCCATCATCTGTCTCATACTTTCGCATTTTTCGCCTACTTGTTGGCTAGATACTGGGCGTTTTCTGGGTTGGATCACGTGGTAATGTGGTACCGCACTGAAACAGTGTAGTAATCCTGGATTCGATCTATATATTAGAGGGTAACACCGGTTAGGTTTGGGTTAGGTCTGGTATTTGCCATCAACTGTCTCATACTTTCGCATTTTTCGCCTACTTGTTGGCCAGATCCTGGGCGTCTTCTGGTTTGGATAACGTAGTAATATGGTACCACACTGAAACAGTGAGTTAATCCTGGATTCAATCTATATTTTAGAGGATAACAGCGGTGAGGTCAGGGTTAGGTCTGGTATTTGCCATCATCTGGCTCATACTTTCGCAATTTTCGCATACTTGTTGGCCAGATCCAGGGCGTTTTCTGGATTGTATCACGTAGTAATGTGGTACCACACTGAAACAGTGAGTTAATCCTGGATTTGATCTATATATTAGAGGGTAACACCGGTTAGGTCAGAGTTAGGTCTGGTATTTGCCATCATCTGGCTCATGCTTTCGCATTTGTCGCATACTTGTTGGCCAGATCCTGGGCGTTTTCTGGTTCGGATCACGTC
Organism: Colletes latitarsis; assembly: GCF_051014445.1. Classification (NCBI taxonomy): domain Eukaryota; kingdom Metazoa; phylum Arthropoda; class Insecta; order Hymenoptera; family Colletidae; genus Colletes; species Colletes latitarsis. The sequence goes on from NW_027488371.1 coordinate 10,511,152, forward strand.
GTAATGTGGTACCACACTGAAACAGTGAGATAATCCTGGATTCGATCTATATATTAGAGGGTAACACCGGTTAGGTTTGGGTTAGGTCTGGTATTTGCCATCATCTGCCTCATACTTTCGCATTTTTCGCCTACTTGTTGGCCAGATACTGGGCGTTTTCTGGGTTGGATCACGTGGTAATGTAGAACCACTCTGAAGCTGTGAGTTAAACCTATATTCAATCTATATTTTAGAGGATAACGCCGGTTAGGTCAGGGTTGGGTTTGGTATTTGCCATCATCTGCCACATGCTTTCGCTTTTTTCACCTACTTGTTGGCCAGATCCAGGGCGTTTTCTGGATTGTATCACGTAGTAATGTGGTACCACACTGAAACAGTGAGTTAATCCTGGATTTGATCTATATATTAGAGGGTAACACCGGTTAGGTTTGGGTTAGATATGGTATTTGCCATCATCTGGCTCATACTTTCGCAATTTTTCGCATACTTCTTGGCCAGATCCAGGGCGTTATCTGCTTTGGATCACGTAGTAATGTGGTACCACACTGAAACAGTGAGTTAATCCTGGATTCGATCTATATATTAGAGGGTAACACCGGTTAGGTTTGGGTTAGAACTGGCATTAGCCATCATCTGGCACATACGTCCGTATTTTTCGCACACTTGTTGGCCAGATCCTGGGCGTTTTCTTGTTTGGAACACATAGCAATGTGGTATCATACTTAAACAGTGGGTTAAACCTGGATTCAATCTATATTTTAGAGGATAACACCGGTGAGGTCTGGGTTAGGTCTGGTATTTGCCATCATCTGGCTCATACTTTCGCAATTTTCGCATACTTATTGGCCAGATCCTGGGCGTCTTCTGGTTTGGATAACGTAGTAATATGGTACCACACTGAAACAGTGAGTTAATCCTGGATTCAATCTATATTTTAGAGGATAACAGCGGTGAGGCCAGGGTTAGGTCTGGTATTTGCCATCATCTGTCTCATATGTTTCGCATTTTTCGCCTACTTGTTGGCCAGATACTGGGCGTTTTCTGGGTTGGATCACGTAGTAATGTGGCCCCACACTCCAACAGTGAGTTAAACCTGGATTCAATCTATATTTTAGAGGATAACACCGGTTAGGTCAGGGTTAGGTCTGGTATTTGCTATAATCTGGCTCATACTTTCGCATTTTTCGCATACTTGTTGGCCAGATCCAGGGCGTTTTCTGGATTGTATCACGTAGTAATGTGGTACCACACTGAAACAGTGAGTTAATCCTGGATTCGATCTATATATTAGAGGGTAACACCGGTTAGGTTTGGGTTAGGTCTGGTATTTGCCATCATCTGCCTCATTCTTTCGCATTTTTTGCCTACTTGTTGGCCAGATACTGGGCGTTTTCTGGGTTGGATCACGTGGTAATGTGGTACCGCACTGAAACGGTGTAGTAATCCTGGATTCGATCTATATATTAGAGGGTAACACCGGTTAGCTCAGGGTTAGGTCTGGTATTTGTCATCATCCGGCTCATACTTTCGCATTTTTCGCCTACTTGTTGGCCAGATACTGGGTGTTCTCTGGGTTGGATCACGTGGTAATGTGGTACCGCACTGAAACAGTGAAGTAATCCTGGATTCGATCTATATATTAGAGGGTAACACCGGTTAGGTTTGGGTTAGAACTGGTATTTGCCATCATCTGGCACATACGTCCGTATGTTTCGCACACTTGTTGGCCAGATCCTGGGCGTTTTCTGGTTTGGATCACATAGCAATGTGGTATCACACTTAAACAGTGAGTTAAACCTGGATTCAATCTATATTTTAGAGGATAACACCGGTTAGGTCTGGGTTAGGTCTGGTATGTGCCATCATCTGTCTCATACTTTCGCATTTTTCGCCTACTTGTTGGCCAGATACTGGGTGTTCTCTGGGTTGGATCACGTGGTAATATGGTACCGTACTGTAACAGTGAAGTAATCCTGGATTCGATCTATATATTAGAGGGTAACACCGGTTAGGTTTGGGTTAGGTCTGGTATTTGCCATCATCTGGCTCATACTTTCGCAATTTTCGCATACTTGTTGGCCAGATACTGGGCGTTTCCTGGATTGGATCACGTAGTAATGTGGCCCCACACTCAAACAGTGAGTTAAACATGGATTCAATCTATATTTTAGAGGATAACACCGGTTAGGTCAGGGTTAGGTCTGGTATTTGCCATCATCTGCCTCATACTTTCGCACTTTTCGCATACTTGTTGGCCAGATCCAGCGCGTTTTCTGGTTTGGATCACGTAGTAATGTGGTACCACACTGAAACATTGAGTTAATCCTGGATTCGATCTATATATTAGAGGGTAACACCGGTTAGGTTTGGGTTAGATATGGTATTTGCCATCATCTGGCTCATACTTTCGCAATTTTTCGCATACTTGTTGGCCAGATCCAGGGCGTTTTCTGGTTTGGATCACGTGGTAATGTGGTACCGCACTGAAACAGTGAAGTAATCCTGGATTCAATCTATATTTTAGAGGATAACAGCGGTGAGGTCAGGGTTAGGTCTGGTATTTGCCATCATCTGTCTCATATGTTTCGCATTTTTCGCCTACTTGTTGGCCAGATACTGGGCGTTTTCTGGGTTGGATCACGTAGTAATGTAGAACCACTCGGAAGCTGTGAGTTAAACCTGGATTCAATCTATATTTTAGAGGATAACACCGGTTAGGTCAGGGTTGGGTTTGGTATTTGCCATCATCTGCCTCATACTTTCGCAATTCTCGCATACTTGTTGGCCAGATCCAGGGCGTTTTCTGGTTTGGATCACGTAGTAATGTGGTACCACACAGCCACATGAGTTAAACCTGGATTCAATCTATATTTTAGAGGGTAACACCGGTTAGGTCAGGATTAGGTTTGGTATTTGCCATCATCTGGCTCATTCTTTCGCATTTGTCGCATACTTATTGGCCAGATCCTGGGCGTTTTCTGGTTCGGATCACGTAGTAACGTGGTACCACACTGAAACAGTGAAGTAATCCTGGATTCAATCTATATTTTAGAGGATAACAGCGGTGAGGTCAGGGTTAGGTCTGGTATTTGCCATCATCTGTCTCATATGTTTCGCATTTTTCGCATACTTGTTGGCCAGATCCAGGGCGTTTTCTGGGTTGGATCACGTGGTAATGTGGTACCGCACTGAAACAGTGAAGTAATCCTGGATTCGATCTATATATTAGAGGGTAACACCGGTTAGGTTTGGGTTAGGTCTGGTATTTGCCATCATATGGCCCATGCTATCGCATTTGTCGCATACTTGTTGGCCAGATCCTGGGCGTCTTCTGGTTTGGATCACGTAGTAATGTGGTACCACACTGAAACAGTGTATTAATCCTGGATTCGATCTATATATTAGAGGGTAACACCGGTTAGGTTTGGGTTAGGTCTGGTATTTGCCATCATGTCGCTCATGCTTTCGCATTTGTCGCATACTTGTTGGCCAGATCCTGGGCGTTTTCTGGTTCGGATCACGTCGTAATGTGGTACCACACTGAAACAGTGAGTTAATCCTGGATTCGATCTATATATTAGAGGGTAACACCGGTTAGGTTTGGGTTAGGTCTGGTATTTGCCATCATCTGCCTCATACTTTCGCATTTTTCGCCTACTTGTTAGCCAGATACTGGGCGTTTTCTGGGTTGGATCACGTGGTAATGTGGTACCGCACTGAAACAGTGTAGTAATCCTGGATTCGATCTATATATTACAGGGTAACACCGGTTAGGTCAGGGTTAGGTCTGGTATTTGTCATCATCCGACTCATACTTTCGCATCTTTCGCATACTTGTTGGCCAGATCCTGGGCGTTTTCTGGTTTGGATCACGTAGTAATGTAGAACCACTCGGAAGCTGTGAGTTAAACCTATATTCAATCTATATTTTAGAGGATAACGCCGGTTAGGTCAGGGTTGGGTTTCTATTTGCCATCAACTGCCTCATGCTTTCGCTTTTTTCACCTACTTGTTGGCCAGATCCTAGGCGTTTTTTGGGTCGGATCACGTAGTAATGTGGCACCACACTCAAACAGTGAGTTAAACCTGGATTCAATCTATATTTTAGAGGACAACACCGGTTAGGTCAGGGTTAGGTCTGGTATTTGCCATCGCCTGCCTCAAACTTTCGCATTTTTCGCATACTTGTTGGCCAGATCCAGGGCGTTTTCTGGATTGTATCACGTAGTAATGTGGTACCACACTGAAACAGTGAGTTAATCCTGGATTTGATCTATATATTAGAGGGTAACACCGGTTAGGTTTGGGTTAGAACTGGTATTTGCCATCATCTGGCACATACGTCCGTATTTTTCGCACACTTGTTGGCCAGACCCTGGGCGTTTTCTGGTTTGGAACACATAGCAATGTGATATCACACTTAAACAGTGAGTTAAACCTGGATTCAATCTATATTTTAGAGGATAACACCGGTTAGGTCTGGGTTAGGTCTGGTATTTGCCATCATCTGTCTCATACTTTCGCATTTTTCGCCTACTTGTTGGCCAGATACTGGGCGTTTTCTGGGTTGGATCACGTGGTAATGTGGTACCGCACTGAAACAGTGTAGTAATCCTGGATTCGATCTATATATTAGAGGGTAACACCGGTTAGGTTTGGGTTAGGTCTGGTATTTGCCATCATCTGTCTCATACTTTCGCATTTTTCGCCTACTTGTTGGCCAGATACTAGGCGGTTTCTGGGTTGGATCACGTGGTAATGTGGTACCGCACTGAAACAGTGTAGTAATCCTGGATTCGATCTATATATTAGAGGGTAACACCGGTTAGGTTTGGGTTAGGTCTGGTATTTGCCATCATCTGGCTCATACTTTCGCAATTTTCGCATACTTGCTGGCCAGATCCTGGGCGTTTTCTGGTTTGGATCACATAGCAATGTGGTATCGCACTTAAACAGTGAGTTAAACCTGGATTCAATCTATATTTTAGAGGATAACACCGGTTTGGTCTGGGTTAGGTCTGGTATGTGCCATCATCTGTCTCATACTTTCGCATTTTTCGCCTACTTCTTGGCCAGATACTGGGTGTTCTCTGGGTTGGATCACGTGGTAATGTGGTACCGCACTGAAACAGTGAAGTAATCCTGGATTCGAACTATATATTAGAGGGTAACACCGGTTAGGTTTGGGTTAGAACTGGTATTTGCCATCATCTGGCACATACGTCCGTATTTTTCGCACACTTGTTGGCCAGATCCTGGGCGTTTTCTGGTTTGGAACACATAGCAATGTGGTATCACACTTAAACAGTGAGGTAAACCTGGATTCAATCTATATTTTAGAGGATAACACCGGTTAGGTCTGGGTTAGGTCTGGTACTTGCCATCATCTGTCTCATACTTTCGCATTTTTCGCCTACTTGTTGGCCAGATACTGGGCGTTTTCTGGGTTGGATCACGTGGTAATGTAGAACCACTCTGAAGCTGTGAGTTAAACCTATATTCAATCTATATTTTAGAGGATAACGCCGGTTAGGTCAGGGTTGGGTTTAGTATTTGCCATCATCTGCACCATGCTTTCGCTTTTTTCACCTACTTGTTGGCCAGATCCAGGGCGTTTTCTGGATTGTATCACGTAGTAATGTGGTACCACACTGAAACAGTGAGTTAATCCTGGATTTGATCTATATATTAGAGGGTAACACCGGTTAGGTTTGGGTTAGATATGGTATTTGCCATCATCTGGCTCATACTTTCGCAATTTTTCGCATACTTCTTGGCCAGATCCAGGGCGTTATCTGCTTTGGATCACGTAGTAATGTGGTACCACACTGAAACAGTGAGTTAATCCTGGATTCGATCTATATATTAGAGGGTAACACCGGTTAGGTTTGGGTTAGAACTGGTATTAGCCATCATCTGGCACATACGTCCGTATTTTTCGCACACTTGTTGGCCAGATCCTGGGCGTTTTCTTGTTTGGAACACATAGCAATGTGGTATCACACTTAAACAGTGGGTTAAACCTGGATTCAATCTATATTTTAGAGAATAACACCGGTGAGGTCTGGGTTAGGTCTGGTATTTGCCATCATCTGCCTCATACTTTCGCATTTTTCGCCTACTTGTTGGCCAGATACTGGGCGTTTTCTGGGTTGGATCACGTGGTAATGTGGTGCCGCACTGAAACAGTGTAGTAATCCTGGATTCGATCTATATATTAGAGGGTAACACCGGTTAGGTCAGGGTTAGGTCTGGTATTTGTCATCATCCGGCTCATACTTTCGCATCTTTCGCATACTTGATGGCCAGATCCTGGGCGTTTTCTAGTTTGGATCACGTAGTAATGTAGAACCACTCGGAAGCTGTGAGTTAAACCTATATTCAATATATATTTTAGAGGATAACGCCGGTTAGGTCAGGGTTGGGTTTGGTATTTGCCATCAACTGCCTCATGCTTTCGCTTTTTTCACCTACTTGTTGGCCAGATCCTGGGCGTTTTCTGGGTCGGATCACGTAGTAATGTGGCACCACACTCAAACAGTGAGTTAAACCTGGATTCAATCTATATTTTAGAGGACAACACCGGTTAGGTCAGGGTTAGGTCTGGTATTTGCCACCGCCTGCCTCATACTTTCGCATTTTTCGCATACTTGTTGGCCAGATCCAGGGCGTTTTCTGGATTGTATCACGTAGTAATGTGGTACCACACTGAAACAGTGAGTTAATCCTGGATTTGATCTATATATTAGAGGGTAACACCGGTTAGGTTTGGGTTAGATATGGTATTTGCCATCATCTGGCTCATACTTTCGCAATTTTTCGCATACTTCTTGGCCAGATCCAGGGCGTTTTCTGCTTTGGATCACGTAGTAATGTGGTACCACACTGAAACAGTGAGTTAATCCTGGATTCGATCTATATATTAGAGGGTAACACCGGTTAGGTTTGGGTTAGAACTGGTATTTGCCATCATCTGGCACATACGTCCGTATTTTTCGCACACTTGTTGGCCAGATCCTGGGCGTTTTCTGGTTTGGAACACATAGCAATGTGGTATCACACTTAAACAGTGAGTTAAACCTGGATTCAATCTATATTTTAGAGGATAACACCGGTTAGGTCTGGGTTAGGTCTGGTATTTGCCATCATCTGTCTCATACTTTCGCATTTTTCGTCTACTTGTTGGCCAGATACTGGGCGTTTTCTGGGTTGGATCACGTGGTAATGTGGTACCGCACTGAAACAGTGTAGTAATCCTCGATTCGATCTATATATTAGAGGGTAACACCGGTTAGGTTTGGGTTAGGTTTGGTATTTGCCATCATCTGTCTCATACTTTCGCATTTTTCGCCTACTTGTTGGCCAGATACTGGGCGTTTTCTGGGTTGGATCACGTGGTAATGTGGTACCGCACTGAAACAGTGTAGTAATCCTGGATTCGATCTATATATTACAGGGTAACACCGGTTAGGTCAGGGTTAGGTCTGGTATTTGTCATCATCCGGCTCATACTTTCGCATCTTTCGCATACTTGTTGGCCAGATCCTGGGCGTTTTCTGGTTTGGATCACGTAGTAATGTAGAACCACTCGGAAGCTGTGAGTTAAACCTATATTCAATCTATATTTTAGAGGATAACGCCGGTTAGGTCAGGGTTGGGTTTGTATTTGCCATCAACTGCCTCATGCTTTCGCTTTTTTCACCTACTTGTTGGCCAGATCCTAGGCGTTTTTTGGGTCGGATCACGTAGTAATGTGGCACCACACTCAAACAGTGAGTTAAACCTGGATTCAATCTATATTTTAGAGGACAACACCGGTTAGGTCAGGGTTAGGTCTGGTATTTGCCATCGCCTGCCTCAAACTTTCGCATTTTTCGCATACTTGTTGGCCAGATCCAGGGCGTTTTCTGGATTGTATCACGTAGTAATGTGGTACCACACTGAAACAGTGAGTTAATCCTGGATTTGATCTATATATTAGAGGGTAACACCGGTTAGGTTTGGGTTAGAACTGGTATTTGCCATCATCTGGCACATACGTCCGTATTTTTCGCACACTTGTTGGCCAGATCCTGGGCGTTTTCTGGTTTGGAACACATAGCAATGTGATATCACACTTAAACAGTGAGTTAAACCTGGATTCAATCTATATTTTAGAGGATAACACCGGTTAGGTCTGGGTTAGGTCTGGTATTTGCCATCATCTGTCTCATACTTTCGCATTTTTCGCCTACTTGTTGGCCAGATACTGGGCGTTTTCTGGGTTGGATCACGTGGTAATGTGGTACCGCACTGAAACAGTGTAGTAATCCTGGATTCGATCTATATATTAGAGGGTAACACCGGTTAGGTTTGGGTTAGGTCTGGTATTTGCCATCATCTGTCTCATACTTTCGCATTTTTCGCCTACTTGTTGGCCAGATACTGGGCGTTTTCTGGGTTGGATCACGTGGTAATGTGGTACCGCACTGAAACAGTGTAGTAATCCTGGATTCGATCTATATATTAGAGGGTAACACCGGTTAGGTTTGGGTTAGGTCTGGTATTTGCCATCATCTGGCTCATACTTTCGCAATTTTCGCATACTTGCTGGCCACATCCTGGGCGTTTTCTGGTTTGGATCACATAGCAATGTGGAATCACACTTAAACAGTGAGTTAAACCTGGATTCAATCTATATTTTAGAGGATAACACCGGTTAGGTCTGGGTTAGGTCTGGTATGTGCCATCATCTGTCTCATACTTTCGCATTTTTCGCCTACTTGTTGGCCAGATACTGGGTGCTCTCTGGGTTGGATCACGTGGTAATATGGTACCGCACTGAAACAGTGAAGTAATCCTGGATTCGATCTATATATTAGAGGGAAACACCGGTTTGGTTTGGGTTAGGTCTGGTATTTGCCATCATCTGGCTCATACTTTCGCAATTTTCGCATACTTGTTGGCCAGATACTGGGCGTTTTCTGGGTTGGATCACGAGGTAATGTGGCCCCACACTCAAACAGTGAGTTAAACATGGATTCAATCTATATTTTAGAGGATAACACCGGTTAGGTCAGGGTTAGGTCTGGTATTTGCCATCATCTGCCTCATACTTTCGCACTTTTCGCATACTTGTTGGCCAGATCCAGCGCGTTTTCTGGTTTGGATCACGTAGTAATGTGGTACCACACTGAAACTGTGAGTTAATCCAGTATTCGATCTATATATTAGAGGGTAACACCGGTTAGGTTTGGGTTAGGTCTGGTATTTGCCATCACCTGCCTCATTCTTCTGCATTTTTCTCCTACCTGTTTGGTCAGATCCTGGGCGTTTTCTGGGTCGGATCACGTAGTAATGTGGCACCACACACAAACAGTGAGTTAAACCTGGATTCATTCTATATTTTAGAGGATAACACCGGTTATGCCAGGGTTAGGTCTGGTATTTGCCATCATCCGGCTCATACTTTCGCATTTTTCGCATACTTGTTGGCCAGATCCTGGGCGTTTTCTGGTTTGGATCACGCAGTAATGTAGAACCAGTCTGAAACAGTGAGCTAAACCTGGATACAATCTATATTTTGGAGGATAACTCACGTTAGGTCTGGGTTAGGTCTGGTATTTGCCATCATCTGTCTCATTCTTTCGCATTTTTCGCCTACTTGTTGGCCAGATACTGGGTGTTCTCTGGGTTGAATCACGTGGTAATGTGGTACCGAACTGAAACAGTGAAGTAATCCTGGATTCGATCTACATATTAGAGGGTAACACCGGTTAGGTTTGGGTTAGGTCTGGCATTTGCCATCATCTGGCTCATACTTTCGCAATTTTCGCATACTTGTTGGCCAGATCCTGGGCACTCTTTTGGTTTGGATCACATAGCAATGTGGTATCACACTTAAACAGTGAGTTAAACCTGGATTCAATCTATATTTTAGAGGATAACAGCGGTGAGGTCAGGGTTAGGCCTGGTATTTGCCATCATCTGTCTCATATGTTTCGCATTTTTCGCCTACTTGTTGGCCAGATACTGGGCGTTTTCTGGGTTGGATCACGTAGTAATGCGGCCCCACACTCAAACAGTGAGTTAAACCTGGATTCAATCTATATTTTAGAGGATAACACCGGTGAGGTCAGGGTTAGGTCTGGTATTTGCCACCGCCTGCCTCATACTTTCGCATATTTCCCATACTTGTTGGCCAGATCCAGGGCGTTTTCTGGTTTGGATCACGTAGTAATGTGGTACCACACTGAAACTGTGAGTTAATCCAGTATTCGATCTATATATTAGAGGGTAACACCGGTTAGGTTTGGGTTAGGTCTGGTATTTGCCATCACCTGCCTCATTCTTTTGCATTTTTCTCCTACCTGTTGGCCAGATCCTGGGCGTTTTCTGGGTCGGATCACGTAGTAATGTGGCACCACACACAAACAGTGAGTTAAACCTGGATTCATTCTATATTTTAGAGGATAACACCGGTTATGCCAGGGTTAGGTCTGGTATTTGCCATCATCCGGCTCATACTTTCGCATTTTTCGCATACTTGTTGGCCAGATCCTGGGCGTTTTCTGGTTTGGATCACGCAGTAATGTAGAACCAGTCTGAAACAGTGAGCTAAACCAGGATACAATCTATATTTTGGAGGATAACTCACGTTAGGTCTGGGTTAGGTCTGGTATTTGCCATCATCTGTCTCATACTTTCGCATTTTTCGCCTACTTGTTGGCCAGATACTGGGTGTTCTCTGGGTTGGATCACGTGGTAATGTGGTACCGCACTGAAACAGTGAAGTAATCCTGGATTCGATCTATATATTAGAGGGTAACACCGGTTAGGTTTGGGTTAGGTCTGGCATTTGCCATCATCTGGCTCATACTTTCGCAATTTTCGCATACTTGTTGGCCAGATCCTGGGCACTTTTTTGGTTTGGATCACATAGCAATGTGGTATCGCACTTAAACAGTGAGTTAAACCTGGATTCAATCTATATTTTAGAGGATAACAGCGGTGAGGTCAGGGTTAGGTCTGGTATTTGCCATCATCTGTCTCATATGTTTCGCATTTTTCGCCTACTTGTTGGCCAGATACAGGGCGTTTTCTGGGTTGGATCACGTAGTAATGTAGAACCACTCGGAAGCTGTGAGTTAAACCTGGATTCAATCTATATTTTAGAGGATAACACCGGTTAGATCAGGGTTGGGTTTGGTATTTGCCATCATCTGCCTCATACTTTCGCAATTTTCGCATACTTGTTGGCCAGATCCAGGGCGTTTTCTGGTTTGGATCACGTAGTAATGTGGTACCACACAGCCACATGAGTTAAACCTGGATTCAATCTATATTTTAGAGGGTAACACCGGTTAGGTCAGGATTAGGTCTGGTATTTGCCATCATCTGGCTCATGCTTTCGCATTTGTCGCATACTTATTGGCCAGATCCTGGGCGTTTTCTGGTTCGGATCACGTAGTAACGTGGTACCACACTGAAACAGTGAAGTAATCCTGGATTCAATCTATATTTTAGAGGATAACAGCGGTGAGGTCAGGGTTAGGTCTGGTATTTGCCATCATCTGTCTCATATGTTTCGCATTTTTCGCCTACTTGTTGGCCAGATACTGGGCGTTTTCTGGGTTGGATCACGTAGTAATGTGGCCCCACACTCCAACAGTGAGTTAAACCTGGATTCAATCTATATTTTAGAGGATAACACCGGTTAGGTCAGGGTTAGGTCTGGTATTTGCCACCGCCTGCCCCTTACTTTCGCATTTTTACCATACTTGTTGGCCAGATCTAGGGCGTTTTCTGGTTTGGATCACGTAGTAATGTGGTACCACACTGAAACATTGAGTTAATCCTGGATTCGATCTATATATTAGAGGGTAACACCGGTTAGGTTTGGGTTAGATATGGTATTTGCCATCATCTGGCTCATACTTTCGCAATTTTTCGCATACTTGTTGGCCAGATCCAGGGCGTTTTCTGGTTTGGATCACGTGGTAATGTGGTACCGCACTGAAACAGTGAAGTAATCCTGGATTCGATCTATATATTAGAGGGTAACACCGGTTAGGTTTGGGTTAGATCTGGTATTTGCCATCATATGGCCCATGCTATCGCATTTGTCGCATACTTGTTGGCCAGATCCTGGGCGTCTTCTGGTTTGGATCACGTAGTAATGTGGTACCACACTGAAACAGTGTATTAATCCTGGATTCGATCTGTATATTAGAGGGTAACACCGGTTAGGTTTGGGTTATGTCTGGTATTTGCCATCATGTGGCTCATGCTTTCGCATTTGTCGCATACTTGTTGGCCAGATCCAGGGCGTTTTCTGGTCTGGATCACGTAGTAATGTGGTACCACACTGAAACAGTGAGTTAATCCTGGATTCAATCTATATTTTAGAGGATAACAGCGGTGAGGTCAGGGTTAGGTCTGGTGTTTGCCACCGGCTGCCTCATACTTTCGCATATTTCCCATACTTGTTGGACAGATCCAGGGCGTTTTCTGGTTTGGATCACATAGCAATGTTGTATCACACTTAAACAGTGAGTTAAACCTGGATTCAATCTATATTTTAGAGGATAACACCGGTTAGGTTTGGGTTAGATATGGTATTTGCCATCATCTGGCTCATACTTTCGCAATTTTTCGCATACCTGTTGGCCAGATCCAGGGCGTTTTCTGGTTTGGATCACGTGGTAATGTGGTACCGCACTGAAACAGTGAAGTAATCCTAGATTCGATCTATATATTAGAGGGTAACACCGGTTAGGTTTGGGTTAGGTCTGGTATTTGCCATCACCTGCCTCATTCTTTTGCATTTTTCTCCTACCTGTTGGCCAGATCCTGGGCGTTTTCTGGTTTGGATCACGTGGTAATGTGGTACCGCACTGAAACAGTGAAGTAATCCTGGATTCGATCTATATATTAGAGGGTAACACCGGTTAGGTTTGGGTTAGATCTGGTATTTGCCATCATATGGCCCATGCTATCGCATTTGTCGCATACTTGTTGGCCAGATCCTGGGCGTGTTCTGGTTTGGATCCTGTAGTAATGTGGTACCACACTGAAACAGTGTACTAATCCTGGATTCGATCTATATATTAGAGGGTAACACCGGTTAGGTTTGGGTTAGGTCTGGTATTTGCCATCATGTGCCTCATTCTTTTGCATTTTTCTCCTACCTGTTGACCAGATCCTGGGCGTTTTCTGGTTTGGATTAGGTAGTAATGTGGTACCACACTGAAACTGTGAGTTAATCCAGTATTCGATCTATATATTAGAGGGTAACACCGGTTAGGTCTGGGTTAGGTCTGGTATTTGCCATCATCTGTCTCATTCTTTCGCATTTTTCGCCTACTTGTTGGCCAGATACTGGGTGTTCTCTGGGTTGGATCACGTGGTAATGTGGTACCGAACTGAAACAGTGAAGTAATCCTGGATTCGATCTACATATTAGAGGGTAACACCGGTTAGGTTTGGGTTAGGTCTGGCATTTGCCATCATCTGGCTCATACTTTCGCAATTTTCGCATACTTGTTGGCCAGATCCTGGGCACTCTTTTGGTTTGGATCACATAGCAATGTGGTATCACACTTAAACAGTGAGTTAAACCTGGATTCAATCTATATTTTAGAGGATAACAGCGGTGAGGTCAGGGTTAGGTCTGGTATTTGCCATCATCTGTCTCATATGTTTCGCATTTTTCGCCTACTTGTTGGCCAGATACTGGGCGTTTTCTGGGTTGGATCACGTAGTAATGCGGCCCCACACTCAAACAGTGAGTTAAACCTGGATTCAATCTATATTTTAGAGGATAACACCGGTGAGGTCAGGGTTAGGTCTGGTATTTGCCACCGCCTGCCTCATACTTTCGCATATTTCCCATACTTGTTGGCCAGATCCAGGGCGTTTTCTGGTTTGGATCACGTAGTAATGTGGTACCACACTGAAACTGTGAGTTAATCCAGTATTCGATCTATATATTAGAGGGTAACACCGGTTAGGTTTGGGTTAGGTCTGGTATTTGCCATCACCTGCCTCATTCTTTTGCATTTTTCTCCTACCTGTTGGCCAGATCCTGGGCGTTTTCTGGGTCGGATCACGTAGTAATGTGGCACCACACACAAACAGTGAGTTAAACCTGGATTCATTCTATATTTTAGAGGATAACACCGGTTATGCCAGGGTTAGGTCTGGTATTTGCCATCATCCGGCTCATACTTTCGCATTTTTCGCATACTTGTTGGCCAGATCCTGGGCGTTTTCTGGTTTGGATCACGCAGTAATGTAGAACCAGTCTGAAACAGTGAGCTAAACCAGGATACAATCTATATTTTGGAGGATAACTCACGTTAGGTCTGGGTTAGGTCTGGTATTTGCCATCATCTGTCTCATACTTTCGCATTTTTCGCCTACTTGTTGGCCAGATACTGGGTGTTCTCTGGGTTGGATCACGTGGTAATGTGGTACCGCACTGAAACAGTGAAGTAATCCTGGATTCGATCAATATATTAGAGGGTAACACCGGTTAGGTTTGGTTAGGTCTGGTATTTACCATCATCTGGCCCATGCTATCGCATTTGTCGCATACTCGTTGGCCAGATCCTGGGCGTGTTCTGGTTTGGATCACGTAGTAATGTGGTACCACACTGAAACAGTGTACTAATCCTGGATTCGATCTATATATTAGAGGGTAACACCGGTTAGGTTTGGGTTAGGTCTGGTATTTGCCATCATGTGGCTCATGCATTCGCATTTGTCGCATACTTGTTGGCCAGATCCTGGGCGTTTTCTGGTCTGGATCACGCAGTAATGTAGAACCAGTCTGAAACAGTGAGCTAAACCTGGATACAATCTATATTTTGGAGGATAACTCACGTTAGGTCTGGGTTAGGTCTGGTATTTGCCATCATCTGTCTCATACTTTCGCATTTTTCGCCTACTTGTTGGCCAGATACTGGGTGTTCTCTGGGTTGGATCACGTGGTAATGTGGTACCGCACTGAAACAGTGAAGTAATCCTGGATTCGATCTATATATTAGAGGGTAACACCGGTTAGGTTTGGGTTAGGTCTGGCATTTGCCATCATCTGGCTCATACTTTCGCAATTTTCGCATACTTGTTGGCCAGATCGTGGGCACTCTTTTGGTTTGGATCACATAGCAATGTGGTATCACACTTAAACAGTGAGTTAAACCTGGATTCAATCTATATTTTAGAGGATAACAGCGGTGAGGTCAGGGTTAGGTCTGGTATTTGCCATCATCTGTCTCATATGTTTCGCATTTTTCGCCTACTTGTTGGCCAGATACTGGGCGCTTTCTGGGTTGGATCACGTAGTAATGCGGCCCCACACTCAAACAGTGAGTTAAACCTGGATTCAATCTATATTTTAGAGGATAACAGCGGTGAGGTCAGGGTTAGGTCTGGTATTTGCCACCGCCTGCCTCATACTTTCGCCTATTTCCCATACTAGTTGCCCAGATCCAGGGCGTTTTCTGGTTTGGATCACGTAGTAATGTGGTACCACACTGAAACTGTGAGTTAATCCAGTATTCGATCTATATATTAGAGGGTAACACCGGTTAGGTTTGGGTTAGGTCTGGTATTTGCCATCACCTGCCTCATTCTTTTGCATTTTTCTCCTACCTGTTGGCCAGATCCTGGGCGTTTTCTGGGTCGGATCACGTAGTAATGTGGCACCACACACAAACAGTGAGTTAAACCTGGATTCATTCTATATTTTAGAGGATAACACCGGCTATGCCAGGGTTAGGTCTGGTATTTGCCATCATCCGGCTCATACTTTCGCATTTTTCGCATACTTGTTGGCCAGATCCTGGGCGTTTTCTGGTTTGGATCACGCAGTAATGTAGAACCAGTCTGAAACAGTGAGCTAAACCTGGATACAATCTATATTTTGGAGGATAACTCACGTTAGGTCTGGGTTAGGTCTGGTATTTGCCATCATCTGTCTCATACTTTCGCATTTTTCGCCTACTTGTTGGCCAGATACTGGGTGTTCTCTGGGTTGGATCACGTGGTAATGTGGTACCGCACTGAAACAGTGAAGTAATCCTGGATTCGATCTATATATTAGAGGGTAACACCCGTTAGGTTTGGGTTAGGTCTGGCATTTGCCATCATCTGGCTCATACTTTCGCAATTTTCGCATACTTGTTGGCCAGATCCTGGGCACTTTTTTGGTTTGGATCACATAGCAATGTGGTATCGCACTTAAACAGTGAGTTAAACCTGGATTCAATCTATATTGTAGAGGATAACAGCGGTGAGGTCAGGGTTAGGTCTGGTATTTACCATCATCTGTCTCATATGTTTCGCATTTTTCGCCTACTTGTTGGCCAGATACTGGGCGTTTTCTCGGTTGGATCACGTAGTAATGTGGCCCCACACTCAAACAGTGAGTTAAACCTGGATTCAATCTATATTTTAGAGGATAACACCGGTTAGGTCAGGGTTAGGTCTGGTATTTGCCATCATCTGTCTCATACTTTCGCATTTTTCGCCTACTTGTTGGCCAGATACTGGGCGTTTTCTGGGTCGGATCACGTAGTAATGTGGCACCACACACAAACAGTGAGGTAAACCTGGATTCATTCTATATTTTAGAGGATAACACCGGTTATGCCAGGGTTAGGTCTGGCATTTGCCATCATCTGGCTCATACTTTCGCATATTTCCCATACTTGTTGGCCAGATCCAGGGCGTTTTCTGGTTTGGATCACGTAGTAATGTGGTACCACACTGAAACTGTGAGTTAATCCAGTATTCGATCTATATATTAGAGGGTAACACCGGTTAGGTTTGGGTTAGGTCTGGTATTTGCCAGCACCTGCCTCATTCTTTTGCATTTTTCTCCTACCTGTTGGCCAGATCCTGGGCGTTTTCTGGGTCGGATCACGAAGTAATGTGGCACCACACACAAACAGTGAGGTAAACCTGGATTCATTCTATATTTTAGAGGATAACACCGGTTATGCCAGGGTTAGGTCTGGCATTTGCCATCATCTGGCTCATACTTTCGCAATTTTCGGATACTTGTTGGCCAGATCCTGGGCACTTTTTTGGTTTGGATCACATAGCAATGTGGTATCACACTTAAACAGTGAGTTAAACCTGGATTCAATCTATATTTTAGAGGATAACACCGGTGAGGTCAGGGTTAGGTCTGGTATTTGCCATCATCTGTCTCATACTTTCGCATTTTTCGCCTACTTGTTGGCCAGATACTGGGCGTTTTCTGGGTTGGATCAGGTAGTAATGCGGCCCCACACTCAAACAGTGAGTTAAACCTGGATTCAATCTATATTTTAGAGGATAACACCGGTTAGGTCAGGGTTAGGTCTGGTATTTGCCATCATCTGTCTCATACTTTCGCATTTTTCGCCTACTTGTTGGCCAGATACTGGGCGTTTTCTGGTTTGGATCCGTAGTAATGTAGAACCACTCTGAAACTGTGAGTTAAACCTGGATCCAATCTATATTTTAGAGGATAACTCCGGTTACGTCAGGGTTAGGTCTGGTATTTGCCATCATCCGGCTCATACTTTCGCATTTTTCGCATACTTGTTGGCCAGATCCAGGGCGTTTTCTGGTTTGGATCACGTGGTAATGTGGTACCGCACTGAAACAGTGAAGTAATCCTAGATTCGATCTATATATTAGAGGGTAACACCGGTTAGGTTTGGGTTAGGTCTGGTATTTGCCATCACCTGCCTCATTCTTTTGCATTTTTCTCCTACCTGTTGGCCAGATCCTGGGCGTTTTCTGGTTTGGATCACGTAGTAATGTGGTACCACACTGAAACATTGAGTTAATCCAGGATTCGATCTATATATTAGAGGGTAACACCGGTTAGGTTTGGGTTAGATATGGTATTTGCCATCATCTGGCTCATACTTTCGCAATTTTTCGCATACTTGTTGGCCAGATCCAGGGCGTTTTCTGGTTTGGATCACGTGGTAATGTGGTACCGCACTGAAACAGTGAAGTAATCCTGGATTCGATCAATATATTAGAGGGTAAGACCGGTTAGGTTTGGGTTAGGTCTGGTATTTACCATCATCTGGCCCATGCTATCGCATTTGCCGCATACTTGTTGGCCAGATCCTGGGCGTGTTCTGGTTTGGATCACATAGTAATGTGGTACCACACTGAAACAGTGTACTAATCCTGGATTCGATCTATATATTAGAGGGTAACACCGGTTAGGTTTGGGTTAGGTCCGGTATTTGCCGTCATGTGGCTCATGCTTTCGTATTTGTCGCATACTTGTTGGCCAGATCCTGGGCGTTTTCTGGTCTGGATCACGTAGTAATGTGGTACCACACTGAAACAGTGAGTTAATCCTGGATTCAATCTATATTTTAGAGGATAACAGCGGTGAGGTCAGGGTTAGGTCTGGTATTTGTCACCGCCTGCCTCATACTTTCGCATATTTCCCATACTTGTTGGCCAGATCCAGGGCGTTTTCTGGTTTGGATCACGTAGTAATGTGGTACCACACTGAAACTGTGAGTTAATCCAGTATTCGATCTATATATTAGAGGGTAACACCGGTTAGGTTTGGGTTAGGTCTGGTATTTGCCATCACCTGCCTCATTCTTTTGCATTTTTCTCCTACCTGTTGACCAGATCCTGGGCGTTTTCTGGGTCGGATCACGTAGTAATGTGGCACCACACACAAACAGTGAGTTAAACCTGGATTCATTCTATATTTTAGAGGATAACACCGGTTATGCCAGGGTTAGGTCTGGTATTTGCCATCATCCGGCTCATACTTTCGCATTTTTCGCATACTTGTTGGCCAGATCCTGGGCGTTTTCTGGTTTGGATCACGCAGTAATGTAGAACCAGTCTGAAACAGTGAGCTAAACCTGGATACAATCTATATTTTGGAGGATAACTCACGTTAGGTCTGGGTTAGTTCTGGTATTTGCCATCATCTGTCTCATACTTTCGCATTTTTCGCCTACTTGTTGGCCAGTTACTGGGTGTTCTCTGGGTTGGATCACGTGGTAATGTGGTACCGCACTGAAACAGTGAAGTAATCCTGGATTCGATCTATATATTAGAGGGTAACACCGGTTAGGTCAGGGTTAGGTCTGGTATTTGCCATCATCTGTCTCATACTTTCGCATTTTTCGCCTACTTGTTGGCCAGATACTGGGCGTTTTCTGGTTTGGATCCGTAGTAATGTAGAACCACTCTGAAACTGTGAGTTAAACCTGGATCCAATCTATATTTTAGAGGATAACTCCGGTTACGTCAGGGTTAGGTCTGGTATTTGCCATCATCCGGCTCATACTTTCGCATTTTTCGCATACTTGTTGGCCAGATCCAGGGCGTTTTCTGGTTTGGATCACGTGGTAATGTGGTACCGCACTGAAACAGTGAAGCAATCCTAGATTCGATCTATATATTAGAGGGTAACACCGGTTAGGTTTGGGTTAGGTCTGGTATTTGCCATCACCTGCCTCATTCTTTTGCATTTTTCTCCTACCTGTTGGCCAGATCCTGGGCGTTTTCTGGTTTGGATCACGTAGTAATGTGGTACCACACTGAAACATTGAGTTAATCCAGGATTCGATCTATATATTAGAGGGTAACACCGGTTAGGTTTGGGTTAGATATGGTATTTGCCATCATCTGGCTCATACTTTCGCAATTTTTCGCATACTTGTTGGCCAGATCCAGGGCGTTTTCTGGTTTGGATCACGTGGTAATGTGGTACCGCACTGAAACAGTGAAGTAATCCTGGATTCGATCAATATATTAGAGGGTAAGACCGGTTAGGTTTGGGTTAGGTCTGGTATTTACCATCATCTGGCCCATGCTATCGCATTTGCCGCATACTTGTTGGCCAGATCCTGGGCGTGTTCTGGTTTGGATCACATAGTAATGTGGTACCACACTGAAACAGTGTACTAATCCTGGATTCGATCTATATATTAGAGGGTAACACCGGTTAGGTTTGGGTTAGGTCCGGTATTTGCCGTCATGTGGCTCATGCTTTCGTATTTGTCGCATACTTGTTGGCCAGATCCTGGGCGTTTTCTGGTCTGGATCACGTAGTAATGTGGTACCACACACAAACAGTGAGTTAAACCTGGATTCATTCTATATTTTAGAGGATAACACCGGTTATGCCAGGGTTAGGTCTGGTATTTGCCATCATCCGGCTCATACTTTCGCATTTTTCGCATACTTGTTGGCCAGATCCTGGGCGTTTTCTGGTTTGGATCACGCAGTAATGTAGAACCAGTCTGAAACAGTGAGCTAAACCTGGATACAATCTATATTTTGGAGGATAACTCACGTTAGGTCTGGGTTAGTTCTGGTATTTGCCATCATCTGTCTCATACTTTCGCATTTTTCGCCTACTTGTTGGCCAGTTACTGGGTGTTCTCTGGGTTGGATCACGTGGTAATGTGGTACCGCACTGAAACAGTGAAGTAATCCTGGATTCGATCTATATATTAGAGGGTAACACCGGTTAGGTTTGGGTTAGGTCTGGCATTTGCCATCATCTGGCTCATACTTTCGCAATTTTCGCATACTTGTTGGCCAGATCCTGGGCACTCTTTTGGTTTGGATCACATAGCAATGTGGTATCACACTTAAACAGTGAGTTAAACCTGGATTCAATCTATATTTTAGAGGATAACAGCGGTGAGGTCAGGTTTAGGTCTGGTGTTTGCCATCATCTGTCTCATATGTTTCGCATTTTTCGCCTACTTGTTGGCCAGATACTGGGCGTTTTCTGGGTTGGATCACGTAGTAATGCGGCCCCACACTCAAACAGTGAGTTAAACCTGGATTCAATCTATATTTTAGAGGATAACAGCGGTGAGGTCAGGGTTAGGTCTGGTATTTGCCACCGCCTGCCTCATACTTTCGCATATTTCCCATACTTGTTGGCAGGGCCCAGATCCAGGGCCATATTTGCCATCATCCGGCTCATACTTTCGCATTTTTCGCATACTTGTTGGCCAGATCCTGGGCGTTTTCTGGTTTGGATCATGCAGTAATGTAGAACCAGTCTGAAACAGTGAGCTAAACCTGGATACAATCTATATTTTGGAAGATAACTCACGTTAGGTCTGGGTTAGGTCTGGTATTTGCCATCATCTGTCTCATACTTTCGCATTTTTCGCCTACTTGTTGGCCAGATACTGGGTGTTCTCTGGGTTGGATCACGTGGTAATGTGGTACCGCACTGAAACAGTGAAGTAATCCTGGATTCGATCTATATATTAGAGGGTAACACCGGTTAGGTTTGGGTTAGGTCTGGCATTTGCCATCATCTGGCTCATACTTTCGCAATTTTCGCATACTTGTTGGCCAGATCCTGGGCACTTTTTTGGTTTGGATCACATAGCAATGTGGTATCACACTTAAACAGTGAGTTAAACCTGGATTCAATCTATATTTTAGAGGATAACAGCGGTGAGGTTAGGGGTTAGGTCTGGTATTTGCCATCATCTGTCTCACATGTTTCGCATTTTTCGGCTACTTGTTGGCCTGATACTGGGCGTTTTCTCGGTTGGATCACGTAGTAATGTGGCGCCACACTCAAACAGTGACTTAAACCTGGATTCAATCTATATTTTAGAGGATAACACAGGTTAGGTCAGGGTTACGTCTGGTATTTGCCATCATCTGTCTCATACTTTCGCATTTTTCGCCTACTTGTTGGCCAGATACTGGGCGTTTTCTGGTTTGGATCCGTAGTAATGTAGAACCACTCTGAAACTCTGAGTTAAACCTGGATCCAATCTATATTTTAGAGGATAACTCCGGTTATGTCAGGGTTAGGCCTGGTATTTGCCATCATCCGGCTCATACTTTCGCATTTTTCGCATACTTGTTGGCCAGATCCAGGGCGTTTTCTGGTTTGGATCACGTGGTAATGTGGTACCGCACTGAAACAGTGAAGTAATCCTAGATTCGATCTATATATTAGAGGGTAACACCGGCTAGGTTTGGGTTAGGTCTGGTATTTGCCATCACCTGCCTCATTCTTTTGCATTTTTCTCCTACCTGTTGGCCAGATCCTGGGCGTTTTCTGGTTTGGATCACGTAGTAATGTGGTACCACACTGAAACATTGAGTTAATCCAGGATTCGATCTATATATTAGAGGGTAACACCGGTTAGGTTTGGGTTAGATATGGTATTTGCCATCATCTGGCTCATACTTTCGCAATTTTTCGCATACTTGTTGGCCAGATCCAGGGCGTTTTCTGGTTTGGATCACGTGGTAATGTGGTACCGCACTGAAACAGTGAAGTAATCCTGGATTCGATCTATATATTAGAGGGTAACACCGGTTAGGTTTGGGTTAGGTCTGGTATTTGCCATCATGTGGCTCATGCTTTCGCATTTTTCTCCTACCTGTTGGCCAGATCCTGGGCGTTTTCTGGGTCGGATCACGTAGTAATGTGGCACCACACACAAACAGTGAGTTAAACCTGGATTCATTCTATATTTTAGAGGATAACACCGGTTATGCCAGGGTTAGGTCTGGTATTTTCCATCATCCTGCTCATACTTTCGCATTTTTGCATACTTGTTGGCCAGATCCTGGGCGTTTTCTGGTTTGGATCACGCAGTAATGTAGAACCAGTCTGAAACAGTGAGCTAAACCTGGATACAATCTATATTTTGGAGGATAACTCACGTTAGGTCTGGGTTAGGTCTGGTATTTGCCATCATCTGTCTCATATTTTCGCATTTTTCGCCTACTTGTTGGCCAGATACTGGGTGTTCTCTGGGTTGGATCACGTGGTAATGTGGTACCGCACTGAAACAGTGAAGTAATCCTGGATTCGATCTATATATTAGAGGGTAACACCGGTTAGGTTTGGGTTAGGTCTGGTATTTGCCACCGCCTGCCTCATACTTTCGCATATTTCCCATACTTGTTGGCCAGATCCAGGGCGTTTTCTGGTTTGGATCACGTAGTAATGTGGTACCACACTGAAACTGTGAGTTAATCCAGTATTCGGTCTATATATTAGAGGGTAACACCGGTTAGGTTTGGGTTAGGTCTGGCATTTGCCATCATCTGGCTCATACTTTCGCAATTTTCGCATACTTGTTGGCCAGATCCTGGGCACTCTTTTGGTTTGGATCACATAGCAATGTGGTATCACACTTAAACAGTGAGTTAAACCTGGATTCAATCTATATTTTAGAGGATAACAGCGGTGAGGTCAGGGTTAGGTCTGGTATTTGCCATCATCTGTCTCATATGTTTCGCATTTTTCGCCTACTTGTTGGCCAGATACTGGGCGTTTTCTGGGTTGGATCACGCAGTAATGTAGAACCAGTCTGAAACAGTGAGCTAAACCTGGATACAATCTATATTTTGGAGGATAACTCACGTTAGGTCTGGGTTAGGTCTGGTATTTGCCATCATCTGTCTCATACTTTCGCATTTTTCGCAAACTTGTTGGCCAGATCCTGGGCACTCTTTTGGTTTGGATCACATAGCAATGTGGTATCACACTTAAACAGTGAGTTAAACCTGGATTCAATCTATATTTTAGAGGATAACAGCGGTGAGGTCAGGGTTAGGTCTGGTATTTGCCATCATCTGTCTCATATGTTTCGCATTTTTCGCCTACTTGTTGGCCAGATACTGGGCGTTTTCTGGGTTGGATCACGTAGTAATGCGGCCCCACACTCAAACAGTGAGTTAAACCTGGATTCAATCTATATTTTAGAGGATAACAGCGGTGAGGTCAGGGTTAGGTCTGGTATTTGCCACCGCCTGCCTCATACTTTCGCATATTTCCCATACTTGTTGGCCAGATCCAGGGCGTTTTCTGGTTTGGATCACGTAGTAATGTGGTACCACACTGAAACTGTGAGTTAATCCAGTATTCGATCTATATATTAGAGGGTAACACCGGTTAGGTTTGGGTTAGGTCTGGTATTTGCCATCACCTGCCTCATTCTTTTGCATTTTTCTCCTACCTGTTGGCCAGATCCTGGGCGTTTTCTGGATCGGATCACGTAGTAATGTGGCACCACACACAAACAGTGAGTTAAACCTGGATTCATTCTATATTTTAGAGGATAACACCGGTTATGCCAGGGTTAGGTCTGGCATTTGCCATCATCTGGCTCATACTTTCGCAATTTTTCGCATACTTGTTGGCCAGATCCAGGGCGTTTTCTGGTTTGGATCACGTGGTAATGTGGTACCGCACTGAAACAGTGAAGTAATCCTGGATTCGATCAATATATTAGAGGGTAACACCGGTTAGGTTTGGGTTAGGTCTAGTATTTACCATCATCTGGCCCATGCTATCGCATTTGTCGCATACTTGTTGGCCAGATCCTGGGCGTGTTCTGGTTTGGATCACGTAGTAATGTGGTACCACACTGAAACAGTGTAGGAATCCTGGATTCGATCTATATATTAGAGGGTAACACCGGTTAGGTTTGGGTTAGGTCTGGTATTTGCCATCATCTGGCTCATACTTTCGCATTTTTCGACTACTTGTTGGCCAGATACTGGGCGTTGGCTGGGTTGGATCACGTAGTAATGTGGCCCCACACTCAAACAGTGAGTTAAACCTGGATTCAATCTATATTTTAGAGGATAACACCGGTTAGGTTTGGGTTAGGTCTGGTATTTGCCATCGTCTGTCTCATACTTTCGCATTTTTCGCATACTTATTGGCCAGATCCTGGGCGTCTTCTGCTTTGGATAACGTAGTAATATGGTACCACACTGAAACAGTGAGTAAATCCTGGGTTCAATCTATATTTTAGAGGATAACAGCGGTGAGGTCAGGGTTAGGTCTGGTATTTGCCACCGCCTGCCTCATACTTTCGCATTTTTCGCATACTTGTTGGCCAGATCTAGGGCGTTTTCTGGTTTGGATCACGTAGTAATGTGGTACCACACTGAAACTGTGAGTTAATCCTGTATTCGATCTATATATTAGAGGGTAACACCGGTTAGGTCAGGGTTAGGTCTGGTATTTGCCATCATCTGTCTCATACTTTCGCATTTTTCGACTACTTGTTGGCCAGATACTGGGCGTTGGCTGGGTTGGATCACGTAGTAATGTGGCCCCACACTCAAACAGTGAGTTAAACCTGGATTCAATCTATATTTTAGAGGATAACACCGGTTAGGTTTGGGTTAGGTCTGGTATTTGCCATCGTCTGTCTCATACTTTCGCACTTTTCGCATACTTTTTGGCCAGATCCTGGGTGTCTTCTGGTTTGGATCACGTAGTAATGTGGTACCACACTGAAACAGTGAGTTAATCCTGGATTCGATCTATATATTAGAGCGTAACACCGGTTAGGTTTGGGTTAGGTCTGGTATTTGCCATCCTCTGGCTCATACTTTCGCAATTTTCGCATACTTGCTGGCCAGATCCTGGGCGTTTTCTGGTTTGGAACACATAGCAATGTGGTATCACACTTAAACAATGAGTTAAACCTGGATTCAATCTATATTTTAGAGGATAACACCGGTTAGGTCTGGGTTAGGTCTGGTATTTGCCATCATCTGTCTCATACTTTCGCATTTTTCGCCTACTTGTTGGCCAGATACTGGGCGTTTTCTGGGTTGGATCACGTGGTAATGTGGTACCGCACTGAAACAGTGTAGTAATCCTGGATTCGATCTATATATTAGAGGGTAACACCGGTTAGGTCAGGGTTAGGTCTGGTATTTGTCATCACCCGCCCCTTCCTTTCGCATATTTCGCATACTTGTTGGCCAGATCCTGGGCGTTTTCTGGTTTGGATCACGTAGTAATGTAGAACCACTCTGAAGCTGTGAGTTAAACCTATATTCAATCTACATTTTAGAGGATAACACCGGTTAGGTCAGGGTTGGGTTTGGTATTTGCCATCATCTGCCTCATGCTTTCGCTTTCTTCACCTACTTGTTGGCCAGATACTGGGTGTTCTCTGGGTTGGATCACGTGGTAATGTGGTACCGCACTGAAACAGTGAAGTAATCCTGGATTCGATTTATATATTAGAGGGTAACACCGGTTAGGTTTGGGTTAGGTATGGTATTTGCCATACTCTGGCTCATACTTTCGCAATTTTCGCATACTTGCTGGCCAGATCCTGGGCGTTTTCTGGTTTGGAACACATAGCAATGTGGTATCACACTTAAACAAAGAGTTAAACCTGGATTCAATCTATATTTTAGAGGATAACACCGGTTAGGTCTGGGTTAGGTCTGGTATTTGCCATCATCTGTCTCATACTTTCGCATTTTTCGCCTACTTGTTGGCCAGATACTGGGCGTTTTCTGGGTTGGATCACGTGGTAATGTGGTACCGCACTGAAACAGTGTAGTAATCCTGGATTCGATCTATATATTAGAGGATAACACCGGTTAGGTCTGGGTTAGGTCCGGTATTTGCCATCATCTGTCTCATACTTTCGCATTTTTCGCCTACTTGTTGGCCAGATACTGGGCGTTTTCTGGGTTGTATCACGTAGTAATGTGGTACCACACTGAAACAGTGAGTTAATCCTGGATTTGATCTATATATTAGAGGGTAACAGCGGTTAGGTTTGGGTTAGATATGGTATTTGCCATCATCTGGCTCATACTTTCGCAATTTTTCGCATACTTCTTGGCCAGATCCAGGGCGTTTTCTGCTTTGGATCACGTAGTAATGTGGTACCACACTGAAACAGTGAGTTAATCCTGGATTCGATCTATATATTAGAGGGTAACACCGGTTAGGTTTGGGTTAGGTCTGGTATTTGCCATCATCTGGCTCATACTTTCGCAATTTTCGCATACTTGCTGGCCAGATCCTGAGCGTTTTCTGGTTTGGATCACATAGCAATGTGGTATCACACTTAAGCAGTGAGTTAAATCTGGATTCAATGTATATTTTAGAGGATAACACCGGTTAGGTCTGGGTTAGGTCTGGTATTTGCCATCATCTGTCTCATACTTTCGCATTTTTCGCCTACTTGTTGGCCAGATACTGGGTGTTCTCTGGGTTGGATCACGTGGTAATGTGGTACCGCACTGAAACAGTGAAGTAATCCTGGATTCGATCTATATATTAGAGGGTAACACCGGTTAGGTTTGGGTTAGGTCTGGTATTTGCCATCATCTGGCTCATACTTTCGCATTTTTCGCATACTTGTTGGCCAGATCCTGGGCGTTTTCTGGGTTGGATCAGGTAGTAGCGTGGTACGGCACTGAAACGGTGAAGTAATCCTGGATACGATCCATATATTAGAGGGTAACACCGGTTAGGTTTGGGTTAAGTCTGGTATTTGCCATCATCTGTCTCATACTTTCGCATTTTTCGCCTACTTGTTGGCCAGATACTGGGCGTTTCCTGGGTTGGATCACGTGGTAATGTGGTACAGCGCTGAAACAGTGTAGGAATCCTGGATTCGATCTATATATTAGAGGGTAACACCGGTTAGGTTTGGGTTAGGTCTGGTATTTGCCATCATCTGGCTGATACTTTCGCAGTTTTCGCATACTTGTTGGCCAGATCCTGGGCGTTTTCTGGTTTGCATCACATAGCAATGTGGTATCACACTTAAACAGTGAGTTAAACCTGAATTCAATCTATATTTTAGAGGATAACAGCGGTGAGGTCAGGGTTAGGTCTGGTATTTGCCATCATCTGTCTCATACTTTCGCATTTTTCGCCTACTTGTTGGCCAGATACTGGGCGTTGTCGGGGTTGGATCACGTTGTAATGTGGCCCCACACTCAAACAGTGAGTTAAACCTGGATTCAATCTATATTTTAGAGGATAACACCGGTTAGGTCAGGGTTAGGTCTGGTATTTGCCATCATCTGCCTCATGCTTTCGCATTTTTCTCCTACTTGTTGGCCAGATCCTGGCCGTTTTCTGGGTCGGATCACGTAGTAATGTGGCACCACACTCAAACAGTGTGTTAAACCTGGATTCAATCTATATTTTAGAGGATAACACCGGTTAGGTCAGGGTTAGGTCTGGTATTTGCCATCGTCTGCCTCATACTTTCGCACTTTTCGCATACTTGTTGGCCAGATCCAGCGCGTTTTCTGGTTTGGATCACGTAGTAATGTGGGACCACACTGAAACAGTGAGTTAATCCTGGATTCGATCTATATATTAGAGGGTAACACCGGTTAGGTTTGGGTAAGGTCTGGTATTTGCCATCGTCTGCCTCATACTTTCGCACTTTTCGCATACTTATTGGCCAGATCCTGGGCGTCTTCTGGTTTGGATCACGTAGTAATGTGGTACCACACTGAAACAGTGAGTTAATCCTGGATTCGATCTATATATTAGAGGGTAACACCGGTTAGGTCAGGATTAGGTCTGGTATTTGTCATCATCCACCTCATACTTTCGCATATTTCGCATACTTGTTGGCCATATCCTGGGCGTTTTCTGGTTTGGATCACGTAGTAATGTAGAACCACTCTGAAGCTGTGAGTTAAACCTGGATTCAATCTATATTTTAGAGGATAACACCGGTTAGGTCAGGGTTGGGTTTGGTATTTGCCATCATCTGCCTCATACTTTCGCAATTCTCGCATACTTGTTGGCCAGATCCAGGGCGTTTTCTGGTTTGGATCACGTAGTAATGTGGTACCACACAGCCACATGAGTTAAACCTGGATTCAATCTATATTTTAGAGGGTAACACCGGTTAGGTCAGGGTTAGGTGTGGTATTTGCCATCATCTGGCTCATGCTTTCGCATTTGTCGCATACTTGTTGGCCAGATCCTGGGCGTTTTCTGGTTCGGATCACGTAGTAATGTGGTACCACACTGAAACAGTGAGTTAATCCTGGATTCGATCTATATATTAGAGGGTAACACCGGTTAGGTTTGGGTTAGGTCTGGTTTTTGCCATCATCTGGCTCATACTTTCGTAATTTTCGCATACTTGTTGGCCATATCCTGGGCGTTTTCTGGTTTGGATCACGTAGTAATGTAGAACCACTCTGAAGCTGTGAGTTAAACCTGGATTCAATCTATATTTTAGAGGATAACACCGGTTAGGTCAGGGTTGGGTTTGGTATTTGCCATCATCTGTCTCATATGTTTCGCATTTTTCGCCTACTTGTTGGCCAGATACTGGGCGTTTTCTGGGTTGGATCACGTAGTAATGTGGCCCCACACTCCAACAGTGAGTTAAACCTGGATTCAATCTATATTTTAGGGGATAACACCTGTTAGGTCGGGGTTAGGTCTGGTATTTGCCACCGCCTGCCTCATACTTTCGCATATTTCCCATACTTGTTGGCCAGATCCAGGGCGTTTTCTGGTTTGGATCACGTAGTAATGTGGTACCACACTGAAACTGTGAGTTAATCCAGTATTCGATCTATATATTAGAGGGTAACACCGGTTAAGTCAGGGTTAGGTCTGGTATTTGCCATTATCCGGCTCATTCTTTCGCATATTTCGCATACTTG
The DNA here is from genome assembly GCF_051014445.1 of Colletes latitarsis. NCBI lineage: Eukaryota > Metazoa > Arthropoda > Insecta > Hymenoptera > Colletidae > Colletes > Colletes latitarsis. The sequence goes on from NW_027488371.1 coordinate 10,540,603, forward strand.
TTGGCCAGATCCTGGGCGTTTTCTGGTTTGGATCACGTAGTAATGTAGAACCACTCTGAAACTGTGAGTTAAACCTGGATCCAATCTATATTTTAGAGGATAAAACCGGTTATGTCAGGGTTAGGTCTGGTTTTTGCCATCTTCCGGCTCATACTTTCGCATTTTTCGCATACTTGTTGGCCAGATCCAGGGCGTTTTCTGGTTTGGATCACGTGGTAATGTGGTACCGCACTGAAACAGTGAAGTAATTCTAGATTCGATCTATATATTAGAGGGTAACACCGGTTAGGTTTGGTTTAGGTCTGGTATTTGCCATCATCTGGCTCATGCTTCCGCATTTTTCGCATACTAGATGGCCATATCCAGGGCGTTTTCTGGTTTGGATCACGCAGTAATGTGGTACCACACTGAAACAGTGAGTTTATCTTGGATCCAATCTATATCTTGGAGGATAACACCGGTTATGCCAGGGTTAGTTCTGGTATTTGCAATCATCCGGCTCATACTTTCGCATTTTTCGCATACTTGTTGGCCAGATCCTGGGCGTTTTCTGGTTTGGATCACATAGCAATTTGGTATCACACTTAAACAGTGAGTTAAACCTGGATTCAATCTATATTTTAGAGGATAACACCGGTTAGGTCAGGGTTAGGTCTGGTATTTGCCATCATCTGTCTCATACTTTCGCATTTTTCGCCTACCTGTTGGCCAGATACTGGGTGATCTCTGGGTTGGATCACGTAGTAATGTAGAACCACTCTGAAACTGTGAGTTAAACCTGGATCCAATCTATATTTTAGAGGATAACACCGGTTATGTCAGGGTTAGGTCTGGTATTTGCCATCATCCGGCTCATACTTTCGCATATTTCGCATACTTGTTGGCCAGATCCTGGGCGTTTTCTGGTTTGGATCACGCAGTAATGTAGAACAAGTCTGAAACAGTGAGCTAAACCTGGGTACAATCTATATTTTGGAGGATAACACCGGTTAGGTCTGGGTTAGGTCTGGTATTTGCCATCATCTGTCTCATACTTTCGCATTTTTCGCCTACTTGTTGGCCAGATACTGGGTGTTCTCTGTGTTGGATCACGTGGTAATGTGGTACCGCCCTGAAACAGTGAAGTAATCCTGGATTCGATCTATATATTAGAGGGTAACACCGGTTAGGTTTGGGTTAGGTCTGGTATTTGCCATCATCTGGCTCATACTTTCGCAATTTTCGCATACTTGTTGGCCAGATCCTGGGCGTTTTCTGGTTTGGATCACATAGCAATGTGGTATCACACTTAAACAGTGAGTTAAACCTGGATTCAATCTATATTTTAGAGGATAACACCGGTGAGGTCAGTGTTAGGTCTGGTATTTGCCATCATCTGTCTCATACTTTCGCATTTTTCGCCTACTTGTTGGCCAGATACTGGGCGTTGTCTGGGTTGGATCACGTTGTAATGTGGCCCCACACTCAAACAGTGAGTTAAACCTGGATTCAATCTATATTTTAGAGGATAACACCGGTTAGGTCAGGGTTAGGTCTGGTATTTGCCATCATCTGCCTCATACTTTCGCAATTCTCGCATACTTGTTGGCCAGATCCAGGGCGTTTTCTGGTTTGGATCACGTAGTAATGTGGTACCACACAGACACATGAGTTAAACCTGGATTCAATCTATATTTTAGAGGGTAACACCGGTTAGGTCAGGGTTAGGTCTGGTATTTGCCATCATCTGGCTCATGCTTTCGCATTTGTCGCATACTTGTTGGCCAGATCCTGGGCGTTTTCTGGTTCGGATCACGTAGTAATGTGGTACCACACTGAAACAGTGAGTTAATCCTGGATTCGATCTATATATTAGAGGGTAACACCGGTTAGGTTTAGGTTAGGTCTGGTTTTTGCCATCATCTGGCTCATACTTTCGTAATTTTCGCATACTTGTTGGCCATATCCTGGGCGTTTTCTGGTTTGGATCACGTAGTAATGTAGAACCACTCTGAAGCTGTGAGTTAAATCTGGATTCAATCTATATTTTAGAGGATAACACCGGTTAGCTCAGGGTTGGGTTTGGTATTTGCCATCATCTGTCTCATATGTTTCGCATTTTTCGCCTACTTGTTGGCCAGATACTGGGCGTTTTCTGGGTTGGATCACGTAGTAATGTGGCCCCACACTCCAACAGTGAGTTAAACCTGGATTCAATCTATATTTTAGGGGATAACACCGGTTAGGTCAGGGTTAGGTCTGGTATTTGCCACCGCCTGCCTCATACTTTCGCATATTTCCCATACTTGTTGGCCAGATCCAGGGCGATTTCTGGTTTGGATCACGTAGCAATGTGGTACCACACTGAAACTGTGAGTTAATCCAGTATTTGATCTATATATTAGAGGGTAACACCGGTTAAGTCAGGGTTAGGTCTGGTATTTGCCATTATCCGGCTCATTCTTTCGCATATTTCGCATACTTGTTGGCCAGATCCTGGGCGTTTTCTGGTTTGGATCACGTAGTAATGTAGAACCACTCTGAAACTGTGAGTTAAACCTGGATCCAATCTATATTTTAGAGGATAACACCGGTTATGTCAGGGTTAGGTCTGGTATTTGCCACCGCCTGCCTCATACTTTCGCATATTTCCCATACTTGTTGGCCAGATCCAGGGCGATTTCTGGTTTGGATCACGTAGCAATGTGGTACCACACTGAAACTGTGAGTTAATCCAGTATTTGATCTATATATTAGAGGGTAACACCGGTTAAGTCAGGGTTAGGTCTGGTATTTGCCATTATCCGGCTCATTCTTTCGCATATTTCGCATACTTGTTGGCCAGATCCTGGGCGTTTTCTGGTTTGGATCACGTAGTAATGTAGAACCACTCTGAAACTGTGAGTTAAACCTGGATCCAATCTATATTTTAGAGGATAACACCGGTTATGTCAGGGTTAGGTCTGGTTTTTGCCATCATCCGGCTCATACTTTCGCATATTTCGCATACTTGTTGGCCAGATCCTGGGCGTTTTCTGGTTTGGATCACGCAGTAATGTAGAACAAGTCTGAAACAGTGAGCTAAACCTGGGTACAATCTATATTTTGGAGGATAACACCGGTTAGGTCTGGGTTAGGTCTGGTATTTGCCATCATCTGTCTCATACTTTCGCATTTTTCGCCTACTTGTTGGCCAGATACTGGGTGTTCTCTGGGTTGGATCATGTGGTAATGTGGTACCGCCCTGAAACAGTGAAGTAATCCTGGATTCGATCCATATATTAGAGGGTAACACCGGTTAGGTTTGGGTTAGGTCTGGTATTTGCCATCATCTGGCTCATACCTTCGCATTTTTCGCCTACTTGTTGGCCAGATACTGGGCGTTTTCTGGATTGGATCACGTAGAAATGTGGCCCCACACTCAAACAGTGAGTTAAACCTGGATTCAATCTATATTTTAGAGGATGACTCCGGTTAGGTCAGGGTTAGGTCTGGTATTTGCTATCATCTGTCTCATACTTTCGCATTTTTCGCCTACTTGTTGGCCAGATACTGGGCGTTTCCTGGGTTGGATCACGTGGTAATGTGGTACAGCACTGAAACAGTGTAGTAATCCTGGATTCGATCTATATATTAGAGGGTAACACCGGTTAGGTTTGGGTTAGGTCTGGTATTTGCCATCATCTGGCTCATACTTTCGCAGTTTTCGCATACTTGTTGGCCAGATCCTGGGCGTTTTCTGGTTTGCATCACATAGCAATGTGGTATCACACTTAAACAGTGAGTTAAACCTGGATTCAATCTATATTTTAGAGGATAACAGCGGTGAGGTCAGGGTTAGGTCTGGTATTTGCCATCATCTGTCTCATACTTTCGCATTTTTCGCGTTCTTGTTGGCCAGATACTGGGCGTTGTCTGGGTTGGATCACGTAGTAATGTGGCCCCACACTCAAACAGTGAGTTAAACCTGGATTCAATCTATATTTTAGAGGATAACACCGGTTAGGTCAGGGTTAGGTCTGGTATTTGCCATCATCTGCCTCATGCTTTCGCATATTTCGCATACTTGTTGGCCAGATCCTGGGCGTTTTCTGGTTTGGATCACGTAGTAATGTAGAACCACTCTGAAGCTGTGAGTTAAACCTGGATTCAATCTATATTTTAGAGGATAACATCGGTTAGGTCAGGGTTGGGTTTGGTATTTGCCATCATCTGCCTCATACTTTCGTAATTTTCGCATACTTGTTGGCCAGATCCAGGGCGTTTTCTGGTTTGGATCACGTAGTAATGTAGTTCCACACAGCCGCATGAGTTAAACCTGGATTCAATCTATATTTTAGAGGGTAACACGGGTTAGGTCAGGGTTAGGTCTGGTATTTGCCATCATCTGGCTCATGCTTTCGCATTTGTCGCATCCTTGTTGGCCAGATCCTGGGCGTTTTCTGGTTCGGATCACGTAGTAATGTGGTACCACACTGAAACAGTGAGTTAATCCTGGATTCGATCTATATATTAGAGGGTAACACCGGTTAGGTTTGGGTTAGGTCTGGTATTTGCGATCATCTGGCTCATACTTTCGTAATTTTCGCATACTTGTTGGCCAGATCCTGGGCGTTTTCTGGTTTGGATCACATAGCAATGTTGTATCACACTTAAACAGTGAGTTAAACCTGGATTCAATCTATATTTTCGAGGATAACACAGGTTAGGTCTGGGTTAGGTCTGGTATTTGGCATCATCCGACTCATACTTTCGCATTTGTCGCATACTTATTGGCCAGATCCTGGGCGTTTTCTGGTTTGGATCACGTAGTAATGTGGTACCACACTGAAACAGCGAGTTAATCCTGGATTCGATCTATATATTAGAGGGTAACACCGGTTAGGTTTGGGTTTGGTCTGGTATTTGTCATCATCTGGCTCATACTTTCGCATTTTTCGCATACTTGTTGGCCAGATCCTGGGCGTTTTCTGGGTTGGATCAGGTAGTAGCGCGGTACGGCACTGAAACGGTGAAGTAATCCTGGATTCGATCTATATATTAGAGGGTAACACCGGTTAGGTCAGGGTTAGGTCTGGTATTTGCCATCGCCTGCCTCATACTTTCGCATTTTTCGCACACTTGTTGGCCAGATCCAGGGCGTTTTCTGGTTTGGATCACGTAGTAATGTGGTACCACACTGAAACGGGGAGTTAATCCTGGATTCGAACTATATATTAGAGGGTAACACCGGTTAGGTTTGGGTTAGGTCTGGTATTTGCCATCGCCTGCCTCATACATTCGCATTTTTCGCATACTTGTTGGCCAGATCCTGGGCGTTTTCTGGGTTGGATCAGGTAGTGGCGTGGTACGGCACTGAAACAGTGAAGTAATCCTGGATTCGATCTATATATTAGAGGGTAACACCGGTTAGGTCAGGGTTAGGTCTGGTATTTGCCATCATCTGTCTCATATGTTTCGCATTTTTCGCCTACTTGTTGGCCAGATCCTGGGCGTTTTCTGGTTTGGATCACGTAGTAATGTAGAACCACTCTGAAGCTGTGAGTTAAACCTGGATTCGATCTATATTTTAGAGGATAACATCGGTTAGGTCAGGGTTGGGTTTGGTATTTGCCATCATCTGCCTCATACTTTCGTAATTTTCGCATACTTGTTGGCCAGATCCAGGGCGTTTTCTGGTTTGGATCACGTAGTAATGTAGTTCCACACAGCCACATGAGTTAAACCTGGATTCAATCTATATTTTAGAGGGTAACACGGGTTAGGTCAGGGTTAGGTCTGGTATTTGCCATCATCTGGCTCATGCTTTCGCATTTGTCGCATCCTTGTTGGCCAGATCCTGGGCGTTTTTTGGTTCGGATCACGTAGTAATGTGGTACCACACTGAAACAGTGAGTTAATCCTGGATTCGATCTATATATTAGAGGGTAACACCGGTTAGGTTTGGGTTAGGTCTGGTATTTGCGATCATCTGGCTCATACTTTCGTAATTTTCGCATACTTGTTGGCCAGATCCTGGGCGTTTTCTGGTTTGGATCACATAGCAACGTTGTATCACACTTAAACAGTGAGTTAAACCTGGATTCAATCTATATTTTCGAGGATAACACAGGTTAGGTCTGGGTTAGGTCTGGTATTTGGCATCATCCGACTCATACTTTCGCATTTTTCGCATACTTATTGGCCAGATCCTGGGCGTTTTCTGGTTTGGATCACGTAGTAATGAGGTACCACACTGAAACAGCGAGTTAATCCTGGATTCGATCTATATATTAGAGGGTAACACCGGTTAGGTTTGGGTTTGGTCTGGTATTTGTCATCATCTGGCTCATACTTTCGCATTTTTCGCATACTTGTTGGCCAGATCCTGGGCGTTTTCTGGTTTGGATCAGGTAGTAGCGTGGTACGGCACTGAAACGGTGAAGTAATCCTGGATTCGATCTATATATTAGAGGGTAACACCGGTTAGGTCAGGGTTAGGTCTGGTATTTGCCATCGCCTGCCTCATACTTTCGCATTTTTCGCACACTTGTTGGCCAGATCCAGGGCGTTTTCTGGTTTGGATCACGTAGTAATGTGGTACCACACTGAAACGGGGAGTTAATCCTGGATTCGAACTATATATTAGAGGGTAACACCGGTTAGGTTTGGGTTAGGTCTGGTATTTGCCATCGCCTGCCTCATACATTCGCATTTTTCGCATACTTGTTGGCCAGATCTTGGGCGTTTTCTGGGTTGGATCAGGTAGTGGCGTGGTACGGCACTGAAACAGTGAAGTAATCCTGGATTCGATCTATATATTAGAGGGTAACACCGCTTAGGTCAGGGTTAGGTCTGGTATTTGCCATCATCTGTCTCATATGTTTCGCATTTTTCGCCTACTTGTTGGCCAGATACGGGGCGTTTTCTGGGTTGGATCACGTGGTAATGTGGCCCCACACTCCAACAGTGAGTTAAACCTGGATTCAATCTATATTTTAGAGGATAACACCGGTTAGGTCAGGGTTAGGTCTGGTATTTGCCATCGCCTGCCTCATACTTTCGCATTTTTCGCACACTTGTTGGCCAGATCCAGGGCGTTTTCTGGTTTGGATCACGTAGTAATGTGGTACCACACTGAAACAGTGAGTTAATCCTGGATTCGATCTATATATTAGAGGGTAACGCCGGTTAGGTTTGGGTTAGGTCTGGTATTTGCCATCATCCGGCTGATACTTTCGCATATTTCGCACACTTGTTGGCCAAATCCTGGGCGTTTTCTGGTTTGGATCACGTAGTAATGTGGTACCACACTGAAACGGGGAGTTAATCCTGGATTCGAACTATATATTAGAGGGTAACACCGGTTAGGTTTGGGTTAGGTCTGGTATTTGCCATCGCCTGCCTCATACATTCGCATTTTTCGCATACTTGTTGGCCAGATCCTGGGCGTTTTCTGGGTTGGATCAGGTAGCGGCGTGGTACGGCACTGAAACAGTGAAGTAATCCTGGATTCGATCTATATATTAGAGGGTAACACCGGTTAGGTCAGGGTTAGGTCTGGTATTTGCCATCATCCGGCTAATACTTCCGCATTTCTCGCACACTTGTTGGCCAGATCCTGGGCGTTTTCTGGTTTGGATCACGTAGTAATGTGGTACCACACTGAAACAGCGAGTTAATCCTGGATTCGATCTATATATTAGAGGGTAACACCGGTTAGGTTTGGGTTTGGTCTGGTATTTGTCATCATCTGGCTCATACTTTCGCATTTTTCGCATACTTGTTGGCCAGATCCTGGGCGTTTTCTGGGTTGGATCAGGTAGTAGCGTGGTACGGCACTGAAACGGTGAAGTAATCCTGGATACGATCTATATATTAGAGGTTAACACCTGTTAGGTTTGGGTTATGTCTGGTATTTGCCATCATCTGGCTCATGCTTTCGCATTTTTCGCATACTTGTTAGCAGGATCCTGGGCGTTTTCTGGTTTGGATCACGTAGTAATGTGGTACCACACTGAAACAGCGAGTTAATCCTGGATTCGATCTATATATTAGAGGGTAACACCGGTTAGGTTTGGGTTAGGTCTGGTATTTGCCATCATCTGGCTCATACTTTCGCATTTTTCGCATACTTGTTGGCCAGATCCTGGGCGTTTTCTGGATTGTATCACGTGGTAATGTAGAACCACCCTGAAACAGTGAGTTAAACCTGGATTCAATCTATATTTTAGAGGATAACACCGGTTAGGTCAGGGTTAGGTCTCGTATTTGCCATTATCTGTCTCATGCTTTCGCATTTTTCACCCACTTGTTGGCCAGATCCTGGGCGTCTTCTGGTTAGGATCACGTAGTAATATGGTACCACACTGAAACAGTGAGTTAATCCTGGATTCAATCTATATTTTAGAGGATAACAGCGGTGAGGTCAGGTTTGGGTCTGGTATTTGCCATCGCCAGCCTCATACTTTCGCATTTTTCGCATACATGTTGGCCAGATCCATGGCGTTTTCTGGTTTGGATCACGTAGTAATGTGGTACCACACTGAAACTGTGAGTTAATCCTGTATTCGATCTATATATTAGAGGATAACACCGGTTAGGTCAGGGTTAGGTCTGGTATTTGCCATCATCTGCCTCATGCTTTCGCATTCTTCACCTACTTGTTGGCCAGATCCTGGGCGTTTGCTGGGTCGGATCACGTAGTAATGTGGTACCACACAGCCACATGAGTTAAACCTGGATTCAATCTATATTTTAGAGGGTAACACGGGTTAGGTCAGGGTTAGGTCTGGTATTTGCCATCATCTGGCTCATGCTTTCGCATTTGTCGCATACTTGTTGGCCAGATCCTGGGCGTTTTCTGGTTCGGATCACGTAGTAATGTGGTACCACACTGAAACAGTGAGTTAGTCCTGGATTCGATCTATATATTAGAGGGTAACACCGGTTAGGTTTGGGTTAGGTCTGGTATTTGCCATCATCTGGCTCATACTTTCGTAATTTTCGCATACTTGTTGGCCAGATCCTGGGCGTTTTCTGGTTTGGATCACATAGCAATGTTGTATCACACTTAAACAGTGAGTTAAACCTGGATTCAATCTATATTTTCGAGGATAACACAGGTTAGGTCTGGGTTAGGTCTGGTATTTGGCATCATCCGACTCATACTTTCGCATTTTTCGCATACTTATTGGCCAGATCCTGGGCGTCTTCTGGTTTGGATAACGTAGTAATATGGTACCACACTGAAACAGTGAGTTAATCCTGGATTCAATCTATATTTTAGAGGATAACAGCGGTGAGGTCAGGGTTAGGTCTGGTATTTGCCATCATCTGTCTCATATGTTTCGCATTTTTCGCCTACTTGTTGGCCAGATACTGGGCGTTTTCTGGGTTGGATCACGTAGTAATGTGGCCCCACACTCCAACAGTGAGTTAAACCTGGATTCAATCTATATTTTAGAGGATAACACCGGTTAGGTCAGGGTTAGGTCTGGTATTTGCCACCGCCTGCCTCATACTTTCGCATTTTTCGCATACTTGTTGGCCAGATCTAGGGCGTCTTCTGGATTGGAACACGTAGTAATGTGGTACCACACTGAAACTGTGAGTTAATCCTGTATTCGATCTATATATTACAGGGTAACACCGGTTAGGTTTGGGTTAGGTCTGGTATTTGCCATCATCTGGCTCATACTTTCGTAATTTTCGCATACTTGTTGGCCAGATCCTGGGCGATTTCTGGTTTGGATCACGTAGTAATGTGGCCCCACACTCCAACAGTAAGTTAAACCTGGATTCAATCTATATTTTCGAGGATAACACAGGTTAGGTCTGGGTTAGGTCTGGTATTTGTCATCATCCGGCTCATTCTTTCGCATTTTTCACCTACTTGTTGGACAGATCCAGCGCGTTTTCTGGTTTGGATCACGTAGTAATGTGGCACCACACACAAACTGTGAGTTAAACATGGATTCATTCTATATTTTAGAGGATAACACCGGTTATGCCAGGATTAGGTCTGGTATTTGCCATCATCCGGCTGATACTTTCGCATATTTGGCACACTTGTTGGCCAGATCCAGGGCGTTTTCTGGTTTGGATCACGTAGTAATGTGGTACCACACAGCCACATGAGTTAAACCTGGATCCAATCTATATTTTAGAGCATAACACCGGTAAGGCCAGGGTTGGGTCTGGTATTTGCCATCATCCGGCTGATACTTTCGCATATTTGGCACACTTGTTGGCCAGATCCAGGGCGTTTTCTGGTTTGGATCACGTAGTAATGTGGTACCACACTGAAACAGTGAGTTAATCCTGGATTCGATCTATATATTACAGGGTAACACCGGTTAGGTCAGTGTTAGGTCTGGTATTTGCCATCGCCTGCCTCATACTTTCGCATTTTTCGCACACTTGTTGGCCAGATCTAGGGCGTCTTCTGGATTGGAACACGTAGTAATGTGGTACCACACTGAAACTGTGAGTTAATCCTGTATTCGATCTATATATTACAGGGTAACACCGGTTAGGTCAGTGTTAGGTCTGGTATTTGCCATCGCCTGCCTCATACTTTCGCATTTTTCGCACACTTGTTGGCCAGATCCAGGGCGTTTTCTGGTTTGGATCACGTAGTAATGTGGTACCACACTGAAACAGTGAGTTAATCCTGGATTCGATCTATATATTAGAGGGTAACACCGGTTAGGTTTGGGTTAGGTCTGGTATTCGCCATCATCTGGCTCATACTTTCGCATTTTTCGCATACTTGTTGGCCAGATCCAGGGCGTTTTCTGGTTTGGATCACGTAGTAATGTGGTACCACACAGCCACATGAGTTAAACCTGGATCCAATCTATATTTTAGAGCATAACACCGGTAAGGCCAGGGTTGGGTCTGGTATTTGCCATCATCCGGCTGATACTTTCGCATATTTGGCACACTTGTTGGCCAGATCCAGGGCGTTTTCTGGTTTGGATCACGTAGTAATGTGGTACCACACTGAAACAGTGAGTTAATCCTGGATTCAATCTATATTTTAGAGGATAACAGCGGTGAGGTCAGGTTTGGGTCTGGTATTTGCCATCGCCAGCCTCATGCTTTCGCATTTTTCGCATACATGTTGGCCAGATCCATGGCGTTTTCTGGTTTGGATCACGTAGTAATGTGGTACCACACTGAAACTGTGAGTTAATCCTGTATTCGATCTATATATTAGAGGATAACACCGGTTAGGTCAGGGTTAGGTCTGGTATTTGCCATCATCTGCCTCATGCTTTCGCATTCTTCACCTACTTGTTGGCCAGATCCTGGGCGTTTGCTGGGTCGGATCACGTAGTAATGTGGTACCACACAGCCACATGAGATAATCCTGGATTCGATCTATATATTAGAGGGTAACACCGGTTAGGTTTGGGTTAGGTCTGGTTTTTGCCATCATCTGGCTCATACTTTCGTAATTTTCGCATACTTGTTGGCCATATCCTGGGCGTTTTCTGGTTTGGATCACGTAGTAATGTAGAACCACTCTGAAGCTGTGAGTTAAACCTGGATTCAATCTATATTTTAGAGGATAACACCGGTTAGGTCAGGGTTGGGTCTGGTATTTGCCATCGCCAGCCTCATGCTTTCGCATTTTTCGCATACATGTTGGCCAGATCCATGGCGTTTTCTGGTTTGGATCACGTAGTAATGTGGTACCACACTGAAACTGTGAGTTAATCCTGTATTCGATCTATATATTAGAGGATAACACCGGTTAGGTCAGGGTTAGGTCTGGTATTTGCCATCATCTGCCTCATGCTTTCGCATTCTTCACCTACTTGTTGGCCAGATCCTGGGCGTTTGCTGGGTCGGATCACGTAGTAATGTGGTACCACACAGCCACATGAGTTAAACCTGGATTCAATCTATATTTTAGAGGGTAACACGGGTTAGGTCAGGGTTAGGTCTGGTATTTGCTATCATCTGTCTCATACTTTCGCATTTTTCGCCTACTTGTTGGCCAGATACTGGGCGTTTCCTGGGTTGGATCACGTGGTAATGTGGTACAGCACTGAAACAGTGTAGTAATCCTGGATTCGATCTATATATTAGAGGGTAACACCGGTTAGGTTTGGGTTAGGTCTGGTATTTGCCATCATCTGGCTCATACTTTCGCAGTTTTCGCATACTTGTTGGCCAGATCCTGGGCGTTTTCTGGTTTGCATCACATAGCAATGTGGTATCACACTTAAACTGTGAGTTAAAACTGGATTCAATCTATATTTTAGAGGATAACAGCGGTGAGGTCAGGGTTAGGTCTGGTATTTGCCATCATCTGTCTCATACTTTCGCATTTTTCGCGTTCTTGTTGGCCAGATACTGGGCGTTGTCTGGGTTGGATCACGTAGTAATGTGGCCCCACACTCAAACAGTGAGTTAAACCTGGATTCAATCTATATTTTAGAGGATAACACCGGTTAGGTCAGGGTTAGGTCTGGTATTTGCCATCATCTGCCTCATGCTTTCGCATATTTCGCATACTTGTTGGCCAGATCCTGGGCGTTTTCTGGTTTGGATCACGTAGTAATGTAGAACCACTCTGAAGCTGTGAGTTAAACCTGGATTCAATCTATATTTTAGAGGATAACATCGGTTAGGTCAGGGTTGGGTTTGGTATTTGCCATCATCTGCCTCATACTTTCGTAATTTTCGCATACTTGTTGGCCAGATCCAGGGCGTTTTCTGGTTTGGATCACGTAGTAATGTAGCTCCACACAGCCACATGAGTTAAACCTGGATTCAATCTATATTTTAGAGGGTAACACGGGTTAGGTCAGGGTTAGGTCTGGTATTTGCCATCATCTGGCTCATGCTTTCGCATTTGTCGCATCCTTGTTGGCCAGATCCTGGGCGTTTTCTGGCTCGGATCACGTAGTAATGTGGTACCACACTGAAACAGTGAGTTAATCCTGGATTCGATCTATATATTAGAGGGTAACACCGGTTAGGTTTGGGTTAGGTCTGGTATTGGCGATCATCTGGCTCATACTTTCGTAATTTTCGCATACTTGTTGGCCAGATCCTGGGCGTTTTCTGGTTTGGATCACATAGCAATGTTGTATCACACTTAAACAGTGAGTTAAACCTGGATTCAATCTATATTTTCGAGGATAACACAGGTTAGGTCTGGGTTAGGTCTGGTATTTGGCATCATCCGACTCATACTTTCGCATTTTTCGCATACTTATTGGCCAGATCCTGGGCGTTTTCTGGTTTGGATCACGTAGTAATGTGGTACCACACTGAAACAGCGAGTTAATCCTGGATTCGATCTATATATTAGAGGGTAACACCGGTTAGGTTTGGGTTTGGTCTGGTATTTGTCATCATCTGGCTCATACTTTCGCATTTTTCGCATACTTGTTGGCCAGATCCTGGGCGTTTTCTGGGTTGGATCAGGTAGTAGCGTGGTACGGCACTGAAACAGTGAGTTAATCCTAGATTCAATCTATATTTTAGAGGATAACAGCAGTAAGATCAGGGTTGGGTCTGGTATTTGCCATCATCCGGCTGATACTTTCGCATATTTCGCACACTTGTTGGCCAGATCCTGGGCGTTTTCTGGTTTGGATCACGTAGTAATGTGGTACCACACTGAAACGGGGAGTTAATCCTGGATTCGAACTATATATTAGAGGGTAACACCGGTTAGGTTTGGGTTAGGTCTGGTATTTGCCATCGCCTGCCTCATACATTCGCATTTTTCGCATACTTGTTGGCCAGATCCTGGGCGTTTTCTGGGTTGGATCAGGTAGTGGCGTGGTACGGCACTGAAACAGTGAAGTAATCCTGGATTCGATCTATATATTAGAGGGTAACACCGGTTAGGTCAGGGTTAGGTCTGGTATTTGCCATCATCCGGCTAATACTTCCGCATTTCTCGCACACTTGTTGGCCAGATCCTGGGCGTTTTCTGGTTTGGATCACGTAGTAATGTGGTACCACACTGAAACAGCGAGTTAATCCTGGATTCGATCTATATATTAGAGGGTAACACCGGTTAGGTTTGGGTTTGGTCTGGTATTTGTCATCATCTGGCTCATACTTTCGCATTTTTCGCATACTTGTTGGCCAGATCCTGGGCGTTTTCTGGGTTGGATCAGGTAGTAGCGTGGTACGGCACTGAAACGGTGAAGTAATCCTGGATACGATCTATATATTAGAGGGTAACACCTGTTAGGTTTGGGTTATGTCTGGTATTTGCCATCATCTGGCTCATGCTTTCGCATTTTTCGCACACTTGTTAGCAGGATCCTGGGCGTTTTCTGGTTTGGATCACGTAGTAATGTGGTACCACACTGAAACAGCGAGTTAATCCTGGATTCGATCTATATATTAGAGGGTAACACCGGTTAGGTTTGGGTTAGGTCTGGTATTTGCCATCATCTGGCTCATACTTTCGCATTTTTCGCATACATGTTGGCCAGATCCTGGGCGTTTTCTGGATTGTATCACGTGGTAATGTAGAACCACCCTGAAACAGTGAGTTAAACCTGGATTCAATCTATATTTTAGAGGATAACACCGGTTAGGTCAGGGTTTGGTCTCGTATTTGCCATTGTCTGTCTCATGCTTTCGCATTTTTCACCTACTTGTTGGCCAGATCCTGGGCGTCTTCTGGTTAGGATCACGTAGTAATATGGTACCACACTGAAACTGTGAGTTAATCCTGTATTCGATCTATATATTAGAGGATAACACCGGTTAGGTCAGGATTAGGTCTGGTATTTGCCATCATCTGCCTCATGCTTTCGCATTCTTCACCTACTTGTTGGCCAGATCCTGGGCGTTTGCTGGGTCGGATCACGTAGTAATGTGGTACCACACAGCCACATGAGTTAAACCTGGATTCAATCTATATTTTAGAGGGTAACACGGGTTAGGTCAGGGTTAGGTCTGGTATTTGCCATCATCTGGCTCATGCTTTCGCATTTGTCGCATACTTGTTGGCCAGATCCTGGCCGTTTTCTGGTTCGGATCACGTAGTAATGTGGTACCACACTGAAACAGTGAGTTAGTCCTGGATTCGATCTATATATTAGAGGGTAACACCGGTTAGGTTTGGGTTAGGTCTGGTATTTGCCATCATCTGGCTCATACTTTCGTAATTTTCGCATACTTGTTGGCCAGATCCTGGGCGTTTTCTGGTTTGGATCACATAGCAATGTTGTATCACACTTAAACAGTGAGTTAAACCTGGATTCAATCTATATTTTCGAGGATAACACAGGTTAGGTCTGGGTTAGGTCTGGTATTTGGCATCATCCGACTCATACTTTCGCATTTTTCGCATACTTATTGGCCAGAGCCTGGGCGTCTTCTGGTTTGGATAACGTAGTAATATGGTACCACACTGAAACAGTGAGTTAATCCTGGATTCAATCTATATTTTAGAGGATAACATCGGTGAGGTCAGGGTTAGGTCTGGTATTTGCCATCATCTGTCTCATATGTTTCGCATTTTTCGCCTACTTGTTGGCCAGATACTGGGCGTTTTCTGGGTTGGATCACGTAGTAATGTGGCCCCACACTCCAACAGTGAGTTAAACCTGGATTCAATCTATATTTTAGAGGATAACACCGGTTAGGTCAGGGTTAGGTCTGGTATTTGCCACCGCCTGCCTCATACTTTCGCATTTCTCGCATACTTGTTGGCCAGATCTAGGGCGTCTTCTGGATTGGAACACGTAGTAATGTGCTACCACACAGCCACATGAGTTAAACCTGGATCCAATCTATATTTTAGAGCATAACACCGGTAAGGCCAGGGTTGGGTCTGGTATTTGCCATCATCCGGCTGATACTTTCGCATATTTGGCACACTTGTTGGCCAGATCCAGGGCGTTTTCTGGTTTGGATCACGTAGTAATGTGGCCCCACACTCCAACAGTGAGTTAAACCTGGATTCAATCTATATTTTCGAGGATAACACAGGTTAGGTTTGGGTTAAGTCTGGTATTCGCCATCATCTGGCTCATACTTTCGCATTTTTCGCATACTTGTTGGCCAGATCCAGGGCGTTTTCTGGTTTGGATCACGTAGTAATGTGCTACCACACAGCCACATGAGTTAAACCTGGATCCAATCTATATTTTAGAGGGTAACACGGGTTAGGTCAGGGTTAGGTCTGGTATTTGCCATCATCTGGCTCATGCTTTCGCATTTGTCGCATACTTGTTGGCCAGATCCTGGCCGTTTTCTGGTTCGGATCACGTAGTAATGTGGTACCACACTGAAACAGTGAGTTAGTCCTGGATTCGATCTATATATTACAGGGTAACACCGGTTAGGTTTGGGTTAGGTCTGGTATTTGCCATCATCTGGCTCATACTTTCGTAATTTTCGCATACTTGTTGGCCAGATCCTGGGCGTTTTCTGGTTTGGATCACGTAGTAATGTGGCCCCACACTCCAACAGTGAGTTAAACCTGGATTCAATCTATATTTTCGAGGATAACACAGGTTAGGTTTGGGTTAAGTCTGGTATTCGCCATCATCTGGCTCATACTTTCGCATTTTTCGCATACTTGTTGGCCAGATCCAGGGCGTTTTCTGGTTTGGATCACGTAGTAATGTGCTACCACACAGCCACATGAGTTAAACCTGGATCCAATCTATATTTTAGAGCATAACACCGGTAAGGCCAGGGTTGGGTCTGGTATTTGCCATCATCCGGCTGATACTTTCGCATATTTGGCACACTTGTTGGCCAGATCCAGGGCGTTTTCTGGTTTGGATCACGTAGTAATGTGGTACCACACTGAAACAGTGAGTTAATCCTGGATTCAATCTATATTTTAGAGGATAATAGCGGTGAGGTCAGGTTTGGGTCTGGTATTTGCCATCGCCAGCCTCATGCTTTCGCATTTTTCGCATACATGTTGGCCAGATCCATGGCGTTTTCTGGTTTGGATCACGTAGTAATGTGGTACCACACTGAAACTGTGAGTTAATCCTGTATTCGATCTATATATTAGAGGATAACACCGGTTAGGTCAGGGTTAGGTCTGGTATTTGCCATCATCTGCCTCATGCTTTCGCATTCTTCACCTACTTGTTAGCCAGATCCTGGGCGTTTGCTGGGTCGGATCACGTAGTAATGTGGTACCACACAGCCACATGAGATAATCCTGGATTCGATCTATATATTAGAGGGTAACACCGGTTAGGTTTGGGTTAGGTCTGGTTTTTGCCATCATCTGGCTCATACTTTCGTAATTTTCGCATACTTGTTGGCCATATCCTGGGCGTTTTCTGGTTTGGATCACGTAGTAATGTAGAACCACTCTGAAGCTGTGAGTAAAACCTGGATTCAATCTATATTTTAGAGGATAACACCGGTTAGGTCAGGGTTGGGTCTGGTATTCGTCATCGCCAGCCTCATACTTTCGCATATTTCCCATACTTGTTGGCCAGATCCTGGGCGTTTTCTGGTTTGGATCACGTAGTAATGTGGTACCACACTGAAACTGTGAGTTAATCCTGTATTCGATCTATATATTAGAGGGTAACACCGGTTAGGTCAGGGTTAGGTCTGGTATTTGTCATCATCCGGCTCATTCTTTCGCATTTTTCACCTACTTGTCGGCCAGATCCAGCGCGTTTTCTGGTTTGGATCACGTAGTAATGTGGCACCACACTGAAACATTGAGTTAATCCTGGATTCAATCTACATTTTAGAGGATGACTCCGTTTAGGTCAGGGTTAGGTCTGGTATTTGCCATCATCTGTCTCATACTTTCGCATTTTTCGCCTACTTGTTGGCCAGATACTGGGCGTTTCCTGGGTTGGACCACGTGGTAATGTGGTACAGCACTGAAACAGTGTAGTAATCCTGGATTCGATCTATATATTAGAGGGTAACACCGGTTAGGTTTGGGTAAGGTCTGGTATTTGCCATCATCTGGCCCATGCTATCGCATTTGTCGCATACTTGTTGGCCAGATCCTGGGCGTCTTCTGGTTTGGATCACGTAGTAATGTGGTACCACACTGAAACAGTGTGTTAATCCTGGATTCGATCTATATATTAGAGGGTAACACCGGTTAGGTTTGGGTTAGGTCTGGTATTTGCCATCATGTGGCTCATGCTTTCGCATTTGTCGCATACTTGTTGGCCAGATCCTGGGCGTTTTCTGGTCTGGATCACGTAGTAATGTGGTACCACACTGAAACAGTGAGTTAATCCTGGATTCAATCTATATTTTAGAGGATAACAGCGGTGAGGTCAGGGTTAGGTCTGGTATTTGCCACCGCCTGCCTCATACTTTCGCATATTTCCCATACTTGTTGGCCAGATCCAGGGCGTTTTCTGGTTTGGATCACGTAGTAATGTGGTACCACACTGAAACTGTGAGTTCATCCAGTATTCGATCTATATATTAGAGGGTAACACCGGTTAAGTCAGGGTTAGGTCTGGTATTTGCCATTATCCGGCTCATACTTTCGCATATTTCGCATACTTGTTGGCCAGATCCTGGGCGTTTTCTGGTTTGGATCACGTAGTAATGTAGAACCACTCTGAAACTGTGAGTTAAACCTGGATCCAATCGATATTTTAGAGGATAACACCGGTTATGTCAGGGTTAGGTCTGGTTTTTGCCATCATCCGGCTCATACTT
Organism: Colletes latitarsis; assembly: GCF_051014445.1. NCBI lineage: Eukaryota > Metazoa > Arthropoda > Insecta > Hymenoptera > Colletidae > Colletes > Colletes latitarsis. The sequence goes on from NW_027488371.1 coordinate 10,559,230, forward strand.
TCGCATTTTTCGCATACTTGTTGGCCAGATCCAGGGCGTTTTCTGGTTTGGATCACGTGGTAATGTGGTACCGCACTGAAACAGTGAAGTAATCCTAGATTCGATCTATATATTAGAGGGTAACACCGGTTAGGTTTGGGTTAGGTCTGGTATTTGCCATCATCTGGCTCATGCTTCCGCATTTTTCGCATACTAGATGGCCATATCCAGGGCGTTTTCTGGTTGGATCACGCGGTAATGTGGTACCACACTGAAACAGTGAGTTTATCTTGGATCCAATCTATATCTTGGAGGATAACACCGGTTATGCCAGGGTTAGGTCTGGTATTTGCCATCATCCGGTTCATACTTTCGCATTTTTCGCCTACTTGTTGGCCATATACTGGGTGTTCTCTGGGTTGGATCACGTAGTAATGTAGAACCACTCGGAAACTGTGAGTTAAACCTGGATCCAATCTATATTTTAGAGGATAACACCGGTTATGTCAGGGTTAGGTCTGGTATTTGCCATCATCCGGCTCATACTTTCGCATATTTCGCATACTTGTTGGCCAGATCCTGGGCGTTTTCTGGTTTGGATCACGCAGTAATGTAGAACAAGTCTGAAACAGTGAGCTAAACCTGGGTACAATCTATATTTTGGAGGATAACACCGGTTAGGTCTGGGTTAGGTCTGGTATTTGCCATCATCTGTCTCATACTTTCGCATTTTTCGCCTACTTGTTGGCCAGATACTGGGCGTTTCCTGGGTTGGACCACGTGGTAATGTGGTACAGCACTGAAACAGTGTAGTAAACCTGGATTCGATCTATATATTAGAGGGTAACACCGGTTAGGTTTGGGTTAGGTCTGGTATTTGCCATCATCTGGCTCATACTTTCGCAGTTTTCGCATACTTGTTGGCCAGATCCTGGGCGTTTTCTGGTTTGGATCACATAGCAATGTGGTATCACACTTAAACAGTGAGTTAAACCTTGATTCAATCTATATTTTAGAGGATAACAGCGGTGAGGTCAGGGTTAGGTCTGGTATTTGCCATCATCTGTCTCATACTTTCGCATTTTTCGCGTACTTGTTGGCCAGATACTGGGCGTTGTCTGGGTTGGATCACGTAGTAATGTGGCCCCACACTCAAACAGTGAGTTAAACCTGGATTCAATCTATATTTTAGAGGATAACACCGGTTAGGTCAGGGTTACGTCTGGTTTTTGCCAACGTCTGCCTCATACTTTCGCACTTTTCGCATACTTGTTGGCCAGATCCAGCGCGTGTTCCGGTTTAGATCACGTAGTAATGTGGTACCACACTGAAAGAGTGAGTTAATCCTGGATTCGATCTATATATTAGAGGGTAACACCGGTTAGGTTTGGGTTAGGTCTGGCATTTGCCATCATCTGGCTCATACTTTCGCATTTTTCGCACACTTGTTGGTCAGATCCAGGGCGTTTTCTGGTTTGGATCACGTAGTAATGTGGTACCACACTCAAACAGTGAGTTAAACCTGGATTCAATCTATATTTTAGAGGATAACACCGGTTAGGTCGGGGTTAGATATGGTATTTGCCATCGTCTGCCTCATACTTTCGCATTTTTCGCATACTTGTTGGCCAGATCCAGCGCGTTTTCTGGTTTAGATCACGTAGTAATGTGGTACCACACTGAAACAGTGAGTTAATCCTGGATTCGATCTATGTATTAGAGGATAACAGCGGTGATGTCAGGGTTAGGTCTGGTATTTGCCATCATCTGTCTCATACTTTCGCATTTTTCGCCTACTTGTTGGCCAGATACTGGGCGTTTTCTGGGTTGGATCACGTAGTAATGTGGCCCCACACTCCAACAGTGAGTTAAACCTGGATTCAATCTATATTTTAGAGGATAACACCGGTTAGGTCAGGGTTAGGTCTGGTATTTGCCACCGCCTGCCTCATACTTTCGCATTTTTCGCATACTTGTTGGCCAGATCGAGGGCGTTTTCTGGTTTGGATCACGTAGTTATGTGGTACCACACTGAAACTGAGAGTTAATCCTGTATTCGATCTATATATTAGAGGGTAGGTAGTTAGGTAGTTAGGTCAGGGTTAGGTCTGGTATTTGTCATCATCCGGCTAATTCTTTCGCATATTTCGCATACTTGTTGGCCAGATCCTGGGCGTTTTCTGGTTTGGCTCACGTAGTAATGTGGCACCACACTCAAACAGTGAGTTAAACCTGGATTCAATCGATATTTTAGAGGAAAACACCGGTTAGGTTATGGTTAGGTCTGGTATTTGCCATCATCTGGCTCATGCTTTCGCATTTTTCGCATTCTTGTTGGCCAGATCCAGGGCGTTTTCTGGTTTGGATCACGTGGTAACGTGGTACCGCACTGAAACAGTGAAGTAATCGTAGATTCGATCTATATATTAGAGGGTAACACCGGTTAGGTTTGGGTTAGGTCTGGTATTTGCCATCATCTGGCTCATGCTTTCGCATTTGTCGCATACTTGTTGGCCAGATCCTGGGCGTCTTCTGGTTTGGATCACGTAGTAATGTGGTACCACACTGAAACAGTGAGTTAATCCTGGATTCGATCTATATATTAGAGGGTAACACCGGTTAGGTTTGGGTTAGGTCTGGTATTTGCCATCATCTGGCTCATGCTTTCGCATTTGTCGCATACTTGTTGGCCAGATCCTGGGCGTTTTCTAGTTTGGATCACGTAGTAATGTGGTACCACACTGAAACAGTGAGTTAATCCTGGATTCAATCTATATTTTAGAGGATAACAGCGGTGAGGTCAGGGTTAGGTCTGGTGTCTGCCACCGCCTGCCTCATACTTTCGCATGTTTCGCATACTTGTAGGCCAGATCCAGGGCGTTTTCTGATTTGCAACACGTAGTAATGTGGTACCACACTGAAAGAGTGAGTTAATCCTGGATTCGATCTATATATTAGAGGGTAACACCGGTTAGGTTTGGGTTAGGTCTGGTATTTGCCATCATCTGGCTCATACTTTCGCATTTTTCGCATACTTGTTGGCCAGATCCTGGGCGTTTTCTGGGTTGGATCAGGTAGTAGCGTGGTACGGCACTGAAACAGTGAGTTAGTCCAGTATTCGATCTATATATTAGAGGGTAACACCGGTTAGGTCAGGGTTAGGTCAGGTTATCTGGTATTTGCCATCATCCGGCTCATAATTTCGCATATTTCGCATACTCGGTGGCCAGATCCTGGGCGTCTTCTGGTTTGGATCACGTAGTAATGTGGTACCACACTGAAACAGTGAGTTAATCCTGGATTCGATCTATACATTAGAGGGTAACACCGGTTAGGTTTGGGTTAGGTCTGGTGTTTGCCACCGCCTGCCTCATACTTTCGCATGTTTCGCATACTTGTTGGCCAGATCCTGGGCGTTTTCTGGTTTGGATCACGTAGTAATGTGCTACCACGCTGAAACAGTGAGTTAATCCTGGATTCAATCTATATTTTAGAGGATAACAGCGGTGAGGTCAGGGTTAGGTCTGGTATTTGCCATCATCCAGCTCATACTTTCGCATTTTTCGCATACTTGTTGGCCAGATCCAGGGCGTCTTCTGGTTTGGATCACGTATTAATGTGGTACCACACTGAAACAGCGAGTTAATCCTGGATTCGATCTATATATTAGAAGGTAACACCGGTTTGGTCAGGGTTAGGTCTGGTATTTGCCATCATCCGGCTCATACTTTCGCATATTTCGCATACTCGGTGGCCAGATCCTGGGCGTCTTCTGGTTTGGATCACGTAGTAATGTGGTACCACACTGAAACAGTGAGTTAATCCTGGATTCGATCTATACATTAGAGGGTAACACAGGTTAGGTTTGGGTTAGGTCTGGTATTTGCCATCATCTGGCTCATGCTTTCGCATTTGTCGCATACGTGTTGGCCAGATCCTGGGCGTTTTCAGGTTTGGATCACGTAGTAATGTGGTACCACATTGAAACAGTGAGTTAATCCTGGATTCAATCTATATTATAGAGGATAACAGCGGTGAGGTCAGGGTTAGGTCTGGTATTTGCCACCGCCTGCCTCATACTTTCGCATGTTTCGCATACTTGTAGGCCAGATACAGGGCGTTTTCTGGTTTGGATCACGTAGTAATGTGGTACCACACAGCCACATGAGTTAAACCTGGAATCAATGTATATTTTAGAGGATAACACCGGTTAGGTCAGGGTTAGGTCTGGTATTTGCCATCATCTGGCTCATACTTTCGCATTTTTCGCATACTTGTTGGCCAGATCCAGGGCGTTTCCTGGTTTGGATCACGTAGTAATGTGGTACCACACTGAAACAGTGAGGTAATCCTGGATTCGATCTATGTATTAGAGGATAACAGCGGTGAGGTCAGGGTTAGGTCTGGTATTTGCCACCGCCTGCCTCATACTTTCGCATGTTTCGCATACTTGTAGGCCAGATCCAGGGCGTTTTCTGGTTTGGATCACGTAGTAATGTGGTACCACACAGCCACATGAGTTAAACCTGGAATCAATGTATATTTTAGAGGATAACACCGGTTAGGTCAGGGTTAGGTCTGGTATTTGCCATCATCTGGCTCATGCTTTCGCATTTGTCGCATACTTGTTGGCCAGATCCTGGGCGTCTTCTGGTTTGGATCAGGTAGTAATGTGGTACCACACTGAAACAGTGAGTTAATCCTGGATTCGATCTATATATTAGAGGGTAACACCGGTTAGGTTTGGGTTAGGTCTGGTATTTGCCATCATCTGGCTCATGCTTTCGCATTTGTCGCATACTTGTTGGCCAGATCCTGGGCGTTTTCTGGTTTGGATCACGTAGTAATGTGGTACCACACTGAAACAGTGAGTTAATCCTGGATTCAATCTATATTTTAGAGGATAACAGCGGTGAGGTCAGGGTTAGGTCTGGTGTTTGCCACCGCCTGCCTCATACTTTAGCATGTTTCGCATACTTGTAGGCCAGATCCAGGGCGTTTTCTGGTTTGCATCACGTAGTAATGTGGTACCACACTGAAAGAGTGAGCTAATCCTGGATTCGATCTATATATTAGAGGGTAACACCGGTTAGGTTTGGGTTAGGTCTGGTATTTGCCATCATCTGGCTCATACTTTCGCATTTTTCGCATACTTGTTGGCCAGATCCTGGGCGTTTTCTGGGTTGGATCAGGTAGTAGCGTGGTACGGCACTGAAACAGTGAGTTAGTCCAGTATTCGATCTATATATTAGAGGGTAACACCGGTTAGGTCATGGTTAGTTCTGGTATTTGCCATCATCCGGCTCATACTTTCGCATTTGTCGCATACTTGTTGGCCAGATCCTGGGCGTTTTCTGGTTTGGATCACGTAGTAATGTGGTACCACGCTGAAACAGTGAGTTAATCCTGGATTCAATCTATATTTTAGAGGATAACAGCGGTGAGGTCAGGGTTAGGTCTGGTATTTGCCATCATCCAGCTCATACTTTCGCATTTTTCGCATACTTGTTGGCCAGATCCAGGGCGTTTTCTGGTTTGGATCACGTATTAATGTGGTACCACACTGAAACAGCGAGTTAATCCTGGATTCGATCTATATATTAGAAGGTAACACCGGTTAGGTCAGGGTTAGGTCTGGTATTCGCCATCATCCGGCTCATACTTTCACATATTTCGCATACTCGGTGGCCAGATCCTGGGCGTCTTCTGGTTTGTATCACGTAGTAATGTGGTACCACACTGAAACAGTGAGTTAATCCTAGATTCGATCTATACATTAGAGGGTAACACCGGTTAGGTTTGGGTTAGGTCTGGTATTTGCCATCATCTGGCTCATGCTTTCGCATTTGTCGCATACGTGTTGGCCAGATCCTGGGCGTTTTCTGGGTTGGATCAGGTAGTAGCGTGGTACGGCACTGAAACAGTGAGTTAGTCCAGTATTCGATCTATATATTAGAGGGTAACACCGGTTAGGTCAGGGTTAGTTCTGGTATTTGCCATCATCCGGCTCATACTTTCGCATTTGTCGCATACTTGTTGGCCAGATCCTGGGCGCTTTCTGGTTTGGATCACGTAGTAATGTGGTACCACGCTGAAACAGTGAGTTAATCCTGGATTCAATCTATATTTTAGAGGATAACAGCGGTGAGGTCAGGGTTAGGTCTGGTATTTGCCATCATCCAGCTCATACTTTCGCATTTTTCGCATACTTGTTGGCCAGATCCAGGGCGTTTTCTGGTTTGGATCACGTAGTAATGTGGTACCACACTGAAACAGCGAGTTAATCCTGGATTCGATCTATATATTAGAAGGTAACACCGGTTAGGTCAGGGTTAGGTCTGGTATTTGCCATCATCCGGCTCATACTTTCGCATTTTTCGCATACTTGTTGGCCAGATCCTGGGCGTTTTCTGGGTCGGATCACGCAGTAATGTAGAACCACTCTGAAACAGTGAGCTAAACCTGGATACAATCTATATTTTGGAGGATAACACCGGTTTGGTCAGGGTTAGTTCTGGTATTTGCCATCATCCGGCTCATACTTTCGCATTTGTCGCATACTTGTTGGCCAGATCCTGGGCGTTTTCTGGTTTGGATCACGTAGTAATGTGGTACCACGCTGAAACAGTGAGTTAATCCTGGATTCAATCTATATTTTAGAGGATAACAGCGGTGAGGTCAGGGTTAGGTCTGGTATTTGCCATCATCCAGCTCATACTTTCGCATTTTTCGCATACTTGTTGGCCAGATCCAGGGCGTTTTCTGGTTTGGATCACGTATTATTGTGGTACCACACTGAAACAGCGAGTTAATCCTGGATTCGATCTATATATTAGAAGGTAACACCGGTTAGGTCAGGGTTAGGTCTGGTATTCGCCATCATCCGGCTCATACTTTCGCATATTTCGCATACTCGGTGGCCAGATCCTGGGCGTCTTCTGGTTTGGATCACGTAGTAATGTGGTACCACACTGAAACAGTGAGTTAATCCTAGATTCGATCTATACATTAGAGGGTAACACCGGTTAGGTTTGGGTTAGGTCTGGTATTTGCCATCATCTGGCTCATGCTTTCGCATTTGTCGCATACGTGTTGGCCAGATCCTGGGCGTTTTCTGGGTTGGATCAGGTAGTAGCGTGGTACGGCACTGAAACAGTGAGTTAGTCCAGTATTCGATCTATATATTAGAGGGTAACACCGGTTAGGTCAGGGTTAGTTCTGGTATTTGCCATCATCCGGCTCATACTTTCGCATTTGTCGCATACTTGTTGGCCAGATCCTGGGCGCTTTCTGGTTTGGATCACGTAGTAATGTGGTACCACGCTGAAACAGTGAGTTAATCCTGGATTCAATCTATATTTTAGAGGATAACAGCGGTGAGGTCAGGGTTAGGTCTGGTATTTGCCATCATCCAGCTCATACTTTCGCATTTTTCGCATACTTGTTGGCCAGATCCAGGGCGTTTTCTGGTTTGGATCACGTAGTAATGTGGTACCACACTGAAACAGCGAGTTAATCCTGGATTCGATCTATATATTAGAAGGTAACACCGGTTAGGTCAGGGTTAGGTCTGGTATTTGCCATCATCCGGCTCATACTTTCGCATTTTTCGCATACTTGTTGGCCAGATCCTGGGCGTTTTCTGGGTCGGATCACGCAGTAATGTAGAACCACTCTGAAACAGTGAGCTAAACCTGGATACAATCTATATTTTGGAGGATAACACCGGTTTGGTCAGGGTTAGGTCTGGTATTTGCCATCATCCGGCTCATACTTTTGCATTTTTCGCATACTTGTTGGCCAGATCGTGGGCATTTTCTGGTTTGAATCACGTAGTAATGTGGCACCACACTCAAATAGTGAGTTAAACCTGGAATCAATCTATATTTTAGAGGATAACACCGGTTAGGTCAGTGTTAGGTCTGGTATATGCCATCGCCAGCCTCATACTTTCGCATTTTTCGCATACTTGTTGGCCAGATCCAGGGGGTTTTCTGGTTTGGATCACGTGGTAATGTGGTACCGCACTGAAACAGTGAAGAAATCCTATGTTCGATCTATATATTAGAGGGTAACACCGGTTAGGTTTGGGTTAGGTCTGGTATTTGCCATCATCTGGCTCATGCTTTCGCATTTGTCGCATACTTGTTGCCCAGATCCTGGGCGTCTTCTGGTTTGGATCAGGTAGTAATGTGGTACCACACTGACACAGTGAGTTAATCCTGGATTCGATCTATATACTAGAGGGTAACACCGGTTAGGTTTGGGTTAGGTCTGGTATTTGCCACCGCCTGCCTCATACTTTCGCATTTTTCGCATACTTGTTGGCCAGATCCAGGGCGTTTTCTGGTTTGGATCACGTAGTAATGTGGTACCACACTGAAAGAGTGAGTTAATCCTGGATTCGATCTATATATTAGAGGGTAACACCGGTTAGGTTTGGGTTAGGTCTGGTATTTGCCATCGCCTGCCTCATACTTTCGCATTTTTCGCATACTTGTTGGCCAGATCCAGGGCGTTTTCTGGTTTGGATCACGTGGTAATGTGGTACCGCACTGAAACAGTGAAGTAATCCTATGTTCGATCTATATATTAGAGGGTAACACCGGTTAGGTTTGGGTTAGGTCTGGTATTTGCCATCATCTGGCTCATGCTTTCGCATTTTTCGCATACATGTTAGCCAGATCCTGGCCTTTTCTGGTTTGGATCACGTAGTAATGTGATACCACACTGAAACAGCGAGTTAATCCTGGATTCAATCTATATTTTAGAGGATAACAGCGGTGAGGTCAGGGTTGGGTCTGGTATTTGCCATCGCCTGCCTCATACTTTCGCATTTTTCGCATACTTGTTGGCCAGATCGAGGGCGTTTTCTGGTTTGGATCACGTAGTAATGTGGTACCACACTGAAACTGTGAGTTAGTCCAGTATTCGATCTATATATTAGAGGGTAACACCGGTTAGGTCAGGGTTAGTTCTGGTATTTGCCATCATCCGGCTCATACTTTCGCATTTGTCGCATACTTGTTGGCCAGATCCTGGGCGTTTCCTGGTTTGGATCACGTAGTAATGTGGTACCACGCTGAAACAGTGAGTTAATCCTGGATTCAATCTATACTTTAGAGGATAACAGCGGTGAGGTCAGGGTTAGGTCTGGTATTTGCTATCATCCAGCTCATACTTTCGCATTTTTCGCATACTTGTTGGCCAGATCCAGGGCGTTTTCTGGTTTGGATCACGTATTAATGTGGTACCACACTGAAACAGCGAGTTAATCCTGGATTCTATCTATATATTAGAAGGTAACACCGGTTAGGTCAGGGTTAGGTCTGGTATTTGCCATCATCCGGCTCATACTTTCGCATATTTCGCATACTCGGTGGCCAGATCCTGGGCGTTTTCTGGTTTGGATCACGTAGTAATGTGGAACCACACTGAAAGAGTGAGTAAATCCTGGATTCGATCTATATATTAGAGGGTAACACCGGTTAGGTTTGGGTTAGGTCTGGTATTTGCCATCATCTGGCTCATACTTTCGCATTTTTCGCATACTTGTTGGCCAGATCCTGGGCGTTTTCTGGGTTGGATCAGGTAGTAGCGTGGTACGGCACTGAAACAGTGAAGTAATCCTGGATGCGATCTATATATTAGAGGGTAACACCGGTTAGGTTTGGGTTAGGTCTGGTATTTGCCATCATCTGGCTCATGCTTTCGCATTTTTCGCATACATGTTAGCCAGATCCTGGCCTTTTCTGGATTGGATCACGTAGTAATGTGATACCACACTGAAACAGCGAGTTAATCCTGGATTCAATCTATATTTTAGAGGATAACAGCGGTGAGGTCAGGGTTGGGTCTGGTATTTGCCATCGCCTGCCTCATACTTTCGCATTTTTCGCATTCTTGTTGGCCAGATCCATGGCGTTTCCTGGTTTGGATCACGTAGTAATGTGGTGCCACACTGAAACTGTGAGCTAATCCTGTATTCGATCTATATATTAGAGGGTAACACCGGTTAGGTCAGGGTTAGGCCTGGTATTTGCCATCATCTGGCTCATACTTTCGAATTTTTCGCATTCTTGTTGGCCAGATACTGGGCGTTTCCTGGTTTGGATCACGTAGTAATGTGGTACCACACAGCCACATGAGTTAAAGTGGATTCAATCTATATTTTAGAGGATAACACAGGTTAGGTCAGGGTTAGGACTGGTATTTGCCATCATCTGGCTCATGCTTTCGCATTTTTCGCATACTTGTTAGCCAGATCCTGGCCTTTTCTGGTTTGGATCACGTAGTAATGTGGTACCACACTGAAACAGCGAGTTAATCCTGGATTCAATCTATATTTTAGAGGATAACAGCGGTGGGGTCAGGGTTGGGTCTGGTATTTGCCATCGCCTGCCTCATACTTTCGCACTTTTCGCATACTTGTTGGCCAGATCCATGGCGTTTTCTGGTTTGGATCACGTAGTAATGTGGTACCACACTGAAACTGTGAGTTACTCCTGTATTCGATCTATATATTAGAGGGTAACACCAGTTAGGTCAGGGTTAGGCCTGGTATTTGCCATCATCTAGCTCATACTTTCGCATTTTTCGCATACTTGTTGGCCAGATCCAGGGCGTTTCCTGGTTTGGATCACGTAGTAATGTGGTACCACACAGCCACATGAGTTAAACCTGGATTCCAGCTATATTTTAGAGGATAACAGCGGTGAGGTCAGGGTTAGGTCTGGTATTTGCCATCATTTGGCTCATACTTTCGCATTTTTCACCTACTTGTTGGCCAGATACTGGGCGTTTTCTGGGTTGGATCACGTGGTAATGTGGTACCGCACGGAAACAGTGAGTTAATCCTGGATTCGATCTATATATTAGTGGGTAACACCGGTTAGGTTTGCGTTAGGTCTGGTATTTGCCATCATCTGGCTCGTACTTTCGCCATTTTCGCATACTTGTTGGCCAGATCCTGGGCGTTTTCTGGTTTGGATCACATAGCAGTGTGGTATCACACTTAAACAGTGAGTTAAACCTGGATTCATTCTAAATTTTAGAGGATAACACCGGTTAGGTCTGGGTCAGGTCAGGTATTTGACATCATCCGACTCATACTTTCGCATTTTTCGCATACTTATTGGCCAGATACTGGGCGTCTTCTGGTTTGGAACACGTAGTAATACCACACTGAAACAGTGTGTAAAACCTGGATTCAATCTATATTTTAGAGGATAACAGCGGTGAGGTCAGGGTTGGGTCTGGTATTTGCCATCGCCTGCCTCATACTTTCGCACTTTTCGCATACTTGTTGGCCAGATCCTGGGCGTTTTCTGGTTTGGATCACGCAGTAATGTAGAACCACTCTGAAACAGTGAGCTAAACCTGGATACAATCTATATTTTGGAGGATAACACCGGTTAGGTCAGGGTTAGGTCTGGTATTTGCCATCATCCGGCTCATACTTTTGCATTTTTCGCATACTTGTTGGCCAGATCCTGGGCATTTTCTGGTTTGGATCACGTAGTAATGTGGTTCCACACTGCAACAGTGAGTTAAACCTGGATTCAATCTATATTTTAGAGGATAACACCGGTTAGGTCAGGGTTAGGTCTGGTATTTGCCATCGTCTGGCTCATACTTTCGCATTTTTCGCATACTTGTTGGCCAGATCCAGCGCGTGTTCCGGTTTAGATCACGTAGTAATGTGGTACCACACTGAAAGAGTGAGTTAATCCTGGATTCGATCTATATATTAGAGGGTAACACCGGTTAGGTTTGGGTTAGGTCTGGTATTTGCCATCATCTGGCTCATACTTTCGCAATTTTCGCATACTTGTTGACCAGATCCTGGGCGTTTTCTGGTTTGGATCACATAGCAATGTGGTATCACACTTAAACAGTGAGTTAAACCTGGATTCATTCTAAATTTTAGAGGATAACACCGGTTAGGTCAGGGTTAGGTCTGGTATTTGCCATCATCCGGCTCATACTTTTGCATTTTTCGCATACTTGTTGGCCAGATCCTGGGCATTTTCTGGTTTGGATCACGTAGTAATGTGGTTCCACACTGCAACAGTGAGTTAAACCTGGATTCAATCTATATTTTAGAGGATAACACCGGTTAGGTCAGGGTTAGGTCTGGTATTTGCCATCATCTGGCTCATACTTTCGCAATTTTCGCATACTTGTTGGCCAGATCCTGGGCGTTTTCTGGTTTGGATCACATAGAAATGTGGTTCCACACTGCAACAGTGAGTTAAACCTGGATTCAATCTATATTTTAGAGGATAACACCGGTTAGGTCAGGGTTAGGTCTGGTATTTGCCATCATCCGGCTCATACTTTTGCACTTTTCGCATACTTGTTGGCCATATCCTGGGCATTTTCTGGTTTGGATCACGTAGTAATGTAGTACCACACTGAAACAGTGAGTTAATCCTGGATTCAATCTATATTATAGAGGATAACAGTGGTGAGGTCAGGGTTAGGTCTGGTATTTGCCACCGCCTGCCTCATACTTTCGCATTTGTCGCATACTTGTTGGCCAGATCCTGGGCGTTTTCTGGTTTGGATCACGTAGTAATGTGGTACCACGCTGAAACAGTGAGTTAATCCTGGATTCAATCTATATTTTAGAGGATAACAGCGGTGAGGTCAGGGTTAGGTCTGGTATTTGCCATCATCCAGCTCATACTTTCGCATTTTTCGCATACTTGTTGGCCAGATCCAGGGCGTTTTCTGGTTTGGATCACGTATTAATGTGGTACCACACTGAAACAGCGAGTTAATCCTGGATTCGATCTATATATTTGAAGGTAACACCGGTTAGGTCAGGGTTAGGTCTGGTATTTGCCATCATCCGGCTCATACTTTCGCATATTTCGCATACTCGGTGGCCAGATCCTGGGCGTCTTCTGGTTTGGATCACGTAGTAATGTGGTACCACACTGAAACAGTGAGTTAATCCTGGATTCGATCTATACATTAGAGGGTAACACCGGTTAGGTTTGGGTTAGGTCTGGTATTTGCCATCATCTGGCTCATGCTTTCGCATTTGTCGCATACGTGTTGGCCAGATCCTGGGCGTTTTCTGGTTTGGATCACGTAGTAATGTGGTACCACACTGAAACAGTGAGTTAATCCTGGATTCAATCTATATTATAGAGGATAACAGCGGTGAGGTCAGGGTTAGGTCTGGTATTTGCCACCGCCTGCCTCATACTTTCGCATGTTTCGCATACTTGTAGGCCAGATCCGGGGCGTCTTCTGGTTTGGATCAGGTAGTAATGTGGTACCACACTGAAACAGTGAGTTAATCCTGGATTCGATCTATACATTAGAGGGTAACACCGGTTAGGTTTGGGTTAGGTCTGGTATTTGCTATCATCCGGCTCATACTTTCGCATATTTCGCATACTCGGTGGCCAGATCCTGGGCGTCTTCTGGTTTGGATCACGTAGTAATGTGGTTCCACACTGCAACAGTGAGTTAAACCTGCATTCAATCTATATTTTAGAGGATAACACCGGTTAGGTCAGGGTTAGTTCTGGTATTTGCCATCATCCACCTCATACTTTCGCATTTGTCGCATACTTGTTGGCCAGATCCTGGGCGTTTTCTGGGTTGGATCAGGTAGTAGCGTGGTACGGCACTGAAACAGTGAGTTAGTCCAGTATTCGATCTATATATTAGAGGGTAACACCGGTTAGGTCAGGGTTAGTTCTGGTATTTGTCATCATCCGGCTCATACTTTCGCATTTGTCGCATACTTGTTGGCCAGATCCTGGGCGTCTTCTGGTTTGGATCACGTAGTAATGTGGTACCACGCTGAAACAGTGAGTTAATCCTGGATTCAATCTATATTTTAGAGGATAACAACGGTGAGGTCAGGGTTAGGTCTGGTATTTGCCATCATCCAGCTCATACTTTCGCATTTTTCGCATACTTGCTGGCCAGATCCTGGGCGTTTTCTGGGTTGGATCACGCAGTAATGTAGAACCACTCAGAAACAGTGAGCTAAACCTGGATACAATCTATATTTTGGAGGATAACACCGGTTTGGTCAGGGTTAGGTCTGGTATTTGCCATCATCCGGCTCATACTTTTGCATTTTTCGCATACTAGTTGGCCAGATCCTGGGCGTTTTCTGGGTCGGATCACGTAGTAATGTAGCACCACACTCAAACAGTGAGTTAAACCTGGATTCAATCTATATTTTAGAGGATAACACCGGTTATGTCAGGGTTAGGTCTGATATTTGCCATAATCCGGCTCATACTTTCGCATTTTTCGCATACTTGTTGGCCAGATCCTGGGCGTTTTCTGGGTTGGATCACGCAGTAATGTAGAACCACTCAGAAACAGTGAGCTAAACCTGGATACAATCTATATTTTGGAGGATAACACCGGTTTGGTCAGGGTTAGGTCTGGTATTTGCCATCATCCGGCTCATACTTTTGCATTTTTCGCATACTTGTTGGCCAGATCCTGGGCGTTTTCTGGGTCGGATCACGTAGTAATGTGGCACCACACTCAAACAGTGAGCTAAACCTGGAATCAATCTATATTTTAGTGGATAACACCGGTTAGGTCAGTGTTAGGTCTGGTATTTGCCATCGCCTGCCTCATACTTTCGCATTTTTCGCATACTTGTTGGACAGATCCAGGGCGTTTTCTGGTTTGCATCACGTGGTAATGTGGTACCGCACTGAAACGGTGAAGTAATCCTATTTTCGATCTATATATTAGAGGGTAACACCGGTTAGGTTTGGGTTAGGTCTGGTATTTGCCATCACCTGGCTCATGCTTTCGCATTTGTCGCATACTTGTTGGCCAGATCCTGGGCGTCTTCTGGTTTGGATCAGGTAGTAATGTGGTACCACACTGAAACAGTGAGTTAATCCTGGATTCGATCTATATATTAGAGGGTAACACCGGTTAGGTTTGGGTTAGGTCTGGTATTTGCCATCGCCTGCCTCATACTTTCGCATTTTTCGCATACTTGTTGGCCAGATCCAGGGCGTTTTCTGGTTTGGATCACATAGAAATGTGGTTCCACACTGCAACAGTGAGTTAAACCTGGATTCAATCTATATTTTAGAGGATAACACCGGTTAGGTCAGGGTTAGGTCTGGTATTTGCCATCATCCGGCTCATACTTTCGCATATTTCGCATACTCGGTGGCCAGATCCTGGGCGTCTTCTGGTTTGGATCACGTAGTAATGTGGTTCCACACTGCAACAGTGAGTTAAACCTGGATTCAATCTATATTTTAGAGGATAACACCGGTTAGGTCAGGGTTAGTTCTGGTATTTGCCATCATCCAGCTCATACTTTCGCATTTGTCGCATACTTGTTGGCCAGATCCTGGGCGTTTTCTGGGTTGGATCAGGTAGTAGCGTGGTACGGCACTGAAACAGTGAGTTAGTCCAGTATTCGATCTATATATTAGAGGGTAACACCGGTTAGGTCAGGGTTAGTTCTGGTATTTGTCATCATCCGGCTCATACTTTCGCATTTGTCGCATACTTGTTGGCCAGATCCTGGGCGTCTTCTGGTTTGGATCACGTAGTAATGTGGTACCACGCTGAAACAGTGAGTTAATCCTGGATTCAATCTATATTTTAGAGGATAACAGCGGTGAGGTCAGGGTTAGGTCTGGTATTTGCCATCATCCAGCTCATACTTTCGCATTTTTCGCATACTTGTTGGCCAGATCCTGGGCGTCTTCTGGTTTGGAACACGTAGTAATACCACACTGAAACAGTGTGTAAAACCTGGATTCAATCTATATTTTAGAGGATAACACCGGTTAGGTCAGGGTTAGGTCTGGTATTAGCCATCGTCTGCCTCATACTTTCGCATTTTTCGCATACTTGTTGGCCAGATCCTGGGCGTTTTCTGGGTCGGATCACGTAGTAATGTAGCACCACACTCAAACAGTGAGTTAAACCTGGATTCAATCTATATTTTAGAGGATAACACCGGTTATGTCAGGGTTAGGTCTGATATTTGCCATAATCCGGCTCATACTTTCGCATTTTTCGCTTACTTGTTGGCCAGATCCTGGGCGTTTTCTGGGTTGGATCACGCAGTAATGTAGAACCACTCAGAAACAGTGAGCTAAACCTGAATACAATCTATATTTTGGAGGATAACACCGGTTTGGCCAGGGTTAGGTCTGGTATTTGCCATCATCCGGCTCATACTTTTGCATTTTTCGCATACTTGTTGGCCAGATCCTGGGCGTTTTCTGGGTCGGATCACGTAGTAATGTGGCACCACACTCAAACAGTGAGCTAAACCTGGTATCAATCTATATTTTAGTGGATAACACCGGTTAGGTCAGTGTTAGGTCTGGTATTTGCCATCGCCTGCCTCATACTTTCGCATTTTTCGCATACTTGTTGGCCAGCTCCAGGGCGTTCTCTGGTTTGCATCACGTGGTAATGTGGTACCGCACTGAAACGGTGAAGTAATCCTATTTTCGATCTATATATTAGAGGGTAACACCGGTTAGGTTTGGGTTAGGTCTGGTATTTGCCATCACCTGGCTCATGCTTTCGCATTTGTCGCATACTTGTTGGCCAGATCCTGGGCGTCTTCTGGTTTGGATCAGGTAGTAATGTGGTACCACACTGAAACAGTGAGTTAATCCTGGATTCGATCTATATATTAGAGGGTAACACCGGTTAGGTTTGGGTTAGGTCTGGTATTTGCCATCGCCTGCCTCATACTTTCGCATTTTTCGCATACTTGTTGGCCAGATCCAGGGCGTTTTCTGGTTTGGATCACGTAGTAATGTGGTACCACACTGAAACTGTGAGTTAGTCCAGTATTCGATCTATATATTAGAGGGTAACACCGGTTAGGTCAGGGTTAGTTCTGGT
The DNA here is from genome assembly GCF_051014445.1 of Colletes latitarsis. NCBI lineage: Eukaryota > Metazoa > Arthropoda > Insecta > Hymenoptera > Colletidae > Colletes > Colletes latitarsis. The sequence goes on from NW_027488371.1 coordinate 10,576,096, forward strand.
ATTAGCCATCATCCGGCTCATACTTTCGCATTTGTCGCATACTTGTTGGCCAGATCCTGGGCGTTTTCTGGTTTGGATAACGTAGTAATGTGGTACCACGCTGAAACAGTGAGTTAATCCTGGATTCAATCAATATTTTAGAGGATAACAGCGGTGAGGTCAGGGTTAGGTCTGGTATTTGCCATCATCCAGCTCATACATTCGCATTTTTCGCATACATGTTGGCCAGATCCAGGGCGTTTTCTGGTTTGGATCACGTAGTAATGTGGTACCACACTGAAACAGCGAGTTAATCCTGGATTCGATCTATATATTAGAAGGTAACACCGGTTAGGTCAGGGTTAGGTCTGGTATTTGCCATCATCCGGCTCATACTTTCGCATTTTTCGCATACTTGTTGGCCAGATCCTGGGCGTTTTCTGGGCTGGATCACGTAGTAATGTGGTACCACACTGAAACAGCGAGTTAATCCTGGATTCAATCTATATTTTAGAGGATAACAGCGGTGAGGTCAGGGTTGGGTCTGGTATTTGCCATCGGCTGCCTCATACTTTCGCAATTTTCGCATACTTGTTGACCAGATCCTGGGCGTTTTCTGGTTTGGATCACATAGCAATGTGGTATCACACTTAAACAGTGAGTTAAACCTGGATTCATTCTAAATTTTAGAGGATAACACCGGTTAGGTCAGGGTTAGGTCTGGTATTTGCCATCGCCTGCCTCATACTTTTGCATTTTTCGCATACTTGTTGGCCAGATCCAGGGCGTTTTCTGGTTTGGATCACGTAGTAATGTGGTACCACACTGAAACTGTGAGTTAGTCCAGTATTCGATCTATATATTAGAGGGTAACACCGGTTAGGTCAGGGTTAGTTCTGGTATTTGCCATCATCCAGCTCATACTTTCGCTTTTGTCGCATACTTGTTGGCCAGATCCTGGGCGTTTTCTGGGTTGGATCAGGTAGTAGCGTGGTACGGCACTGAAACAGTGAGTTAGTCCAGTATTCGATCTATATATTAGAGGGTAACACCGGTTAGGTCAGGGTTAGTTCTGGTATTTGCCATCATCCGGCTCATACTTTCGCATTTTTCGCATATTTGTTGGCCAGATCCTGGGCGCTTTCTGGTTTGGATCACGTAGTAATGCCGCGCTACTCTGAAACAGTGAGTTAAACCTGGATTCAATCTATATTTTAGAGGATAACACCGGTTAGGTCAGGGTTAGGTCTGGTATTTGCCATCATCTGGCTCATACTTTCGCATTTTTCTCCTACCTGTTGGCCAGATCCTGGGCGTTTTCTAGGTCGGATTACGTAGTAATGTAGCACCACACTCAAACAGTGAGTTAAACCTGGATTCAATCTATATTTTAGAGGATAACACCGGTTATGTCAGGGTTAGGTCTGATATTTGCCATAATCCGGCTCATACTTTCGCATTTTTCGCATACTTGTTGGCCAGATCCTGGGCGTTTTCTGGGTTGGATCACGCAGTAATGTAGAACCACTCTGAAACAGTGAGCTAAACCTGGATACAATCTATATTTTGGAGGATAACACCGGTTTGGTCAGGGTTAGGTCTGGTATTTGCCATCATCCGGCTCATACTTTTGCATTTTTCGCATACTTGTTGGCCAGATCCTGTGCATTTTCTGGTTTGGATCACGTAGTAATGTGGCACCACACTCAAGCAGTGAGCTAAACCTGGAATCAATCTATATTTTAGTGGATAACACCGGTTGGGTCAGTGTTAGGTCTGGTATTTGCCATCGCCTGCCTCATACTTTCGCGTTTTTCGCATACTTGTTGGCCAGATCCAGGGCGTTTTCTGGTTTGCATCTCGTGGTAATGTGGTACCGCACTGAAACAGTGAAGTAATCCTATGTTCGATCTATATATTAGAGGGTAACACCGGTTAGGTTTGGGTTTGGTCTGGTATTTGCCATCACCTGGCTCATGCTTTCGCATTTGTCGCATACTTGTTGGCCAGATCCTGGGCGTCTTCTGGTTTGGATCAGGTAGTAATGTGGTACCACACTGAAACAGTGAGTTAATCCTGGATTCGATCTATATATTAGAGGGTAACACCGGTTAGGTTTGGGTTAGGTCTGGTATTTGCCATCGCCTGCCTCATACTTTCGCATTTTTCGCATACTTGTTGGCCAGATCCAGGGCGTTTTCTGGTTTGGATCACGTAGTAATGTGGTACCACACTGAAACTGTGAGTTAGTCCAGTATTCGATCTATATATTAGAGGGTAACACCGGTTAGGACAGGGTTAGTTCTGGTATTATCCATCATCCGGCTCATACTTTCGCATTTGTCGCATACTTGTTGGCCAGATCCTGGGCGTTTTCTGGTTTGGATCACGTAGTAATGTGGTACCACGCTGAAACAGTGAGTTAATCCTGGATTCAATCTATATTTTAGAGGATAACAGCGGTGAGGTCAGGGTTAGGTCTGGTATTTGCCATCATCCGGCTCATACTTTCGCATTTTTCGCATACTTGTTGGCCAGATCCTGGGCGTTTTCTGGGTTGGATCACGCAGTAATGTAGAACCACTCTGAAACAGTGAGCTAAACCTGGATACAATCTATATTTTGGAAGATAACACCGGTTTGGTCAGGGTTAGATCTGGTATTTGCAATCATCCGGCTCATACTTTTGCATTTTTCGCATACTTGTTGGCCAGATCCTGGGCATTTTCTGGTTTGGATCACGTAGTAATGTGGCACCACACTCAAACAGTGAGTTAAACCTGGAATCAATCTATATTTTAGAGGATAACACCGGTTAGGTCAGTGTTAGGTCTGGTATTTGCCATCGCCTGCCTCATACTTTCACATTTTTCGCATACTTGTTAGCCAGATCCAGGGCGTTTTCTGGTTTGGATCACGTGGTAATGTGGTACCGCACTGAAACAGTGAAGTAATCCTATGTTCGATCTATATATTAGAGGGTAACACCGGTTTGGTTTGGGTTAGGTCTGGTATTTGCCATCATCTGGCTCATGCTTTCGCATTTGTCGCATACTTGTTGGCCAGATCCTGGGCGTCTTCTGGTTTGGATCAGGTAGTAATGTGATACCACACTGAAACAGTGAGTTAATCCTGGATTCGATCTATATACTAGAGGGTAACACCGGTTAGGTTTGGGTTAGGTCTGGTATTTGCCACCGCCTGCCTCATACTTTCGCATTTTTCGCATACTTGTTGGCCAGATCCAGGGCGTTTTCTGGTTTGGATCACGTAGTAATGTGGTACCACACTGAAACTGTGAGTTAGTCCAGTATTCGATCTATATATTAGAGGGTAACACCGGTTAGGTCTGGGTTAGTTCTGGTATTTGCCATCATCCAGCTCATACTTTCGCTTTTGTCGCATACTTGTTGGCCAGATCCTGGGCGTTTTCTGGGTTGGATCAGGTAGTAGCGTGGTACGGCACTGAAACAGTGAGTTAGTCCAGTATTCGATCTATATATTAGAGGGTAACGCCGGTTAGGTTTGGGTTAGGTCTGGTATTTGCCATCGCCTGCCTCATACTTTTGCATTTTTCGCATACTTGTTGGCCAGATCCAGGGCGTTTTCTGGTTTGGATCACGTAGTAATGTGGTACCACACTGAAACTGTGAGTTAGTCCAGTATTCGATCTATATATTAGAGGGTAACACCGGTTAGGTCAGGGTTAGTTCTGGTATTTGCCATCATCCAGCTCATACTTTCGCTTTTGTCGCATACTTGTTGGCCAGATCCTGGGCGTTTTCTGGGTTGGATCAGGTAGTAGCGTGGTACGGCACTGAAACAGTGAGTTAGTCCAGTATTCGATCTATATATTAGAGGGTAACACCGGTTAGGTCAGGGTTAGTTCTGGTATTTGCCATCATCCGGCTCATACTTTCGCATTTTTCGCATACTTGTTGGCCAGATCCAGGGCGTTTTCTGGTTTGGATCACGTAGTAATGTGGTACCACACTGAAACAGCGAGTTAATCCTGGATTCGATCTATATATTAGAAGGTAACGCCGGTTAGGTCAGGGTTAGGTCTGGTGTTTGCCATCATCCGGCTCATACTTTCGCATTTTTCGCATATTTGTTGGCCAGATCCTGGGCGCTTTCTGGTTTGGATCACGTAGTAATGCCGCACCACTCTGAAACAGTGAGTTAAACCTGGATTCAATCTATATTTTAGAGGATAACACCGGTTAGGTCAGGGTTAGGTCTGGTATTTGCCATCATCTGGCTCATACTTTCGCATTTTTCTCCTACCTGTTGGCCAGATCCTGGGCGTTTTCTGGGTCGGATTACGTAGTAATGTAGCACCACACTCAAACAGTGAGTTAAACCTGGATTCAATCTATATTTTAGAGGATAACACCGGTTATGTCAGGGTTAGGTCTGATATTTGCCATAATCCGGCTCATACTTTCGCATTTTTCGCATACTTGTTGGCCAGATCCTGGGCGTTTTCTGGGTTGGATCACGCAGTAATGTAGAACCACTCTGAAACAGTGAGCTAAACCTGGATACAATCTATATTTTGGAGGATAACACCGGTTTGGTCAGGGTTAGGTCTGGTATTTGCCATCATCCGGCTCATACTTTTGCATTTTTCGCATACTTGTTGGCCAGATCCTGTGCATTTTCTGGTTTGGATCACGTAGTAATGTGGCACCACACTCAAGCAGTGAGCTAAACCTGGAATCAATCTATATTTTAGTGGATAACACCGGTTGGGTCAGTGTTAGGTCTGGTATTTGCCATCGCCTGCCTCATACTTTCGCGTTTTTCACATACTTGTTGGCCAGATCCAGGGCGTTTTCTGGTTTGCATCTCGTGGTAATGTGGTACCGCACTGAAACAGTGAAGTAATCCTATGTTCGATCTATATATTAGAGGGTAACACCGGTTAGGTTTGGGTTTGGTCTGGTATTTGCCATCACCTGGCTCATGCTTTCGCATTTGTCGCATACTTGTTGGCCAGATCCTGGGCGTCTTCTGGTTTGGATCAGGTAGTAATGTGGTACCACACTGAAACAGTGAGTTAATCCTGGATTCGATCTATATATTAGAGGGTAACACCGGTTAGGTTTGGGTTAGGTCTGGTATTTGCCATCGCCTGCCTCATACTTTCGCATTTTTCGCATACTTGTTGGCCAGATCCAGGGCGTTTTCTGGTTTGGATCACGTAGTAATGTGGTACCACACTGAAACTGTGAGTTAGTCCAGTATTCGATCTATATATTAGAGGGTAACACCGGTTAGGTCTGGGTTAGTTCTGGTATTTGCCATCATCCAGCTCATACTTTCGCTTTTGTCGCATACTTGTTGGCCAGATCCTGGGCGTTTTCTGGGTTGGATCAGGTAGTAGCGTGGTACGGCACTGAAACAGTGAGTTAGTCCAGTATTCGATCTATATATTAGAGGGTAACGCCGGTTAGGTTTGGGTTAGGTCTGGTATTTGCCATCGCCTGCCTCATACTTTTGCATTTTTCGCATACTTGTTGGCCAGATCCAGGGCGTTTTCTGGTTTGGATCACGCAGTAATGTAGAACCACTCTGAAACAGTGAGCTAAACCTGGATACAATCTATATTTTGGAGGATAACACCGGTTTGGTCAGGGTTAGATCTGGTATTTGCAATCATCCGGCTCATACTTTTGCATTTTTCGCATACTTGTTGGCCAGATCCTGGGCATTTTCTGGTTTGGATCACGTAGTAATGTGGCACCACACTCAAACAGTGAGTTAAACCTGGAATCAATCTATATTTTAGAGGATAACACCGGTTAGGTCAGTGTCAGGTCTGGTATTTGCCATCGCCTGCCTCATACTTTCGCATTTTTCGCATACTTGTTGGCCAGATCCAGGGCGTTTTCTGGTTTGGATCACGTGGTAATGTGGTACCGCACTGAAACAGTGAAGTAATCCTATGTTCGATCTATATATTAGAGGGTAACACCGGTTTGGTTTGGGTTAGGTCTGGTATTTGCCATCATCTGGCTCATGCTTTCGCATTTGTCGCATACTTGTTGGCCAGATCCTGGGCGTCTTCTGGTTTGGATCAGGTAGTAATGTGATACCACACTGAAACAGTGAGTTAATCCTGGATTCGATCTATATACTAGAGGGTAACACCGGTTAGGTTTGGGTTAGGTCTGGTATTTGCCACCGCCTGCCTCATACTTTCGCATTTTTCGCATACTTGTTGGCCAGATCCAGGGCGTTTTCTGGTTTGGATCACGTAGTAATGTGGTACCACACTGAAAGAGTGAGTTAATCCTGGATTCGATCTATATATTAGAGGGTAACACCGGTTAGGTTTGGGTTAGGTCTGGTATTTGCCATCGCCTGCCTCATACTTTCGCATTTTTCGCATACTTGTTGGCCAGATCCAGGGCGTTTTCTGGTTTGGATCACGTGGTAATGTGGTACCGCACTGAAACAGTGAAGTAATCCTATGTTCGATCTATATATTAGAGGGTAACACCGGTTAGCTTTGGGTTAGGTCTGGTATTTGCCATCATCTGGCTCATGCTTTCGCATTTGTCGCATACTTGTTGGCCAGATCCTGGGCGTCTTCTGGTTTGCATCAGGTAGTAATGTGATACCACACTGAAACAGTGAGTTAATCCTGGATTCGATCTATATACTAGAGGGTAACACCGGTTAGGTTTGGGTTAGGTCTGGTATTTGCCACCGCCTGCCTCATACTTTCGCATTTTTCGCATACTTGTTGGCCAGATCCAGGGCGTTTTCTGGTTTGGATCACGTAGTAATGTGGTACCACACTGAAAGAGTGAGTTAATCCTGGATTCGATCTATATATTAGAGGGTAACACCGGTTAGGTTTGGGTTAGGTCTGGTATTTGCCATCGCCTGCCTCATACTTTCGCATTTTTCGCATACTTGTTGGCCAGATCCAGGGCGTTTTCTGGTTTGGATCACGTGGTAATGTGGTACCGCACTGAGACAGTGAAGTAATCCTATGTTCGATCTATATGTTAGAGGGTAACACCGGTTACGTTTGGGTTAGGTCTGGTATTTGCCATCATCTGGCTCATGCTTTCGCATTTTTCGCACACATGTTAGCCAGATCCTGGCCTTTTCTGGTTTGGATCACGTAGTAATGTGATACCACACTGAAACAGCGAGTTAATCCTGGATTCAATCTATATTTTAGAGGATAACAGCGGTGAGGTCAGGGTTAGGTCTGGTATTTGCCATCATCTGGCTCATGCTTTCGCATTTTTCGCATACTTGTTAGTCAGATCCTGGCCATTTCTGGTTTGGATCACGTAGTAATGTGGTACCACACTGAAACAGCGAGTTAATCCTGGATTCAATCTATATTTTACAGGATAACAGCGGTGAGGTCAGGGTTGGGCCTGGTATTTGCCACCGCCTGCCTCATACTTTCGCATTTTTCGCATACTCGGTGGCCAGATCCTGGGCGTTTTCTGGTTTGGATCACGTAGTAATGTGGTACCACACTGAAACTGTGAGTTAGTCCAGTATTCGATCTATATATTAGAGGGTAACACCGGTTAGGTCAGGGTTAGTTCTGGTATTTGCCATCATCCAGCTCATACTTTCGCTTTTGTCGCATACTTGTTGGCAAGATCCTGGGCGTTTTCTGGGTTGGATCAGGTAGTAGCGTGGTACGGCACTGAAACAGTGAGTTAGTCCAGTATTCGATCTATATATTAGAGGGTAACACCGGTTAGGTCAGGGTTAGTTCTGGTATTTGCCATCATCCGGCTCATACTTTCGCATTTGTCGCATACTTGTTGGCCAGATCCTCGGCGTTTTCTGGTTTGGATCACGTAGTAATGTGGTACCACGCTGAAACAGTGAGTTAATCCTGGATTCAATCTATATTTTAGAGGATAACAGCGGTGAGGTCAGGGTTAGGTCTGGTATTTGCCATCATCCAGCTCATACTTTCGCATTTTTCGCATACTTGTTGGCCAGATCCAGGGCGTTTTCTGGTTTGGATCACGTAGTAATGTGGTACCACACTGAAACAGCGAGTTAATCCTGGATTCGATCTATATATTAGAAGGTAACGCCGGTTAGGTCAGGGTTAGGTCTGGTGTTTGCCATCATCCGGCTCATACTTTCGCATTTTTCGCATATTTGTTGGCCAGATCCTGGGCGCTTTCTGGTTTGGATCACGTAGTAATGCCGCACCACTCTGAAACAGTGAGTTAAACCTGGATTCAATCTATATTTTAGAGGATAACACTGGTTAGGTCAGGGTTAGGTCTGGTATTTGCCATCATCTGGCTCATACTTTCGCATTTTTCTCCTACCTGTTGGCCAGATCCTGGGCGTTTTCTGGGTCGGATTACGTAGTAATGTAGCACCACACTCAAACAGTGAGTTAAACCTGGATTCAATCTATATTTTAGAGGATAACACCGGTTATGTCAGGGTTAGGTCTGATATTTGCCATAATCCGGCTCATACTTTCGCATTTTTCGCATACTTGTTGGCCAGATCCTGGGCGTTTCCTGGGTTGGATCACGCAGTAATGTAGAACCACTCTGAAACAGTGAGCTAAACCTGGATACAATCTATATTTTGGAGGATAACACCGGTTTGGTCAGGGTTAGGTCTGGTATTTGCCATCATCCGGCTCATACTTTTGCATTTTTCGCATACTTGTTGGCCAGATCCTGGGCATTTTCTGGTTTGGATCACGTAGTAATGTGGCACCACACTCAAGCAGTGAGGTAAACCTGGAATCAATCTATATTTTAGTGGATAACACCGGTTAGGTCAGTGTTAGGTCTGGTATTTGCCATCGCCTGCCTCATACTTTTGCATTTTTCGCATACTTGTTGGCCAGATCCAGGGCGTTTTCTGGTTTGCATCTCGTGGTAATGTGGTACCGCACTGAAACAGTGAAGTAATCCTATGTTCGATCTATATATTAGAGGGTAACACCGGTTAGGTTTGGGTTAGGTCTGGTATTTGCCATCACCTGGCTCATGCTTTCGCATTTGTCGCATACTTGTTGGCCAGATCCTGGGCGTCTTCTGGTTTGGATCAGGTAGTAATGTGGTACCACACTGAAACAGTGAGTTAATCCTGGATTCGATCTATATATTAGAGGGTAACACCGGTTAGGTTTGGGTTAGGTCTGGTATTTGCCATCGCCTGCCTCATACTTTCGCATTTTTCGCATACTTGTTGGCCAGATCCAGGGCGTTTTCTGGTTTGGATCACGTAGTAATGTGGTACCACACTGAAACTGTGAGTTAGTCCAGTATTCGATCTATATATTAGAGGGTAACACCGGTTAGGTCAGGGTTAGTTCTGGTATTATCCATCATCCGGCTCATACTTTCGCATTTGTCGCATACTTGTTGGCCAGATCCTGGGCGTTTTCTGGTTTGGATCACGTAGTAATGTGGTACCACGCTGAAACAGTGAGTTAATCCTGGATTCAATCTATATTTTAGAGGATAACAGCGGTGAGGTCAGGGTTAGGTCTGGTATTTGCCATCATCCGGCTCATACTTTCGCATTTTTCGCATACTTGTTGGCCAGATCCTGGGCGTTTTCTGGGTTGGATCACGCAGTAATGTAGAACCACTCTGAAACAGTGAGCTAAACCTGGATACAATCTATATTTTGGAGGATAACACCGGTTTGGTCAGGGTTAGGTCTGGTATTTGCAATCATCCGGCTCATACTTTTGCATTTTTCGCATACTTGTTGGCCAGATCCTGGGCATTTGCTGGTTTGGATCACGTAGTAATGTGGCACCACACTCAAACAGTGAGTTAAACCTGGAATCAATCTATATTTTAGAGGATAACACCGGTTAGGTCAGTGTTAGGTCTGGTATTTGCCATCGCCTGCCTCATACTTTCGCATTTTTCGCATACTTGTTGGCCAGATCCAGGCCGTTTTCTGGTTTGGATCACGTGGTAATGTGGTACCGCACTGAAACAGTGAAGTAATCCTATGTTCGATCTATATATTAGAGGGTAACACCGGTTAGGTTTGGGTTAGGTCTGGTATTTGCCATCATCTGGCTCATGCTTTCGCATTTGTCGCATACTTGTTGGCCAGATCCTGGGCGTCTTCTGGTTTGGATCAGGTAGTAATGTGATACCACACTGAAACAGTGAGTTAATCCTGGATTCGATCTATATACTAGAGGGTAACACCGGTTAGGTTTGGGTTAGGTCTGGTATTTGCCACCGCCTGCCTCATACTTTCGCATTTTTCGCATACTTGTTGGCCAGATCCAGGGCGTTTTCTGGTTTGGATCACGTAGTAATGTGGTACCACACTGAAAGAGTGAGTTAATCCTGGATTCGATCTATAAATTAGAGGGTAACACCGGTTAGGTTTGGGTTAGGTCTGGTATTTGCCATCGCCTGCCTCATACTTTCGCATTTTTCGCATACTTGTTGGCCAGATCCAGGGCGTTTTCTGGTTTGGATCACGTGGTAATGTGGTACCGCACTGAAACAGTGAAGTAATCCTATGTTCGATCTATATGTTAGAGGGTAACACCGGTTAGGTTTGGGTTAGGTCTGGTATTTGCCATCATCTGGCTCATGCTTTCGCATTTTTCGCACACATGTTAGCCAGATCCTGGCCTTTTCTGGTTTGGATCACGTAGTAATGTGATACCACACTGAAACAGCGAGTTAATCCTGGATTCAATCTATATTTTAGAGGATAACAGCGGTGAGGTCAGGGTTGGGTCTGGTATTTGCCATCGCCTGCCTCATACTTTCGCATTTTTCGCATTCTTGTTGGCCAGATCCATGGCGTTTTCTGGTTTGGATCACGTAGTAATGTGGTACCACACTGAAACTGTGAGCTAATCCTGTATTCGATCTATATATTAGAGGGTAACACCGGTTAGGTCAGGGTTAGGCCTGGTATTTGCCGTCATCTGGCTCATACTTTCGCATTTTTCGCAAACTTGTTGGCCAGATAATGGGCGTTTCCTGGTTTGGATCACGTAGTAATGTGGTACCACACAGCCACATGAGTTAAACCTGGATTCAATCTATATTTTAGAGGATAACACCGGTTAGGTCAGGGTTAGGTCTGGTATTTGCCATCATCTGGCTCATGCTTTCGCATTTTTCGCATACTTGTTAGCCAGATCCTGGCCATTTCTGGTTTGGATTACGTAGTAATGTGGTACCACACTGAAACAGCGAGTTAATCCTGGATTCAATCTATATTTTACAGGATAACAGCGGTGAGGTCAGGGTTGGGTCTGGCATTTGCCACCGCCTGCCTCATACTTTCGCATTTTTCGCATACTTGTTGGCCAGATCCAGGGCGTTTTCTGGTTTGGATCACGTAGTAATGTGGTACCACACTGAAACTGTGAGTTAGTCCAGTATTCGATCTATATATTAGAGGGTAACCCCGGTTAGGTCAGGGTTAGTTCTGGTATTAGCCATCATCCGGCTCATACTTTCGCATTTGTCGCATACTTGTTGGCCAGATCCTGGGCGTTTTCTGGTTTGGATCACGTAGTAATGTGGTACCACGCTGAAACAGTGAGTTAATCCTGGATTCAATCTATATTTTAGAGGATAACAGCGGTGAGGTCAGGGTTAGGTCTGGTATTTGCTATCATCCAGCTCATACTTTCGCATTTTTCGCATACTTGTTGGCCAGATCCAGGGCGTTTTCTGGTTTGGATCACGTATTAATGTGGTACCACACTGAAACAGCGAGTTAATCCTGGATTCGATCTATATATTAGAAGGTAACACCGGTTAGGTCAGGGTTAGGTCTGGTATTTGCCATCATCCGGCTCATACTTTCGCATATTTCGCATACTCGGTGGCCAGATCCTGGGCGTTTTCTGGTTTGGATCACGTAGTAATGTGGAACCACACTGAAAGAGTGAGTTAATCCTGGATTCGATCTATATATTAGAGGGTAACACCGGTTAGGTTTGGGTTAGGTCTGGTATTTGCCATCATCTGGCTCATACTTTCGCATTTTTCGCATACTTGTTGGCCAGATCCTGGGCGTTTTCTGGGTTGGATCAGGTAGTAGTGTGGTACGGCACTGAAACAGTGAAGTAATCCTGGATTCGATCTATATATTAGAGGGTAACGCCGGTTAGGTTTGGGTTAGGTCTGGTATTTGCCATCGCCTGCCTCACACTTTTGCATTTTTCGCATACTTGTTGGCCAGATCCTGGGCGTTTTCTGGTTTGGATCACGTAGTAATGTGGTACCACACTGAAACTGTGAGTTAGTCCAGTATTCGATCTATATATTAGAGGGTAACACCGGTTAGGTCAGGGTTAGTTCTGGTATTTGCCATCATCCAGCTCATACTTTCGCTTTTGTCCCATACTTGTTAGCCAGATCCTGGGCGTTTTCTGGGTTGGATCAGGTAGTAGCGTGGTACGGCACTGAAACAGTGAGTTAGTCCAGTATTCGATCTATATATTAGAGGGTAACGCCGGTTAGGTTTGGGTTAGGTCTGGTATTTGCCATCGCCTGCCTCATACTATTGCATTTTTCGCATACTTGTTGGCCAGATCCAGGGCGTTTTCTGGTTTGGATCACGTAGTAATGTGGTACCACACTGAAACTGTGAGTTAGTCCAGTATTCGATCTATATATTAGAGGGTAACACCGGTTAGGTCAGGGTTAGGCCTGGTATTTGCCGTCATCTGGCTCATACTTTCGCATTTTTCGCAAACTTGTTGGCCAGATAATGGGCGTTTCCTGGTTTGGATCACGTAGTAATGTGGTACCACACAGCCACATGAGTTAAACCTGGATTCAATCTATATTTTAGAGGATAACACCGGTTAGGTCAGGGTTAGGTCTGGTATTTGCCATCACCTGGCTCATGCTTTCGCATTTGTCGCATACTTGTTGGCCAGATCCTGGGCGTCTTCTGGTTTGGATCACGTAGTAATGTGGTACCACACTGAAACAGCGAGTTAATCCTGGATTCAATCTATATTTTAGAGGATAACAGCGGTGAGGTCAGGGTTGGGTCTGGTATTTGCCACCGCCTGCCTCATACTTTCGCATTTTTCGCATACTTGTTGGCCAGATCCAGGGCGTTTTCTGGTTTGGATCACGTAGTAATGTGGTACCACACTGAAACGGCGAGTTAATCCTGGATTCGATCTATATATTAGAAGGTAACGACGGTTAGGTCAGGGTTAGGTCTGGTATTTGCCATCATCCGGCTCATACTTTCGCATTTTTCGCATACTTGTTGGCCAGATCCTGGGCATTTTCTGGTTTGGATCACGTAGTAATGTGGCACCACACTCAAACAGTGAGCTAAACCTGGAATCAATCTATATTTTAGTGGATAACACCGGTTAGGTCAGTGTTAGGTCTGGTATTTGCCATCGCCTGCCTGATACTTTCGCATTCTTCGCATACTTGTTGGCCAGAACCAGGGCGTTTTCTGGTTTGCATCACGTGGTAATGTGGTACCGCACTGAAACAGTGAAGTAATCCTATGTTCGATCTATATATTAGAGGCTAACACCGGTTAGGTTTGGGTTAGGTCTGGTATTTGCCATCACCTGGCTCATGCTTTCGCATTTGTCGCATACTTGTTGGCCAGATCCTGGGCGTCTTCTGGTTTGGATCAGGTAGTAATGTGGTACCACACTGAAACTGTGAGTTAGTCCAGTATTCGATCTATATATTAGAGGGTAACACCGGTTAGGTCAGGGTTAGTTCTGGTATTAGCCATCATCCGGCTCATACTTTCGCATTTGTCGCATACTTGTTGGCCAGATCCAGGGCGTTTTCTGGTTTGGATCACGTGGTAATGTGGTACCGCACTGAAACAGTGAAGTAATCCTATGTTCGATCTATATGTTAGAGGGTAACACCGGTTAGGTTTGGGTTAGGTCTGGTATTTGCCATCATCTGGCTCATGCTTTCGCATTTTTCGCATACATGTTAGCCAGATCCTGGCCTTTTCTGGTTTGGATCACGTAGTAATGTGATACCACACTGAAACAGCGAGTTAATCCTGGATTCAATCTATATTTTAGAGGATAACAGCGGTGAGGTCAGGGTTGGGTCTGGTATTTGCCATCGCCTGCCTCATACTTTCGCATTTTTCGCATTCTTGTTGGCCAGATCCATGGCGTTTTCTGGTTTGGATCACGTAGTAATGTGGTACCACACTGAAACTGTGAGCTAATCCTGTATTCGATCTATATATTAGAGGGTAACACCGGTTAGGTCAGGGTTAGGCCTGGTATTTGCCGTCATCTGGCTCATACTTTCGCATTTTTCGCAAACTTGTTGGCCAGATAATGGGCGTTTCCTGGTTTGGATCACGTAGTAATGTGGTACCACATAGCCACATGAGTTAAACCTGGATTCAATCTATATTTTAGAGGATAACACCGGTTAGGTCAGGGTTAGGTCTGGTATTTGCCATCATCTGGCTCATGCTTTCGCATTTTTCGCATACTTGTTAGCCAGATCCTGGCCTTTTCTGGTTTGGATCACGTAGTAATGTGGTACCACACTGAAACAGCGAGTTAATCCTGGATTCAATCTATATTTTAGAGGATAACAGCGGTGAGGTCAGGGTTGGGTCTGGTATTTGCCACCGCCTGCCTCATACTTTCGCATTTTTCGCATACTTGTTGGCCAGATCCAGGGCGTTTTCTGGTTTGGATCACGTAGTAATGTGGTACCACACTGAAACTGTGAGTTAGTCCAGTATTCGATCTATATATTAGAGGGTAACACCGGTTAGGTCAGGGTTAGTTCTGGTATTTGCCATCATCCGGCTCATACTTTCGCATTTGTCGCATACTTGTTGGCCAGATCCTGGGCGTTTTCTGGTTTGGATCACGTAGTAATGTGGTACCACGCTGAAACAGTGAGATAATCCTGGATTCAATCTATATTTTAGAGGATAACAGCGGTGAGGTCAGGGTTAGGTCTGGTATTTGCTATCATCCAGCTCATACTTTCGCATTTTTCGCATACTTGTTGGCCAGATCCAGGGCGTTTTCTGGTTTGGATCACGTGGTAATGTGGTACCGCACTGAAACAGTGAAGTAATCCTATGTTCGATCTATATGTTAGAGGGTAACACCGGTTAGGTTTGGGTTAGGTCTGGTATTTGCCATCATCTGGCTCATGCTTTCGCATTTTTCGCATACATGTTAGCCAGATCCTGGCCTTTTCTGGTTTGGATCACGTAGTAATGTGGTACCACACTGAAACAGCGAGTTAATCCTGGATTCAATCTATATTTTAGAGGATAACAGCGGTGAGGTCAGGGTTGGGTCTGGTATTTGCCACCGCCTGCCTCATACTTTCGCATTTTTCGCATACTTGTTGGCCAGATCCAGGGCGTTTTCTGGTTTGGATCACGTAGTAATGTGGTACCACACTGAAACTGTGAGTTAGTCCAGTATTCGATCTATATATTAGAGGGTAACACCGGTTAGGTCAGGGTTAGTTCTGGTATTTGCCATCATCCGGTTCATACTTTCGCATTTGTCGCATACTTGTTGGCCAGATCCTGGGCGTTTTCTGGTTTGGATCACGTAGTAATGTGGTACCACGCTGAAACAGTGAGATAATCCTGGATTCAATCTATATTTTAGAGGATAACAGCGGTGAGGTCAGGGTTAGGTCTGGTATTTGCTATCATCCAGCTCATACTTTCGCATTTTTCGCATACTTGTTGGCCAGATCCAGGGCGTCTTCTGGTTTGGATCACGTATTAATGTGGTACCACACTGAAACTGTGAGCTAATCCTGTATTCGATCTATATATTAGAGGGTAACACCGGTTAGGTCAGGGTTAGGCCTGGTATTTGCCATCATCTGGCTCATACTTTCGAATTTTTCGCATACTTGTTGGCCAGATACTGGGCGTTTCCTGGTTTGGATCACGTAGTAATGTGGTACCACACAGCCACATGAGTTAAACCTGGATTCAACCTATATTTTAGAGGATAACACCGGTTAGGTCATGGTTAGGTCTGGTATTAGCCATCGTCTGCCTCATACTTTCGCATTTTTCGCATACTTGTTGGCCAGATCCTGGGCGTTATCTGGTTTGGATCACGTAGTAATGTGGTACCACACTGCCACATGAGTTAAACCTGGACTCAATCTATATTTTAGAGGATAACACCGGTTAGGTCAGGGCTAGTTCTTGTATTTGCCATCATCCGGCTCATACTTTCGCATTTGTCGCACACTTCTTGGCCAGATCCTGGGCGTTTTCTGGTTTGGATCACGTAGTAATGTGGTACCACGCTGAAACAGTGAGTTAATCCAGGATTCAATCTATATTTTAGAGGATAACAGCGGTGAGGTCAGGGTTAGGTCTGGTATTTGCCACCGCCTGCCTCATACTTTCGCATTTTTCGCATACTTGTTGGCCAGATCCTGGGCGTTTTCTGGTTTGGATCACGCAGTAATGTAGAACCACTCTGAAACAGTGAGCTAAACCTGGATTCAATCTATATTTTAGAGGATAACACCGGTTAGGTTTGGGTTAGATCTGGTATTTGCCATCATCTGGCTCATACTTTCGCAATTTTCGCATACTTGTTGGCCAGATCCAGCGCGTGTTCCGGTTTAGATCACGTAGTAATGTGGTACCACACTGAAAGAGTGAGTTAATCCTGGATTCGATCTATATATTAGAGGGTAACACCGGTTAGGTTTGGGTTAGATCTGGTATTTGCCATCATCTGGCTCATACTTTCGCAATTTTCGCATACTTGTTGACCAGATCCTGGGCGTTTTCTGGTTTGGATCACATAGCAATGTGGTATCACACTTAAACAGTGAGTTAAACCTGGATTCATTCTAAATTTTAGAGGATAACACCGGTTAGGTCAGGGTTAGGTCTGGTATTTGCCATCATCCGGCTCATACTTTTGCATTTTTCGCATACTTGTTGGCCAGATCCTGGGCATTTTCTGGTTTGGATCACGTAGTAATGTGGTTCCACACTGCAACAGTGAGTTAAACCTGGATTCAATCTATATTTTAGAGGATAACACCGGTTAGGTTAGGGTTAGGTCTGGTATTTGCCATCGTCTGGCTCATACTTTCGCATTTTTCGCATACTTGTTGGCCAGATCCAGCGCGTGTTCCGGTTTAGATCACGTAGTAATGTGGTACCACACTGAAAGAGTGAGTTAATCCTGGATTCGATCTATATATTAGAGGGTAACACCGGTTAGGTTTGGGTTAGATCTGGTATTTGCCATCATCTGGCTCATACTTTCGCAATTTTCGCATACTTGTTGACCAGATCCTGGGCGTTTTCTGGTTTGGATCACATAGCAATGTGGTATCACACTTAAACAGTGAGTTAAACCTGGATTCATTCTAAATTTTAGAGGATAACACCGGTTAGGTCAGGGTTAGGTCTGGTATTTGCCATTATCCGGCTCATACTTTTGCATTTTTCGCATACTTGTTGGCCAGATCCTGGGCATTTTCTGGTTTGGATCACGTAGTAATGTGGTTCCACACTGCAACAGTGAGTTAAACCTGGATTCAATCTATATTTTAGAGGATAACACCGGTTAGGTCAGGGTTAGGTCTGGTATTTGCCATCATCTGGCTCATACTTTCGCATTTTTCGCATACTTGTTGGCCAGATCCAGGGCGTTTTCTGGTTTGGATCACGTGGTAATGTGGTACCGCACTGAAACAGTGAAGTAATCCTATGTTCGATCTATATATTAGAGGGTAACACCGGTTAGGTTTGGGTTAGGTCTGGTATTTGCCATCATCTGGCTCATGCTTTCGCATTTGTCGCATACTTGTTGGCCAGATCCTGGGCGTCTTCTGGTTTGGATCAGGTAGTAATGTGGTACCACACTGAAACAGTGAGTTAATCCTGGATTCGATCTATATATTAGAGGGTAACACCGGTTAGGTTTGGGTTAGGTCTGGTATTTGCCACCGCCTGCTTCATACTTTCGCATTTTTCGCATACTTGTTGGCCAGATCCAGGGCGTTTTCTGGTTTGGATCACGTAGTAATGTGGTACCACACTGAAAGGGTGAGTTAATCCTGGATTCGATCCATATATTAGAGGGTAACACCGGTTAGGTTTGGGTTAGGTCTGGTATTTGCCATCGCCTGCCTCATACTTTCGAATTTTTCGCATACTTGTTGGCCAGATACTGGGCGTTTTCTGGTTTGGATCACGTGGTAATGTGGTACCGCACTGAAACAGTGAAGTAATCCTATGTTCGATCTATATATTAGAGGGTAACACCGGTTAGGTTTGGGTTAGGTCTGGTATTTGCCATCATCCGGCTCATACTTTCGCATTTTTCGCATTCTTGTTGGCCAGATCCATGGCGTTTTCTGGTTTGGATCACGTAGTAATGTGGTACCACACTGAAACTGTGAGCTAATCCTGTATTCGATCTATATATTAGAGGGTAACACCGGTTAGGTCTGGGTTAGGCCTGGTATTTGCCATCATCTGGCTCATACTTTCGCATATTTCGCAAACTTGTTGGCCAGATAATGGGCGTTTCCTGGTTTGGATCACGTAGTAATGTGGTACCACACAGCCACATGAGTTAAACCTGGATTCAATCTATATTTTAGAGGATAACACCGGTTAGGTCAGGGTTAGGTCTGGTATTTGCCATCATCTGGCTCATGCTTTCGCATTTTTCGCATACTTGTTAGCCAGATCCTGGCCTTTTCTGGTTTGGATCACGTAGTAATGTGGTACCTCACTGAAACAGCGAGTTAATCCTGGATTCAATCTATATTTTAGAGGATAACAGCGGTGAGGTCAGGGTTGGGTCTGGTATTTGCCACCGCCTGCCTCATACTTTCGCATTTTTCGCATACTTGTTGGCCAGATCCAGGGCGTTTTCTGGTTTGGATCACGTAGTAATGTGGTACCACACTGAAACTGTGAGTTAGTCCAGTATTCGATCTATATATTAGAGGGTAACACCGGTTAGGTCAGGGTTAGTTCTGGTATTTGCCATCATCCGGCTCATACTTTCGCATTTGTCGCATACTTGTTGGCCAGATCCTGGGCGTTTTCTGGTTTGGATCACGTAGTAATGTGGTACCACGCTGAAACAGTGAGTTAATCCTGGATTCAATCTATATTTTAGAGGATAACAGCGGTGAGGTCAGCGTTAGGTCTGGTATTTGCCATCATCTGGCTCATGCTTTCGCATTTTTCGCATACTTGTTAGCCAGATCCTGGCCTTTTCTGGTTTGGATCACGTAGCAATGTGGTACCACACTGAAACAGCGAGTTAATCCTGGATTCAATCTATATTTTAGAGGATAACAGCGGTGAGGTCAGGGTTGGGTCTGGTATTTGCCACCGCCTGCCTCATACTTTCGCATTTTTCGCATACTTGTTGGCCAGATCCAGGGCGTTTTCTGGTTTGGGTCACGTAGTAATGTGGTACCACACTGAAACTGTGAGTTAGTCCAGTATTCGATCTATATATTAGAGGGTAACACCGGTTAGGTCAGGGTTAGTTCTGGTATTTGCCATCATCCGGTTCATACTTTCGCATTTGTCGCATACTTGTTGGCCAGATCCTGGGCGTTTTCTGGTTTGGATCACGTAGTAATGTGGTACCACGTTGAAACAGTGAGATAATCCTGGATTCAATCTATATTTTAGAGGATAACAGCGGTGAGGTCAGGGTTAGGTCTGGTATTTGCTATCATCCAGCTCATACTTTCGCATTTTTCGCATACTTGTTGGCCAGATCCAGGGCGTCTTCTGGTTTGGATCACGTATTAATGTGGTACCACACTGAAACTGTGAGCTAATCCTGTATTCGATCTATATATTAGAGGGTAACACCGGTTAGGTCAGGGTTAGGCCTGGTATTTGCCATCATCTGGCTCATACTTTCGAATTTTTCGCATACTTGTTGGCCAGATACTGGGCGTTTCCTGGTTTGGATCACGTAGTAATGTGGTACCACACAGCCACATGAGTTAAACCTGGATTCAACCTATATTTTAGAGGATAACACCGGTTAGGTCAGGGTTAGGTCTGGTATTAGCCATCGTCTGCCTCATACTTTCGCATTTTTCGCATACTTGTTGGCCAGATCCTGGGCGTTATCTGGTTTGGATCACGTAGTAATGTGGTACCACACTGCCACATGAGTTAAACCTGGATTCAATCTATATTTTAGAGGATAACACCGGTTAGGTCAGGGCTAGTTCTTGTATTTGCCATCATCCGGCTCATACTTTCGCATTTGTCGCACACTTCATGGCCAGATCCTGGGCGTTTTCTGGTTTGGATCACGTAGTAATGTGGTACCACGCTGAAACAGTGAGTTAATCCAGGATTCAATCTATATTTTAGAGGATAACAGCGGTGAGGTCAGGGTTAGGTCTGGTATTTGCCACCGCCTGCCTCATACTTTCGCATTTTTCGCATACTTGTTGGCCAGATCCTGGGCGTTTTCTGGTTTGGATCACGCAGTAATGTAGAACCACTCTGAAACAGTGAGCTAAACCTGGATACAATCTATATTTTGGAGGATAACACCGGTTAGGTCAGGGTTAGGTCTGGTATTTGCCATCATCCGGCTCATACTTTTGCATTTTTCGCATACTTGTTGGCCAGATCCTGGGCATTTTCTGGTTTGGATCACGTAGTAATGTGGTTCCACACTGCAACAGTGAGTTAAACCTGGATTCAATCTATATTTTAGAGGATAACACCGGTTAGGTCAGGGTTAGGTCTGGTATTTGCCATCGTCTGGCTCATACTTTCGCATTTTTCGCATACTTGTTGGCCAGATCCAGCGCGTGTTCCGGTTTAGATCACGTAGTAATGTGGTACCACACTGAAAGAGTGAGTTAATCCTGGATTCGATCTATATATTAGAGGGTAACACCGGTTAGGTTTGGGTTAGATCTGGTATTTGCCATCATCTGGCTCATGCTTTCGCATTTGTCGCATACTTGTTGGCCAGATCCTGGGCGTCTTCTGGTTTGGATCAGGTAGTAATGTGGTACCACACTGAAACAGTGAGTTAATCCTGGATTCGATCTATATATTAGAGGGTAACACCGGTTAGGTTTGGGTTAGGTCTGGTATTTGCCACCGCCTGCTTCATACTTTCGCATTTTTCGCATACTTGTTGGCCAGATCCAGGGCGTTTTCTGGTTTGGATCACGTAGTAATGTGGTACCACACTGAAAGGGTGAGTTAATCCTGGATTCGATCCATATATTAGAGGGTAACACCGGTTAGGTTTGGGTTAGGTCTGGTATTTGCCATCGCCTGCCTCATACTTTCGAATTTTTTCGCATACTTGTTGGCCAGATACTGGGCGTTTTCTGGTTTGGATCACGTGGTAATGTGGTACCGCACTGAAACAGTGAAGTAATCCTATGTTCGATCTATATATTAGAGGGTAACACCGGTTAGGTTTGGGTTAGGTCTGGTATTTGCCATCATCTGGCGCATGCTTTCGCATTTTTCGCTTACATGTTAGCCAGATCCTGGCCTTTTCTGGTTTGGTTCACGTAGTAATGTGATACCACACTGAAACAGCGAGTTAATCCTGGATTCAATCTATATTTTAGAGGATAACAGCGGTGAGGTCAGGGTTGGGTCTGGTATTTGCCATCGCCTGCCTCATACTTTCGCATTTTTCGCATTCTTGTTGGCCAGATCCATGGCGTTTTCTGGTTTGGATCACGTAGTAATGTGGTACCACACTGAAACTGTGAGCTAATCCTGTATTCGATCGATATATTAGAGGGTAACACCGGTTAGGTCTGGGTTAGGCCTGGTATTTGCCATCATCTGGCTCATACTTTCGCATATTTCGCAAACTTGTTGGCCAGATAATGGGCGTTTCCTGGTTTGGATCACGTAGTAATGTGGTACCACACAGCCACATGAGTTAAACCTGGATTCAATCTATATTTTAGAGGATAACACCGGTTAGGTCAGGGTTAGGTCTGGTATTTGCCATCATCTGGCTCATGCTTTCGCATTTTTCGCATACTTGTTAGCCAGATCCTGGCCTTTTCTGGTTTGGATCACGTAGTAATGTGGTACCTCACTGAAACAGCGAGTTAATCCTGGATTCAATCTATATTTTAGAGGATAACAGCGGTGAGGTCAGGGTTGGGTCTGGTATTTGCCACCGCCTGCCTCATACTTTCGCATTTTTCGCATACTTGTTGGCCAGATCCAGGGCGTTTTCTGGTTTGGATCACGTAGTAATGTGGTACCACACTGAAACTGTGAGTTAAACCTGGATTCAATCTATATATTAGAGGGTAACACCGGTTAGGTCAGGGTTAGTTCTGGTATTTGCCATCATCCGGCTCATACTTTCGCATTTGTCGCATACTTGTTGGCCAGATCCTGGGCGTTTTCTGGTTTGGATCACGTAGTAATGTGGAACCACACTGAAAGAGTGAGTTAATCCTGGATTCAATCTATATTTTAGATGATAACAGCGGTGAGGTCAGCGTTAGGTCTGGTATTTGCCATCATCCAGCTCATACTTTCGCATTTTTCGCATACTTGTTGGCCAGATCCAGGGCGTTTTCTGGTTTGGATCACGTATTAATGTGGTACCACACTGAAACAGCGACTTAATCCTGGATTCGATCTATATATTAGAAGGTAACACCGGTTAGGTCAGGGTTAGGTCTGGTATTTGCAATCATCCGGCTCATACTTTCGCATATTTCGCAGACTCGCTGGCCAGATCCTGGGCGTTTTCTGGTTTGGATCACGTAGTAATGTGGAACCACACTGAAAGAGTGAGTTAATCCTGGATTCGATCTGTATATTAGAGGGTAACACCGGTTAGGTTTGGGTTAGGTCTGGTATTTGCCATCATCTGGCTCATACTTTCGCATTTTTCGCATACTTGTTGGCCAGATCCTGGGCGTTTTCTGGGTTGGATCAGGTAGTAGCGTGGTACGGCACTGAAACAGTGAAGTAATCCTGGATTCGATCTATATATTAGAGGGTAACACCGGTTAGGTTTGGGTTAGGTCTGGTATTTGCCATCATCTGGCTCATGCTTTCGCATTTTTCGCATACATGTTAGCCAGATCCTGGCCTTTCCTGGTTTGGATCACGTAGTAATGTGATACCACACTGAAACAGCGAGTTAATCCCGGATTCAATCTATATTTTAGAGGATAACAGCGGTGAGGTCAGGGTTGGGTCTGGTATTTGCCATCGCCTGCCTCATACTTTCGCATTGTTCGCATTCTTGTTGGCCAGATCCATGGCGTTTCCTGGTTTGGATCACGTAGTAATGTGGTACCACACTGAAACTGTGAGTTACTCCTGTATTCGATCTATATATTAGAGGGTAACACCGGTTAGGTCAGGGTTAGGCCTGGTATTTGCCATCATCTAGCTCATACTTTCGCATATTTCGCAAACTTGTTGGCCAGATAATGGGCGTTTCCTGGTTTGGATCACGTAGTAATGTGGTACCACACAGCCACATGAGTTAAACCTGGATTCAATCTATATTTTAGAGGATAACACCGGTTAGGTCAGGGTTAGGTCTGGTATTTGCCATCATCTGGCTCATGCTTTCGCATTTTTCGCATACTTGTTAGCCAGATCCTGGCCTTTTCTGGTTTGGATCACGTAGTAATGTGGTACCACACTGAAACAGCGAGTTAATCCTGGATTCAATCTATATTTTAGAGGATAACAGCGGTGAGGTCAGGGTTGGGTCTGGTATTTGCCACCGCCTGCCTCATACTTTCGCATTTTTCGCATACTTGTTGGCCAGATCCAGGGCGTTTTCTGGTTTGGATCACGTAGTAATGTGGTACCACACTGAAACTGTGAGTTAGTCCAGTATTCGATCTATATATTAGAGGGTAACACCGGTTAGGTCAGGGTT